>NC_064828.1:78023253-78648253 GCF_024166365.1 Elephas maximus indicus | reverse complement strand
TCCATGTGGTTTTCAAGACTGTGACGTTTTGGAAACACATTGCTAGGCCTTTCTTCTGAGGTACCTCTGAGTGGGTTTGAACCACTAACCTTTTGGTTAGTAGTTGAGTGATTAACCATTTGTACCACCCAGGGACTCCAGGGAGGAGTTAGGATCATTTAAAAGCTTTAAATGAGGAATAATATCTAGATGAATGGAGGAATATGGGAAGTATGCTCTGGAGCATGGGGTAGCAGAGGGAGCTAATATTCAGAGCCGGGAACGCATGAGTCATTTTTAGAGGACAATGAACAGAAGAGCATGACTGGAGTAAATAATCCTTGGCCAGGTTATTTAACCCCACTGTGCCTCAGGACCTTCAACCTATGAAATGATATTACAATTCCTTTCCCAGAAGTTTGTAGTTTTAATTAGGATGCTTTCTGCCGCATACATCAGAAAAGTCAACTCAAATTGCCTTAAACTCTGTGGGAATTTATTTACTCACATAGGGGGAAGTCCAGAGGTAAACAGAGCTCCAGGCAGAATACATTAAGGCTCAGAATTTAGTTCTCTGCATTTCTCTTGGTTCTGTCTTCTTATGATTTTCAGCTTTGTTTTCAGGCTGGCTCCCTTTGTGTTTTCAAGAGGGTCACCAACAGCAACTACGGCAATATGTTTGTGCATTCATGTCCAGTTTAAGACAGAGAAAAATCTCTTCTCCAACAATTGAATATATGCACCTTCCTTCCATCTGATGGGCCAACGTAGAACATACGCCTACCCCTGGTCCAGTGACCAGCAGCAAAATTGGCTTAGACTAGGGTAGAATGAGTGTTGGAAATAATTAAATAATATAACTCATGGGCATTACCTGGCCCATAGCAGCAGCACTCAGTAAAAGTTTCATATTTTCCCTAATAATGAAAATAGTATTATTTGGGTCAATTGGTATATACACCCGATTATATGGGGAATGTTCTCTCTCTTTAATACGTATCTTTATTCCCTCCTTTGGTCAGGGTACCACCTCACTTCTCACCAGCATGGATTGCAGGGTAGTGAACAAGCTGGGCTTGCCTGGTACATGAAAATAGCCCCAGCTTTAAGTACACAGGTAAAAATTACGACATATGACCAGGGAACGAATGTTGAGGGGGGGCTGGAAAAGAGGAGGAAGTGGGAATCAGAAGAGGAGACACCAAAGTGTTGCTGACTTTACTTTTGCTTCGGTCCACCCAGCTCTGCTCCTGGTGCCATCTCTGCCTTCATAACTCCTCCTTTAGAAGTGTGGATCTCACCAGCAATTAGAGAAAGATTTTAAACAACTCATCCATCCAGGTATACTTAGGACCCCATTTCATCTTTATGTATTTGGCAACTAGCTGAGAAAGACCAGAACTGAGGCTTTCACACCTATTTAGCACCTGGTTAAGCATCAGTTGGCACCTGCCAAATGGGCCTCTACCATTTAGGGGGAATTTGCACTGATTACTGTACTAATTAAGCAGAAGTCATTGCTACTTACAATCATTAGGCTAAATCGGTTTCTGGGGAAAAGTCTTGATAAGCAGCTGCCCAATTAAAATGGATTTGAAGGCACCCCATGCACAAAGGCTCACGCACCACCAGTGGCTCACACACGCCGGCAGCCAGGACAGCCTGGATCTTACGCCCAGGGTCTGCATGACGATTGAATCCAGGGATAGTTGACAGGCTCAGTACTAGGTGACGTGGGCTGAGGAGTCTTAAAGTGAGATCCTCAAACTTAACTGAGTAAATTATAGTAAGTACTAAGCTTAAGGGGAAAGTCCTTCAGTGATTAGATATTTCACACATGCTTTGGCCTGTAATTTTCTTCCCTTTTATTTCCTTTGCATAAATGCTTTTGGAGTAGGGAATTCCCTACCCAGTGACTTTCTGCATTACCCTTAAGTTTACTTAGTGTGTTTTAGACTCCTTTTCTGACTGGGGTGTAGTTTGTTTTTGTTGTTGTTAGGTGCTGTGGAGCCAGTTCTGACTTGCCCTGCACCATCCTCACAACCGTTGCTATGTTTGAGCCCATTGTTGCAGCCGCTGTGTAATCCATCTCATTGAGGGTCTTAGTTTGTCTAAATTACGATTCTTAGGAATTACGTGAAGTTGGCATTTGCTGGACAATTTTGGGGGAAGAGGTGGCTGAGTGTGTGTGGTGGGGAGGATATATAGCAATAGCCTTGATATTCAAGATGTTGGGAATGCTCGTGAGCATCTGAGGGTGTTTCCTGTGGGCAACGGATTCTCATAAGAGACCAAGAACAGCTCACATAACAAGATCCGATGTTACGCCTGAAGACAAGCTCTTTTGAATCAGAGCTTGAACTGCATCTGAAAACTTGCTCTTCTATCTCTTCTTCTAACACGGCAACTGCTTTTTATAGAATGTTGTGTTGGAAGTTAGGGGAGTGCTGAACTAGGAGGGTGTTGTCAAAATATAATATGGAGAAGAGCCAGGTCTACATAGATTTGGGGACAAAATTTACAACTTCGAGAGAGGCTTAAGACATTGTATTGGTTACTTCTGAGATGTAGATGTGCATCCTGAGGTCGGTACATTCTCCTAAATTTTGCAACCAGACACATTCCTATCTTCACTAGATTTTCCTGGGACACTAGGGGAAGTCATTTTTCTCAGGGGAGGTGGATAGCTCCATATTACTACCAATTCTGGTAATGTTTTCGGGCAATTTCATCTCCCTTTGTGGAAGGTCAGAGAGAGGGATTCAACTTGAAGTCAATGGAAAATTTCAAACATGGGTGCAATCCCCTATAGCAAATGCTTCTGCAGTGAAAATCTGTATCCCAGTGATTCCCAATGGCCAATTTGTATCAGGCAATATTCAATGAGGGGAAAACTTTGTCCTAAATAAAAATGTGGACAATCCCTTGGAGCTTGTTCTAATGGTAAACTACTGCTAAAAATCTTGAGGGGGTGAAAGTGCTATGAAGGGGTGAGGGAGCAATAAAGAACACTGCCTTAGTGAAGAGCTTCTGCAGGAAGCTTTTAAAGGAAATTGAGAGTTTAGTGGGGAGGAGAAATCAGAAAGAAATGGCCTAGAGGGTGCAAGCCCTTTCAGAAACACATGGAAGTGTTAGAATTTAATGAAATGAAGGAGGGAAAATCAATTCATTTTATCTTTCAAGTCGAAGGGAAGGGTGATATCTTAGGGATCTTTTAAGAAAAGAACCAGTGATCTCTCATTCTCCCTCCTCCTCCCCCCCCCACACCCCCTCAGCCCAGCTATCTAGATTTACTTTGAGGAATTGGTTTATGCAATTGTGGGAGATTGGCAAATCCAGAATCTGTAGGTCAGGCAACAGGCTAGAGGTTCCTGTAGGCTTATGTGCCCAAATCCGTAGGTCAGGCAAAAGAAGTATGAAGAGAGAGTTCAGCCAAGATATCTATTTATAGTCTGGAGTCAGAACACCCCCTAGGGAAACTCCCTTAAGGTGTTCAACTGGTTGACAGAGGCCTACCCACGTTATGGAAGGTAATCTACTTCAGGCCAACTGATTTAGTCACATGTAACTACTCTGTAACAGCAACTAGATTCACACTTCGCCAAATAACTGCCTAGCCAAGTTGACAAAGAAAATTAACCAATACTGGTGATCTGGCAAAGCTAGAGAACTTCAGATACACAGGTAGCAGATATCTGGGTGACATTTAAATACTATTATGCTGGGGGATCCCATCCACTTAGCACTGTGCTTGGTATCTGCTAGGTGCACATTAAATAACTATTGTGCATATAAAATGAGAATGGACACAAGGTGTTCTGTAAATATTAAAGTGCTACACAACCATTAGATATTATAGCTAATTATAAAATGCTAATGACTGAACCCACCAGCCTTGGAAATCTTATGAGGCAGTTCTACTCTGTCCTATAGTGTTGCTATGAGTTGGAATTAACTCAGTGGCAACGGGTTTAGTTTTTGTTGTTGTTGTTAGTTTTATTTTAATGATTTATCAGGTTCATTTCCAGGGAGGAGGTGGGGTGGGATACAGATGGGAGATGATGCTGAAAGCAGAGAGAAAGAACACAGATGCGGAATGAGGGAAGCTCAAGGTCCCTCTCCTTATTACAGCCAAGAGGGATTCCACTGCTTCTTGACCTGAAAGAGAAGGCCATTTTCATCTTTTAAGTAGCCCTCTGTTTGGAGCCTGGAATGGCCTGGCGCTGTGTTCAGTCCTGGAAGCAGCATATCCCTTCAGTCTTCTTTTCTTTCTGGTCTGATGGCCCAGGAATTCATCCCCTCCCCATTTTGCAACTGCAGTAGAAAGCTGGCTTAAGAGTTCTGAGTTGGCATAAAAGGCCGGTTCCAGCCTCCAGGCCTTGGAGGCCCCATTCTTGACAAGGCCCCTTGGGCCACCAGGGAATTTCCATTGTTCTGCAGGCACTGGTTGTTTCCTGTCCCTGTGACTATGAAGAACATTCCAGAGGCAGCTCCCTTCTGTGGGAACTTGGGTGGTACATGTGGGCCGTTGGCACTTCGCCTGAGCTGTGATGAGAGGCCCAGGAGTTTCATGTGCTTGGTTGCTTCTCTGCTTGTAAGTTTCCCCTGACAAATCCTATTTTATATCTGTACTGCATGGTCCCTTTGATCATTGGGGTTCTTTTCAAAATGAGGCTTGAGCTTTCCAGAAACCTGGAATGGCTGAGGGACAATTGCCATCTGCACAGGGCAGAGGGCAGAGGGATTACAATACAGAGACCTTCTCCCTTGGAGCAGCAGAGCTGGCCTGTCCGTGGAGAAAGAGTGGGAAGGAGAGAGGCAAGAAAAGAAGGCTACTCCCTCTTGATGCTAAAGAGAAACAAATTACCACATGTCCCGTTACAGGGATGCTGTGATTGTAGCTGATAGTTTTCTCCCTGCTTCCAGCAGAATCACAGATTTGCTTGGCTGCTTGGGCTGGCTAGTTTTCATCTTGTTGTCGGGGAAAATAAAGATGGGGTTGCTGAGGGAAGAAAGGTTCTCTCTGACTCCTAAATGAGGACACAGTGAGATGGACGTCCCTGAAGGGGAAGTGCAGGCCAGTGGATAGTTTGTTGATCAGCACCTCCTGCCAGACAGGACAGAGCTGTGGACACAGAGGCTGGCGGAGGCACAGCCTTGCGCCTGGAGGGTTCCTCCATCCTTCAGTGGCCTCCGCTTTAGTTGTCTACTTCTCCCAGAAAGTGCCCAGAAAAGCCTGCTAAGGCCCCCGGGCAGATGCCCTCCCTGTCTCCTGCTGGTGGAAATTCCTTAATCTGGGCAGGTGATGCAGCCTTTTTGTCCCAGGAGGGCTGGCTAGAGTAACTACAGAAGCAATTGATTTCTTTAACTGTTGAAATGTGACCTTCCAGTAGATGGAAGGTGGCAGCTCTTGATCCAAGTGTATCGATTTGCTGTAGCCAGTCTGCTCAAGTTGTAGAAAAACTCCACACAATTGGTTAGCTAAGGAAGCAGAGAGGAGGCTTGGCCAGGCAGACTTGAGTTGGCATGGGGACAGGCACGGGTCAAGCCCATGGGTCTTCAGTAGCTCAAGTGAGGGAATTTTCATCCTTAGTCTCACACTTGTCTGCACAGCACTTCGGTTCAGATTCCCGTTCAGGAGCCTATCAGCCCTGGCTTCAAATTCCCCTTCCCTCACATACTAACTGTATGTACTTTGTACTTAACCTCTTCGCATTAATTCTTGTATTAATAATCTTTGTATTGAGTACTTGCTATGTGCCAGACACCATACTATAAACTCAGGGGATAAGTGGTGAGTAAAATAGTCTGCTCTCAGCTATGAAATCTACTAACCCTAGCACATGTGTAGTGTTGCTGCCTGATGAATGCCCACCTTGTAAGCCTAGAAACTCTCGTCTCCACACTCCAACCACTCCCTGTAGGTCCTGGGAAATTTCCTCTTCCTCTCTACACCTGTGAGGAAGGTCTGGCTCCATTTATGCTCTGGATATGTGAAAAGAGCCAAAGGTGCAGATGGGAGGGAGGCTGCCTGGCTTTCCTCTCTAGCAGTTTAATTGGGAAAGAAACTTGGCCCCAAAGTGGCTCCTTGTGTTCTGTGAAAAACGCTATTTTGTCTTTCCTCAAAAGGAAACTGGAGGCAGACAAAAGCTCTACCTAGAAGAACAGAGGGGCAGCTGATACATGAGAGAGGCCCAGGCGTAAATCATGCAGGTACCAGGAGGTCGGGCTCCGCTAGAATATTAGTATGCTCTTGGCCTTTATCAGTCAATGACCTGCTGAGGAACTGGCTTGTGTGTCTCCTTCTCCTTTGCCTCCAAATCAGACACATTAGATCTGAAAATTCTAGCCCCTACTGCTACCTTCTACAAGCAAAAATAAAAGACAGCTGTGGATGCCTGAAGGCAGCTCTTTAATTTCTCTTCCTCCATGCCTGCCTTTCCAGGGCAGCCATTTGCTGAGTGTGTCAGCTCTGGTCTCTTGCTGTGTCCTTTCCTGGGCTGCCTGATGCTGTGGCTGTACTGTGCCTAAGTGCCACACATGTTCCAAAAGCCATGTTACTTCTAGGTAAATCCTTGCCATCAGCTCTTCTTCCTCCTGAAACATCATTAAAATGACTGCCAAGGACTAAAATGTTATAAAGCTGCAAGGATAGAGGGAATATAGAAAACTAGGAAAAAGGTCAACACATTCTTAGAGGATGGAAATCAGATGAAGCAATAGTCATTGACACACGAAAGCGAGAGGAAAGCTACAGCTTCAGTACCCACAGAAGAGAAGCAATGATGAGAAGCAAGCTGATGGCCCCAGGAGGTACAGCAGATGGGCCTAGCACATGAGGATTGGTTGAAAATCTGTCTAGGATTGGTTACAGCCTGTTTTGATCCACTTCCTTTTCAATCCATTGGTGTGGGAGATACCTGCCCTAGGGTTAGGGGGAAGGCAGAACACAAGACACCTGACACTATGTTTGTTAGTCACATGTATTTACAGCCCAGGGGAGAAATATACCACATGCGGAGCACGTCAACATGGAGTTTGCACTCAGGAATCAGCAGGGGCTATGGGAGGCAGGCTTTGTAGTATCAAGAGGATGGGGTGCCCCCTGGTTCTGTGGGAGGGTGTGACTGGCTTGAATAATTCCATAGGTTGGCAGGGAACTGAAACCTGCTACTCAGGAATGAGCAGGAACTCACCTGGTCCGTCTGATAAGGAGGGTTAGGGATCTTATTTGTAGGAGCAGAGTGAGGAGGAGAACTTGTGATTTGGCCATTTGAGGCCCTCCCAACTTTGTCACATGTCAAGGCAGCACATAATATTGGATCTTAATTTTAGGACTTATGCCATGGACTCCAGCTCCTGTTCCCTACTTCTGCAGACAGGTGACAACCAGACCGCTCCCTTCAACACTCCCAAGATTTCTCTTTAGGAATTGAACCTGGAGAGGCTCTGGATATGAGGACACCATGCACAGTAGGCAGTGAACATATGACACAGCTGGAAAAAATCAAATATTTACATTCGAAATGGTGGGTTCCCTCCAACCATCTTCCTGTGCTCTGCCCTCCAAATGCTGACAGCCAGTTCCTAATCCCTGGAAGAAGAGGTAGCTTCTCCTCTGGTGAGATGGATCAGGAAATGCTTATGTCCTGATGTTTGAGGTCTCTCCCCTCCTTAAATACTATAAGTTGATAAGCCTGACCCAGGCATACAGATCTCATCACTTTATTCTACTTATTTTTAACTATTATTATTTTTTTTTTATCAGGACGTTAACTTGTCTGAACTCAAACTGCAAATTCTGTCTCCCTGCAGAGAGCAGCAGCTGAAATCTCAATTTAGTTCCCTAAGCCTTGGCAGGGATGCTTAGAGCCTGCCCCGCACAAATGTGGTTCAGGGGTCAGCCAGAGACCAGGTCAGAGTTTGTACAAAGAATTTGGGCCTTCTCCTCTCTGGCCTGCTCCTTCGTAGATTGCCCTTCACTTTCAAGCTTGTGAGTTTTTTTCAGATGTTTTATTCTCTGCGTGGTCCAGAAAGGGGCCTTTTCTCAGGCTAGGAGCTGTAATAGAATGGAAAATGAGCAAGACTCTTCTCTTCTTCCAAGTGTCAACTCCTTTCCAGTGTCTGATTACTTTTGGCGACTTTTCAGTGCCTTCGGCAGTTTTTTTTTAATATTTTGTTCAGGGTTTATAGTAGTCTTTGGGGGTGGGGGAGTTTCATCTAATAGGAGCTATTCAAGCATTACTGTATCCTCTTTTTTGAAACTCTGTTTCTAGTAATCTTTTTATTCCATCACTTTATCCACCCTACTTTTAATATTAACATATAACCAGAGAGGAAACCCTGGTGGCGTAGTGGTTAAGAGCTATGGCTGCTAACCAAAAGGTCAGCAGTTCGAATCCACCAGGCGCTTCTTGGAAACTCTATGGGGCAGCTGTACTCTGTCCTACAGGGTCGCTATGAGTCACAGTTGATTTGACGGCAATGAGTTTGGTTTGGTTTTATAGCCAAAGATCAGCAGACATTTGAGGAAAGCATCCAGCATAAAAGATGGAGAAGCAAAACAAAAAATGGGAGAAAGCAGGAGGTGTAAGACTCGAGGGAAACAGAGACACTGCATAGGACAGAGCAAAATTTAAAAGTAACTCCTTCACTATTATGTTCTTGGAGCCCTGGTGGTACAGTGGTTAAAAGCTCAGCTGATAACCAAAAGGCCGGCAGTTCAAATCCACCAGACACTCCTTGAAAACCCTATGAGGCAGCTCTACTCTGTCCTGTAGGGTTGTTATGAGTTGGAATCGCCTTGACAGCAATGGATTTGGTTATAATATTCTTAGAAAAGCAAAAACATTTCATCCATGAAACAAAAGCAGGCTACTGTTTAAAAAGAGAATTGGAGAAGAACAAAAATCTTAGCAATTAAAAAACAGAATTGCAAAAATAAAAGAACTATTCAATAGTGGAAGAAATATCTTATAAAGTAAAACAAAAAGAGAGACATGAACAACAAGAGAGAAAAGATAAGAAAATTAAAAACTCTATCTAATAGGGCAAATATCTGACTAATTGAAGTTTAGAGAGAGAGAACGGAAAAAATGGAGAGAAAATATTATCAAAGAAATAACACAAGAAAATGTCCCTAAAGTGAGGGCTGTGATTATCTAGAGTCTAGACAAACCAGTTGCCGTTGAGTTAATTCTGACTCATGACAACTCCATGTGTGTCAGAGCAGAACTGTGATCCGTAGGGTTTACAATGGCTGATTTTTTAGAAGTAGATCTCCAGGCCTTTCTTCCAAGGCACCTCTGGATGGACTTGAACCTCCAACCTTTAGGCTAGTAGCTGAGCACATTAACTGTTTGCACCAGTGGGGTTAGTAAGTTAGTTAGTCCACAGGCCACATTCAATTTGCCTTTTGTTTTTTAAAAAAGTTTTATTGAAACAAAGCCACAGTCATTTGTTTACATATTGTTCATAGCTGCTTTGCTACAACGGTAGAGTTGAGAAGTTGTGGCAGAGACTGTATGACCCACAAAGCTTAAAATATTTACTCTCTGGCCCTTTACAGAAAAAGTTTGCAGACCCCATTTTAGATTTTAAAAGTCCACCACTGGCAAGCACAACAAGTGTAAAAACATCCCGACAAGGACATTACTGTGAACTTTCGGAACACTAGGGAAAAAGAGAAAATCTTAAGAGATTCCAGAGAGAAAACATCACACACAAAAGATCAGAAATCAGAATGGGATTGAACTTCTCAAAAGCCACAGTGGGGGTTACAAGAGAGAAGTGATGCCTTCAAAATACTGCAGGAGAAGCAACTTTCAGCCTGGAATTTGATCCAGGGAAGGACAGAATGAAGGTATTTGCGGATAGGCATGTCTCCAAAACCTTACTTTTCATCTTCCAAGGAAGACATCTCTCCCACGTGTCTGTCAGTTTGTTGTACTGTGGGGGCTTGCGTGTTGCTGTGATGCTGGAAGCTACGCCACTGGTTTTCAGATACCAGCAGGGTCACCCGTTGAGGACAGGTTTCAGCTAAGCTTCCAGACTAAGACAGACTAGGAAGAAGGACCCGACAGTCTACTTCTGAAAAACATTAGCCAGTGAAAACCTTATCAATAGCAGCAGAACATTGTCTGATATAGTGCTAGAAGATGAGCCCCCCAGGTTGGAAGGCACTCAAAAGATGACTGGGGAAGAGCTGCCTCCTCAAAGTAGAGTCGACCTTAAAGATGTGGGTGGGCAAGGAAGAAGTAAAGTTATCACTATTTGCAGATGACATGATTATATACACAGAAAACCCTAAGGAATCCTCCAGAAAACTACTGAAACTAATAGAAGAGTTTGGCAGAGTCTCAGGTTATAAAATAAACATACAAAAATCACTTGGATTCCTCTACATCAACAAAAAGAACACCGAAGAGGAAATAACCAAATCAATACCATTCACAGTAGCCCCCAAGAAGATAAGATACTTAGGAATAAATCTTACCAAGGATGTAAAAGACCTATACAAAGAAAACTACAAAGCTCTACTACAAGAAATTCAAAAGGACATACTTAAGTGGAAAAACATACCCTGCTCATGGATAGGAAGACTTAACATAGTAAAAATGTCTATTCTACCAAAAGCCATCTATACATTTAACGCACTTCCGATCCAAATTCCAATGTCATATTTTAAGGGGATAGAGAAACAAATCACCAATTTCATATGGAAGGGAAAGAAGCCCCGGATAAGCAAAGCACTACTGAAAAAGAAGAAGAAAGTGGGAGGCCTCACTTTACCTGACTTCAGAACCTATTATACAGCCACAGTAGTCAAAACAGCCTGGTACTGGTACAACAACAGGCACATAGACCAATGGAACAGAATTGAGAACCCAGACATAGATCCATCCACGTATGAGCAGCTGATATTTGACAAAGGACCAGTGTCAATTAACTGGGGAAAAGATAGCCTTTTTAACAAATGGTGCTGGCATAACTGGATATCCATTTGCAAAAAAATGAAACAGGACCCATACCTCACAGCATGCACAAAAACTAACTCCAAGTGGATCAAAGACCTAAACATAAAGACTAAAACGATAAAGATCATGGAAGAAAAAATTGGGACAACCCTAGGAGCCCTAATACAAGGTATAAACAGAATACAAAACATTACCAAAAATGATGAAGAGAAACCCGATAACTGGGAGCTCCTAAAAATCAAACACCTATGCTCATCTAAAGACATCTCCAAAAGAGTAAAAAGACCACCTACAGACTGGGAAAGAATTTTCAGCTATGACATCTCCGACCAGCGCCTGATCTCTAAAATCTACATGATTCTGTCAAAACTCAACCACAAAAAGACAAACAACCCAATCAAGAAGTGGGCAAAGGATATGAACACACATTTCACTAAAGAAGATATTCAGGCAGCCAACAGATACATGAGAAAATGTTCTCGATCATTAGCCATTAGAGAAATGCAAATTAAAACTACGATGAGATTCCATCTCACACCAGCAAGGCTGGCATTAATCCAAAAAACACAAAATAATAAATGATGGAGAGGCTGCGGAGAGATTGGAACTCTCATACACTGCTGGTGGGAATGTAAAATGGTACAACCACTTTGGAAATCCATCTGGCATTATCTTAAACAGTTAGAAATAGAACTACCATACAACCCAGAAATCCCACTCCTAGGAATATACCCTAGAGATACAAGAGCCTTCATACAAACAGATATATGCACACCCATGTTTATTGCAGCTCTGTTTACAATAGCAAAAAGCTGGAAGCAACCAAGGTGTCCATCAACGGATGAATGGGTAAATAAATTGTGGTATATTCACACAATGGAATACTACGCATCGATGAACAGTGACGAATCTCTGAAACATTTCATAACATGGAGGAACCTGGAAGGCATTATGCTGAGCGAAATTAGAGGCAAAAGGACAAATATTGTATAAGACCACTATTATAAGATCTTGAGAAATAGTAAACCTGAGAAGAACACATACTTCTGTGGTTATGAGGGGGGGGGGGAGGGAGGGAGGGTGGGAGAGGGTTTTTTATTGATTAATCAGTAGATAAGAACTGCTTTAGGTGAAGGGAAAGACAACACTCAATACATGGAAGGTCAGCTCAATTGGACTGGACCAAAAGCAAAGAAGTTTCCGGGATAAAATGAATGCTTCAAAGGTCAGCGGAGCAAGTGCGGGGGTCTGGGGAACACAGTTTGCGGGGACTTCTAAGTCAATTGGCAAAATAATTCTATTATGAAATCATTCTGTATCCCACTTTGAAATGTGGCGTCTGGGGTCTTAAATGCTAACAAGCGGCCATCTAAGATGCAGCAATTGGTCTCAACCCACCTGGAGCAAAGGAAAATGAAGAACACCAAGGTCACACGACAACTAAGAGCCCAAGAGACAGAAAGGGCCACATAAACCAGAGACCTACATCATCCTGAGACCAGAAGAACTAGATGGTGCCCAGCCACAACTGATGACTGCCCTGACAGGGAGCACAGCAGAGGACCCCTGAGGGAGCAGGAGATCAGTGGGATACAGACCCCAAATTCTCATAAAAAGACCAAACTTAATGGTCTGACTGAGACTGGAGGAATCCCGGCGGCCATGCTCCCCAGACCTTCAGTTGACACAGGACAGGAACCATCCCCGAAGACAACTCATCAGAAATGAAAGGGACTGGTCATTGGGTGGGAGAGAGACCCTGATGAAGAGTGAGCTAATTATATCAGGTGGACACTTGAGATTGTGTTGGCAGCTCTTGTCTGGAGGGGGGATGGAAGGATAGAGAGAGAGGGAAGCCGGCAAAATTGTCAAGAAAGGAGAGACTGAAAGGGCTGACTCAAGAGGGGGAGAGCAAGTGGGAGTAGGGAGTGAGATGTATGTAAACTTATATGTGACAGACTGATTGGATTTGTAAACGTTCACTTGAAGCTTAATAAAAGTTATTAAAAAAAAAAGATGTGGGTGGAGTAAGGAAATCAAAAGATGCATTGCACGGGGTAAATCTGTCGCAAAGGACCTCTTTAAAGTGTCGAAGAGCAGAGATGTCATCTTGAAGACTAAGGTGCACCTGACCCAAGCTGTGGTATTTTCAATCACATCATATGCATGTGAAAGCTGGACAGTGAATAAGGAAGACCGAAGAAGAACTGACGCCTTTGAATTGTGGTGTTGGCGAAGAATATTGAATGTACCATGGACTGCCAAAAGTACGAACAAATCTGTCTTAAAAGAAGTACAGCCAGAATGCTCCCTAGAGGCAAAGATGGCGAGATTGCGTCTTACATACTTTGGACATGTTGTCAGGAGGGATCAGTCCCTGTAGAAGGACATCATGCGTGGCAAAGTACAGGGTCAGTGGAAAAGAGGAAGACCTTCAATGAGCTGGACTGACACAGTGGCTGCAACAATGGGCTCAAGCATAACAATGATTGTAAGGATGGCTCAGGACTGGGAGGTGTTTTGTTCTGTTGTGCATAGGGTCACTATGAGTCAGAACTGACTCGATGGCACCTAACAACAACAACAAGGAAGACATGCTTCAGCACAATAAGAGAGAAAACCAAGAAAGGGGAAGATTTGAAGGCCTTTATTCAGGACAGTGGAGCCCTGGTGGTGAAGTGGTCAAGAGCTTGGCTGCTAACCTAAAGGTAAGCAGCTCAAATGCACCAGCCACTCCTTGGAAACTCTATGGGGCAGTTCTATTCTATCCTAAAGGGTCACTCTGAGTTGGAATTGACTTGACAGCAGTGAGTTTGGTTTTTTGGGTTTTATGCTGGATAATAATGGGAAATACTGAGCCAACAACCCTGCTTCAGGCCCAGACTGAACAGGTCCAGACTGGGGCAGGGCCAGGTAGAGCTGTGTGGGGTGGGGGCTAGGGGGTCTGATGGCTTGTCTATGTGTTTGACCAAGTGGAGGAGAGCATTGAGAGAGGTTAACAGAACAACTGAGCATTTGTGAATACTTTGTACTAGTTATATAATAGATTAAGCATGTCACAAAAAATGCAATTAGTTCAGGAAAAACCAAATGTAAAAGAAAGGAAGTATAATCACTGTACTGACTCAACAGTGAATAGCAGTTACATAATCAGCCAGGTAGCTGCAGTGGTTCCCCCTTCTGCTGGGTGACCCAGGAAACACCTCTTTCCCCTCTGTCCCCCAGCCTTGGGGAGGCAGGTTCTGGAGTCACTAATCTGTTTGCCCTTTCAGCAATTCCTACACCTTTCTAACTAATTCCGTGTGTTAAGTTTCCCTCTGTTGCATGATCTCCCGTGGGTTTATGGAGTCGGGCCAGTACAGCAGTCAATTAATAATGTCTAAAGTTGATAAATCAGGAAATAGCAGTGAATGATATTTTCAGACATTGCTGTGTAGTTGCGGGGAGGGTAGGGGGAAGGTGAAGAAGATAGTTTTGGTGTTTTTGTTTTTTTGCCTTTCCCAAGAGGGGAGAGTCTGGTCAACTTGCTCCAGTAATGCCATAAAGACATTTCAATAAAGCAAACTAACAAAGACAGAGCAGTATAAACATCTTGTTAGAAATATGGAAGAAATACCAGGAACAATAAAACGAAACAAAAAAAAAAAAACTCACAGACAGTGAAAAGACTTGAATGTATTCAGGCTTGAGGAGAGGAAGTTGGGGTAGGGGTGGAGGGATGAGAGGGTAGGGTAGCAGCATGCTTCCTTTGTTATGTCTTTTATAGTATTATTTGGTTTTAAACTAGGTGGACATATTGCTTCAAGAAATTAAATACGATCCCCCAATATTCTTCTGGGGATTAGCATATTTGTCAACGTCTAGAAACACTCAGCTGCCAACCAGAAGGTCAGCACTTGGAACACACCCAGCACTTCTCCCAGAGAAAAGACCTGATGATCTGCTTCCATAAAGACTGCAGCCTAGGAAGACCTATGGGGCACTTCTACTCTGTCATATAGGGTCACCATGAGTCCAAATTGACTTGACGGCACACACAACAACAACAGACCAACATAGTCACTGGGTCCCATATTTCCACGGGTCAGGAACATCAGCAAGTTAGATAGAGGTAAGGTGGGGTTCTCCTCTAGGTTGACAATTAGGGACCTAAAGAGGAGATCTAAGTTGCTTATCCAATATCAGTATTAACTTGGAAGAGTTGCTTCCTTGGAGTGTTACTTGGATCTCACAAAACAGATATAGTGTCTTCCCTTTCCTAATGCCTCAAGCAGACAGTATGGTGCACAGAAGGTTTTCAATTCTTGCAGGTAGATGAGATAGGTTGGGGAGGGAACACTAGCTTTTATTCTACCTTAAACTTGAAGTGGAAAAACTCTGTGGTGACTCCTGGCTGAGCTGTCTGGGCTTCAGTATAAGCAATTGCCCTATGGATAACAATGATTATTGTTTTTGATATTGCAAAGAGGCCCACTTTATACACCAGCCTTGTATTAGAGATGTTAACCCAACCAAACCGAACCCACCGCCGTCGAGTCGATTCCGACTCATAGCGACCCTATAGGACAGAGTAGAACTGCCCCATAGAGTTTCCAAGGAGCACCTGGCGGATTTGAACTGCCGACCTCTTGGTTAGCAGCTGTAGCACTTAACCACTACGCCACCAGGGTTTCTCTAGAGATGTTAGGAGGACTAAATACTTAGGAGTTGTGGATTGAATTGTGTCCCCCCAAAATGTGTCAACTTGGCTAGGCCATGGTTCTCAGTATTGTGTGGTTGTCCTCCATTTTGTGATCTGATGTAATCTCCCTACGTGTTGTAAATTCTAATCTCTGCCTGTGGTTAATGAGGCAAGATTAGGTTATGTTAAAGAGGATTAGGGTGGTATGCAACACCCTTACTCAGTTCACAGCCCTGATCTGATGTAAGGTGTCTCAGTCACCTAGTGCTGCTGTAACAGAAATTTCACAAGTGGGTGGCTTTAACGAAGAGAAATTTATTCTCTCACAGTGTAGTAGGCTACAAGTCCAAATTCAGGGCATCAGCTCCAAGGGAAGGCTCTCTCTCTCGTTGGCTCTGGAGGAAGGACCTTGTCATCAATCTTCCCCTGGTCAAGGAGCTTCTCAGGTCCAGGGACCCTGGGTCAAAGGGACACACTTTGCTCCCGGTGCTGCTATGTTGGTGGTATGAGGTCCCTCACTGTATACTCACTTCCCTTTCTTTTTATTTCTTGTAAGATAAAAGGTGGTGCAGGCTACACCCCAGGGAAACTCCCTTTACATTGGATCAGGGATGTAACCTTAGTAAGGGTGTTATAATCCCACCCTCCCTCTTTAACATAATCTAATCTTGCCTCTTTAACCACAGGCAGAGATTAGGATTTACAACATATAAGAAAATCACGATTACAAAATGGAGGACAACCACACAATATGGGGAATCATGGCCTAACCAAGTTGACAAGTATTTTAGGGGGACACAATTCAATTCATGACATAAGGGGAGTTTCCATGGGGTGTGGCCTGCCTCACTTTTTATCTTACAAGAGATAAAAAGAGACAGAGGGTTCTCATTACAACCAAGCAAGAATAGCTAGGAATGGAGCACATCCTTTGGACCTGGAGTCCCTGTGCTGAAACTCCTAGACCCAGGGGGAGACTGATGACAAGGACCTTCATCAAGAGCCAACGGAGAGAGAAAACCTTCCCCTGGAGCTGGTGCCCTGAGTTCAGACTTCTAGTCTCTTAAGCTGTGAGTGAGTAAATTTCTGTTTGCTAAAGCCATTCTCTTGAGGTATTTCTGTTATAGCAGCACTAGGTAACAAAGACAAGGGTGAAGGTGAAGAAAATTCAAGAGAGGGAAAACATCAGGAATGGTGACCATGGCTGGAGTACAGAGAAAGTAAGTGACAACCACTGTGAAAACAGAAGCACCCTTATCCCTCAGGAGTGCTCAGAAATATTGGCGATGGTGCTGGGCTTCCTCCTGTTTGTTCTGTCAATGATTTGACGATATTTACTGAGTGCCTTCTATGTGTCAGGCACTGTCTGGGCATTGGAGCCACAAGAGTAAATAAGACAAAATCCTTGCCCTGATTTTATTTATCTCAAATTGATTCCAGGTCCTTTTGTCTTACCAGCCTCTCTTTAAAAGGTCCCCTTTCATCTAATTAACACCACTAGCTAAGTCTAATGTACCAGCCCTCAAAGGAAAGGTCATATATGCTAAGTATACTTCTACTGGCTTCATTAATGATGACCATTTATTAAGTGCTATGTGCCAGGCATCCTTTCAACCTCCCTGCACATTTCAGTTAATGTGACGAAAAGCCAGGTCTGTCGGGCTTGGAAGCTCTGTCCCTGGACTGTGTTATCATCACTCAAATATTAGCATCTTAAAAGTCTAATTTACTTTTCAACTCCAGTCCAGCCAGCTGCCATTGATCGATTCTGACTCATGGCGACCCCATGTGTGTCAGAGTAGAACTGCACTCCATAGAGTTTCCAATGGCTGATTTTTTTGGAAGTAGATCACCAGGCCTTTCTTCCAAGGCACATCTGGGTGGACTTGAGCCTCCAACCTTTTGGTTAGCAACTGAGCCAGTTAACTATTTGCAGCTTCCAGGGACTCCCTGATCCAGCCTGTAGGGGGTTATTTTCAAATTTACTTCTTTGGAGGCAGGACAGTTTTTAAGCATTCTTTCTCCCAGGGGAGTTTTTTAATTGTCCTTTAGACGAAATAAGCCATTAAGCTTAATAAACAGGATCCTTGTTAAAGTATTCTCTTTCAAATGGTAAGATATTCCTTTTTAAAATCTGTTCTCTTGTTTACCCAAATGTCTAGAGAGTGCTTTATGGGATGGCACCAACCTGTAGCATATTAGTACATAAGAGAGTACATTTTCAAACACAGACAATGAAATTCAGTTCCCCACGGTGACTCCTGAAGGTCAGGTGGGGATGGGAGGTAAGGTGGAATATGACATGGGCTAATAGACTCAAGCAAAATCTTCCCATGCTTATTAGGGTATAACTTAGGCCATCTCCAGGGATGTTTCAGAGAAATCCCTGGGAAAAAGAAAAATGGTAATTTCATATTCCAATTACCAGTGTGCTATTTAATTCAGATGAAATGCCTCCAGTGTGCTGGATGCATTATGAGCTCCATCACAAAGACATGCCCCATCCCTCAAGGGACTTCCCTCAAGAGATGAAGTGACACATTCTGGGGTCATAAAGTGGCAGACAAACAATACAAAGGGGAAGGGCACTGGAACTCTTTCCTTATGGCAGACAGCAGAGTAACTGAGTCCTTAGTTACGTTTATTCTCTTTTATGGAGTCTTTTGATATGGGACAGGAGTAATGCTTCATTTATTTTAAGTTTGTGCACACTAACTCAAAATCAAATCTTTAATTGTCAGTGCCTACAAGATAAATAAAAGCCATATAGACTATTTCAGGAAAATGTAAGGAGAGTCAACTTTTCTGTTTTTTGGAGTAACTGAACTTGCTCGTTCTCTGTTGTGGGGGATGATAAAGAGGGAGATGGCAATGTGTGCAAGGTTCAGACCAAACTGGTTTGACCTGAGTCTGCTGGAATGAGTTGTCTCATCTACTGTGCTTTTCTGAGGTGGTGGCGGTGGCAACTTCAGCCCTTTCTTAGGTACCAGTTTAATTGAATATAGTCATGTGAGGCATATGCATCAGTTAAGATTACTTTAGGCTGCAAGTAACAGAAAAAGCTTTGTTAAAGGATGTTTTTAAAAAGGTTAAATTATGACTTTCATACTAATATGGAATGAACACATACCAAAGAATTAATTTAACTCATTAATTAATGAGGGAACCAGTAAGATATTACAACCAGTTCAAAGGAAGATCCAAAGAGCAGACACACATATAGGCAATCAGGGATACTGTAGTAAATTTAATACAGCAGAACTGTGGGAAATCAGGTCTACCAGACAAAAAAACTCATTAGCATTTTTTTTACAACAGTCATTTGCGTTGCTGGCAGTTATATGTAATTATTGGAGTTGCAAAATAGCTCAAAGACAATGAAAGGTGCAGAGACCCCATAGAATCAGATAACCTGGAAGGGTGTACTAGATAATACCTAGCTTTCCATTGAAGATAATTGATCCATTTTAAAAACTTTAAAAATTTTTTCCCTTTCCCTACAGTGGCTTAAACCAGTAAGGAGTTTATTTTTCTCAGGTACCGATAAATACGGAGTTAAGTAGCCCAAGATTGGTGTAGTGGTTTATAGGCGATTAGACCCAGTCTCCTTCTATTTCTTGCTTTTCCATCCTTAGTTTCATCCTCATGATTGCAATATGACTGCCATGCCTCCAGGCAGCTCTTTCTGCATTCCAGGCAGGAAAAAGGGGGAAGTACCGTAACCCTTTTCCTCTTGAAACATTCTCTTTATATTTCAGAAAAGGAACTTTCCTCAAGGATCATATGGCTACCTTCTAGCTGCAAGACTGGGAAGGTGGGTATTCTGACTTCTCACTTTCTATAACAGATGATAGCAAGGGGAAAAGGGACACCCAGTGGTTTTGGGCAGCTGGCTATACCTGCTATACCTGCTACAGTATACCTAATCTTTTATAATGGGGATCATAAAAAGAGTTTCATTACTTAGTATTACAAATAAACTTTTATTTAAGATTTTAAAGATTTAGAGTAAGTATATGCTGCTAATAACAAGTGTAATGGTCAGAACACAATGTATTGAGCTTAAATATTAAAACTCAACCTGCTACTGGGAGGATTATTAACCAAAGCTCCAAGATCAGAAAATTCCTGAGGCATGCAGAGTTGCCTGGAAAGAAAGGTCCAAAAAATTGAGTTGATACATAGAAGGGATTTTTTTCCTTCACTCATCTTTCTAAGAGCAAAAATTGAATCTGAAGATCTGACAGCTAAAGGCTTTTGTGAATGTAGGTGGAATTTGTAGCAATGGAGCATTTGAAGTGTTGTGTTTGATCCAGGAGGGTTATTCTTTTGTGCTTTTTCGCTTAGATTTTCTATTCTTTTTGATGGAGAAACAGACGTAGATGTGTGAGCCACATGCTCCTAGGCAGTACTTAGGAAAGCCTGACCTGTTGTCTGGAGGCGTTTCCCTTCCACTTTGGGAACAGATAGACTTAGTTCTGTTTACATGTATCACTGCTATCTTCTATATCCAAATTTCTATTCTGCGATCTCGTCTCTGCTTTCTATGAGTGGGCTGGGGGTACAGGTAGTTAACCGCTCCTTAGCCATTAGTTTCAGTAGTGATAGCCTGGATTTAGGCATGGTTGGTGTATCAAACACCTTGTTTCAAAAAAATGCCTCAAATGATATTTGGATAGGCTTATAACTACAATTTACTAAGTGTTATTACCTAGGTATCTAGATCCAATTACTGCCACCTATCAGTTTATTGTACTGTGATGGCTTGTCTGTTGCTATGATGCTAGAAGCTATGCCACTGGTATTTCAAATACCAGCAGGGTCACTCATGGTGGACAGGTTTCAGATGAGCTTCAAGACTAAGATAGCTTAGGAAGAAAGTCCTGGCAATACTTCAAAAATTAGCTATTGAAAACCCTATGGATCACAACAAAATATTGCCTGAGATAGTGCTGGAAGATTCCCCCTGGGTTGGAAGACACTATACAATGGTCTCAACAATGGACTGGAGCATACCAACAATCATGGCACAGGACCAGGCAGCATTTTGTTCTACTGTACATGGGATTGCCATGAGTTGGAGCTAACTTGATGGCATCTAACAACAACAAAGATCCAATCACACATGTCTTGTATTGCACCAGTTGATCCGTCCTCACTTGGGGAAGTGGCAAGAGTTGTGTGGTTACTAAAGACCAAAGGTGTGACTCCTTCCTGCTTGGAAGGCTGGGCCATCATCCCTAGTGTGACCCATGCTGTTACCCATGGGCTCTTCCATGGAACAGCCTATTACCTTTTATAGCGTCTTTGCCCTTGATGCTATTCCTGCTATGTGAACCACATCAACTCCCAGTTCTAAGCTTTCTCATTTCTCCCTGTTTCTCTATGGCTATTTTTCTTCGTCTCCTTTTTCCTGTGCCCTTTTCTGTTTTAGTGTCAATTTCTCAGTTTTGTTTCTTTTTATTCCTCTCCCCCACTTTTGCCTTCTCTCTTCTTGCTCTCCCAGAATGTAATCAGGAGGACCATCTTCTCAGGACACTGATGTCCCATCTCTGGGAATTCCTGCTTTTTAGAGACAAAACCAAATAGATTTTTACTTCAAAACATGCACAGGCACAGGGGCCTGTAGGGATCTAAGTCACTGCAGTTCAAAGGCTGTTCACTGATTAGCACCCTGAAGAGACCAGGAAAAATATATTTCAAGGCATTTAACCTTCCGTCTGGGGGTCACAGTACAGGTTGTTCATTTGAATTTTGATGAATAACGTGAGGCTAAGGAACACTTTGTTCTCTGTAAAATGTCAGTGCCCGTGCAATAAAAGGTGAGAAGGGTGAGCTGGTTGGAGAAGTCACTGGGTTTACCAGCACAGTGGACAGTTATGACCCAGGGTTACCTCGGAGGCACCCAGAATTACGAGTTGCCATTGAGTTTTTTTTTATTTATAGCAGTCCCATGTGTATTGGATTAGAGCTATGCTCCATAGGGTTTTCAATGACTGGTTTTCAGAAGTAGATCGCTCTTGGGTTGACTTGAACCTTCAGAGTTTTGGTTAGCAGCCCAGTGCATTAACCATTTGCACTGCCCAGGGATTCTACCTATGAACTAACTGGGAATAAATGAGTGCTCAGTGGACTAGGAAGTCCTGACCATCCCCTATCTAAACGTGGATAGTGGAAAGAGCCCCGAACCCAAAATTAGGAGATTCTTGCCGTTTCCTCTGATAAGAAGTGTGACTCTTGCTTTCTATCACCTCTGAAGGCCTTGCTTTTTTAAATTATTAAATCTACAGTTTTCGGGATCTTTTCTAGCTTAACACATATGATTCAATAATATCCTAGAGGTTTCTATTCTCAATGAACTAAACTAGTAGAACCCTACTGAAGAGCAAGGACTGGTGCTCGTAAGGCATGTTTAATAAGACAGGCATTGAAAATGCCCTGAAGACATCACATTAGGAACAGCAGTGCTTTGTAAACAAACCAAAAAAAACAAACCAAAGCAAAACAAAACCCACTGCCATGGAGTCAATTTTGGCTCATAGCGACCCTATACGACAGAGTGAAATTGCCCCACAGGGTTTCCAAGGCTGTAAATCTTTACAGAAGCAAACTGCCACATCTTTCCCCTGAGAGTGGCTGGTGGATTCGAACAACCGACCTTTCGGTTAGCAGTGGAGTGCTTTAACCACTGCACACCAGGTCTCCTTCAGTGCTTTGTAGTTGGCCTCAAAAAAGTTCTTTATTATTAAGTCAGACTAGAATGTCACGTACTGTTTCTCATGCATCCTTGGAGTTTTGGATTCAAAGAGCTTAAGCAACTTCAGAAAAGAAACTTCAAAAAACATGAGACAGCATACGGCCTTTATCTCTCATCTTTTATTTTCCAAAAAATTGAAAAACCAGAAGCTTGACTCACAGAGAGCAGATACCTGACTGAAATAAGATCTTAGACCATTAGCAGTAAATGCCTCCAAGTTGTAGGTCAATTTAGGAAAAGGTCAGTGAAAAAGAAGAGAGGGAGACCATGATGGTATAATTCTGGACTTGTTGGAGTAGAGACTAGATGAAAATCTATCTTTAAACTATAAGGTGAAGCAAAAAGTTACTCCCCTTGAATCCAAACAGTGCTTCAGTTCCTGATAACACTAAACCCAGAACCCAGTGCCATTGAGTTGATTCAGACTCATAGCGACCCTACAGGACAGAGTAGAACCGCCCCTACAGAGTTTCCAAGGAGTGCCTGGCGGATTCGAACTGCCGATCCTTTGGTTAGCAGCCGTAGCACTTAACCACTATGCCACCAGCAACAGTAATTATAATTACTAAAAAAAAAAAAATAATAATTACTAGTCAAGATTTATTGAGTGCTGATAGCCAGATATAGTATTTATGTGCTTTCCTTATTTGACCTTCTCAGATGTTGTTGTTGTTATGTGCCATTGAGTCAGTTCCAACTCATAGCGACCCTGTGCACAACAGAACCACTGCCCAGTCCTGCACTGTACTCACAATTGTTGCTATGCTTAAACCCATTGTTGGCAGCCACTGTGTTAACCTATTTCATTGAGGGTCTTCCTCTATTTCACTGACCCTCTACCAAGCATGATGTCCTTCTCCAGGGACTGATCTCTCCTGATAACATGTCCAAAGGATGTGAGCCATAGTTGCACCATCCTTGCTGCTAAGGAGCATTTTAGTTGTACTACATCCAAGACAGATTTGTTCCTTCTTTTGGCAGTCCATGGTATATTCAATATTCTTCACCAACACCACAATTCAGAGGTGTCAATTCTTCTTCAGTCTTTGTTCATTGTCAGCTTTCACATGCATATGAGGCGATTGAAAACACCATCACTTGGGTCAGGCACACCTTAGTCCTCAGGGTGACTTCCTTGCTTTTCAACACTTTAAGGAAGTTTTTTTGCAGCTGATTTGCCCAATGCAACGCGTCTTTTGATTTCTTGACTGCTGCTTCTATCGGTGTTGATTGCGGATCCAAGGAGAATGAAATCCTTGACAACTTCAATCTTTTCTCTGTTTATCATGATGTTGCTTATTGGTCCAGTTGTGAGGATTTTTATTTTCTTTATGTTGAAGTGTAATCCATACTGAAGGCTGTAGTCTTTGATCTTCATCAGTAAGTGCTTCAAGTCCTCTTCACTTTTAGCAAGCAAGGTTGTGTCATCTGCATATCTCAGGTTGTTAATGAGTCTTCCTCCAATCCTGATGCCCCTGTCTTCTTCATATAGTCCAGCTACTTGGTTATTTGCTCAGCATACAGATTGAATACGTATGATGAAATGATATAAAACCGACACACACCTTCCCTGACTTTAAACCATGCAGTATCCCCTTGCTCTGTTCAAATAACTGCCTCTTGATTCATGTACAGATTCCTCATGAGCACAATTAATTGTTCTGGAATTCCCATTTTCCTCAATGTTATCGATAATTTGTTATGATCCACACAGTCAAATGCTGAAGCATAGTCAATAAAATGCAAATAAACATCTTTCTGGAATTCTGTGCTTTCAGCCAGGATCCATCTGACATCAACAATGATATCCCTGGTTCCACATCCTCTTCTAAATTTGTTTTGAATTTCTGGCAGTTCCCTGTCAATACACTTCAGCAAAAATTCTGCTTGCATATGATGTTAATGATATTGTTTGATAATTTCCTCATTCTGTTGGATCCCCTTTCTTGGAAATAGGCATAAATATGGATCTCTTCCAGTCAGTTGGCCAGGACCTCTCTTCTAAATTCCTTGGCATAGACGAGTGAGCACATCCAGCATTGCATCGGTTTGTTGAAACATCTCAATTGGTATTTGGTCAGTTCCAGGAGCCTTGTTTTTCACCAATGCCTTCAGTGCAGCTTGGACTTCTTCCTTCGGTACCATTGGTTCCTGATCATACGTTACCTCCTGAAATGGTTGAATGTTGATCATTCTTTCTGGTATAAAAAAAAAATAGTGACTCTATATTCCTTCCATCTTCTTTTGTTGCTTCCTGTGTTGTTTAATATTTTCCCCATAGAATCCTTCAGTATTGCAACTTGAGGCTTGAATTTTTTCCTCAGTTTTTTCAGCCTGAGAAATGCTGAGCATGTTCTTCCCTTTTGGGTTTTTATCTCCAGGTCTTTGCACATGTCATCATGATACTTTACTTTGTCTTCTTGAGCTGTCCTTTGAACTCTTCTGTTCAGCTCTTTTACTTCATCATTTTTTCCTTTTGCTTTAGCTACTCGACATTCAAAAGCATGTTTCAGTGTCTCTTCTGACATCCATTTTGGTCTTTGCTTTATTTCCTGTCTTTTTAATGACCTCTTGCTTTCGTCATGTATGATGCCCTTGATGTCATTCCACGACTTGTCTGGTCTTCAGTCGTTAGTGTTCAACTCGTCACATCTATTCTTGAGACGGTCTCTAAATCAGGTCGGATATACTCAAGGTTGTTCTTCGGCTCTCTTGGACTTGTTCTACTTTTTTTCAGTTTCTACTTGAACTTGCGTATAAGCAATTGGTGGTCTGATCCACAGTCGGCCCCTGGCCTTGTTCTGACTGGTGATATTGAGATTTTCCCACATCCGTTTCCACAGAAGTAATCAATTAGATTCCTGTGTATTCCACCTGGCGAGGTCCACGTGTATAGTTGCCATTTATGTTGGTGAAAAAAGATATTTGCAATGAAGAAGTCATTGGTCTTGCAAATTCAATCATGCAATCTCCAGCATCATTTCTATAGCCAAGGCCATATTTTCCAACCACCGATCCTTCTTCTTTGTTTCCAACTTTCGCATGCCAAGCACCAGTAATTATCAGCACATCCTTATCGCACATTTGATCAATTTCAGACTGCAAAAGTTGGTAAAAGTCTTCAACTTCTTCATCTTTGGCCTTAGTGGTTGGTGCATAAATTTGAATAATAGTCATATTAACTGGTCTTCCTTGTAGGCATATAGTTATTATCCTATCACTGACAGCACTGTAGTTCAATATAGATCTTGAAATGTTCTTTTTGATGATGAATGCAATGCCATTCTTGTTCAAGCTGTCATTCACAGCATAGTAGGCCATATGATTCTTGGTTTCAAAATGGCCAATGCCAATCCATTTCAGCTCACTAATGCCTAGGATATTGATCTTTATGTGTTCTATTTCATTTTTGGCAATTTCCATTTTTCCTAGATTCATACTTCTTACCATACATTCCAGGTTTCGATTATTAATGAATGTTTGCAGCTGTTTCTTCTCATTTTGAGTCATGCTACATCAGCAAATGAAGGTCCTGAAAGCTTTACTGCATCTACTTCATTAAGGTCGACTCAAATTTGAGGAGACAGCTCTTCCCTAGTCATATTTTGAATGCTTTTCAACCTGAGGGGATCATCTTCTGGCAGTGTGTCAGACAATATTCTGCTGCTATTCATAAGGTTTTCACTGGCTAATTCTTTTCAGAAGTAGCCTGCCGGGTCCTTCTTCCTAGTCTATCTTAGCCTGGAAGTTCAGCTAAAACCTGTCCACCATGAGTGACCCTGTTCGTATTTGAATACTGGTGGCATAGATTCCAGCATCACAGCAACACATAAGCCCCCACAGTATGACAAACTGACAGATGAGTGGGGCCTTATCAGATAGGTAATATTTTTTCTGTTATTGATTTTTACTTTTATGACTTTATGGTCAGAAAAGATGCTTTGTAATTTTTCGATGTTTTGGATTCTGTTAAGCCTCTCTTTATGGCCTAATATGTGGTCTGTTCTGGAGAATGTTCCATGCGTTTTGGAAAAAAAAGTATACTTGACTGCTGTTGGGTGGAGTGTTCTGTATGTCTATAAGATCAAGTTGGTTGATTGTGGTATTTAGATCTTCGGTGTCTTTATTGAGCTTCTTTCTGGGTGTTCTGTCCTTCACCGAAAGTGATGTGTTGAAGTTTCCTACTATTATTGTGGTTCTGTGTATTTCTCTTTTAAAAGCTGTTAGAGTTTGTTTTATGTATTTTGGAGCCCTGTCATTGTGCATAAACATTTATTATGGTTATGTTTTTTATGTCCTCCTGGTGTACTGACCCTTTAATCATTATATACTGAGTATCCTTCCTTATCCTTTGTGGTGGATTCAACTTTAAAGCCTATTTTTTCAGAGATTGATATCGCCACTTCTGCCCTTTTTTGATTGTTGTTTACTTGATATATATTTTTTCCATCCTTTGGGTTTTCATTTGTTTGTGTCTTTAAGTCTAAGGTTTGTCTCTTGTAGGCAGCATATAGATGGGCTGTGTTTTTTTTTTTTTTTTTTTTTTTTAATCCATTCTGTCACTCTCTGTCTCTTTATTGGTATATTTAGTATGTTTATATTCAGCGTAATCATTGGTAGGTATGAGTTTAGTGCTGTCGTTATGATGTCTTTTGTGTGTGTGTGTGTGTGTTGTTGACAGTTCCTTTGTTCCACTTAATTTTCTGTGCTGAGTTGTTTTTCTTTATGTATTTCCTTTTCACCTTTTTCATTGTTGCTAATTTTGTAATTGCTGAGTCTTTATGTTTTTTTTTTTATTTTGATGTGTAGCATTGTTAGTTTTCTTTGTGGTTACTTTAATATTTACCCCTATTTTTCTAAGTTTTAACCAGTCTTTTATTTCTTTATATCACCTGGACTTCCCTCCCTATGAAAGATCTATAACTACATTTTTTAGTCCCTCTTTTCTGTTTTAGTGTTGTCATCTTTTACATAATGACATCTGTATTTCCCTGTCTTAAGCATTTTAGCTTTGATTTATTTTTGTGACTTCCCTATCTGGGTTTATATCTGGTTGCTCTGTCCTGTGTTCTAGTCTTGGGTTGTTATCTGATGTTATTGATTTTCTAAACAGAGGACTCCTTTTAGTGTTTCTTGTAATTTTGGTTTGGTTTTTGCAAATTCCCTAAACCTCTGTTTGCCTGGAAATGTCCTAATTTTGCCATCATATTTGAGAGACAGTTTTGCTGGATATATAATTCTTGGCTGGCAATTTTTTTCCCTCAAGGTTTTATATATGTCATCCCATTGCCTTCTTTTCTGTGTGGATTTCTTCTTTTTGAATGGAAAATTTTTAGCAACAAAGGAAGACGAAATGTGCTCCTCTCAAATTTATTTCCAGAGTTAAGTTTTATTTAGTTTTAATAGTATTTAATTGTGCTTTTGGTGAAAATTTACCCAGCAAATTAGGTTCCCAACTGACAATTTCTATGCAATTGTTCAGTGACACTAGTTACCTTTTTCACAATATGCCAACATTTGCTTTAATTTGTTCTGATCCGTTTCCAGTGCTCTAGTTTCCCTGCCCCCTTATTTTCTCATCTTTGCTTTAGAGTATTTGTAGATCATAGATGGTATTTTAATGGAGCACCATACTCACGGGTAATATCCTTTACTTTGTGTGCCAATCTGCTATTTTGCTAAAAGGTGACCTCAGGGGATAGTTTTGGTTCAAGTTTTCAAGAGTATCTGAGGGTGATAGTCTTAGGAAGTCCTCTAGTCTCAACTGGCTCAGTAAGTTTGGACTTTTTAAGAATTTAAATTCTGTTCAGCATGTTTTTCCAGTTCTATCTGGATCCATCTATTGTGCCTCTGAGCCCAGAGTTGTGTTTTAGATTTCTGTGTGCAAATAGATGCGGTGTGTGTTTCAGGCAGACCCTCAAAGTCACGGGCTCCAAACTCAGATTTCCATAAGCTTAATGAGGTGACATAAGCAAGCTAAAGTGACCTGGATCAGGAAGACATAAGGAAGGGTGAGGATTGAAGACTGTGGAGGGCACATGCTCCTGCTCAGCTCCAGCTGATTGTTGCCTTCTGGAATTGCAGGTTCACAGCATAATCAGATCTTTTGATTTTTTAAGAGGAGCCAGAAATCCAGACATTTAAATTAAACCTCTCAGTTTTTGAACATTGGCAACTAGCTTAAAAAAAAACTAAAACAGTATGTAGGAATATCGAGTGATGTGCAGGATAAGCAAAACACATCTGTGTGCCAGATTTGGCACTATACGCTGCCATTTTGCAATTTCTAGAGCTCTATTGAATGATTTGCATAAAGAGCAAAGAAGAACATTAGACGTTTTGAAGTTTCAGAGGAGAGTGGGTGGCATTCTGGAAAGCTGGGCTTCCTCCACAATCAGAGCTTACATGAGGCCATAATTGAATGACTGCAGAGATTTTGAGCAGAGGCTGGAAGGCTATGTGCTGGGAATGTTGTAATCTGAACTCCTACCTGACATGTGCTGACCTTTAGGTGTCTTCCAGCCTTAAGGGTCTATGATTTTAGCCAACCAAGTAATAGGTGCTACGAGAGTTAAATGGATGGACAGGTTACTTGCAGTTGTTGAATCGGCATTCATAATTGCTAGTGCAATTGCTCCTTGAGAATGTCTTCAAAAGGACAGCTGGGGTGGGGGTAAGGGGGTTGCTGTAGACTTATCTACTTTGTGCTCAGTTTTCTGAGAGAAAATTAACCAGGGTAAGAGAATCACAACCCAACTGACAGAAAGACATGGCATTGAAACTGGGCCTTAAAGAATTGGAAAGATTTGGGCAGAAGAAAGCTTGAATATAAGAAAAAGCGCAATCTTGGAGGAGTCACATCTGTGAGTAAAATGAAGAGATGATAGATATGCCTAGCAAATTCAGGCAGCCTCCCATAGGCAGATTCGATTATTTCTTTTGTTTATTTAACAAACACTGGTATAGTGTCTACAGCCCTGGTGGCACAATGGTTAAGAGCTTGGCTGCTAACCAAAAGGTCAGCAGTTCCAATCAACCAGGTGTTCCTTGGAAATCCTATGGGGGCAGTTCTACTCTGTCCTGTAGGGTAGCTGTGAGTCGGAATTGAGTTTGGAACTGAGTAGGAATTGAGTCGGCAGTGGGTTTGGTTATATTGGTTTGGTATAGTTTCTAAGAGCTTTGCAAACATTAACTCATTTAACTCTTGTAACATTACTATGAAGTAGTTATAAGCAGAGCCTAGGTGGCACAAGCAATTTGTGATCAGCTGCTAAATAAAATTTGGTGGTTTGAACCCACCCAGCAGCTCCATGAAAGAAAGGCCTGGTGAACTGCTTCTGTAAAGATTACAGTCAAGAAAATCCTATGGAGCAGTTCTACTCTGTCACATATGGTTTTTCCTGGAGTCAGGGGCTGATTCCATGGCAGCTAACAATAACAGCAACAACAGTTACAAACACTAGTTACACTCACTTTATAGATGAAGAAATTCAGACAGAGAGAGAAACAGTAACTGTTTCTTTACCAAGGTTGGTAATCATTGAGAGAATGGCTACAAATGCAATTGCTCCTTGCTTAATTCCCTCAAACTTTTCTACATTCCTATTTTCATGTTGAGCAAAGAAAGCATTGGATGTTAAAGGATCATCTGGTGGTTTTGTTTCTGTCCTAAAAAATTAGCTAAGCCATGTGAATGAAGGAGGCTGTGAAGCCGAGAAGAGAATCTCCAGGGCCTTTGTTTTCGAGGAAGCGGATTTTGCGCCAGATGCTTTCTCCTTACCCTGGTGTGCTGGTTAAGCATTTGGAAGCTGATCTCTAGCTACAGCCTGAAGGGCTGATTGCTAGCACAATTGCTCCTTAAGAAGTCTTTAGAGGAAGGCAGGTGGGGGAGAATTGCTGGAGACTCATCTGCTTGGTTCTCATCTTTCTAAGAGGAAACTAACAGTGCGAGAGCAGTACAGCCCAGTTGGCTCAAGATTCAAGAGAGCACCTGTGGAATTTATAGTAATTGCTCCCCAGGATGTAAATTACGCAAGTAGCCTATTTCTGTCCATTGCAGCTTAAATGAGCACAAAGTGTGAGAGCTCTCAAAGGCACCCTGGGATCCTAGCTTTCCCTTTACCCATGATTGAACAGGACTGGCGCTAGCCCAAATCTTCCATGAGTTGACAGTCTCTCCAATAGCTCACAAAAGTTTCCTTTCTACAATAATAATAATCCCTGATATTTGCACAGGGCTTTCCCGTTCATCAAGACTTTTACTTATTTTGTGTCACTTGAACCCATAACAACATTCTAGGCAGACCCCTTTCCCACACTGAGACTTCTCCTTCCTGCTCACTACCCCACCTGGGCCTGCCTTGACTTTAGCTATCCCTTCGGCACTCCTATTCTCTCCTGGTGCCCAGCACAACAAAATCTCAAACGCTTGTTTGGACCGTTGTGAATGGAATCTCGGCTTATAGGCCTTTTTCAATTGTCTGTCTAATTAGTTTAACGGATTAGAGGTAAGGCAGCCATAAGTGAAAATGACTTGATTTGTTGCTTCTATCAGGGCAACTTGCCTTCCTATATTTTATTTTTAATAAAAATCTCAAACGACAGTCCTTGAAAAAAAAAGTATGCTTCCTTAGTGGTGGCATTTGATGTTTTCTGCTTACTTACAGTGGGGAATTTTTTGTATGTATATGAAGGTGAAACAGTCTTCTAGTTGTTGCATATTGTTTATATAGCCAGGGGAGTTGCCCTCCCTCCCTCCACCGAATGCTTATTGAGGGCTTTCTGTGGTCCAGGCACTGGACTGGGCCCTGGGAGTGTAAAATAAACATGGAAATCCTCAGTGCTGAGCCTGAGGAGGGGTCTAAGGAAGAGACCAAAAGGAACCAGCCAGTGACAGGTGATAGCAGGGGAGCAGGTGATAAGGGAGTCAGGTACCAGAAAAGAAAGAGAGATAAGTAGGTAAATACACAGAATCAGGCTTTCCCAAGTCCTAGAAATTTATAACCACATGGTAGAAGGGTTCAGGAGAAAGAAGAAAGCTATCATGAGCCTTTGCAACAACATAGAGAGAATGCTTTTGGATGCTCTCAGACACTGTGACAGTTGGTTAAATTTATAATCCTCACCTAACATATTTTATTTTCCCTGAATATACATCTCTGGTTGGAAGCCATTGGTTTCGAAGGCTGAACCTGTCCTTCTGCTTGCCATCCTGATCTTTCCTCCCCTCCCCCTGCTTTTTTTGTAACTCAAATTGTAGGGAATTAAAGTTTGTTGATATTTATTTATAATAACATCTTCCTCATGCAATAGATGTTCCTTAGTTCAGTATGTGTCAATATATACGCAGCGAGTAAAGAACCATTCTGAGTTTGGATGGACTGGGCCTGGGGGTAACCTATGCTGGGACCATAGCTAAGGACAAATTGAAGCAGCTTTATGAGTTAATATTGTTAGAAATAGAGTTTTATAACTAAAATGTAGTTCAGTAAGTTTCTAGAGGAACACATGAGTGATTTCTTGATATGATACAATTTTGTCTCTTTCATTCTCTTTCTTTGGAATAGTTTTCTTTATCTATTATAAAGTAAGTTTCTATTATTTTAAGAAATTGGAAAATACAGAAAAGGAGAAGGAAAAGCTCCCTATAATTCTCCCACCTCAATACAACCATTACTAGCTTTTTGGCATATTTCCTTCTAATCTTTTTGTACGCTTGTGTTTCAGTGTTGGTATAATCATAGGCCATATTCCAAATAGTAGATACATCTTTGGGGGAAAATTTGGTTTTAAAATTACAAAAGTAAAACATGTTCTTTGTAGAAAGTGTGAGAATACTGAAAAGTATTGAAAAGTTCATTCTGGCAATATGACAGTAAATGTTCAGAGAAACTCCTACCAGAACAGCGTTAGATAAGAGAAGGAAAACGTTTTCAATTTACAGTTGAATTGAGGGAGACTAAGAGAATCTATCTGAGACAAAGTCACAGAAAGGCATGCTCTGGGGCTGGTATTTTTGTATTTGCCTGAGGATATCTGCTGATCCCTATGACCTAGGCTCTGGGTTTAAAAGGCCACTTATACTGGAGACCCTGGTGCCATAGTGGTTAGATGCTACAGCTGCTAACCAAAAGGACAGCAGTTCAAATCCGCCAGGTACTCCTTGGAAACTCTATGGGGCAGTTCTACTCTGTCCTGTAGGGTTGCTATGAGTTGGCATTGTCTCGACTTGATGGCAGTGGGTTTTGTTTTTGGTTTTACACCGAGGTCAAGAGGTCAGGTAGGGGTCTAAAAGATGGAAGGTCAGAGAACATCTCACCCTCAGTAAAGATGAGATTCCCTGGAAGGCAACCTACTCAGGGAAGGCAGTGATAGGGAAAACAAACAAACAAACAAAAAAACCTTTGACCTATTGGTGAACCAGATTGGAGGGCAAAGAAACAGAAAACAAAACCTCTCTTTAAGAATTTCTAAGGCATAAGCTCATACTTGAAAAAGTTTAGGGATAGAATTCATGTTATTATTTGGCCTAAAAAAAAAACCAGGATGAAAATTCACTTTAATGGTTGTACCCCAAGTACTTAGCAGGAAACAATGCAATTTTTTTCTGGAGAAACGCCCTTTAAACTCAGGCCACAAAGAATTTCACAGATAAGGTTCTAAGCAATATGAACTTGCAAGTGTAAATCACTGAATGTGGGAGGAAACATGCTGTGAAGGAGAGCCAGCAGAAACCAATTATCATAGAATGACACCATAAAACTACACATATTAAAATTCTCAGTGATGGAATATAAAAGACACACGTTCAATGTTTAAAGAACTTAAAGAGGTTACTGAAAGTATATGAAAGGAAAATTTTTTCACAAGTAGAAATGTAAAACATAATGATGAAAATTAGAAAAATAAAGGATGGGTTAAATAGTAGATTAGACAGAGCTGAGGAGATATTTATTGAGCTGAAAGACAGATCTAAGTAATTTCCTAGAATTCATCATGGAAAAGCAAAAGGCAAAGCTTCTAACACTGGGGGAAAAAAATCCAGCAATGACTGTTTACCTGAGGCATACCTAAAATGTAAGAACATAGAAAGGTTGAGAGTAAAAAAAATATATGCAGGCAGATAGTAAGCAAAAGAAAATTGGAATAGTATGTATTTTATATAGTTGTTAGGTGCTGTTGAGTTGATTTTCGACTCATAGTTCCTCCATGTAACAGGGTAGAACGGCCCCGTAAGGTTTTCTAGGCTGTAACCTTCATAGAAGCTGATCATCAGGTCTTTCTCCTGCAGAGTCGCAGGGTGGGTTCAACCTCTGTGTTAGCAGCCCAGCCCTTAACAGTTGCCCCACCAGGGTTCCTATTTTAAGGCAAAAAGCTTTATCACAGATAAAGAAGGAGTCTAAATATTAGTAAAAGCTTCAGTTCACCAGGAACATATAACAATTTTAATCTTTGTTGTTGTTGTTGTTAGGTGACATTGAGTTGGCTCTGACTCATAGCAACCCTATGTGCAACAGAAGGAAACCCTGCCCAGTCCTGCACCATCCTCACAATCGTTGTTATGCTTAAGGCCATTGTTGCAGCCGCTGTGCCAATCCATCTCATTGAGAGTCTTCCTCTTTTTTGCTGACCCTCTACCAAGTATGATGTCCTTCTCCAGGGACTAATCCCTCCTGATAATACATCCAAATTATGTGAGATGAAGTCTCCCCATCCTTGCTTCTAAGGAGCATTCTGGTAGTGCTTCTTCCAAGACAGATTTATTTGTTCTTTTGGCAGTCCATGGTACATTCAATATTCTTCCCCAACACCACAATTCAAAGGCATCAGTTCTTCTTCGGTCTTCTTTATTCATCCTCCAGCTTTCACATGCATAGGAGGTGATTGAAAACACCATGGCTTGGGTCAGGCGCACTTTAATCTTCAAGGTGACATCTTTGCTTTTCAACGCTTTAAAGAGGTCTTTTGCAGCAGATTTGTCCAATGCAATATGTGTTTTGATTTCTTGACTGTTGCTTCCATGGGTGTTGATTGTGGATCCAAATAAAATGAAATCCTTGACAACTTCAATCTTTTCCCTGTTTATCATGCTGTTGCTTATTGGTCCAGTTGTGAGAGTTTTTGTTTTCTTTATGTTGAGGTGTAATCCATCTGAAGGCTGTGTTCCTTGGTCTTCATCAGTAAGTACTTCAAGTCCTCTCCACTTTCAGTAAGCAAGATTGTGTCATCTGCATAACGCAGGTTTTTAATGAGTCTTCCTCCAATCTTGATGCCCTGTTCTTCTTCATATAGTCCAGATTCTAGGATTATTTGTTCAGCATAGAGATTGAATAGGTATGGTGAAAGGATACAAGCCTGACACACACCTTTCCTGACTTTAAACCACGCAGTATCCCTTTGTTCTGTTCGAACGACGGACTCTTGATCTATGTACAGGTTCATCATGCGAACAATGAAATGTTCTTCCCATTCTTCACAATGTTATCCACAATTTGTTACGATCCACACAGTCAAATGCCTTTGCATAGTCCATAAAACCCAGGCAAACATCTTTCTGGTATTTTGTGCTTTCAGCCAGGATCCATCTGACATCAGTGATGATATCCCTGGTTCCTCATCTTCTTCTGAATCTGGCTTGAATTTCTGACCGTTCTCTGTCGATATACTGCTGCAGCTGCTTTTGAATGATCTTCAGCAAAATTTTACTTCTGTGCAATATTAATGGTATTGTTCGATAATTTCCACATTCAGTGGGATCACTTTTCTTGGGAATAGGCATAAATATGGATCTCTTCCAGTTGGTTGGCCAGGTAGCTCTCTTCCAAATTTCTTGGCATAGATGAGTGAGTACTTCCAGCGCTGTATCCATTTGTTGAAACATCCAAATTGGTATTCAGTCAATTCCCGGAGCCTTGTTTTTTGCCAAAGCCTTCAGTGTAGCTTGGACTTCTTCTTTCAGTACCATTGGTTCTGCTCATATGGTACCTCCTGAAATGATTGAACATCAACTAGTTCTTTTTGGTATAGTGACTCTGTGTATTCCTTCCAACTTGTTTTGATGTTTCCTGCGTTGTTCAATATTTTCCCCATAGAGTCCTTCACTATTGCAACTCGAGGTTTGGATTTTTCCTTCAGTTCTTTCAGCTTGAGAAATGCAGAGCATTTTCTTCTCTTTTGGTTTTCTATCTCCAGGTTTTTGCACATGTCATTATAATACTTTGTCTTCTCGAGTCACCCATTGACATTTTCTGTTCAACTCTTTTACTTCATCATATCTTCCTTTTGCTTTAGCGATTTGATGTTCAAGAGCAAGTTTAAGAGTCTCTTCTGACATCCATTTTGGTCTTTTCTGTCTTTTTAATGACCTCTTGCTTTCTTCATGAATGATGTCCTTGATGGCATTCCACAACTTGTTCAGTTTTCAGTCATTAGTGTTCAACGTGTCACATCCATTCTTGAGATGGTCTCTAAATTCAGATGGGATATACTCAAGGTCGTACTTTGGCTCTCATGGACTTATTCTAATTTTCTTCAGTTTCAACTTGAACTTGCATATGAGCAATTTATGGTCTGTTCTGAAGTAGTCCCTTGGCCTTGTTCTGACTAATGATATTGAGCTTTTGCATCATCTCTTCCCACAGAAGTAATTGGTTTGACTCCTGTGTATCCCATCTGGTGAGGTCCATGTGTATAGTTGCCGTTTATGTTGGTGAAAAAGGGTATTTGCAGTGAAGAAGTTGTTGGTCTTGCAAAATTCTGTCATGTAATCTCCAGCATCATTTCTATCACCAAGGCCATATTTCCCAATTACTAATCCTTCTTCTTTGTTTCCAACTTTTGCATTCCAAACTCCAGTAATTATCAAAGTATCCTGATTGCATGTTCAATTTCAGACTGCAGAAGTTGGTAAAATCTTTAATTTCTTCATCTTTGGCCTTAGTATTTGGTGTGTAAATTTGAATAATAGTCATATTAACTGGTCTTCCTTGTAGGCATATGGATATTATCCTATCACTGACAAGGCTGTACTTCAGGATAGATCTTGAAATGTTCTTTTTGATGATGAATGCATTGCCATTCCTCTTCAAGTTGTCGTTCTCAGCATGGTAGACCATATGATTGTCTGATTAAAAATGGAAAATACCAGTCCATTTCAGCTCACTAATGCTGAGGATATTGATGTTTATGCATTCTGTTTCATTTTTGACAACTTCTAATTTTCCTAGATTCATACTTTGTACATTCCAGGTTCTGATTATTAATGGATGTTTGCAGCTGTTTATTCTCATCTTGAGTCATGCCACATCAACAAATGAAGGTCCTGAAAGCTTGACTCAATCCATGTCATTAAGGATGACTCTACTTTGAGGAGGTAGCTCTTCCACAGTTGTCTTTTGAGTGCCTTCCAACCTGAAGGGCTCATCTTCTGACACCATATCACAATGTTCCATTGTGATTCATAAGGTTTTCACTAGCTAAATCTTTTCAGAAGTAGATTGCTGGGTCCTTCTTCCTAGTCTGTCTTAGTCTGGAAGCTCAGCTGAAACCTGTCCACCATGGGTGATCCTGCTGGTATTTGAATACCGGTGGCATAGCTTCCAGTATCACAGCAGCAAGCAAGCCTCCACAGTACCACGAACTGACAGACATGGGGGTAAATTTTAATCTTAAGTGCACCTAATTACATAGTTATTAACTGATGTGACTCCAAGGAGAAACAGACAAATATACAATCATAGCGGGAAATTTCAACATACATCTCTCAATAACTGATAGATCAAGCAGGAAAAAAAAATCAAGAAGAACATAGAAGATCTGAATAGTACAATAAGCAAGCCTGATAGAAGAGTACAATTAGCAACCTCTGTGAGCAAAGGAAACCCTGGTGGCATTGTGGTTAAGTGCTACGGATGCTTCTTGAAAAGGTTAGCAGTTTGAATCTACTGGGCACTCCTTGGAAATTCTATGGGGCAGTTCTACTTTGTCCTATAGGGTTGATATGAGTCGGAATTGGCTCAGTGGCAACAGTTTTTTCTTTTGTTTGTTTGTTTTTAATGGAGCAGAAACCCTGATGGCGTAGTGGTTAAGTGCCATGGCTGCTAACCAAAAGGCCAGCAGTTTGAATCCACCAGGGGCTCCTTGGAAACCATACGGGGCAGTTCTACTCTGTCCTGTACAGTTGGTATGAGTCAGAATTGATTTGATGGCAATGGTTTTGGGTCTTTGGTTTTATAGAGCCCTGGTAGCATAGTGGTAAAGCACTTGTCTGCTAACCAAAAGGTTGGCAGTTTCAGTCCATGAGCCTCTCCTTGGAAACCCTAGGGGGCAGTTCTACTCTGTTCTGTAGACTTGCTGTGAGTCGGACTCAGACAGGCATATAGGAGCCCTGGTGACACAGTGAGGAGCGCTGATGGAGAAGTGGTTAAAGCAATCAACTACTAACCAAAAGATCAGCTGTTGGAAACCATCAGGGCTCTGCAGGAAAAAGAAGTGGCAGCCAGCTTCCTTAGAGATTTACAGCCTTGGAAACCTTATGGAGTATCTATGAGTTGGATTCGACTCCATAGCAGTGGGTTTGGTTTTGGTTTGGCGGCACAGTGTTTAAGAGCTGCAAACCAAAAGTTGGTAGTTCAAATCCACTAGCCATTCCTTGGAAACCCTATGGGGTAGTGTCCTATAGGGTCACTATGTGTCAGAATCAACTTGATGGCAATGGGTTCTAGGCGTATAGAGCACACCACCCAAAAAATGGAACATTTATAAAAATTGATTCTAATCAATTGAACAAGTCTTTATGCATTTTAAAGATTTGGTACTATTCAGACTATATTCTCTGATTGCAATGCTAATAAATTGGAATTAAAAATGAAAGAGATAACTTATGAAAACTCATTTACTTCTAAATCACCCATGTGTCAAAGAAGAAATAATGAGTATTAGAAAACATGCATGTTAAAGCAAAAAGGAGTAACTGAACCGAGCGCTAGCCAAATTCTTATTAAAGACTTGGATACATAAATAGATGTACAGATCTATACATGAGATTCAGTCAAGAATTTGACTTCCCAAGAATTCTTTGGGAAGAATTTTTATTCAGGATGAGAGAAAGTAAGATTAGGTTGTTTAGCAAATTAAAGGATTGGCTAATTCTCAGGGAATGAATGCCATGTTGTTTAAGTCTGTTTGGTCACAGTCTTTGTTGAGACCTTGAAGACAGAATTTATGCTCAGGTTAGTACTTAATTACAGCGTTCCCTTTAGTAGTTTGTGTTTTCTTGTTTGGGAATTATTAGAAAATTTGGATTACATATAGGTTGTGACAGATTGTGGTTGTTGCAACCTATTGCAATGCACAGATTCTAGGTATTACTTGCAGGACTCTTTTGCATTTAGAACTGAAAGACAACGAAATACTGTGTATTAAAACTTGTGGTACTCTGTGGTGCTCAGAGGGAAATTTACCACCTTAAATGTTTGTGATACTTAGAGGGATATTTATAACCTTGTATGTTTATGTTTATGTTTGTTATGCATGTTATGCTGTTTATGTTTATGTATGTTATGTTTATGTTGTATGCTTATGAGTCGGAATCAACTCGACGGCACTGGGTCTGGGGTGGGATGTTTATGTTAGAAAAAAAGAAAGGCTGAAAATAAATAAACATCTAAATTAAAAGTTAAAAAGACAAGAGACTACACTCCCAAAAACAGAAGAAAGAGAATAATCAACAAAGTACAGGAAATTAATGAAATATGAAACAAGGTTACAGTAGGGCGGGTCAATGAAACTGAGTTTTTCTTTGAAAAGTCTTAAGCAAATGACAATTATCTAGCAAGATTACTTTGGTTTTGGCCAAATCAAAACCAAAACCAAAACCAAACCCACTGCTGTGGAGTTAAATCCAACTCATAGATACTCCATAATTTTTCCAAGGCTATAAATCTCTATGGAAGCTGGCTGCCACTTCTTTCTCCTGCAGAGCCCCTAATGGTTTCCAACAGCTGATATTTTGGTTAGTAGTCGATTGCTTTAGCCACTTCACCATCAGGCCTCCTCACTGTGTCAACCCAGGGCTCCCTATATGCCTATCTGAGTCCTACTCATAGCAAGTCTACAGAACAGAGCAGAACTGCCCCCTGGAGTTTCCAAGGACAGGCTCGTGGACTGAAACTGCTAACCTTTTGGTTAGCAGACAAGTGCTTTACCACTATGTCACCAGGGCTCCATAAAACCAAAAACCCAAAGCCATTGCCATCAAGTCAATTCTGACTCATAGAAACAGAAGTCACAAATAAACAATATCAAGAATGAAACAGAGGACAAAACTACTAATGCAGCCACGTTTTAAGACTATACAAAAAAAATTATGAATAACTTATTGACAGTGAATTCAAAAGTATGATTGTTCAATGTTCAAATTTATAAAAACTATAAATTGCATACAGATAAAGTAGCCAGAATTCTCTACCCTTTCTTGTCTGTCTTATTTGTTATTCCATCCCAAGCACATGTCTCATACTAGAGGCTCAATACATATTGTTTAAATGAATACGTAAATTCAGATATAGAAATTGTCAATGTTTTGGTGTATTTGTCTCTTTACACATATTTTAAAACATAATTTGATTGTATATTGATTTTTCAGCATCAATAACACAGGCACTGGATGAAAAATGATTTTACAAAAGTGTAATGACAGATAGTATCTGCTTTGTTTTTCTGTACCACTTTGAAAAAAAAAAACTATATGAGTTTTAAAGCTGCTAATTTTATCTCAATTTCCTTGGTAATGAAATGACCAATATGTTCTTCCTACAGCTATGCTTTGGTGGAAAAAAATAGACTTTTTTCTAGTAATTATCTTGAGGCAGCATCCTAGCCACATGGAGTTTGATCATTATTAGCAAGAACCAGAATAGTATTACTATTATTTTATGAAAGTTATTAAACAAAATTATCAATTCCAGCTCAGCTGTAGAGAGAGGAATATGGCTCAAGATCCCCATTTCCTTGCACACTGAAATCAATGAGAACATAAGGGAAAAATAGTGTGAATCATGGTAAAGCAAACTTTTATCTGTCTAAAGATCTCATTTGAAAACACAGGGTACAGCCCTGGGATCTAAACTATGTGGAAACGACCATGAGAGTCTTTTGTTATCACAACTTTTCTTTACCTTCCTTTAGATGAAATAATTTTTCAAAAACTTTTTTTCAAGAGGGCTACGTGGGTGGTATAATTTTTTTAGGGTTTGAATATCTGGGAATGTCTAATTTTTTTGTCTTCCCAAATGAAAGACAACCTATCCAAGTAGAAAATTCTTGAGGACTCTACCCCTTCATTCTCACACTCTCACAAGCTAGTATTAAGTATTTTTCCAGACATGTACCAAATTTTCAACAGTGGATAGTTCTATGTTAAGTAAGGTATAGGCATTTTGAGTGAGCAAGTGTGTGTGTGTGTATGTGTATACTGTTGAGGGTGGACAACAATCAAGGACCCTGCTAATGCTACCTGTGGTATTTTAATATCTTTTTTTAAACAAAGGACATTACCAGTAAAATTAAAACTTAAAACAATCTCTTGGTTCATACCATTTGTTCTTCAAGATTATATAGACATTGATTTATTGCCTTCTGGCACTTAATTCAATGAATTTATTCAACTGTTTTTGAATGCCTACGATGTAGAGTAGGTACAATGAAGAGCAAAAATGGACCCCATGGAGCTTACAGCAAAGTTGAAGGGAAGAACAGTAATCAAGCATCATACAAATAAAAAAAAGAAATATATCTGTGGTAAGGGCTTTGAAGGAGCATGGTGGTGCAGTGGTTAAAGTGCTCAGCTGCTAACCAAAAGGCTGGTGGTTCAAACTCACCAGCTGCTCTATGGGAGAAAGATGTGGCAGTCTGCTTCCACAAAGACTTACAGTCTTGGAAATTCTATGGGGTAGTTCTACTGTGTCCTATAGAGTTGCTATAAGTTGGAATCAGCTCAGTGGCAATGGGTTTGGTTTGGGGAGCTGTTTTGAAAAGGAAATATATGATGCTTATGAGAACAGGTAACAGGAAAATCATCATGGTCAAGAGGTCAGAGAGGAGTCCCTGAAGAAATGACTATGTGAAGCAGAAAAGGAAGAGCATTTAAGGCATGGTGAACTGTCAGGGTAAAATTCCTGTGGTAGGAAGCAAGTATGGTACTTATGAGGAACTCATGAAAAGTTGTTATGTCTGGAGGCACCAAGCAGAACTGGAAGGGTAATTAGGAGCCAGACCATGGAACACTTTTTTATCCTGACAGCAATCAGGACCAATTCATAGGGGTAAATGTGGGAGTGACATGACCAGATTTGTACTACAAAGAGGTCACTCTGGATACTGTGTAGAGAATCAAATGTAGAACAGCAAGAGTGAAAGTAGGAAGACCAATGAAGAGATGATGGCAGTAGGCTGTGAGAGAGATGACAGTTACTTGGGTTAAGGTGAGATTGTAAAGATAAAGAGAAGGGGTATATTTGAGAACCATTTGGGGCTCAGTGATGAATTAGATACAGGGGCTGAGGGAGAGGAGTGTATCAAAGACAGCTTGTTTCCAGTTAAAGTGGCTGGAATGATAATAGTGGCATCTGTGGAGACAGCACAGGAATAGAACTGGGTTTGGAGGCAGTATCATAAATTTAGTTTTAGATGGGTTGAATTTGACAATAATTTAAAAGGTTTAAGCGGAGATGTTGGGTAGGTAGTGATTCTGCAGATCTAGACTCAAGGACAGGTCTAAACTGGATATTTGATTCTGGGAGTCAGTAGCACAGAAGTGATAAATAAAGCCATGAGTTTGAATAAATGAATACAAAGAAAGGAGAAGATGGCCCTGAACCAAGCCTTGAGGAACTTCAATATTTAATAGCCAGCCAGAAGAGAACCTGGAAAGGAGATATTAGAGGAGGTGTCAGAGCAGTGGAAGGGAATTCAGGGAGGTAATGCATTATGGGAGCCAGGGAAAGAGGGTTTTCAGAAGGAGACATTGGTTAACAAGGAAAGTGCTGAATGCTACTGAAATATCAAAATTCAGTTTTTGTGGAATTTTGGGACATAGGAGTCATTGGAAATCTTAATGAGAGCTGTCTCAGTGAAGTAATATGTGCAGAAATCAGATTAGAGTATGTTGAGAAGTGAGTGGGAAGTGGAAATAAAAGTGAGAGTAGAGAACTTGAGAATTTTTTTTTGTTGTTGTGAAGGAAAGGAGAGAAATAGATCAATAGGGTCCCAATGAATCCTAAGAGGAATACCAGTAGAAGTTGCTAGATAGCTGAGATAATAGGAGGTGCTGTTAGAAAATGGGTTGTTTGAATTAGGACTTTTGAAATTAAGGCAGTTAACGGGGATAGTAGTAGCTGCCTGAGTTGGAGAAGGTGAGTAGGTCAAGAAACTGAGAAGCCATACTAGTCATACAGATCAGGAGGAGATCTGTACTCTACGTGTCAAAGTCTTCAATGAATTAAGGTAAGTGGCTAGAAGTTTGGACTATGATAAGAATAAGGAGCTGGGAAGATAGTGCAGCTGAATAGTACTGGCCCCAGGATGCTGTATACTAATTAGATGTGTATGAATAATGGCCTGGAAGATATAGGGAAAGCAAAGAGAACATCTACCCACCCACCTCCCACTCTGAACACATAGGTGGTAATAGAGTATGCAGCTCCCACTTCTGAATGCTGCCAGGATGATGTTCTCTGGGAAGAGCCTGGCTTCAGTTAAGGCAAGAAGGTGGAGATTTTTCTCTTAGAAGAGGTTGATAATATAGGGAAAGTGTCTGGTCATGAAGCATCAATCCCAAAGTGAACAATAGAAGAGTTTGGATCTTGAAGTGGGTGGGGATGGATTGGGGTAAATAGTACAGATAGTGGACACAGAGGTGATGGTGGACAGAATTTGTACATTGGGCTGTGACTGATGGAAACAGATGAGAGACATGGTGGATTCATCTTCAGTCTTTTTGAGGAGGATGAGCACTCAGCCTAAGGCTAAAGGATTTCTTTTTCTTCAACAGGGTGGTAGTGAACCTGGAGACTATTGTCTCCACATTACTGCTGTATTTACTGTCTGAGAGACAAAATCTGAAACAAATTTGATTTTTCCTTAAGTTGCTAAGATTTCTATATGGCTGCTTGAGGATTTCAAATTTGTTATTTAAATGTTGCTAGGAGGAGTCTAGGGTGGGTCTTTTGTCAATAATTTGGTCTGTGACACAATCTAAATACTCTGCTCAGGAAAGCTTTCTTCAATTGAATATTGAATTATTTCTTTTATGCATATCATAAAAAAATCATAAATCCCAATATTTATCCTGTAGGATCACCATTCTTTTGTCTTCCAGTCTATATTTTTTAGCTTATCATTTTCCTTTTTTCTTTTTTTTGCATTGTCCTTTGTATTCTGGGAGAGGAACTCTAATTTTTTCTTCTTTCATAGGTTTAAATTTCTGAATGTTAAGTCTGATTTATACTTACATCAGTATAAAATTTAATTCTGCTAGTACTTTGGCTTATTTCCTTGTAATTGTTACTCGTCTTATCCTTACTTAGCTCTTTTTCTATTTGTGTGTGTTTAATTTATTCTTTCTTTATAGCTCCCTTATCACATAAAGGCGATATTATCTTATATTCTATTAAAGCTAAAAATATTCCTAAAAATTTCTCAGCTAAGTACCACTTTTAAAAATATGTTCTTTTCTCTGTATCTTTGGGAGCATATTCTCTTTCCCTTGGTTTGCAGTATTTGTCTTAGACTTCATGTATGCTTAAATCTCATTACCTGACATGAAGAAAGAGTTATTTGAACAGTATGTGTAGATTTCTATTTTTACTTACCATTGTCTTAGATGCTGGTACAATCCTCTTCCTAGATACCAATGAGAAGACAGATTGATAAGTTGGTTCCTTGTCCAATTTCTATGAGTTTTCAGGTATTCATCTGGTTTGGCTGCTGTGATTCTACTGCCTAGATCCCTGAAACTACGAATTTATGGAGTAGATGAAAAATCCCAGCACCCCTAATGACCAGAAACTTCCTATCTCATCTTCTTCTAGAGACCTTTGTAGTTGCTTGTGAACACCACCTATCCCAGGATGCAGCCCAGGAACACAGTTTCCTCTATTTTCTATCCTGTTTTTCCTTTGGAACTACAGTCTACAAATTCGGTAAGCCAGTAGACAGTTGCTCAGGGCACACATTTTGAAAAGGAACTAAAACACCAGTGGAAAGACTCAATTACGAGGTCCATTAATTCAGATCTCCTTTTCTGACTCCTTATATAACTTGTGAAATATTAATTTTTCTATTCTGTGCCCTCAAGTGAAAATTAATTAAAAAAATTCCTTCCCTTGTTGGCATTGACCTACCTTTGGCTGAATATTTTTGCAATTTACACACAAAACTATAATGCTTCGACCCTGTAACCAGCCAGACAACTGTCATCTGGATTTAGCAGATTCAATTGGCTAAAAAAATAAAGAAAACCAAGTGATGTATGGCATGGTGCTGTGCTGTGGAGATTTTAACACATATCTGCAAACTCTCTGGCACTCTTCCATTCAAGAGGTAGAGTCTAAATTCCCTCTGCTTGAATGTGGGCTGGCCTTAGTGGCTTACTTCTAATGAATAGGATGTCATGAAAGTGATGCTGCATGAATTCCAAAGCTAGGAATAAAAGGTATTGCCTTGCTCTGTCCTGGGACATGTGCCTTTGGAGTTGCAATATAAGAAGTCTAGTGACTCTGAAACTGGAGAGGGCATGTGGAGAGACCATTTAGAGAGAAGGAGAGATGCTCGAGGAACCCAGCTACTCTAATCTGCCCAGCCCAGGCACCAGACAAGTGAGTGAGAATATCTTTGAGTCGGCTCTAGCCCCACCACTGTCTGCAACTGAATGAGAAACCTTGAGTGAGAACCTACCTGCTGATCCCAGTCAACTCCCAGACCCATGAAGGCTAATAATAAGAAATTATTATTGTCTTATGCTACTCAGATTAGTTTGTTATATATCGGAATATGTTTACTAAGAATCAAGGAATTAATTTTTAGTATAAATTTTAAATATGTCCACCAAGAAATTGTCTAGTTTGGAAAATTAAAAATGAAAACTGAAGAAAGGAAAAAGAAAAAAAAACTTCAAAAAAGCAGTAAACATTTTTTTCTGGAATAAAAATCAGAAAAAAATGAATGTAAAGAAAATTTAAATAAAACTTTGTTATTATATCTTTCCACTACCTGTCTATCAATTTGTCATACTATGGTGACTTCCATGTTGCTATGGTGCTGGATGGTATGCCACCAGTATCTCAAATGCCAGCAGGGTCACCCATGGTGGACAGGTTTCAGCAGAGCTTCCAGACTAAGACAGACTAGGAAGAAAGATCTATTTGAGAAAAATTAGCCAATGGAAACCCTATGGATCACAACAAAATATCATCTGATATAAGATGAGCCCCTTAGGTTGGAAGGCGCTCAAAATACACAGTGGCTGCAACAATGATCTTGAGCATACCAGAGATCATGAAGATGGCACAGGACCAGGCAACATTTTATTCTGTTGTACATGGGTCACCATGACTTGGAGCTGACTCAGAGAGAGTTAAAAACAATTATATCTTTATTCTTAATCAACAGGAATGGCTAATACCATCCATTTACAAGTGATTAAAAACTCTGAAATAAAAGACAATTCCAATAAATAACAATGTTCATGTAGTAAATTATGTAGCAAATTCCTAATTTTGAACATTAAAAAATAGGTATATGATTCTTAAATAGAATATCAATTTCTTCCTTCCCTATGTAAAAATGTGGGGCATTATATTTAAGAAGTATTTGCTTGAAGGGTCACCAAAATATTAAGTTCCTTGTGTACCTGTGTAAAAGATGGGGAAAGGAAGAGTAGCCTGGTGTAAGGATAACTGTCCATGCTTCTGGTTGGTACACACTGTAGGTACTGAAATCAGGACGCAGACAGAAGGAGGAATAAGCTATTGTTTTTTCAAGTGGTTTGATTATCAGAGAGAAATGAAGCATGAAATATATTGGTTTTCTCAGTCCAACTTTTTATAATTAGTAAAATTTCCTCTCGTATTTTGACAATTCTTTTATTCATCACCGTTTTTACTGTCTTTGGGAGTCCTAGTCTTTTTCTATGTCTTCGTATGTATATTAGTGGGGATTTGGGAGACTGAATATGGGCAGCTAGCTAAATGCAACTTAAATTGGAAGCTCCCATCTCTGTTATATAAAAATGAATAAATTACCCACAAATGGGATTTTGTCTATCAGCTGCAGAAGGCTGTAGCCCCAAAGAGCTTAAGATGTCAATGGTCTAGTGTGCAGAGAAGAAAGAAATAAATAAACAAAGGAATGAAGAAAGAAATCAAGGGACTGAGGCTAATGGAGCCACTTAGCAGCTTCAGGAGACAGGGAGACTGAGTAGGGCCACTACATCACATATGGTGGTCCAGATTGGGTGGGGCCAATGAGGCTGATTGGTACTGAAAATCAGCCCAAGCTCCATTGTCAAGTTTTGGCCCAGAAGGAGGGAAACTCTTTGTTATTTGGCTCCCCAGAAGAATGACTTTTGTTAACTTGCACAAAGCCACTTTATGGGCTAGCAGAGACTTTGAGGGTATGCACCATTGTGTGTGAGTGTGTATTTATATGTATATATAGATAGAGATGATGAATGTGTGGTAGATGAAGGCAAGTTTTCAAAGCTTGTGGTTGTTTTTTGGCCAGTGTGTTGGGACATTTGTACTTCGTCGAGTGTCTGTTACATGCAGCTACATGTAATTTCTAATCACATGCTATCCAGCAAATATTTTCTTTTCATTTCTGCCTCTATACTTTCTTTCATGTTCCTCTTGACCTCCCTGAGAGGTCATTCATGCCTGGCACATAGTATGTACTCAACAAATTGTAATTATTAGTTTAGTATCAAGGTATAAAGAGTTTCTTTCTTTTTTTTTTTTTTTAAGTATGCTTATCTTAGAAGATGAGTATATGAAAGTAAGTGAAGAATATGTTTATCCACTGTTTGTGCTATTTTGATTCAACAAACGTAAACTTGGGTTGTCATTATTTCTTAAATGCAAAATATATGCTGCTATACTTTGCTATGCAAAGATAGGAGGTGTACAGCCACAGGAAATAAGCCCCTTCTTCTGATGAGGCAAGTTTGAGGACAGAGAATTGAACTTTGGAAAAGATCTTGGGGGTGCAGCATCGAGGAGTCCCTCCCTTGGGAGCCTCTGAGACCTAATTGATCCCTCTGGCCAGCAACATCCAGGCCAAGCTGAGGGTACCTGCCACTCTACCTGTTGCCGAGCACAGAGAAGTACCCTTTCTGGAATCAAGGAGCTCATGCCAGGCAGGGAAGCTCACTTCAACCATTCTGTATTGTCTACCTCCAGGATGACTAGCCTCCTGTTTAAATGTCTGAGCATGTAGAATGCTTTAATTGGATTCAACACTGGTAGGATTAGGTAGGAAACCCCAGTGACATGGTGGTTAAGTGCTACTACAGCTGCTAACCAAAAGGTCAACAGTTTGAATCCACCAGATGTTCCTTGAAAACCCTATGGGGCAGCTCTACTCTGTCCTATATGGTTGCTATGAGTCAGAATTGACTCGACGGCAACAAGTTTTTTTTACGAGGATTAGGTAGGCTGCAGTACAAGGTGCTCCTATTGCTGGAGGCAGTTAGGCCACATTATTAGCCCTGTGTCAGGTCTGGGTCTATGGTGAGCCCCGGGAGGCTATGAACTCCTGAGTTCAGTGGAAAGTAAGTGACTGCAGTGAAACTCTAGGACTGGACTAGAGCCATAAAACACTGTACTTGGACTAGACTGAAGACAGATGAGAACCAGAAGAGAAGTCTTCTAGATTTAGTCTTACCTGTTGCCATCAAATTAATCCTGACTCACAGCAACCCTATAAGGACAGAGTATAACTGCCCCATAGTGTTTCCAAGACTATAAACTTTATGGAAGCCGATTGCCACATCTTTCTCCAGTGGAACAGCTGGTGGGTTCAAACTGCTGACCTTTCGGTTAGCAGCTGAGCACTTAACCACTGTGACACCAGAGTTCCTAGATTTAGTGTTACTTCCCTGATATTTCCACCAAGAATGTCCCTTCAGTCTGCTTTTGATGTATCCTCAGCCTAGAAATCCTTCTTTCTGCTGTTAGGGAAACACTGCCTAGGCCCAGGTAGACCAGCAGCAACCCAATCCTGTGGTAGGCCAGTTAACTTCATTCTGTTCCTTTGCCACCATGTGTACTGCTGACATCAGCTCTATTGTGAAAAGACATTGCTTTTATTACAGATGGGACTGACCAAAGAGAATAGGAAGGATCATTTGAATTCCTGGGAGCACAGGGAAGGTGATTTGAGCAAGGCCTGTATTAGGATGAGTTTTTTGCAAGACCAAGTTGACTAAAGAGTGAGCTAAGTGGCTGCCCCAGATCCTTCACTAGCACATGAAGTCCAGCAGGCCTCGATTCCTACAGGAGGAAATGCTTACATCCCTGGGAAGGGAGTTCACATGCTGGGAATGTGAGTTCGTGGCTTACCTGAATTGAAGACTCATGACCAGGAGACAGCCAGTTCGGGGACTGGCATTGGCAGACTCCCTCTGTATCCTGTGGGCCTGGCCAGCTTCTCAGTGTAGCTGTGGTGCTAGATTTTAGATGGTGGAGTGAAGTGGAAGGAGTGAAGAATTGCATGTTACTGCCTCTGTCTCCAGTGCCATCTTAATTAGCACCGAGAAGAACTCTCTCTTAGAAGGCTAGAGAATTTGTGCCAAATGGGTTTTAAAAACCATAAGATGCAGGATCTGGACATTAACAAATGCTGACATGAGTCAACATTTATATTTTTTATTTCAGTTAGATCCCCACTCCTCTCCGAAATCCAGCTGCCCCAGCTGCTGGCAGTATTGTCATTAGCTGGAGGCTGACAAAGCCCCTGGAACTGAGATTATTAAGAATACATGAACCTTGTGTTCAGACCCCTTAGGGGTTTGGCTTTCTGAAGCTAGATACAAACAAAAACTCAGCTGCCTAGGCTTTGCATTATTATACTTTCTGGGTTCTATTGGTCTCCAGGGAATCTGCTTTTTGCTTTTTTGTTGTTAACTTTGTTTTTAATGGAGGAGATCAGATTTTAAACTACCCTCAATCATCAGAGAAGCTCATCTTAAACTGGGAGTTATGGGCAGCAAGGTGACTATTTTAAAATGTCCTTTTTCAGTCAATATATTGGCTCCCCGAGTTTTGATCCTGGCTGCTGACTTAACTGTGCAGCCACAACTTTTTGCTCCAGTTAGCATTTGTTGAGTCCAACACAGCCATAGGCTGGAAAATGGTTTCTCATTTTCCTGCCGCCTCATCAGCAAAATTGACAGCTAAACTCCAAATGCTGAGGCTTTATTACTTTTGAAGATGAGAGAGGCAGAAAACAGCACAGCTGGGTCCCTCATCCCAAGTGGAGTTTGCAGGACTGGCAGTTAGAGAAATCAGCTTTTGACTGTGAACTGAGGACAATTTTGTCTAGAGGTGTTTGTGAGGAGGGGAAATCTGGAACCCTCGATGTTGGTTTTCTGCGAATAACTGCACTGGCAGGACGGCATGTCAGGCTTCAGGACTTCCTCAGTTAAGTGTGATCTGCAAGGCCAAGGAAAAGTTTTAAGAAGGAAAACCTTTCTTAAGCTCTGGTGTTGCAGTGCTTGGACAATTCGTCTAACAACAATTTGTCCACTAGTATAATTGTGTACCAGCTGCTGTTCTGTTGACTTGACTTGATGACCCTATATGTGTCAGAGTAGAACTATGCTCCACAGGGGTTTCAAGAAGGTCACCAGACCTTTCTTCCAAGACACTTCCGGGTGGACCTGAATTGCCGACCTTTCTGGCTTGATGGCAACTAACAACAACAAAATAATGGCGTATCCCCCACTTTCTTGGAAATGGTGCAGCCACGAGGTATTAGAATCCAGCTTTGCTTGGAGAAGGAGTGGCATGAACTCGTGGTGAATGGAATCATGGTGATGCTCCTTGTTATGTATGATTGTGTGGCCCGAGGAGGCCAGCTAAAGGCTTTCTACGCTGGGGTCTTTGCAGAGTCCTTGGATAATTATTTGGTAGCCACATTTTCACATGTTTTTATTTCCCAAAATGAATGTTTACCTCAGAAAAGATCCCTTTTACAGTATAGCAGCACTTTCCCAGGAAGCAAATGCTCAACAGTCCTTTCCTTTCCATGTGTGCCCTTGCTCAAGATGGTAATTTACCAAAAACATGTAATTATGCAATTGGAGAGTCTTTACATTGAATTGTCAGGAAAGTGCTATGGAGCATCTCAAAATAGACCAGGTGTGAGTATAATGAGACTGATATTTAAATTTTTATATAGCTGCACAAAACAAAAGCCAAGCCATGATTCTGAACTCTGACTCACCTCTTCCCTTGCTTACCTTAGGGTAGTTGAAGGTAGAACCCCACACATTTTTGTCAGAATATTTTCTCTATTTAGTGTTGCAAACTCTCATCAAGAGTCCCTGTTGCTTCTTGTTTATTTGTTTATCCTTCTCTATTCTGATCTAGGCTTATTGATGGAGAGGGCAGAAGTTTTTTTCTTGGATCTATTTACTTCATGAGACTGACTTTAGAATCCTTTCAGCTCTCGAGCTAGAAGATTCGTTGAGGTCACAGTCAACTTTCTAGCATTTTGTAGTCTTTTGGCCTTGTATTTTCCTAAGTATTTCATCGAGAAGATAGAAAAGGTTGGATCAGGTTACAAACTTTCCACCACTTAATTCAGAAATCTTTTCCCTATTTTTTCATAACATTTCCTTCTCCCATCTTGTGGCTGCTTTCTGAATAAGAAGTTAGTATGGGCCTAAAAATCTTCTAAGTTTCTTGGTAGAATCTTAAGGCACTAGAAATTAACATGCGCATTTTGTGTCTCAGACATTTTTGAGATATGGATTGCACAAATGTCTTGTTGTTAGCTGCATTAAGTTGGCCTCGTGGCCCCGTGAACTGTGGAACAAATCGCTGCCAGGTCTGCGCCATCCCCATGACTGGTTGCAGATCAGACCCTTGTGACCCATAGTGTTTTCATTGCCTGATTTTTGGAAGTAGATTACCAGCCTTTCTTCTTAGGATGTCTCAGTCTGGAAGCTCCACTGAAACCTGTTCAGTATCATAGCAACACACAAGCCTCCACCGACAGGCAGGTGGTGACTGTGCATAAAGTATATCGGTCAGAAATCAAACCCGGGTCTCCCACACTGAAGGCGAGAATTCTACCACTGACCCATCCTTGCCCCCTTACACAAACTATTGCAGATGAATGTTATTTGTCTTCAAACTAATCATCTTATGATGCTATAAAATTATTCTAACAATGACACTATTGCTCAAAATGCCAACACAGCTCTCCCAGAATTGTCTTCCAAGCTGGTTAACAAGGCATATGGAAATACCGTCACAAAGTAATGCACAGTCTCACCTTTTTTTTTTTTTCCACCAAAACCAGTATTGTACAGTTGGGTCACCTACACCCAACTTTATCTATCAAATGAGCTCCAAACAACCTCTGTCTTTCAAAATCAAATCCATCCTAAAAGGACGAATATTTACCACCCACCATTAATGGGATTCCAAAGAAAATGCTACAGGCTATGAAATCAGTTCCTAAAATGAAGCTCCAGGAAAGTTTAAAATGGCAGTAGCAATGAGTAGTATAGAAACTCCCAAGGAGACTTCTCTGGAGCAAACAATATTTGTATAGATGTGCCGTTCTGATAAATTGGTTAAAAAGAGTCTCATTCATGCTAAAAAATGAGATGTTGTTAGCTGAAGCCTAGAGTGCCCCTGATTCATGGCGGCCCCATGCACAAAGGAACTAAATGCTACCTGGTTCTGTGCCATCTCCATGATTGATTGTGGATTGGACCATCATGGTCCATAGGGTTTTCACTGGCTGATTTTTCAGAAGTAGATCACCTGACCTTTCTTTCTACTCTGGAAGCTCCACTGAAACCTGTTTGCCTCCTAGCAACATGCAAATCACGACTGACAGTTGGATGATGGCTGCTCGTGAGGTGCATTGGCCAGAATAGAACCTAGGTCTCCTGTGGAAGGCAACAATCCTAACACTGAACCACTATTGTCTCAAGAAATGAGATAGGTGGGTTTAAAAAGGTTGTCCCATTTGATCAGGGACATGAGGTAAATGGATCTCAGCCCACCAGGGAACATGGGCATAATGCTTAGCATCTTTACATTTTTCATTCTTCACATTTAAAATGAAGGACTTAGACTAAATGATCTTCAAGGATCCTTGTAGTTTCAATACACTATAATTCAATCATCAAACATTTATTGGGCAACTACTATTAGTGTTAGGCACTGTTTTAGAAAATGGGATACAAAATCTCTGTCCTAAAAGATCTCAAAATTCAGTTAGTCAAATGAACTATATTCACTTTTTATGTTGTCAATGTCACCATATAATATCCTGTCTTGTATATTATGTAAATTAATATAATATTTATTGTGGTATAAACTAGCCAGTTGCTCACCAAACTATTTTTTCTTTTCCTCCTAGGGCTCATAGACTCTTTTGTAATTAATTAGGTAAGGCCAAGTCGTAGAATTCTCACCTTCAATGTGGGAGGCATGGGTTCGATTGCTGGCCGATGCATCTCATGTGCAGCTACCATCCATCTGTCAATGGAGACCTGCATATTGCTGTGATGCTGAACAGGTTTCAGAAGAGCTTTCAGGCTAAGAAGGGCTAGAGAAAAGTCTGGTGATTTACTGCAAAAATCAGCCAATGAAAACCTGTGGATAACAATGTTCTGAACGACAATCTATTATGGGGATGACGAAGGACAGGACAGCATTTTTTTTCTGTTGTGCATGGGGTTGTCAGGAGTCAGGGGCTAACTCAATGGCAGCTAACAACAACAACAAAGTCTGGCTAACGGGATCTGGGCAGGAGTGACATATGCAACTTCCAATTCTGGTCCATGAAACCTTCCCTTGTGTCAGGCTTCTTTCTCTTTCTACATCTACTGGCTGAATAGAGAGAGCACCAGAGATACAGAGGAGTGTGGAGCCTCAAGACATACGGAGCCTGGGTCCCTGGATGACTATGTGAAACAAAGTAGTCCCCCAAACACCTTTCTAATCTTAATTAGATTATGATATGAGAGAGAAATAGCATTTATTGTGTTGTTGTTGTTAGGTGCTGTTAAGTCAGATCCAACTTATAGCAACCCCACAGGACACAGTAGAAGTGCCTCATAGGGTTTCCAAAGAGTGGCTGGTGGATTTGAACTGCCAACCTTTTGATTAGCAGCTGAGCTCTTAACTGCTATGCCACTAGGACTTGTTATTCCACTCCAATTTCAGGATTGTTTGTTACAATTGTTAGATTACCCTGGCTAATATATATATATATATATTTTAATATATCTACCTTGTAAAGGAAGAGGCTGCAGTTCTTAGATAATAATAGTGAAGGCAGGTAGCCATTACAGTGCTGTCTCAAGTGGCAAAGGGTTAAAGGGAGCCTTGTGGGGTACATGTTTAAAGGGAAGAAGATAGCATACAAAGAGGGAATAGATCAGTGAGGGACAGACAGTGGCATATTTATTAGAGTAGCTGATTTCCTACCCTCAGGAAGTCTGTCTAAAAAAAAAAAAAACTTGAAAAAAGTACTATTCCATACTTTTAGAAAAAAATTGGGATGTAATGGCCAAATAGTTCTTATTTCATCATCTTTTTTTTTTTTTTCCAATGCTTTCAGGACAATAGAAATTCTTTTGAAAAACATCCGGCCAAGAATGAAGCCTGAGCAACTGGTAAGAATGTTACCTGAAATGATGATTCTCAGACATGATTGCCTGCTGGCTCGCAGTTCAGAATCTGAAGTTTAGTTTAAAATATTGTTTTTTAGGAATTTTAACAGTGTTAACAATGTTCAAGATAAAATCTAAGTAAAAAGATGCTCAAGTTCATTTAAATGCCAATGTATTTGGATACTTTCAGCTCAGTTCTAAGGAGGACTGCACTAAATTCAACTTGGGAGCATATTTGGTAGGTAGAATAATGACTCCGCAAAGGTATCCACATTCTAATCCCTGAAATATGTGAATATGTTACCTTACATGGTAACTTTGCAGATGTCAGTAATTTAAGGATCTTAAGATAGGAAGATTATCCTGGATTATCCCAGTGGATCCAATGTAATCACAAGGATTCTTATAAAAGGAAGGTAGGAGGGCCAGAGTCACAGAAGGGGACGTAATAATAGAGGTAGAGGTTGGACTGATGCATGGCCATGAGCCAGGGAAAATAGACAGCCTCCAGAGGCTGGGAAAGGCAAGGGTATGGATTCTCCCCTAGAGTGTCTAGGAGGAACACAACCCTGCTGACCCATTTTGGACTTCTGGTTTACAGAACTGCAAGATGATAAATTTGTGCTGTTTTAAGCTATTAAATTTGTGGTAACTTTTTATAACACAATACATATAGAAAACTAATACGTATATAATACATCGTGGCCTTCACATCCTCCTCTGTTTTATCCATAAATAATTTTTAGTCTTGGCCATGTATGAGTCACTGTACTATCTCCATGACATAAAGGAAAAAAAAAAGTAAGAGGGAGCATTTTCTTACAGCTTTTGTGTTTTTGAAGTAAAGAGAATTTATTGAATCCTTACTCTATGAGGGGTATTTATACTGAGGGCTTCAAAAATTGTAATTCATTTACTTCTTTCATAGTAACCCACGAAAATAGGTGCTCTTTTCCACTTTCTACAGGTGAGAAAACTGAAGTTAAGTAATTTGGCCACAGTTCTTTACCTAAGATGTAGCAGATCAGGATTTGAGTTCAGGTCTGGCTGACTCCAAAGCCCATGCTCTTATCTACCGTGGTACATGGAGCTCATTGACTTGAATTAAACCTCTAAAATTTGGATTTTATCATTTATTTTTATTTTATATAAATATGTTATTAAAATTGGCTTCTTGCTTCTATGTATTTGAGTGAATCATGTAGGTTAGTTTTAAAAACTTGAATAATAGTGTTCCACCTCCAGTAATGGCAGACTGCTGTAACTAGCTGGAAAACACGGGTAAAAACAACATCGAGGTGACAATCTAGCCATTTTCCTATTGGGACATTTGCCAAGTCATCACTGACCTGGGAAGAGGGACTGAAAGTAAAGGAAAAGTCACCCGAGACAAGGAGAAAAGCTGAGCTGAGATTTCAGCAATGTTATGGAGCTCAGGAGACAATGATTGGAGTTCAGGGCTACTAAATAAGCTCGGACTTGACGATGCTGCTGAGAAAGGAAGTGCATAGATGTGAGCCGGATCGTCTGAGTTGCTTCTCTCCGATGTATTTTCCAAGTCACAAGTGACACTGCCCAGAGAAGCAGATCAGGAAACAGCAGTCAGGGGTGTGGCTGAGTAAGCTCCTACTGGACCCTCTCTTCCACAGATAACAACTATAAACCTTGGTGGCGGGTGGGGTGGCAACTAGGATTCAAAGGCACTGGAGAATGAACAAAAAGCAGGTAAAGTTTGGAGGGGAAATGAAACCTGCAAGAAAGGATCAATAAAGGCTGAGGATTCCCATTTTTATGACTTTTAGCCTGAAGGCAAACCAAAGTTAGTACTGTATAAAGTAACTAAATCTCCAACAGAAAACCTGTAGTCATTCTGAACTGAAGAACTAGAGGACAGAGATCAGGAATACTACACTGACTAGAAAGCTAGGGTGGAAACCTAGAAAAGAGAGAACTGGAGTGGGGAGGATTCTCAAATTCAATCTACAAACTCTGCCCAAGTCTCTGGTTGACCCCTAAACAGTGCATACACAGGGCAGACTCCAAGTACTTCAGTGAAGGCCAAAAGAACAAAAGTGAGATTTGAGTGGTTGCCCAAGAGACATAGTTAACAGTTTGAGTCCAATTAAATTTACTGTCTGCTAAAACAAAAACACGAGCATTCGCAGGAGGAATATAAAAGAATCCAGTGTCCCTACAGCACAGCATTTATAATGTCCATTATACAATCCAAAATTACTTGATATATGAAGAACCAAGAGAAAGTGCTGTAGTCTTAAGAAAAAAGACAATAATCTGAGACCAACTGTGAGATAACCTGGGAATATGCACCCAGGATTTTGTTATGACTATGGAAACCCTCGTGCCATAGTGGCTAATCAAAAGGTCAGCAGTTCGAATCCACTAGGCACTCCTTGGAAACCCTATGAGGCAGTTCTACTCTGTCATGTAGGGTCGCTGTGAGTCGGAATTGACTCGACTGGCAGTGGGTTTGTTTTTTTTGTTTGTTTGTTTTATTATGACTATAGGAAGCCCTGGTGGTGCAGTGGTTAAGTGCTCAGCTGCTAACCAAAATGTGGACAGTTCAAATCCACCAGCTGCTCTGTGGGAGAAAGATATGACAGTCTGCTTCTGAAAAGATTTACAGCCTTGGAAATCCTATGGGGCAGTTCTACTGTGTCCTACAAGGTTGCTGTGAGTTGGAACTGACTCTACAGCAGTGGGTTTGGTTTTTACTATGGCTATAAGGAGCCCTGGTGGCGCAATGGTTAAGCACTCAGTTGCTGACCAAAAGTCTGCAGTTCAAACTCACCAGCCACTCCACGGGAGAAAAGACTTGGTGATCTGCTCCTAAAAGAATTACAGCCTAGGAAACACTGTGGAGCCGTTCTACTCTGTCCTGTGGGGTCAGACTTGACTCGACAGCACACAGCAACAACAACAACAACATTGTAACTATGCTTAGTGGAGGAAAATATTTTTGCAATAAATTAAAGGAGAGAAAAATCTCAGCAGAGAAATACTATTTTAAAAAGTGTCAAAGGAAATTCAAGATTTAAAAATACAGTATCTGAAATTAAATATTTACTGGATAGGTCTACCTAGAGAACAGAAATAACTGAGAAAAGGTTTAGTGAATGCGAGGACATATCAATGGGAATTATCCAATGTGAGAAGAGAGAGAAAACAGATGGAAAAAATAAACATAGTCTCAGACAACTAAGGGGCAAATGGAGCATACATATGATTGAAATTCCAGAAAAAGAGAAGAGTGAGAGACCGAGGCAGGAAAAAAAAAATATGTATACATATGTTGTTGTTGTTAGGTGTCTAGTTGGTTCCGACTCATAGCGACCCTATGTACAACAGAATGAAACACTGCCCGGTTCTGAGCCATCCTTACAATCGTTGTTATGCTTGAGCTCATTGTTGCAGCCACTGTGTCAATCCACCTCGTTGAGGGTCTTCCTCTTTTCCACTGACCCTGTACCCTGCCAAGCATGATGTCCTTCTCTAGAGACTGATCTCTCCTGATAATATGTCCAAAGTATGTAAGACGCAGTTTCAGCATCCTTGCCTCTAAGGAGCATTCTGGCTGTACTCCTTCTAAGACAGATTTGTTCGTTTTTTTGGCAGTCCATGGTATATTCAATATTCTTCAGCAGCACCACAATTCAAAGGCATCAATTCTTCTTCAGTCTTCCTTATTCATTGTCCAGCTTTCACATGCATATGATGCGATTGAAAATACCATGGCTTGGGTCAGGCGCACCTGTTTTCAGGGCCACATCTTTGCTCTTCAACACTTTGAAGAGGTCCTTTGCGGCAGATTTGCCCAATGCAATGTGTCTTTTGATTTCTTGACTGCTGCTTCCATGGATGTTGATTGTGGATCCAAGTAAAATGAAATCCTTGACAATTTCAATCTTTTCGCCATTTATCATGATGTTGCTCGTTGGTCCAGTTGTGAGGACTTTTGTTTTCTTTATGTTGAGGTGCAATCCATACTGAAGGCTGTGGTCTTTGATCTTCATTAGTAAGTGCTTCAAGTCCTCTTCACTTTCAGCAAGCAAGGTTGTGTCATCTGCATAATTCAGGTTGTTAATAAATCTTCCTCCAATCCTGATGCCTCATTCTTCTTCCTATAGTCCAGCTTCTCATATTATTTCCTCAGTATACAGACTAAATAGGTATGGTAAAAGAATACAACCCTGACGCATAACTTTCCTGACTTTAAGACAATCAGTATCCCCTTGTTCTGTCTGAACAATCACGTCTTGATCTATGTAAAGGTTTCTTATGAGCACAATTAAGTGTTCTGGAATTTCCATTCTTCGCAATGTTATCCATAGTTTGTTATGATCCACACAGTCGAATGCCTTTCCATAGTCAATAAAACACAGGTAAACATCCTTCTGGTATTCTCTGCTTTCAGCCAGGATCCATCTGACATCAGCAATGATATCCCTGGTTCCACATCCTCTTCTGAAACCGGCCTGAATTCCTGGGAGTTCCCTGTCGATATACTGCTGCAGCCGATTTTGAATGATCTTCAGCAAAATTTTGCTTGAGTGTGATATTAATGATATTGTTTCGTAATTTCCACATTCGGTTGGATCACCTTTCTTGGGAATAGGCATAAATATGGATCTCTTCCAGTCAGTTGGCCAGGAAACTGTCTTCCATAATTCTTGGCATAGACGAGTGAGCACCTCCACTGCTGCACCTATTTGTTGAAACATCTCTATTGATATTCTATCAATTCCTGGAGCCTTGTTTTTCACCAATGCCTTCAGAGCAGCTTGGACTTCTTCCTTCAGTACCATTGGTTCCTGATCATATGCCACCTCTTGAAATGGTTGAATATCGACTAATTCTTTTTGATGTAATGACTCTGTGTGTTCCTTCCATCTTCTTTTGATGCTTCTTGCATCATTTAATATTTTCCCCATGGAATCCTTCACTATTGCAACTCAAGGCTTGCATTTTTGCTTCAGTTCTTTCAGCTTGAGAAATGCACAGTGTGTTCTTCCCCTTTGGTTTTCCATCTCCAGTTCTTTGCACATGTCATTATAATACTTTACTTTGTCTTCTCGAGAGGCCCTTTGAAATCTTCTGTTCAGTTCTTTTACTTCATCAATTCTTCCTTTTGCTTTAGCTGCTCAACGTTCGAGAGCAAGTTTTAGAGTCTCCTCCGACATCCATCTTGGTCTTTTCTTTCTTTCCTGTCTTTTCAATGTCCTCTTGTTTTCTTCATGTATGATGTCCTTGATGTCATTCCACAACTCGTCTGGTCTTCAGTCACTAGTGTTAAATGTGTCAAATCTATTCTTGAGATGGTCTCTAAATTCAGGTGGGATACACTCAAGGTCATATTTTGGCTCTCGTGGACTTGCTCTGATTTTCTTCAGTTTCAGCTTGAACTTGCATATGAGCAATTGATGGTCTGTTCCACAGTCAGCCCCTGGTCTTGTTCTGACCACTGATATTGAGCTTTTCCATCGTCTCTTTCCACATACGTAGTCGATTTGATTTCTGTGTGTTCCATCTGGCGACGTCTATGTGTATAGTCACTGTTTATGTTGGTGAAAGAAGATATTTGCAATGAAGAAGTCCTTGGTCTTGCAAAATTGTATTATTCGATCTCTGGCATTGTTTCTATCACCAAGGCTGTATTTTCCAACTACTGATCCTCCTTTTTTGTTTCCAACTTTCGCATTCCAATCATTGGTAATTATCAATGCATCTTGATTGCATGTTCAATCAATTTCAGACTGCAGCAGCTTATAAAATCTTCTATTTCTTCATCTTTGGCCTTAGTGGTTGGTGTGGAAATTTGAATAATAGTCCTATTAACTGGTCTTCCTTGTAGGCATGTGGATATTATCCTGTCACTGACAGTGTTGTACTTCAGGGTAGATCTTGAAATGTTCTTTTTGATGATGAATGCAACACCATTCCTCTTCAAATTGTCATTCCCAGCATAGTAGACTATATGATTGTCCAATTCAAAATGGCCAATACCAGTCTATTTCAGCTCACTAATGCCTAGGATATCAATGTTTATGAGTTCCATTTCATTTTTGATGATTTCCAATTTTCCTAGATTCATACTTCATACATTCCTGGCTCTGGTTATTAATGGATGTTTGCAGCTGTTTCTTCTCATTTTGAGACGTGCCACGTCAGCAAATGAAGGTCCTGAAAGCTTTACTCCACCCGCATCATTAAGGTCGACTCCACTTTGAGGAGGCAGTTCTTCCCAAGTCATCTTTTGAGTGCCTTCCAACCTGGGGGACTCATCTTCCAACACTATATCTAACAATATTCCACTGCTATTCATAAGGTTTTCACGGGCTAATGCTTTTCAGAAGTAGACTGTTGGGTCCTTTTTCCTAGTCAGCCTTAGTCTGGAAGCTCAGCTGAAACCTGTTCTCCATGGGTGACCCTGCTGGTATCTGAATACCAGTGGCATGTCTTCCAGCATCACAGCAACACACAAGCCCTCACAGTACAACAAACTGACAGACACATGGGATGTATATATACATATATATTGGATGGCAGAGAACCTCCTAAATTCGTAAGACATGATTTTAGAGATTCAGAAATCTCAGCAAAACTACACTGGAATAAATACAATAAAACTATGCCTAAGTGCATCAAAGGCAAAATGTCGAAAACCAAAGATAAAGAGAAAATATTGAAAGCACCCAGAAAAAAATGACAAATTACGTCAGAAGAAAAATGACTTGAATAATCACTGATCCTTCATCAGAAATGATGGCAGTCTGAAGATCTGGCTGTCCACATCAGCACCTAGGATTTGTTTACATTAAAAAGAAGGTCTTTCAAATTTGCTTCCGGAAGTAAACTGCAGGCAACTTTGGAAAAATGTATAAGAAGGCATGGCTTTTCACTTTTCTTAACTGATAAAAACCTAGTTAACTGGATATCCTGAGAAAAGAAGACACGAAAATCTCTTGTTCTTTGTCACCTCTTTCTTAAAACATTTTGATTCCTTGAGGCTGATTTCACATACAATTGAAAATGATCAAAAACAAGTGTAATCTTGCACTTTTTTTTGAGAGCTTACAGGAGAAGACAGAAATTTAAAGTCAGACGAGCTTTAGCTTTAGCTTCAATTCGGCTCTGCTACTTGTGTGACCTCAGGTAGGCCACTGTGCCTTCTGTCCCTCTTCTGTAAAATGAGGATAAGAACACAGCAAAAGGCCTTCAAGGCTCCATCCTAGGCTACCCTCTCTATCCTTTCTATACCTGCTCTCTTGATGAGCTCAACCACATCTCCACCTTCCTTTCTCATGTTGCATTCCCACCTCTGCGGTGACTCACAATTTATATCTCTAAATCCGTATGTGCAACTGTTAGTCTACCTAGATTTCTCTAAAAGAACTTAAGCTCCAAAATCAAACTTGGCTTTCCCCTGCAAATTTGTTCCTCTCTCAGTGTTCCCTGTCTGAGAGATGGTCTCCACTATCTACATGCAATTTGCAAACTAGGAACCTGAGAGTCCATCTTGATTCCTCCTATTCTCTGCCTTTCCTCTTCTCTCCCATCTCCAATCCATTCCAAGCACTGTAAATTTTATCTCCCAAATATCTCTTAAGTCTATCCACTTCTATCCATATTCTCTGCCACCACTCTGGTCCACTTTACCAAGACACATTCCCATCCAACTAGCCTCCTTTGCAGTTATTCTAGATCCCTTACAGTCTCTTCACTCTGCAGCCAGAGTGAGCTTTTCAAGATGCTAATCTACTCATGTCATCTACCTGTTTATGCCTTTCAGTGGTTTCCCAGTGCTTTCAGGTTAAAGACCAAAATTCTTAACGTCATCTTCAAAAATAGCGTGGTTTGGCCTTTCCCTAAAATCCAGTCTCATCTTGTCACACATTCTCCCTTGTTTACCGAGATCCACTCATAGGAGTCTTCTTTCACATCTTTTTGTTTTAACTTTTTATCTTGAAATATTTTCAGATTTACAGAAAGGCTGCAAAAATAGTACAAAGTATTTTTATTTACGCTTTATCCATATTCCTCAAATACTAAATTTTATCACATTAATTTTATCATTCTTACTGATTTTTTTTTACAAACTTCTTGAGAGTATCAAAATCAAGAAATTAATAAGAATATAGTATTGTTTTCTAATCTACAATTGAAAAAAATTGCTAATTGTCCCATTAAAGTCATTTATAGCAAAATAATTTTTTTCTACTCCAGAATCCGACCCAGGATCATAATTACGCTTAGTTGCCATGTCTCTTCCAACATCTTCATCTGGAATAGTTTCTCAGTCTGTCTTTGTCTTTTATCACCTTGACATTTTTACAGAGCCTTGGCCAGTTACTTTGCAGGATGTTTCTCAGTTTGTTGATTCCTCATGATTAGGTCCAGGTGATAAATATTTGGCAGGAATAGCACAGAAGTGATTTTGTGCCAGCATCTTATCAGGAGGAAGGAGAGGAACATGGTATCAATTTGTGCCATTATCACTGATGTTAATTTTGATCGCTTAGTTAAAGTGATGACTGTCAGGTTTCTCCGCTATAAATTTACTATTTTTCCCTTAATAATTAAAAAATATTCTAGGCAGGGCCAAGATGGCTGACTAGGTAGAAGCTACCTAGGGTCCCTCATGCAACAAAGACTTGGAAAAACAAGTGATTCGATCACATACATGACAATCTACGAACCCTGACCATCAAACACAGATCTAAAGAGTTGACCTGAGTGACAGGGGAGCAAAAAGCTGCACCCTAAAGCAGCGACCACTTCTGGAACCAGCGACCCGTGCCACAGCCTTGAACCCTCACGGTTCCCAGGTGCCGAGTGGCGGGGCTAATTGTGGCTTGCTGAGGTGGGGCAGGTGTGGGACACAGCCCTAACCCCTAGCCTCCTGGGGTAACCTCCATAGAGACTCAGGCAGCATAAGCAGGCTGCATGCTGATGGGGCTAACGAGAGAACGAGCAACCACAGGGAAGCAGCGACTGTTTTCAGAGCCTGGAGCCAGCATCCCAGTCAGAAAACCTTGGTGCCGGGTTTTGGACTGGGTGCAGGGGAGCTGAGCATGGCGTCCTGAGACAGCGCAAACACGGGACACAGCCCTAGCCCCCAGAAGTGACCTTGGGGGAAGCCCAGGCTCTGCATGCAGGCAGCGCAGCGAAGCGGCTGACAGGAGGAGAAGTCACTGGGAGGCAGTGACTGGTTTTGGAGCTTGGAGTGTGGTGTCCCAGCCGGGGAACCTTGGCACTGGGCTTTGGACTGGGAGCAGAGGAAATGGCCATGGCTTCTGAGACAGCACAAGCACAGGACTCAGGCCTAACCCTCGGGGACAATCTCAACCCAGACAACACACACAGGCTACACACTCCTCAGGAATCTCAGATAAAACAGTCATCACCAAGCAAGATAAGTAACTTTGTCTATATTCCTGGGTGCTACTCTCTCCTATCTATCTGATCCCTCCCCTCCCCTTCCCAGGCAGCTTCATTAACATTGGAATTTCCTGGGCCAGAGAGTGAAGTGCTCTGCGGGTTTTTTTTTTTTTTTTCCTTCCTAACCTATTCTCCTGGCCTGAGAGAAGCAGCTACAAAAACCCAGGGACCAAAAATCCTTCCCTGACTTCCTGAAATTGGACTAAAAATACAGAACCAGCTCCAGCCAAGAATATGAGATCCACAGTCTTGGGCTTTCATCCCTACAGGCAACAAGGCGGCTATTATAATGCAAAGGCAATTCTGATAGGGATCTGACTGTAATTGTTTTAGTGGATTACTGGAAAGACAAGTTTCCCAGGTCTGATATCTCTACCTATTAAACAGAGCCCTCACTGACTCACAACAGGGAACTAAGGGCTGAAGCTCTACTCACATCACCTAGCCTCCTGCCATAAGGGTCTGAGGATAGTGACACCTACCAATCTGTAGAGGTACATGCATTGATTGCCTAAGGTATAGCTGCAGAGCCCACCCACCAAAGTGCTTTAGGAATAGAGACACACCTACCTCACTGGCACTTGGGGGAAGCCTGTCAGCATCCTGCCCACCCTGGAGTGTGACCCCCTGCTGCTACCAGAATCTGGTGCACACAACTATCACCACTACTCCTCTAAGTGAATAGGTGACAGTCTACGCCACACACTTGGTGACCGAAAACCAGATTCTACTCAAGAATAGTGAATAGATTCTTAGGCTTACATATCTGGTAACAGCCCAAACCAGCTGGTAATAGGACATAAGTGATTCAACGGCTACAACAATCAAGACAGCACAATCTAGTAGCCCATCTATGTATATTGAAAGAAAACAAAACAAGATAAGACTCAGTGAGCAAATATAAAATAAATCATTACAATATCTTATAGATGGCTCAGAGACAGCAGTTGATATCAAACCACCTAAAGAAGCAGACCATGATTGCTTCTACAACTCCCCAAATTAAAGAATCAAAATCTTTCCCAAATGAAGATACAATCCTGGAATTGCCAGATGTAGAATATAAAAAACTAATTTACAGAATGCTTCAAGACATCAGGGATGACCTCAGAAATGAAATAAGGCAATCTACAGAAAAAGCCAAGGAACACACTGATAAAGCAGTTGAAGAAATCAAAAAGATTATTCAAGACCATGGTGGAAAAATTAATAAGCTGCAAGAATCCATAGAGAGACAGCATTCAGAAATCCAAAAGATTAACAGTAAAATTACAGAATTAGACAACTCAATAGGAAGTCAGAGGAGCAGACTTGAGCAATTGGAATGCAGATTGGGGAGTTGGAGGATAAAGCAATTGACACCAATATAGCTGAAAAAAAAATCAGATAAAAGAATTAAAAAGAAATGAAGAAACCCTAAGAATCATGTGGGACTATATTAAGAACAATAACTTGTGTGTGATTGGCGTTCCAGAACAGGGAGGGATAACAGAAAATACAGAGAGAATAGTTGAAGATCTGTTGGCAGAAAACTTCCCTGACATCATGGAAGATGAAAGGATATCTATCCAAGATGCTCATCAAACCCCATATAAGACTGATCCAAAAAGAAAATCACCAAGACATATTATCATCAAACTCGCCAAAACCAAAGATAAAGAGAAAATTTTAAAAGTATCCAGGGGTAAAAGAAAGGTCTCCTACAAAGGATAATCAATAAGAATCAGTTGAGACTACTCAGCAGAAACCACGCAGTCAAGAAGGCAATGGGATGACATATATAGAGCACTGAAGGAGAAAAACTGCCAGCCAAGGATCATATATCCAGCAAAATTCTCTCTCAAATATGAAGGTGAAATTAAAACATTTACAGATAAACACAAGCTTAGAGAATTTGCAAAAACCAAACCAAAGCTACAAGAAATACTAAAGGAAATTGTCTGGTCAGAAAATCAATAATATCAGACACCAACACAATACAAGGTCACAGAACAGACATCCTGATACCAACTCAGATAGGGAAATTACAAAAACAAATTAAGATTAATTTTAAAAAGAAAAAAATGCTCAAAACAGGGAATTATTGAAGTCATTATGTAAAAGATCACAATAATCAAAAAGAGGGACTAAATACAGGAGGCATAGAACTGCCAAATGGAGAGGAAAACAAGACGATATAGGACGATACAAGTTAGGTTTTTACTTAGAAAAATAGGGGTAAATATTAAGGTAATGACAAAGAGGCCTAACAATTCCATAACTCAGAATAAAAACCAAGAAAAACATAACAACTCAGCAAACATAAATTCAACTACTATGAAAATGAGGAACACACGATTTACAAAGAAAAACATCTCAGCACAAAAAAGTAAGTGGAAAAATGAAACTGTCAACAACACACACAAAAAGACATCAAAATGACAACACTAAACACATACTTATCTATAATCACGCTGAATGTAAATGGACTAAATGCACCAATAAAGAGACAGAGAGTCTCAGACTGGATAAAGAAACACGATCCGTCTATATGCTGCCTACCAGAGACACACCTTAGACTTAGAGACACAAACAAACTAAAACTCAAAGGATGGAAAAAATATATCAAGCAAACAACAAGCAAAAAAGAGCAGGAGTAGCAATATTAATTTCTGACAAAATAGACTTTAAAGTTAAATCCACCACAAAGGATAAAGAAGGACACTATATAATGATAAAAGGGACAATTCACCAGGAAGATATAACCATATTAAATATTTATGCACCCAATAAGAGGGCTGCAAGATACATAAAACAAACTTCAACAGAACTGAAAAGTGAGATAGACGCCTCCACAATTATAGTAGGCGACTTCAACACACCACTTTCGGTGAAGGACAGGACATCCAGTAAGAAGCTCAATAGAGACACGGAAGACCTAATTGCTACAATCAACCAAGTTGACCTCAAAGACTTATACAGAACTCTCCACCCAGCAGCTGCAAAGTATACTTTTTTTTTCTAGTGCACATGGAACATTCTCTAGAATAGATCACGTATTAGGTCATAAAACAAACCTTTGCAGAATCCAAAACATCGAAATATTACAAAGCATCTTCTCAGAACACAAGGCCACACAAGTGGAAGTCAATAACAGAAAAATCAGGGAAAAGAAATCAAATACTTGGAAACTGAACAATACCCTGCTCAAAAAAAGACTGGGTTATAGAAGACATTAAGGAGGAATAAAGAAATTCATAGAATGCAACGAGAATGAAAACACTTCCTATCAAAACCTCTGGGACACAGCAAAAGCAGTGCTCAGAGGTCAATTTATATTGATAAATGCACACATACGTAAAGAAGAAAGAGCCCAAATCAGAGAACTATCCCTACAACTTGAACAAATAGAAAGCGAGCAACAAAAGAATCCATCAGGCACCAGAAGAGAACAAATAATAAAAATTAGAGCTGAACTAAATGAATTAGAGAACAGAAAAACAATTGAAAGAATTAACAAAGCCAAAAGCTGGTTCTTTGAAAAAATTAACAAAATTGATAAACCATTGGCCAGACTGACTAAAGAAATACAAGGAAACAAATAACCCGAATAAGAAACGAGGTGGGCCATATCTCAACAGACCCAACTGAAATTAAAAGAATCATATCAGATTATTACGAAAAATTGTACTCTAACAAATTTGCAAACCTAGAAGAAATGGTTGAATTCCTAGAAAAACACTACCTACCTAAACTAACACATTCAGAAGTAGAACAACTAAATAGACCCATAACAAAAAAAAGAGATTGAAACGGTAATCAAAAAACTCCCAACGAAAAAAAGCCCTGGCCCGGACAGCTTCACGGCAGAGTTCTACCAAACTTTCAGAGATGAGTAAACACCACTACTACTAAAGGTATTTCAAAGCATAGAAAATGATGTAATACTACCTAACTCATTCTATGAAGCCACCATATCCCTGATAACAAAGGCAGCTAAAAAAAAAAAAAAAAAGACATCACAAAAAAAGAAAATTACAGACCTATATCCCTCATGAACATAGATGCAAAAATCCTCAACAAAATTCTAGCCAATAAAATTCAACAACATATCAAAAAATAATCCACCACGATCAAGTGGAATTTATACCCTGTATGCTGCAACGTGGGTTAATATTAGAAAAACCATTAATGTAATCCACCATATAAATAAAACAAAAGACAAAAACCACACGATCTTATCAATTGATGCAGAAAAGGCATTTGACAAAGTTCAACACCCATTCATGAAAAAACTCTCGGCAAAATAGGAATTGAAGGAAAATTCCTCAACATAATAAAGGGCATCTATACAAAACCAACCAACAGCCAACATCACTCTAAATGGAGAGAGCCTGAAAGCATTTCCCTTGAGAACAGGAACCAGACAAGGATGCCCTTTATCACCACTCTCATGCAACATTGTGCTATAGGTCCTAGCCAGAGCAATTAGGCTTGACAAAGAAATAAAGGGCATCTGGATTGGCAAGGAGGAAGTAAAATTATCTCTATTTGCAGATGACATGATCTTATACACAGAAAACCCTAAGGAATCCTCCAGAAAACTACTGAAACTAATAGAAGAGTTTGGCACAGTCTCAGGTTACAAGGTAAACATACAAAAATCAGTTGGATTCCTCTACATCACCAAAAAGAACATCGAAGAGGAAATCACCAAATCAATACCATTCACAGTAGCCCCCAAGAAGATAAAATACTTAGGAATAAATCTTACCAAAGATGTAAAAGACCTATACAAAGAAAACTACAAAGTACTAGTGCAAGACACTAAAAAGGACCGACATAAGTGGAAAAACATACCTTGCTCATGGATAGGAAGACTTAACATAGTAAAAATGTCTATTCTACCAAAAGCCATTTATACATACAATGCACTTCCGATCCAAATTCCAATGACAATTTTTAATGTGTTGAAGAAACAAATCACCAACTTCATATGGAAGGAAAAGAAGCCCCGGATAAGTAAAGCATTAGTGAAAAAGAAGAAGAAAGTGGGAGACCTCACTCTACCTGGTTTTAGAACCTATTATACAGCCACAGTAGTCAAAACAGCCTGGTACTGGTACAACAACAGGCACATAGACCAATGGAACAGAATTGAGAACCCAGATATAAATCCATCCACGTATGAGCAGCTGATATTTGACAAAGGCCCAGTGTCAGTTAGTTGGGGAAAAGATAGTCTTTTTAACAAATGGTGCTGGCATAACTGGATATCTATTTGCAAAAAAATGAAACAGGACCCATACCTCACACCATGCACAAAAACTAACTCCAAGTGGATCAAAGACCTAAACATAAAGACTAAAACGATAAAGATCATGGAAGAAAAAATAGGGACCACGTTAGGAGCCCTAATACAAGGCATAAACAGAATACAAGACATTACTAAAAATGCCGAAGAGAAACCAGATAACTGGGAGCTCCTAAAAATCAAACACCTGTGCTTACCTAAAGACTTCACCAAAAGAGTAAAAAGACCACCTACGGATTGGGAAAAAATTTTCAGCTATGACATCTCCGGCCAGCGCCTGATCTCTAAAATCTATATGATTCTGTTCAAAACTCAACCACAAAAACACAAACAATCCAATCAAGAAGTGGGCAAAGGATATGAACACGCACATCACTAAAGAAGATATTCAGGCAGCTAACTGACACAAGAGAAAATGCTCTCGATCATTAGCCATTAGAAAAATGGAAATTAAAACTAAATGAGATTCCATCTCACTCCAACAAGGCTGGCATTAATCCAAAAAACACAAAATAATAAATGTTGGAGAGGCTGCGGAGAGATTGGAACTCTTATACACTGCTGGTGGGAATGCAAAATGGTACAACCACTTTGGAAATCTATCTGGCGTTTTCTTAAAAAGTTAGAAATAGAGCTACCATAAAAAAAAAAAAAAATACAACCCAGAAATCCTACTCCTTGGAATATACCCTAGAGAAATAAGAGCCTTTACACGAACAGATATATGCACACCCATGTTTATTGCAGCACTGTTTACAATAGCAAAAAGTGGAAGCAACCAAGGTGTCCATCAACGGATGAATGGTTAAATACATTGTGGTATATTCACACAATGAAATACTACGCATCGGTAAAGAACAGTGACAAATCTGTGAAACATTTCATAACATGGAGGAACCTGGAAGGCATTACGCTGAGTGAAATTAGTCAGATGCAAAAGGACAAATATTGTATCTGACCACTATTATAAGATCTTGAGAAATAGTATAAACTGAGAAGAACACATTCTTTTGTGGTTACGAGGGGGGGACGGAGGGAGGGTGGAAGAGGGTTATTTACTGATTAGTTAGCAGATAAGAACTACTTTTAGGTGAAGGGAAGGACAATACTCAATGCAGGGAAGGTCAGCTCAACTGGACTGGACCAAAAGCAAAGAAGTTTCCGGGATAAACTGAATGCTTTGAAGGTCAGTGGAGCAAGGGCAGGGGTTTGGGCACTATGGCTTAAGGCGACTTCTAAGTCAATGTGCAAAATAAATTCTATTATGAAAACATTCTGCATCCCACTTTGAAGTGTGGCATCTGGGGTCTTAAATTCTAACAAGCGGCCATCTAAGATGCATCAATTTGGTCTCAACCCACCTGGATCAAAGGAGAATGAAGAACACCAAGGTCACACGATAACTATGAGCCCAAGAGATTGAAAGGGCCACATGAACTAGAGACTTACATCATCCTGAGACCAGAAGAACTAGATGGTGCCTGGCCACAACCGATGACTGCCCTGACAGGGAGCACAACAGAGAACCCCTGAGGGAGCTGGAGAACAGTGGGATGCAGACCCCAAATTCTCATAAAAAGACCATACTTAATGGTCTGACTGAGACTAGAAGAAACCTGGCGGTCATGCTCCCCAAACCTTCTGTTGGCCCAGGACAGGAACCATTCCCAAAGACAACTCATCAGACATGGATTGGACTGGACAATGGGTTGGAGAGAGATGCTGATGAAGAGTGAGCTACTTGTATCAGGTGGACACTTGAGACTGTGTTAGCATCTCCTGTCTGGAGGGGAGATGGGAGGGTAGAGAGGATTAGAAACTGGCAAAACGGTCACGAAAGGAGAGACTGGAAGAAGGGAGCAGGCTGACTCATTAGGGGGAGAGTAAATGGGAGTATGTAGTAAGGTGTATATAGGTTATGTGTGACAGACTGACTTGATTTGTAAACTTTCACTTAAAGCACAATAAAAATTATTAAAAAAAATATTTTAGGGGGAGATAATCTGAGGCTGTATTATCCTGTTCCTTATCAAACTTTCATCTCTAATATTAGAATCCACCGATGATTCTTGCCTGAAATAATTACTACCATGATGGTTGCCAAATGGTGTTTTAAATATTTAAATATACCATCCTCTTTCCTGCCCCAGGACATTTGCATATGCTATGTCTTCTTCCTGAAATACTCCTCTCCCTTATTTTCGTTATTCCTTTAGATCTCAGATAAAGTGTCACATTTTTCAGAAATGCTTTCTTTGATTCTCCCCTCATTCTAAGTCAATTTACACATTCTTATAGCATCATATAGTACATATAGTTCGGTAGTTATAATTTTATGTCATTATTTAAGTAAGCGTACCTGCCCACTAGACTGTAAACACCATGAGTGTTTGCTTTCATTTACATTGTACTCCCTATATCTAGCACACTTCCTGGTATACATGCACTTCTCATTAAATTTAATGGGGAGTAAACAAAATAAGGTATATGAAATTCCTAACATGTAATAAAACCTGATAAATATTGATCATCTCCACATCTTCCGGCTCTCATCTTTGGTTAGGAATTCTATAACAGGCAAAATGTCTTACATTAGACAAAAATTTGCCCTTGGAGGTAACCTTCCCTATCCTAAAGATTGATCTTCACTTGAACTTTACTAATACATCTACAGAAGCAAATTTATAAAGTATAACTCAGACTGCAAAATAAGGTTACCCTTCCTTTTTTATACACAATATATACTTCTATACTCTTTCAAAGTAAGCCCGAGTTATTTATGAGATGTCTGTAGACAATTGAGTCACATGTGAAGAACTTGTCCTTCAGGGTTTTCTAATCGTGGACTCTTTGCCCTGCTGCCATACAGACTTTGTGACTCATGACCCTCATGAGATAGACAGTCTGCTGGGCACAACTGTCTTCCACAGGTGACCACCACTGATGTTCCTTCTCTGATCCTGGTGGAGGGACAACACTACTCTCCTCTTCTCTAAACATTCCAAATCAAGTGTTGGAAACTTTTGGCTCAAGATGCAAATTGTACTCACTCAGGGACTCCCCTTAGTTCCTGAGACTCATTCAAAATTTCAGGCCTGAGAGAAACACAAGAAGGAATAAGCTCATAATAGTAAAGAGTTTGAAAGGAAAGGTCATTGGAGAATAAATGATTTTAAGGACTTCTGGAGAGGGAAAATTGAAGTGTATTGATTTGTGAACAGAGCAGAGAATGCCACAGAGGAAATAGGGCCTGCAGGGCAGGTGGAAGTTGATCTTATCTGTGAAACTCTTAAGAGGTTCTGGATTCTGAGTTGACAGGTATAGAGGGTGGTAGTGAGAAGGGAGTTGAACAGGGAATGATTAATTGAAGGTCAGCATGTAGAAAAGCTGCAGAAGTCAGCCCTGTCTATAGAACAACTAATAGCTTGAATTTATTCCCAGACCAAAAAACAAATAAACAGATCTAAGTCTTCTAGGTGGGTATTGCTGCCCTAAAATAAAGCATTTTTCCTTCCGGAATTTGGACAGCTTTTCCATCACTGATCACCCTAGAGCAAAGCCTACCAATAAATACATTTCATACAGATACACAAAGGCTACAATCGGCCTTACCATTCAGGGCAGAGGTCTGTTGGGGAAACAAATCATACAGTTTCTATAAAGCATCAGAGGAAAATCATACCAGATACCTAGAATAATTAGCCTGGCCTTCATCCTTGACTATGAATGAACAATATATGAGGAAGAAGAGCAGAATGTAAAAGAAGGACCAAAATAAATACAACTAACACTTGAGGAAACAGAGCTATTTCAGGAAACAAAAGATAACTTTTAAAAAACACACACACAGGGAATAGAGAAGCCATTGCATTCAAAACAGAATGGAATGGTATCATAAATGAACAGCCAAATTCTGAGAATTAACTCTTAGAATTAAAAAATTCTATTTAAAATGGTAAACATCAATAGCATATCTTGATAATAAAGTCAAAGCAATCTTCCAAACTTTAAAACAAAAAGATAGAGCAAAAACATGGAAAAAAAAAAAAATGAAGACTTTAAAAGGGTTATTTTTCTGTTATGTGAATTTCACCTTGATTAAGAAAAAAAGAAGAAAAATGATGTAGAAGATCAATCTATGCGTTCAACATATGACTGGTAGGAGTTCCAGAATTTAGATTATATGATATAGATTAGAATTATTTTTAATTGTGGGGAAAATTTCCAAGATGAAATGAGGTATAAGTCTTTAGTTCTAGAGCCATCAAATACTGAGCCGTACACAAGGAAAAAGATACACACATAAGAACAATCTCAACCAATTAAAAAATGTTCAGATAAAGACAAGACCATAAAAGTTTTCAGAGAGAAACAAGCTAACAAATCAAGTAGGCTGTTGTAGTTAAATGCTGTTGAGTTCGAGTTAGTTCCGATTCATAGCTACCTATGTACAACAGAACAAAATGCTACCTGGTCCTGTGCCCTCCTCACAATCATTGCTATGTTTGAGCCCTTTGTTGTGCAGCCACTATGTCAATCCATCTTGTTGAGGATCTTCCTCTTTTTCACTAACCCTTGACTTTACCAAGGATGATGTCCTTCTCCAGGGGCTGACCCTCCTGATAAAATGTCCAAACTAAATGAGATGAAGTCTTGCCATCCTCATTTCTAAGGAGCTGTCATGGATTGAATAGCGTCCCCCCAAAATTTGTGTCAACTTAGCTAGGCCATGATTCCCAGTATTGTGTGGTTGCCCTACATTTTGTGATCTGATATAATTATGTGTTCTAACTCCTAGCCTCTATACCTGGGCCTATGGTCCTATTTGGGAGTGAGTTGTTTGTTATGTTAACGACTCATTATTTGATTATGTTAATGAGGATTAGAGTAGGATGCATCACCCTCACTTGAGTCACACTTTTTATCTTATAAGAGATAAAAGAAGAGAGAAGTGAGCAGAGATAGAGAGACCTCCTACCACCAAGAAAGAAGAATCAGGAGCATAGCATGTTCATGGGAACCAGGGTCCCTGTACCGAGAACCTCCTAGACCCAGGGGAAGATTGATGCCAAGACACACGGAGATCTCTAAGGAACACTAGGCCCACATTCTTTTTTTTTTCCAAGTCCAAGATAGTGATAATGTGTTTTCTTTTTTTATAATTTTTATCGTGTTTTAAGTGAAAGTTTACAAATCAAGTCAGTCTCTCACACAAAAACCCATATACACCTTGCTACATACTCCCAATTACTCTCCACCTAATGAGACAGCCCACTCTCTCCCTCCACTCTCTCTTTTCATGTCCATTTCACCAGCTTCTAACCCCCTCCACCCTCTCATCTCCCCTCCAGGCAGGAGATGCCAACATAGTCTCAAGTGTCCACCTGATCCAAGAAGCTCATTCCTCACCAGCATCCCTCTCCAACCCATTGTCCAGTCCAATCCATGTCTGAAGAGTTGGCTTCGGGAATGGTTCCTGTCCTGGGCCAACAGAAGGTCTGGGGGCCATGACCACCAGGGTCCTTCTAGTCTCACTCAGACCATTAAGTCTGGTCTTATGAGAATTTGGGGTCTGCATCCCACTGCTGTCCTGCTCCCTCAGGGGTTCTCTGTTGTATTCCCTGTCGGGGCAGTCATCGGTTGTAGCTGGGCACCATCTAGTTCTTTTGGTCTCAGGATGATGTAGTCTCTGGTTCATGTGGCCCTTTCTGTCTCTTGGGCTCATAATCACCTTGTGTCCTTGGTGTTCTTCATTCTCCTTTGATCCAGGTGGGTTGAGACCAACTGATGCATCTTAGATGGCCGCTTGCTAGCTTTTAAGTCCCCAGACGCCACACTTCAAAGTGGGATGCAGAATGTTTTCTTAATAGATTTTATTATGCCATTTGACTTAGATGTCCCCTAGGCCCACATTTTTGAAAGGAGATAAGGACCTTCCTCCAGAGCTGATACAGAGAGAAAGCCTTCTCGTATAGCTGGCACCCTGATTTAGACTTCTAGCCTCCTAAATGGAGAGAGAACTGATTTCTGTTTGTTAAAATGATCCGTTTGTGTTGTTTGTGTTATAGCAGCACTAGATAACTAAGATGCATTATGGCTGTATTTCTTCCAAGATAGATTTGTTCATTCTTAAAAATCAGTTGAAATCAGCAACACTGGATGCTAAAACTCAATGCAGGAATGTCATGAAGTTCTAGAAAAAATTTTGCCCTGGAATTAATTTGGCCTACAATTCTGTATCCTGCCAAATTGTCAATGAAGTGAGAGGGTATAATACATCTTTAGGCACAAAAGGATTCAGGATATTTACTTAGCAAAATAAAGGAGTAATTCTAGCTAAAAAACAGGGGTAAAGAAAGCTTTGATGAAAGAAAGGTGGTTTTAACCCAGCAATGTGGCCAGAGAAAGTCCTAGTGTCATGGGTTGAATTGTGTCCCCCAAAAGCATGTGTATCAATTTGGCTAGGCCATGATTCCCAGTGTTGTGTGATTGTTCACCATTTTGTCATCTGATGTGATTTTCCTATGTGTTGTAATTCCTATTACTACGATGTTAATGAGATGGATTATTGGCAGTTTTTTTTTTTATGTTGATGAGCTCTAGAAGGCTGGACTGTGCCTTGAGCCAATTTCTTTTGAAATACAGAAGAGAGAGGTAAGCAGAGAAACATGGGAACCTCATACCACCAAGAAGGCAGCCCTGGGAGTGGGATGTATTCTTCAGACCTGGGGTTCCTGTGCGGAGAAACTCCTAGTCTAGGGGAAGATTAATGGCAGGGACCGTCCCCTGGAGCTGACAGAAAGAGAAAACATTCCCCTGAAGGTGATACCCTGAATTTGGACTTCTAGCCTATTGGACTGTGAAAGAATAAATTTCTCTTTGTTAAAACCATCCACTTGTGTTATTTCTGTATAGCAGCAATAGATGACTAAGACAAACTCTGGTACTGAGAGAGTGGGGTGCTGCTCTAACAGATACCTAAAATATGGAAGCAGTTTTGAAACTGTGAATGGGTAGAGAATTCAGAAGGAAGTTGGGGGAGCTGTTAAACTGGAGATGGTGCAGAACGAGAGAAGTAGTGGCAGAACTAGGAGACCAGCGTGAGATAGCACTGGAGCTGAAACAGGGGGCGAGACAGCTGAGTGCCTTTGCGCAGGAGGTTTCCTGGCAGAGTAGGGTGCCTCCAGGCACTTAGCAGTGGAGCTACAAAGCCTTGGAACACTTGCCCCAGAAGGGCAGATGCGGACACGAGGCCCGAGGAACTGAGAGGCCAAGAAACTAGGAAACAGAAGCTAAAGAGACAAGGAACACAAGAAGCCGAGTTGCTTCAGTCTCAAAAGGTATGGCCATAACCTCCGGGGTTTCAAAGGGGAGAGCCAGGGTTTCTGGTGTTTCTAAGGGTGGAGTTGCCACTCAGGTGGACTACAAGAATGATGCGCCTAAATCTGAGGAAGCCTGGAAGGTGGAGCTGAAGCCCAGGTCCGAGGAACCTCCACTCAGAATCCAGAGACTGTGGCCGATACCTGGAGTCTGGAGGGCAGGGGCATTGTGTAAACTGTCTCAGAGAACAGAGGATTATTTTCAAGGCTTGAGGGCTAAGGTAATGTGTTCTGCTGAATTGCTTGGTGTCTGTCATGTCTTCTTTCCCTTCAGTTTCTTCCATTTGTAATGGAAATGTCTAACTTGTGCTTGTTGTACCTTTGTATTTTGGAGGCAGATAACTGGTATTCTAGATTTCACAGATGAAGATGAATTTTTGGATTTTGGACTTGGAATAGATTTAGGACTTTTGCTATGATATGGTGGGGTGAATATGTTTTACATGTGGCAAGGACATGAATTTTGGGGGCCAAAAAGGTAGAATGTCATGGATTGAATTGTGTCCCCCAAAAGTATGTGTATCAGTTTGTCTAGGGCATGAGTTCCAGAGTTGTGTCATTGTCCACCATTTTGTCATCTGATGTGATTTTCCTATGTGTCGTAAGTCCTATCACTATGATGTTAATGAGATGGATTAGTGGCAGTTATGTTGATGAGATCTATAAGATTGGATTGTGTCTTGAATCAATTTCCTTTGAGATATAGAAGAGAGAAGTGAGTAGAAAAATCGGGACCTCATACCACCAGAAAGGCAGCACTGAGTTTCCTGTATGGAGAGGCTCCTAGTCCAGGGGAAGATTGATGGCAGCGACCTTCCTCCAGAGCCAAAAGAGAGAGAAAGCCTTCCCTGGAGCTGACACCCTGAATTTGAACTTCTAGCCTATTGGACTGTGAGAGAATAAATTTGTTAAAACCATTCACTTGTGGTATTTCTGTTATGGTAGCACTAGAAGACTAAGACATCCAGCAAGGTGGCTATGCTCAGGCCTGGAGAACAATCGGTGCACATGGAGACAAGGATTGGAAAGGTCTTGGAGGTTGTCTCTGGGAAAAGTAGGGATTCCATGAAACACAGTAATTGAGAGGTGAAAAATCTTTGAGGATACTTTAACAAGTATATTAACCTTTTTTTTCCAACTTAAAAAAAAAAAAGGCTATCAGCAATCCTGGGGTAAAGGGAACAGTTTTATGAGAAAGTCATGGGTCATATAGAAAGTATACTATGTTGTGACATGATTGGAGCATTGGAGAATGTGAGGACAGAGAATTCTCATACTTTGACACAAGCAACATTCTTCTCCAAATGCCCTAGGGGTTATGGCTTTTTATCTGTAGAAAAGGAAAAGTAATTATGTAACACCATTTGATTCTGTGGCAAACAGTATTTATAAGTAATTACAATGACTAAGGCACTTACTGACTTTTTAGTTTTTAGGCACAACCTATAAACAAAGCATGGAAGACTTAATTAAAGTTATGGAACAGTATTTAAATGTTATCAACCACATAAAAGAAAATATACAACAGAAGTATGGATAAGAAAAGGAAAGGAGAAGGAGAGGATTTAGTTAGGGGTAGTAATATCCTTATCTTATGGTAGGAGGTGGTGGTCAAGAAATACTATCAAAAGTTGATGGACCAAAAAATAGATGTTTAATTCTGTCTTACTTATCTAGTGCTGGTATAACAGAAACACCACAAGTGAATGGCTTTAACAAACAGAAATTTGTTCTTCTCACAGCTTAGGAGGCTAGAAGTCAGAATTCAAAGCACCTACTCTAGGGGAAAATTTTCTCTCTTTGTCGGCTCTGGGGGAAGGTCCTTGTCTCTTCAGCTTCTACTGCTCCTGGTTCCTTGGAGATCTCCATGCGTCTTGGCATCTGTCTTACCCCATCTCCCTTTCTGCTGTCTTGTTTAATCTCTTTCATATCTCAGAAGAGATTGACTCAGGGTAAGCCCTACATTAATCCTGCCTCATTAACCTAACAAAGACGACCCATTCCCAAATAGGATTATAACCACAGGCAAAGAGGTTAGGATTTACAACACATATTTTGGGGGGACATAATTCAATCCATAACAAAGTATGTTATTTAAAAATTACACTGGCAGCTAATAGATATTGTTTAATAATTGAGTGCTACTGTTTATTCCTGATAGAAAATGGAAGGTGGTAGAAGAAAGATCATTGTCATATCTTCAGCTGATCACTAAGCAGTAAACAATCATGTTAATTGCTAAGAATTTTGACTGGGGAATATTTTTAATTAATGGGTACAGAAATACACTGCGTTTCAATTATTAAACATTTTCTCTAAAAAGGAGGGGCTTTCTGGGGCAGTGACTTCTGTTTTTGGTGTCTGAGGCCCAAACAGAGTAAAGAGTACAAATATTCCAGGTTTCCAACTGTCGTGATTGTCCTCGGTAATCATAAAACTGCTGGAGAAAGTCCCATTAAAAGCCAAAGAGGGCCAATTTCCAGATGCACCACCGAGTGCAAGTGCACTCGTTCTGCCTGCCCATTTGATTGCCGCGGCCTCCTTGAGCTCATCTCAAGTGGCACTTACTGGAGAAAAGGGGCAGGAGGCAGCAGTTCCCATCCACAGGCCACGGGAGGCCGCACAGGCATTGTCTAGGCCTTTATGACCAAGGCAACCTTCTCTGCTGAGCCACCACCTGAGATTTGGATGCACAGGATGTTTGCCTAGGGAATGCTGGATGCTTCGTGTACAAAGTTTATAACAGCTTCAGGCCTGAGTCAGTGCTCTCCTTGCTGACCTGGGAGATAATGGAACTAAATGAACTGCAACAATAATCCTCCTTGGCAGACTTTCTTCTCAACTGTCCTAGAAACAGGAAGAAAGAGACTCTACCTTCAGGGTGAATTGCCCCACACTCTTGATGATACTGGGAAGCCTGCTTAGCCTCCATACACCCCATTACCCTCAAGTTGATTCCAACTCATAGCAATCCTATAGGACAGAATAGAACTGCCCCATAAGGTTTCTAAGGAGAGGCTGGTAGATCTGAACTGCCGACCTTTTTGGTTAGCAGCCGAGCTCTTTACCGCTGCTCCACCAGAGCTCCAAGCCTCCATAGGAGGCCCCTTAAACTAAACTCTTGTCAGACATCTAAGCCTCCTTTGTTGCTCAGTGATATACTCTACCTTAAAATGGAAGTTAGGTCAAGTATCTACATTTATTTCTTTCTTAAAATGGATAGGATAAACCTCTGTAAAACAGGGCTTAATAAAAATTATTTATGTAATACAACTCAAGAGATATGTAAAAGTATGCTTAAATAATTGACAATTTATCTCTGACACCCTAGTTACCCCTAATAGGCTAAGCTTTGACAAGTCTGCCATGATAACAGCCTCATACTAAGGGATTCCCACAAACTGTCTTCTAAAGATGGAAATGGCTTCAGGCAGCACTTTAAGTAGAAATGGCTAAGTTCCATGCAGTGTAACTTCACTTCCATAGCTCAAACCAGTTAGACTAGCAGAGGTGTCTGATGTATAGATTAGCAAATGTATAGGATGGAAAATGGCGGTCTATGACGTGACATGACATTTCACTCTGCCAAACACAGACATCACATGTTTTCCTCAGAAACTCCAGAAACTCCAGCAGCTTATTTCTATTTGCCATGTTGCCTCCTACACAGCGTGCAATCAATAAATATAATTATTATTCAATTCTGAGACAGAAAACACTATTTTGGCGACTAGTTTAATTTCTGGACTCAGAAATATCAACTGGAATTAAGTGGGGAAGGTTGATCAGTTTACAGGAGGAACAGAAATCAGGTAGTACACTGAGACAAGATGGTTGTCTTAGGCTAGGTTCTCTAGAGAAGCAAACCAGTGAAGCCTACATTTATATATATATATAGAGAGAGAGAGAGAGAGATTTATCTCAAGGAAATGAGGTTGGCAAGTCTCAAGTCCGTGCATAAGGCGTCAGGGTAGAAGCTCCTCCTGACCCATGTAGCTGCAGGGGCTGACAAACTCAAGATTGGCAGGTTAAATTGGCAGGTCAAATGCTGGCTTACAGGCTGTGAAGGCTGACGAATCCCAAGATTGGCAAGTAAGCTGCTAGCTTAGGTCCCAAGAACCAGAGGTCAGATGATGATGAGATGGATGCAGTATCCAAAGAGAGTAAAAGCCAGTGAGCTGTGCCAGAATGTTCATATATATTGGATGCAGGTCACACCCCTGAGGAAACTCCCCTTACAACTGATTGACTGCTCATAGCAGATCTCCTCATGGAGGTGATTACATTATATTACATCATTACATAACTGCCACATTACAGTATAACTGCCAAACTACTGAGAATCATGGCCCAGCCAAGTTGACACACATCCCTAACCATCACAGTGATACACAGATACGATGTAGAAGAGTCTGGGAGTAAGAAATAACCATGAGCAACACAAGTTATGAGGTCAAGAATAGTGAAGTAGAGTAGAGGCTGAGAAGGTCCATGGAGACAGAAGTAGCAGAAGTAAAGACAGGGACCAAGACAATGTTAATGGTGAAGTAAAGCACCACAGTAAGACTAATGAGCTTCTGCTGCTGAGAAGATGTTCGAACTGAGGTCTGGAGGCACAGCTGTTTCTCAGTTTCAGGGAAGTCCCTTGCTTCCATGTAATGCCCTTATGATAGATCTCCTTAATGAGAAGTAACCTGAGTGAGTCTCTGTTCTGTACAGCCCAAGAGTCTGGCTAAACACACCAACCCATTTATCCTACCTTTCTGGTTGGACAAACTGTTCATGAGATTAATTTCCTGAGCAGGTGATGAAGTGACCTAGGCAATGAAAAGATGATCTGAAGCAAAGCAAAACTATAATACCAACACCTCTAAACCCTAAGAGCAGTACAGCAAGACCGGTTCCTTTCTGGTAGTCCAAGAAATGGCAGTTGAGGAGATAGTGTCAAATGCTTGGGGATTATGTTAGAAAATCAATTTCCAATGTCTTCAAGACCAAGCACTTTGATTTTTCTCCATGGACAGCAACTTTCAAAAATAATCTAGTAAACCAACTATGTTCATTCAGGTAATAAATCCTTCTGTTGGAATGGGTATCGGCCTTATCCATAAACTCACGAGTGCATAAATATTACTTTTTTAAATTCTAACTCTACCTAATTTGACCCTAAGTCTCCATTTCTCTGAGCTGGAAGAAAATTAAACCTTAGTCATTCTTGAGGCTCTATACCCCAAGTAGAGCAGGGTGTAGGGGATGTCATTGGTCTCTGGTCATCTGTCCACATGAGCTGTTAACTCTGAGATCTCCGCAGCCTGTCCTCTATACCTCCTATGCCAGGCTGGAAACCCAATACCAGGGCCCCATTCCCTAAGTGGAGCATGCAGCCGTCCCCTCTGAGGTCTGGGGCAGTGTCTTGGAAGAGTCCTGGTCCAAGGTCTTTCACTTCCTCTCCTAGATCAGTTGGGAAATCTTTGACTTTTAGTTGGGGAGAGCCTTCCCTTGTAAAACTCATCTGAATAACAGGAAATAGAACAGAAGGCCCAGTAGCAGTGGGAGATTAACACCTGTAACTTGAGCACTTAGCCACCGAAAAAAGAAAAAAAGTGCATCTGTATGTGTGTGCTTGTGTGGATTAAACTAGTCTCCAAAAGAGTACTTTCTAATAATAATTATGTTTATTGAATGAATACTGTGTAGGAGGCAACATGGTAACTATAAATAAGCTGGTGGATTTCTGGAGTTTCTCTTGGTTGAGTCCCAAAGCAAAGAGGAGTCATGTGGATTAGAGACACTCATAAAATAAATTCTGTGAAGCAAGTCAATGGCCTGGCAGCTCAGTCCCATTAACTTTAGGGAGACCCCAAATAAAGCTTTATTCTAACATATCTGGTCACAGGAAAAGTGAAAACCCGCAAATGTCCTCTTAGTGCCTGTTGTTAACACTAACTTGCTGCCCAGTTAATTTGAACTCTCAGCCTCTGTGGGTAGAGAGAGGGAGAGACAGAGCAGTAATACCTGCCTTTTGTCCAGTGCTTCAAGTTTAGCATGTTCAGGGCTTTGTACACATTATTTCATCTGACCTCACATGGCCCTGTGAGGAGTGGTAGTGTTTTCTTCCTACGTATGTGAAGAACGGGGCTCAGAGAGGTGGCAAGACTTGCTCAGGGTCACAGAGCAGAGCCGAAACTAGAACCCATCTCTTCTGTTTCCACTCCTGAGCTCTTTGCCTGATGTCTCAGCTGCTTCTCAATGGAACAACTGGTCAGTAGCCATATAATGAGCTTTTAATGTGAACTGAGCATCTTTCAGGCCCTCTGGAAATAATAAGTATCAGAACCATTCCTTTCCTAAAATTGCATAGAGTCGAGTTGGGAGTCCCTGGGTGCCACAAATGGTTCAGTGCTTGGCTACTAACTGAAAGGCTGGTGGTTTGAATCCACCCAGAAGCACCTTGGAAGAATAGCCTGGCGACCTACTTGCAAAAGATCACAGCCATTGAAAACCCTACGGAGCAGTTCTACTCTGAAACACGTGGTGTCTCCATGTGTCATAATCAATTCAGTGACAACTGGTTTGGGTTTTTTGGTTTTACACCAGTTGGTTTGTCTATATGTGGCACTCTTCTAGGCTAAGTAAAAAGACAATCTTTGCCCTTAGGAACTCACAGCCTAAAAGAAAATCAGTATCAGCACTCCTGGTTTGTAAAGGAGCCGAGGCCCCGTTTGAACCTGTTTTCCTTGGCTCACCAGCTCTAAGTGAATAATCCCAGGAAACTCCTAAAGCCTCTCACAGAGCTTAACAAGGACTGTGAGATGTTCACAAACCACTATGCTTTCTCTTTTTCCTGGCTCGGTTCTCCAACAAGCACCTGCAGCTGGAAAAATATGTAAGAAATAATTTGGGTCTGATTTGGGACACAGACCCTGCTGGAATATATAGCCCCTCCTCTTCTTCCCCAGTGCCGGCAGCGTAGATTTAAGTAGGAGGTTTTTTTGTAACTGGACAAGAAAGGGGAGATTTGAGTTGGCAGCAGGTGATGAGAAGAAGTGGTGGGAATAGCATCCATTCCTTGTCCATTCCTTTAAACCGAGCTTGACCCCTAAGGTCAAATATGGGTGACTGTCTTTGTGGCAGATTAGGCTAAGGGTGAGGCCAGTGGTGCACAGATGGTTCATAAAATGCTGAGGCTCTGGACATGAGGGGGCTGCTTGGACTCAGGTAACAAAATGCAGCTCTGGTTGGGAATTGAAATGTCTCCCTGACTCTGCATAGGACCCTGCAGCAACAGGTTGCCCAGGGACAGGTGGGGAAGTCAGCCCTTGGCCCAGACAGCACATGATCAGCAGTGGGGTGGAGAGGGGCACAGTGTGGTTGTGCCTATCAATAGGTGGCTACAGGAGCCTGAAAAGAACAAGGCAGAAGCCAAGGATTCTGCAGCTGATAGACTCCTGTGTAAACATGTGTGTATGCCCATAGTAAAGTATCAGTGGTAGTTAATTAAGTTCTAGCATGAGTGAGACCTTGGAATCATTGTAATGTGATCTAGATGACATCTGGGCTACAAGCACAAAAAGGCTTGGTTACAATGGATGAGCTCTCTGGACTTAAACCATGAACAAGAAGATAAAGATCTGATATAAAATCTTATACCTATTAGACTCTTTTTTGCTTCTTCCTATTTTTACCTATTCTTTCTACGTACCCAGGTAACATAACATTGTCTCTTATCTCTTCTGTTCACAAAGCAACGAGATCTTTTTCTTCCTGATTTTCTTAAGTTCTATCCACCATTCAGACTGATTTACTCTGGGTAATCTCCAGATGTTCTAAGCAAGAATCAGCTCTTGGACTGCAAAAATCAATTCATCAAAATCTCCCTAAATGGTTTTCTCTCTGAAGTTGGCATAAAAACCTGACATCCGACTCTGGCATTTATTGAATGTGTAACCTGAGGCAAGGCATTTAATCCCTTTGAGGTGCAATTTTCTTTGTATGTGAAATAATAAGACTCATCTCCTTGAGATTCCAACGAGGTAATGAAGGTATAGCTCTCTGGTAAAATTTACAGTGCTGAGTGTGTGTTACTGGTGGTTACATTATTTCCACAGACACATACATAGGCTCCTGACATATCTTCCAACTTGCTACCCTGCCTTCTCTGCCTGCCCTGGATCCCATGTCCTCTAGCCTATTTGAGAATTTTACTCCTGCAGGAGTCTCCCCTATCTACTGGAACATTCCCATCAACATAAAACACATAAACATAAAACACATATGGTACTAGCTCCCAGTTTTAAAAAATTACCCTCTTTTGACCCTGTGTTTCTCTCCTGCTGCAGTCTCATTTCTCTGCCTTTCTTTGTAGAATGACTCAAAAAAAAAAAAAAAAAAAAAAGATGGCTCTACTCACTGCCTCCACTTACTCTTCTTTCAAGTCCCCTTGAGATGACCCTGAACAGGATTTTATCCTCACCATTCCACAAAACCAGTTCTACTATGGTTACCAGTGAGCTCCTTGCTGCAGATCCAGTGGTGAATTCTCAGTCCGCCTCTTACTGGATCTCCTAGCAGTAATTGAAACTGTTCACTCCCTCCTCCTTGCACCTACTTCCTTGGCTTTTGAGGCACTGCTCTTCTGGTTTCTTCATACCTGGCTTGCTGGCTCCTCCTCTTCCAGATCTCTAAATGTTGCCAGCCTCAGAGCTGAGTCCTCTGTTCTAATTGCATTTACTCCCCCAGGAAATCTCCTCCCATCCCACAGCTTTGAATATCATCAATATGCTGTCAATTCCAAAAGGCTTATTTCTAGCCCAGTGTTGCCTGTGGACTCCAGATTATATGTCCAACAACCTACTCAACATCTCCACTTTTCACTTCCTCTTACATTCCACATCCAATCCATCAGCAAATCTATTCAAAGTTCAGCTTCTCACCACTTCCACCAACTAGTCCCAGCTGTAAGTCTCTCTCTCCTAAGCAACTATAATAGGTTGCTAACAGTTCCTGCATCTACACTTGCCTTCCTGTAGTGAATTATGTACATGACAGCAAGACTTATCCTTTTAAAATTTAAATCTTATTATGCCATTCCTCTGTACAACACCCCAATAGATTTCTTTAAAATTCTAAAGGCCTATAAGGCCCCTGGTTGCACAGTGGTTAAGAGCTCAGTTGCTAACCAAAAGGCTGGCAGTTCAAATCTACCAGCTGCTCCTTGGAAACTCTGTGAGGCAGTTCTACTCTGTCCTGTAGGGTCACTGTGAGTCGGATTCGACTTGACAGCAAAGGATATAAGACCCCACATAAACTGGTCCCTAACATATCTTTGACCTCATCTCTTGCCACTCTTCCTCTGGATCGCTCAGCTTCAACCTCACTGGCCAACTTCCTGGTCCTAGAACATGTTAAGTGGGTTTCCAGCTCAGGGCCTTTACACTCACTGTTCTCTGTGCTGGATTTCCCTTTCCCAGAAGGTCTATTGCTTTAGTTTTCTATTGCTGTGGTCACAATTACCACAATCTTAGCAGCTTAAAGCAGCATCCATCTATTTTCTCACAGTTCTATAGGTCAGAAGTCTAGCACAGTGTAGCTGGACTCTATTCAGGGTCTCACAAGGTTGAAATCAAGGTGTAAGCTGGCTGGACTCTTATCTGGTGATTCTGAGAAAGAATATACTTCAAAGTTCATTCAAATTGTTGAAAGAACTCAGTTTCTTGTTGTTGTATGACTGAGGTCCCCATTTCCTTTTTTTTTTAAGCTTATAGAGTCAGCACATGTTTCTTCTCATGGCCCCTCCATCTTCAAACAGCAATGGCTGATGTTGAGTCCTCATGCTTTGAATCTTTCTGATTTCTTCTGCTTCTGATTCTGCTCTCTGCTTTTTTCAAGTGATTACACAGGACTCACCCTGATAACCTCCCTGTTTTAAAGTCAACTGATTAGTAACCTTAATTTGTGCTTTTTGTCATATAACATAACTTAGTAGCATATTCATAGGAGTGACATCAGGGGGCAGAGGTTATGGGGACCAAAATTCTGCTATAACAACCTTTCTCTCACTCTCAGCCATTCTGCCAATACCACCTAATTCTCCGATGCCCCCATCTAAACAGAGCCCACCATCCCATTCTGCCTTTGCTCTCTAACACCTTACCGCTTCTTCTTCATTGCACTTATGGATATCTGTCATTACATTAGATAAAACTATTTTATTTGCTTAGTTTATTATCTGTCTCTCTCCACTAGAATGTAAGCTGGGACTTTGTTTTATTTACTGCTCTAAATCCAGCACCTGGAATTGTACCTGGAACATAGGAGGGGCTCAATAAATATTTGTTGAATAAATAGTTAAGCACTCGGCTGCTAACCCAAAAGGTGGATGGTTTTAATCCACGAGCAAAAAAGACCTGGCAATCCGCTCCTGTAAAGATTTCAGCCTAGGAAACCCTATGGGACACTTCTACTGTGTCCTATTTGGTCACTCTGCGTTGAAATTGACCTGACAGCACATAACAACAACAATAACAAATGTAAATAAATGAATGGTACTTCCTCAACCTCCTTAATATCTCAGATTGTCTGTCTTAAGCAATTAGCTAGTTCTCTGTTTCTTAAAATACCTTTCTAGTAGTTTAGTAAGTTATCAGTCAGCAGGCATTTGGGCATCTCTACAAACCCTACCCTGTTCTGGGCATTTCCTGGGCTATGCTGAATTTTGCATGAGGAAGTTTTCATCTTTGGTGCATACTTGAAATATCATAGAAGTTAAAATAAGACAGACAAGGGGATATGACTCTTACTTCACAACTCTGATGAAAGAAATATCATGTTCCCTTATTTTAGTTCATAAATTGAATCTGTTTTGAACCCTTATCCTCCTGGACTAGTAGGAAATATCAAGTCCTTATTAGTAATCAGTGATTCAAAAATGAAATACTCTCATCAGGGAACTAACTGGTTAGTAAGTTTGATTAACTGTATTGATAATATATTATTTTTACATGTCTTCAGGGTACTAATGTATTAAATGATAAATGAGAGATACTGAAAACATGTTTCAGGAGTATATGTTGGGGAAAATGTGGTAGGCATAGACATTAATTCTGGGGACTGGGAACTGGAGGCAGGGGTGCATATAAGGTAGACCCTAGTGGATGGGTAGAACCTGGACAAATGGTGGTGGAAAGGGCAGACAAAGTTGGAGAGGGAAGTGTAAGCAAAAAATGTGCAGAATGAAAGAAAAGGCTGTGTATAGGAAACTGGGAGTGGCAGAGAGGAGTATATCGGAAAAAAAAAAAAAAAAACCCACATCATACACTATATACTCTCAAATTAATTCCAAGTTGTAGATTATATATCTAAATATTAATGGCAAAAAATAAAACTTCTACAAGATAATAAAGGGCCTCTGGATAGTAAAGACTTTTAAACAGGATAGTGAAAAAATGTAATCAAAAGGAAAAGTGATAAATTGGACTTTATTAGACTTAAAACCTTCTGTTCATCAAAAGATACCATTAAGAGGGTAAAAGAAGGTGGGAAGCCCAAGATGGTGACTTAGACTGACACACTAGGATGTCTCCCTACATTAAAGACCTGAGAAACTGAGTGAAACAGATACAGATGACAACCTTGGAACCCTGAACATCAAACGGAAGGATGAAGAATTAGACTGAGCCCAGAGTGGAAAGAGAGAGAGAAAACAAAAAACAAAAAAACAAAACAGCGACCGTGGAGAGATACAGACCCTTGATGCCTTGACACCTAGCTTGGGACAATGTGACCATCTTGGGACAAAGCAGGCAGTGTTCTCCTATGAAGAACACAGGAAGGCAATTATATGGAACTCACAAAGAGATTCTGTGTAAACAAACATGGAATGAACCAAGGTGAGCAGGACACAGGCCAGGGCCAAAAAGGGAAAATGCAGGAAGATGGGGCAGGAGCTCCAGTGATCCTGCTGATTATGGAGAAACGAGGGAGCCAGGAACTGGAGAAGGGTCTACTTGCTAATGGCAGAGGCTGACCATTTGGCCCAGAAACACCCGGTGAATAGTAAAACTGCAGAGTAGCATCTAGAGGCCCCTACCGAGCCAGCCTCCACATGCACCCCCCACATGTAAATGGGCCAGCCGCAGTTGCCGGGGGTGGATAGGCAGGAGAGACTCTTGCTGCACCTGCAGCCAGTGGGGGTAAGCTTATGCCTGCTTCCCAGAGACTGGCGGAGTGTGCCTGCAGGCTGGTGACCAGCAGGAGAGCACCTGCCACCCAGCAACCGGAGGGAACATACCTGCAGTCGGTGATTGGCAAGAGAGCACCTCTAGCTCAGTGATGCCTGCAGTGAACACACCTGTAGCCAAGTAACAAGTACAAGCACACCTGCAGCCTGGAAACTGGCAGAAGCGCCCCTGTGTCAGCTGCCTAGTGACCAGCACAATCCCCCCAAGACTGCACAGTAACTAGAAATACACCCAGTGCCATTGCCCAGCAATGAATGGGTATGCACAACTCTCTAGCCCAGTGACTAGCAAACTCACCCCTGTGCACTCTTCCAGTGACCACTGGGCACATCTCAGCAGGCATATCCCATCACCAGTGACTTCCAGGTGCATCCTGACAGATTCCAATGACAAGTAGGCACTCCCGTGTCAATACCCAATGACCATCTGGCTGCAACATCACCCATCCTACACCCAGCCAGTTCTTGTAGGCTGGCCCCACACACACTGAGACCCCTTGATCTCCCACCACCTACCGAGGCAATAATTCATGCCCCCATAAAGGGCCTACCCCATCCATTTGGGTAACATTGCTAACCTGTGGCTACGAAGATGAATTATCCTGCTAGCCTCAACCTAAAAGAACCCCATGGTCCCACAAGGATTGTGGAGGGATCAAGGCCACCCAATGCTTGTCATCACAAAACAAAAAATCTAGATGAAGCAAACAAACATATAATCAATCAATCAATCAATAAAATAACACCTGAATACCTTGGAGACAGCAGACAATATCAAATCATAGAAAATACAGGACAAGATGGCTCAAGCAAGCGACCAAAAAAAGGGATGGATAAATTTCCACAGAAAGAAATGGCAATAGAACTACCTAATAAGTAATTCAGAAGACTTACGTAGAGGATCCTCAAAGAGATCAAGGAAAACACAGACAAAACTTTAGAAGAATTCAGAAAAACAATACAAGAATAAAATGACAAAATAGACAATTAGAAACAATACAAAAGCAGCAACTAGAAGTTCAGAAGCTTAACAATAAAATATCAGAAATAGATAACTCAATGGCAGGACATAGAAGTAGAACTAAATCAATGGAAGAAAGGATCACTGAAATAGAGGATAAATCCCTTGATACTAATTTATTTGAGGAATAACCAGAAAAATGAATAAAGAAAAATGAAGAAAGCCTAAGAGTTATATGGGACACTATTAAGAGAAACAACCTATGCATGATTGTAATTTCAGAACAGGAGGAGACAAGAAAAAGCATGGAGAGAATTTTTGGAGAATTGCTGGCAGAAAGCTTCCCTGATATCATGAAAGATGAGGTTTCCATCCAAAAAGCTCAATGAACCCCATACAGGATAGATCTCAAAAGATATCATTATCAAACTTTCCAAAACCAAAGACAAAGAAAGAATTCTGAGAACAGCACATGAAAAATGAAATATCACATACAAAGGGACACTATCTTAGTTATCCAGTGTTGCTATAACAGAAATACCATAAGTGGACTGCTTTAAAAAGAGAAGTTTATTTCCTCACAGTAAAGTAGGCTTAAAGTCCAAATTCAGGGTGTCAACTCTGGGGGAAGGCTCTCTCTCTGTCGACTCTGGAGGAAGATTTCTTGTCATCAATCTTCCCTTGGTCAAGGAGCTTCTCAGGCTCAGTGACCCCAGGCCCAGAGGACATGCTGTGCTCCAGGTGCTGCTTTCTTGGTGGTATGAGGTCCCCAACTCTCTGCTTGCTTCCCTTTCCTTTATCTCTTGAGAGGTAAAAGGTGGTGCAGGCCATACTCAGGGATACCCCCTTTACATTGGATCAGGGAGGTGACCAAGTAAGGGTGGTGTTGCAAGCCCACCCTAATCCTCTCAACAGAAATTTACAATCACAAAATGGAAGACAACCACACAATACTGAGAATCATGGCCTAACCAATTCAATACACACATTTTTTGGGGGGATGTAATTCAATCCATGACAGATACCAATAAGACTAAGCTATGACTTCTTGGCAGAAACGATGCAGGCAAGGAGGCAATGGGATGACATATATAAAACCCTGAAGGAAAAGAATTGCCAACTAAGAATCATATATCCAGCAAAACTGTCTCTCAAATATGAGGGTGAAGTTAGGACATTCCTAGACAAACAGAAATTAGGGGTATTTATAAAAACCAGACCAACCTTACAAGAATATTAAAGGGAGTTTTTTGGACAGAGAACCAATGGCATCAGATAACAACCATGACAGCATCACCCAGATACCAACTCAGACAAAGAACTCTCAAAATTAAGATAAGGCTGAAAACAGAGAACCACAGATGTCAATCTGAAATCGATGACAACTTCAAAACAAAAAGGGGGAATGAATGGTGTGGTTATAGAACTTCTGTATGGACAGGAAATCAAGGTAATATCAAAAAATAACAGACTGTTTTAAACATAGAATGATAAAGGTAAACCTCGCAGTAATCACAAAGAAAGTTAGCACACCCAAGCACCAAAATGGAAACCCTGGTGGAGTAGTGATTAAGAGCTATGGCTGCCAACAAAAAGGTCAGCGGTTTGAATCTACCAGGCATTCCTTGGAAACTCTATGGGGCAGTTCTACTCTGCCCTATAGGGTCGCTGTGAGTCAGAATCTACTTGATGGCAATGAGTTTTTTTTTTAGCTATGCACCAAAGTAAAGAAGAAAAAAAAAGACTCAATAAACACAAAATCAACAAAAACAAAGGAAATGAAAAGACAATCTCTGAACAAAAAGAACTCAGCACAGAAAATTAAATGGAACAAAGAAACGATCAACACCACACACACACACACGTATTACAAAATGACAGCAATAAATTCATATCTATTGATAATCACTCTGAATGTAAATGGTTGAAACGCGCCAGTCAAGAGGCAGAGAGTCACAGACTGGATTAAAAAAAAAAGCGAAAAAACATGACCCATCAAGATGTTGCATACAAAGACATAAATAAGTTAAAAATCAAAGAATGGAAAAAAAAAACCCAAACAAACAGTAACAACAACAAAAAACCCAGCAGTAGCATGATTAATCTCTGATAAAATAGACTTTAACTCAAACTCCGTCATAAGAGACAAGGAAGGACGTTATACAATGATTAAGGAATCAATCACCAAGAGGACATATTCATAATAAATATTTATGTACCCAGTGACAGAGCTCCAAAATACATAAAACAAATCCTAACAGAATTGAAAAGGGAAATAGTTCTACAACAGTAGGAGAATTTAACACAACACTTGCAATGATGAACAGAACAACTAGAAAGAAACTCAGCAAAGACACAGGAGATCTAAATAATACAATCAACCAACTTGACCTCATAGACATATACAGAGCACTCCACCCAACAGCAGCACAGTACACATTCTTCTCTAGTGCGCGTGGATCATTCTCTAGAATAGATTATATTCTAGGCCACAAAGCAAGCCTCAATAAATTTAAAAAATCAAAGTAATACAAAACATACTCTCAGATCACAATGCTATAAATTTAGAAATCAGTAACAGGAAGAACAAGGAAAAAGGGCAAATACTTGGAAACTGAATAACACCATGCTTAAAAACCAATGGGTAATAGAAGAAATTAAAAAAAGAAAACAATTCCTAGAATCAAAGGAGAATGAAAATACAACATACCAAAATCTTTGGGACAGAGCTCAAGCAGTGCTCAGAGGTCAATTTATTGCAATAAACCCACACATCAAAAAAGAGAAAGGACCAAAATCTACACCTTAACCCTACAACTCGAATAAATAAAGAGGAGCAAAAGAAGCCCACAACTGCCAGAAGAAAGGAAATAATAAAGATTATAGTGGAAATAAATGAAATAGAGAACAGAAAAACAATTGCAACAATCAAGTCCAGAAGTTGGTTCTTTGACAAGATCAATAAAATTGAGAAACTACTGGCTAAATTGACAAAAATAGAATAGGAAAAGATGCAAATAACCCAAATAAGAAGTGAGATGGGTGGCATTACACCACAACCAACTGAAATTAAAAAGATCATAATAGAATACAAATTTGAAAACCTAGAGGAAATGGACAAATTCCTGGAAACACACTACGTACCTAAACTAACACAAACTGAGGTAGAAAAATCTGAATAGACTTGTAACAAAAATAGAAATTGAAGCGGTCAAAAAAAAAAAAAATCTACCAACAACAAAAAGCCCTGGCCCAGGCGGTGTCACTGGAGAATTCTATCAAACATTCAAAGAGGAGTTGACACCAATTCTATTCAAACTATTCCAGATCATAGGAAAGGAAGGAATACTCCTGAATTCATCCTATGAAGCCAGCATAACCCTGATGCCAAACCCAGGTAAAGACATCACTAAAAAATAAAATTATAGACCAATATTTCTCTTGAACATTGATGCAAAAATTCTCAACAAAATTTTAGCAAATAGAATACCCAAAATTATACCTCATGACCAAGTGGGATTCATACCAGGTATGCAAGAATTTTTTTGCAAGAATGGTTCACCATTAGAAAATCAATCAACATAATTCACCACATAAATAAAACAAAGGAAAATAATCACATGATCATCTCATTTGATGCAGAAAAGGTATTTGGTAAAGTCCAGCAACCACTCCTGATAAAATTTCAGCAAAATAGGAATTGAAGGAAAATTCCTCGATGTGATTTAAGGCATATACAGTAAACCAACAGGTAACATTATTCTCAGTGGAGAGAGACTGAATGCATTGCCGCTGAGAATGGCAACCAGGCACAGATGCTTTTTATCACCACTGTTATTCAACATTGTACCGGAAGTCATAGCTAGAGCAATAACAGCAATAAGACAAGAAAGGGAAATAAAGGGCATCCAAATTGATAAGGTCCCTCCTGATAACATGTCCAAAGTACGTGAGACGTAGTCTTGCCATCTTTGCTTCCAAGGAGCATTCTTGTTGTACTTCATCCAAGACAGATTTGTTCATTCTTTTGGCAGTCCCTAGTGTATTCAATATTCTTTGCCAACACCATAATTGAAAGGCATCAATTCTTCTCCGGTCTTCCTTATTCATAGTCCAGCTTTCACATGCATATGAGGCAATTGAAAACACCATGGCTTGGGTCAGGTGCACCTTTGTCCTCAAGGTGACATCTTTGCTTTGCAGAAGATTTGCCCACTGCAATGCCTTGTTTGATTTCTTGATTTCTGCTTCCATGGGCATTGATTGTGAATCCGTGTAAAATGAAATCTTTGAAAACTTCAAACTTTTCTTCCTTTATCGTGATTTTGCTTCTTGATCCAGCTGTAAGGATTTTTTGTTTTCTTTATGTTGAGGTATAATTCATACCGAAGGCTGTGGTTTTTGATCTTCATCAATAAGTGCTTCAAGTCCCTTTCACTTTCAGCAAGCAAGGTTGTGTCATCTGCACATCACAGGTTGTTAGTGAATCTACCTCCAATCCTGATGTCACATTCTTTTGGATATAGTCCAGCATCTTGGATTATTTGCTCAGCATACAGATTGAATAAGTATGGTGAAGGATACAACCCTGAATCACAACTTCCCTGATTTTAAACCACACAGTAATCCCTTGTTCTGTTCGAACCACTGCCTTTTGGTCTATTACAGGTTCCACATAAGCACAATTAAGTGTTCTGAAATTCCCATTCTTCATAATATTATCTATAATTTGTTATGAACCACACAGTCAAATGCCTTTGCATGGTTTATAAAACACAAGTATACATTTTTCTGGTAGTCTCTGTTTCAGCCAGGATCCATCTGACATCAGCAATGATATCTCTCATTCCATGTTCTCTTCTAAATTCAGCTTGAATTCCTGGCAGTTGCCTGTTGATGTACTGATGCACCCACTTTTAAGTGTTCTTTAGCAAAAATTTACTTGTGGGTGATATTAATGATTGTGTTCAATAATTTCTGCATTTTGTAAGATCACCTTTCTTTGGAATGAGCACAAACATGGATTTCTTCCAGCTGTTTGGCCAAGTAGCTGTCTTCCAAATGTCTTGGCATAGGAGTGAGCACTTCCAGCACTGCATCCCTTTGTTGAAACATCTCAATTGGTATGTCATCAATTACTGGAGCCTTGTTTTCACCAATGCCTTCAGTACAGCTTGGACTTCTTTCTTCAGTACCATCAGTTTTCAATCACATGCTATCTCCTGAAATGGTTGAATGTAAACCAATTCTTTTCAGCACAGTGACTCTGTATTTCTTCCATCTTCTTTTGATGCTTCCTGTGTCATTTAGTCTTTTCCCCATAGAGTCCTTCAATATTGCAACTTGAGGCTTGAATTTTCTCTTCAGTTCTTTCTGTTAGAGAAATGCTAAGCCCGTTATTCCCTATTGGCTTTCTAACTCTCGGATTGCACATTTTATTATAATACTTTCCTCTGTCTTCTTGAGTCGCTGTTTGAAATCTTGTTTTCAGCTCTTTTACTTCATTATTTCCTCCTTTTGATTTAGCTACTCTATGTTTGAGATTGAGTTTCAGAGTCTTTTCTGATATCCATTTTGGTCTTCCCTTTCTTTCCTGTCTTTTTAATGATCTCTTGCTTTCTTCATGCATTAAGTCCTTGATGTCATTCCACAACTCCTCTGGTCTTTGGTCATTTGTGTCTAATGCTTCAAATCTGTCTTGAGATGGTCTCTAAATTCAAGTGGAATATACTCAAGGCCATACTTTGGCTCTTGTAGACTTGTTCTCATTTTCTTCAGCTTCAACTTGAACTTGCATATGAGCAATTGATGGTCTGTTCTGCTGTCAATCCCTGGCCTTGCTCTGACTGATGATATTGAGCTTTTCTATCATCTCTTTCCACAGATGTAGTCAATTTGATGCCTGTGAATTCTATCTGGCCCATTTATGTTGCTGAAAAAAGGTATTTGCAATGAAAAAGTTGTTGGTCTTGCAAAACACTATCATGAAATCTCTGGTGTCATTTCTATCACCAAGGCCATATTTTCTAACTACTTTTCTTTTTTTGTTTCCAACTTTTGCATTCCAATCATCAGTAATTATCAAAGCGTCTTGATTGCATGTTTGATCAATTTCAAATGCAGAAGTTGATAAAAATCTTCAGTTTCCTCATCTTCAGCATTTGTAGTTGGTACATAAATTTGAGTAATAGTCATATTAACTGGTCTTCCTTGTTGTCATATGGATAGTATCCTATCACTGACAGTGTTGTACTTCAGGATAGATCTTGAAATGTTCTTTTTGACTATGAATGCAATGCGATTCCTCTTCAATTTGTCATTCCTGGCATAGTATACCATAAGAATGTCTGATTCAAAATGGCCAATACCAGTCCATTTCAGCTCACTAATGCCTAGCATATTGGTTTTTACATGTTCCATTTCATTTTTGACAACTTCCAATTTTCCTAGATTTGTACTTCATACATTCCACATTCCTGTTTTTAATGAATGCTTGCAGCTGTTTCTTCTCATTTTGAGTCGTACCATATCAGCAAACGAAGGTCCCAAAAGCTTGATTCCATCCACATCATTAAGATGGACTCCCCTTTGAGGAAGCAGCTCTCCCCCAATCCTATTTTGAGTGTCTTCCAGCACTGTATCAGACAATGTTCTATTGCTATTCATAAGGTTTTCTCAGAAGTAGACCATCAGGTCCTTCTTCCTAGTTTGTCTTAGTCTGGAATCTCACCTGAAACCTGCCAACCATGGCTGACCCTGCTGGTATTTGAAATACTGGTGGCATAGCTTCCAGCAACACAGCAACATGTAAACCAATATAGTACAACAAGCTGACAGACGTGTGGGGGGATGGCATTACGCTGAGTGAAATAAGTCAATCACAAAAGGACAAATATTGTATGAGACCACTATTATGAAAACTCAAAAAAGTTTACACACGGAAAGAAACAATCTTTGAGGGTAACAAAGGAGGGGAAGATTGGGGGCGGTGGGAAGCCACTAACTAGATAGTAGACATACGTTAACTCTGGTGAAGGGAAGGCAATACTTAATATAGAAGTAGCACAACTTGGCTAAGGCAAAGGAAGCCACTGAGAGACAGGAAAAACCAGAGGAATGGAAATGGGGAACCCAGGGAGGGTGGCGGAGAGGTTGGCAGGGACAGGCGGAGAGTGCTGACACATTGCAGGGATTGCAGCTAATGTCATGAAACCATTTACATATACATTTTTGAATGGGAGCCTAATATACTCTGTAAAGTTTCACCTAAAGCACAATAAAATGTTCCAAAAAAAAAAAGAGTAAAAGAACAAGTGACAGAGTAGGAGAGGATATATGCAACACATGTAACAAAAAACTTGTGTCCAGAATATATAAGTAACTTCTATTAATCTATAAGAAAATAACAGACAACCCAATGGAAAAATGGGCAAGAGATTCTACTACACAGTTTTTAAAAGAGGATGTTCAACTGAACAACTGTTATTATTACCTAACTTTCCCAGGCGACTCTGACTCATGGAGACATTATGTACAGCACAAAGAAATGTTGCCAGGCCCTGCATCATCCTCACAATTGTCAGCACGTTGGATTCCATCATTGTGGCTGTTATGATAAGCCATCTCACTGATGATCCTCCTAGCCCTTGTTGGCCTTCTACTTCTACCCTTGAACATGATATCCTCCTCTAGCAATTGATTCTTCCCAGTTACAAGCCCAAAACAACTGAGGCAGACAACGTTCTGTTGTGATTGGAAGATTTTTATCTGCTAACTTTCACAAGTAGATCACCAGACCTTTCTTCCTGGTTTTGTCTTAGTCTGGAAGCTCTGCTGAAACCTGCTCACCAAGGGTGACCCAGCTGGTATTTGAAATACTGGTGGCGTAGCTTCCAGCATCATAGCAACATACAAGCCATGACAGTGTGACAAACTGACAGGCAGGTAGTGGCAAATAAGCAGTAAACATAAAAATTTTAATTAGTTATGGGAAATGCAAATTAAAACCACAATTCGATAACACTCATATTAGTTGCCATTGAGTTGCCTAGGACTCATAGTGACCCTATGTATAACAGAACAAAACGCTGCCCCGGTCCTGCACCATCTTCATAATTATTCCTATTTTTGAGTCCATTGTTTTGGTCACTGCACCAATCCATCTCACATAGGGCCTCCCTTGCCTTCACCAACCCTCAACTTTTACCAACTCTGATGTCCTTTTTTAGCGATTGTTGTTTCCTGATGTGTCCAAAGTAAATGAGTCAAAGTCTCACCAGCCTCACTTCTAATGGGCACTTTTGTGTATGTGTATTTTTTCTAATACTGACTTGTTCATTCTTCTGGCAGTCCATGGTATATTCAATATTCTTCACCACCACCGAAGTTCAAATACATCAATTCTTTTTCTGTCTTCATTTCTCATTTTCCAGTTTCTGCATGCATACGAGGCAATTGAAAAGATCATGGCTTAGATTAGGTGCACCTTAGTCATCAAAGTGACAGCTTAGATTTCAACACTTTAAAGAAGAGGTCTTTTGCAGCAGATTTTCCCAATGCAATACAGACGTGTTGTTGTTAGTTGTCATCAAGTCGATTCTGACTCACGTTGACCCAATGTGTGCAGAGTAGATGTGCTCCATAGGGCTCATAGGGCTTTCAAGGATGTGACCTTTGGGAAGCAGATTGTCAGGACTGTCTTCCCAGGCATTTCTATATGGCTTGAAACCTCAAACTTTTTGTCTAGTAGTTGAGTACTTAACCATTTTTTGCCACCCAGGAACTCCTGAAATACCCACTAGAGTAGGCTAAAATCTAAGACTGGCGCTACCAAGAAGTGTTGGTGAAGACATGGAGGAATCCAAATTCTCATACATTGCTGATGGGAATGTAAATTACTACAAGCATTTTAGAAAATGATTAGACATTATTTACAAATGCTGGGTATATACATACCTTATGACACCGTAATACCATTCCTAGGAATATACACATGATCACCAAGAAATGTGTACAAGAATATTCAGAGCAGCCTCATTCATAGTAGCCTCAAATTGGACACAACCCTAACTAATGTCCATCAACAGTAGAATGAATAAGTAAATGTTGTATATTCATGTGACAGAATGTGAGACAATTAAGAAAATGAACAAATTATAGCCACACACAACAACATGGATAAAGGTAAACAACATAATGTTGAGTGAATGAAGCCAAAAATTAAAAATGTGTGATTCCATTTATTTAAGTTAGTTCAAAACAAAGAGAGTCAAATGGTATTTAGGGGTAATGCTTATATGACAAAATTATAAAGAAACAAAAGGAGTGATAACAATAAAAGTCAAGATGGTGGTTTCCTTTGTGGAAGAGGGAAAGGTAACAGGAAGGGGTTCTGAATGACAACTTTCTTGATCTGGGTGGTAGCCACACAAAGGTTCACTGCAACTGGGGGGCCTTCCCCCCAGGACCACACAGCAGATTAGCAGTGACATTTGTTGTGGCTGTGTTTCAATGGATCTGAAAGCCCACTGATGGTTTTTGAGCAGTGGTTAATATGGATAGAGCTATACTTAGAAAGATTAATTTGGTAGTCAGATGTAGGGGAGATTGACTGGGGAATGACTGGCGCCAAGGAAAAGTATGTAAAGCTTTGGGGTGAAAGGCAATGAGGGCTCCTGAACTAGTGAAGATCTAAGGGAGAGATGACTGACTGCAATACCACTTAACCCTTTCACGACCCAATTGTTTTTTCCTTTTCCCTATGTGTTTTCAGTAATGGAGGGCATGCTGAATCATTGAGTGTGTCTAAATTTTTGGTGGGTGATACGATTTTTGTTTTATGCCTCATTTCACAAATCATACCCTCAGAGTCCATAGGCATTTATGTGTACCCTTTGTGAACACAAATTCTACCCCCAGAGTCCAGAGGGAAAAAAACCGAAACCTACTGCCGTCAAGTCAATTCTGACTCATAGCAACCCCACAATTTTCCAAGGCTATAAATCTCTACAGAAGCAGACTGCCACATCTTTCTTACATGGAGCTGCTGGTGGTTTCAAACTGCCGACCTTTCAGTTAGCAGTCGATTACTTTAACCACTGCACCACAAGGGCTCCCCCAGAGGTGTATATGTGTACCAAATAAAAATTTTTCAGAGTTCATGTTTTTTCTCCCCAAAATTCAATGATTCAGCACCAGTTAATACAATACCCTGTAAAAATAGTAATTTTCAGCACATGCCTGTTTTTTCCATTTGAAACTGTTATGTAGGGCCCTGCCTGTTACCAGCACGTACTGTCAGTGGGACAGTAGCTCCCCAATGAATCCCAGAGGTACAAAAAGTAAGTGGTAGCTATATATACCACTGGTCCTGAAAGGGTGAACAAATTAGGAGCTAACATATAAAAATATATATATATATATAAACCATATAAAATGTCAGAGTAGAAACATGAATTATAACCAGATCATTAGAGGTGACCATTCTACACTGCAGATGGCTGATTGACTTTGGGATCTAATTGTGACACCCACCCTCCCTGCTTGAGGTCATATATAACCTGATGGTTATAGAGTCATGTGGCCCAATTAGCGTGGTTATGGAAACCTCAATGTCTATCATCCTAATTTTCTGTGTATTTAAAAACACGCCCTAGATGACGCTCGAAGGTAGTGCTTTGCATCCCGTAAGTATTGTGATTTTCCTAGGATGCTGCTGGCCTCACACCATAGTAGACTGCCTGATACATTTGCTCTTACAATACCCCACAGTTTATTGCTAAAAATGAATGCAAGTGGCATCGAAATGCTTCCCAACAGCTTTTACCAGCTCTCTTCATAAAGCAAGGAGACCGTAAATCAGGCAGACGTTAAACATCTGAGTCAAAGCTGCATCTCTCTGTCTAAGCCCGAAGTCATTGGGCTGGCACTGATGTGTGGCTGGGAACCATTTCCGCTTGTCTTCCCTGCCAGAGCATATGGGATGGCACTAACCAAGAATTACAGACTCGGAATCCTGAAATTCCACAAAATTAATGAACTGTAATGTTTTCACAGAGATGGGGGAAACGGAAGAACTATTGGTTAGGAAAATGGCTTGACTTAGCAACCCGTAAGCTACTGTCGGTTCTGCTGCTTTTTATGTGCTAAACACTGCCCCAGCACTTGGATTTGTAGCCTGTGCATCTCGGTGGGAATTGTACATGTGAGTGCTAAAAGCTTCCAAACCAATGCAATGAGATTTTGAGTGTTCAGAAGACTTTGGCTTGACTTTAAATAATTTAATGCCTTGTAAAATCAGGAGCAAGTCCTGAAAAACTGCAGTGTACACAAGAGAAACTTGACTGTTGGCTGTCCATTCTTTTTCTGATTGCTTCTTCACCTATCTTTATGGAATTTATGATTTCCCTGTTTTGCTCAGTGTTTTCTTTCTAATCTATAAAGCCAACACTTATTTTCTCTCTTGCGTGCCTGTTGGAACATTGCGAACTCTGTCAAAAATGTTTCAGAACAAGGTATCTATCATTTGTTGAGAACTTAGTATGTTCCAGGTATTTTGTTGGTTCTTTACACATATTATTTCTACACGGTTATCACCACCTTATGAGTCCCTGGGTGGTGCAGATGGTTAATACGCTTGGCTGCTAACTGAAAGGTTGGAGGTTCAAGTTCATCCAGAGGGTCCTCAAAAGGAAGGCTTGGTGATCGGCTTCCAAAAACTCAGTCAAAAACCCTAAGGAGCACTTCTACCCTGATACATGTGAGGTCACCACGAGTCAGAACCAACTTGATGGCAACTGGTCAAGGTAAAGTAAAGGTACCACCATCTTATACATGAGAGAGTAGAAACGCAGGCTGGTTAAATACGGTCCAAGGTCACAAATTGGTAGTGGCTTAGTTAGTATCAGAATCTATAGCTGACTGACTCAAATGGATTTTTCTTTCCATTCTGGCTCTCTACCTCCCATCTAAAAATTAACAAAGTAATCTGAGCCCAATTTTTACCACCCAAGGGTTTTGGTAAGCTCAGTGCTTTATCAAATTGAATTGTACATTTGCTTTTTTCATTTCGGTCTCCTACTCCCTTTTTTTTTTTTTTTTTTTTTACTCCCAGGGGTGGTTAAGCCCTTACTGGGCTTCAAGCTGGAGCTCTCCCGGACCCAGAGGTCTGGCTGAGGTTTTTCAGTCTTAGGAAAAGTCCATTTGCTCCAGGCTGCAAACTTTGAGCAGCTTTGCTGCTGAGTCTAGGTTTATCCTGGAGCTGGAAACATCACTAACCATGTCCCCATCTGGCAGATAAATCTTGCCATCATCATGCCTGTCACTGGGCACATCTCACATGCCCTGGGCTGTCCCCAGAAGAAGGATTGCTTCTCCAGTCGACTGTTTAGGCCCTGAATCACTGCTGCATACATCATCCAGGCAAATCAGATCAAGCCGAGAGTGAATTCATTGCACATGTTGAAGAGTGATTTCACCCAATAAAATACAAAATGTGTCACAGCTGATCTAGCACTCACCAAGGCAACCTTGCCGAGAGTGGCCTGGTTGTTTATTGGGAAAGGAAAGTTTGGGAGAGGAGTTAGAGAACTACTCTGCGATTACTGGCAAGTCTGCAGTAAGGAAAGATCCTAAAACAGTGGTGCATAAAAAAAGTTTTAGTCTTTTTATAACAATGACTTTCAAATACACTCGTAAGTAGGGAAAATAGTAAAATGAAGCCCATATACCCATCAAATCAGATTCAGTAACTACTAAGATTTTGTTATATTTGCTTCATTTATTTCTAAAAACCTGCTTTTTGAGTCAAAATTAGGTTATCAGCTTACAGACCTAAAGTATCCCAGAGAAAAGGGGTAGTGAGAGTCTGTGAATGGTTCTCGGACTTCCTATTACTTTTTCAGAACAAATAGATTCTCGTTTACTTCACAATGTTCATTGAGTGCCAGTTCTACACCAGACTCTGCTATGCATAAGTCAAACCAAACCCATCGCTGTTGCGTCGATCCGACCCAGAGCTACATGATAGGACAGAGTGGAGCTGCCCATAGGGTTTCCAAGGCTGTCATCTTTATGGAAACAGACGGCCACTTCTGTCTTCTGTGAAGTGGCTGGTGGGTTTACCACTGGCCTTTCAGTTAGCATCCTGAGTAGTTAACCACTGTGCCACCAGGGCTCCTTCTGCTGTGCATAACCACTAAAAGTTACAAAAAATTTCAAAAAGAAAAGGGCAACATGACATGTAGGAAGAACATTGACTCTGACACATACTAGCTGCTCAGCAAATGGTTGTAATATTTGCAGTAATAAATTATTATTACAGTACCATTAGGATAAGGTCCTGCCCTTAAGGCATTTTCAACCTTGATGGGTGAGACAGATATTAAAAATATTAAGTGAGCAATGTTTTAAATCCTAGAACAGAATTATGTATGGGGGTGCCATGGAGAAAGTGAAGAGGGAATGAATTGTATCTAGGATGGGGACAATTGAACTGAGCCTGGACAGACACACTAGGTGCTCTCCAGGTGGGGGTTGGGGTGTAGGTGGTGGTAATGGAATTGTAACCAAGTGGAGGGAAGAGCCCGAGTAAAGGCATAGAGGTGTGAACCTTACGGAGAGTTCATGGGACTGCAATTAGGCTCTATGACCGAACTGGTGGTTAGATACGGGCCACATCATAAAAAAAACTTTTATGCCTTTGAAGTTTATCCTGTAAGCAGGGGGAAGCCAGTGAAGAATTGCAAACAAAGAAGTCATGGGATTAGATCTGGAAGCTGTGCATGATGGGAGGCTTATAAAAGTAGAGGCAGGGAAACAAGATAGTAGGTGTTAGTCCAGGTGAAAGATGACGAGGACCTGAGCTAAGACAGTAGCAGATGAGGACAAAGAAAGAGACTAGATATGAGGAACATTTAGATGATAAACTCAACAGGCCTTAGCGGTTTACTAGATCTTTGATGGGGAAGGGGATAAGTACAAGGAGGAAGGGGGGAAGTACAATGAGGAAGGGGAGAAGCACAATGAGGAAGGGGAGAAGTATAATGAGGAAGGGGAAGGTATGGAAGCTGACTTTAGCTGTCCAGCTTCAGCGACTGGAGGGGGTTGGGGATGAGGAGTCAAGGTGATCTTCACGGACATGAGGGATTCAGAAGAAAAGTAAGTACTGAACACTGATTTCGGCAAGACTGATCGGAAAGCACGTGATAACAGAGAACGACGATACTGCATTCTTATGGTTCTTGCTACCATTATATTTCAGTTTTATAATAGATCTCTCTGAAACTATATGGAGATGTAATATTTAGTTAACATTTTAAAAAAAGCAATTAGTAGGTTCTGCTGTGCTAGGCACTAGGGATACTGTAAGTAATCTCATTAAAGCAGATGTCCCCATGGTCCAGTCCAGGAGCAGATCAACCAGTAAGCAAGGTGCACACAGGCTTACTTGTACTTACTAATCTGTAGTGAGCAATTTCACATGGGTTTCACCACATCTTTGCTTTGGTGAAAAACAGGTGAGATTGTGCACTACAGATTAGTAAGTAAGCACAAGTAAGCCTGTGTGTACCTTGCTTATTAGGTAATCTGTCCCACGTCCAGTCTTAAAGCAGGAACATGATAAAACAAACAAGCAAAACTAGTCCATCAATTAAAAAGATATTTCAAAATAATCATTTTTTAAAATTTGCTTTTATTGAACATCTTAAAGGGACTCATCATTTTGAGAAACATTTCTCTTTTTACAACCTTTCGCTCTTCCATTCATTTCTCTTATACACTGCAAATGCTTCCCTGGCTGTCTTCAAAACCACCTCTGCTAATCCTTCCCCAGCCGTTGCTCTGGGTGATCCCCTTGGTCCTTCTATTTCTCCCCCTTTTCTAGATTCTGTGCTATACAAGGCCAAAGGGCCAGAGGGCAAGAGCAGGCAGAAATTGATCAGACGGACAAAGCCAGAGATCTCCTTAGTGAGCAGTGATAGAGAATAGGCTGGAAACATATACAACTATAATTTTGATTTCATTACACCGAGATGAATATGCCATCTGTGATGATGGACACCTCGTTCCCCACTGATGTGTATATCATAATCATTTTGTGTTTATTTCTGTTGTAGGCAACTTTTATCTTAGGGAGGAAATGCCAACATTATAATGAGCCAGGAAAGCTTGCTTACTGGAACAGGGGCTGAGGGCAGCTCGTGTTAGCAGAGCTGCCTCTGCCTGGAAGCTGCGACTGTCTGTTCTCCTCTGAATTCACACTTCGGGCTGCTTGGGCTGGCATCACCTGTGGCACCATTTTGAGATTGGCTCTCACTGGGGTAAGAGTATGGCAAGACAGCCAGGGCTGAGCCAGCAGACTGCTGCAGATTTGGGGCTCTCCTTGCTCTTGGTAGCCTGTAACCATTTTCTGACCTGCTGGCAGCTCATGTTCACCCCTTCAGCATTCCCGATTTCTAACTTTGCCCAGTCCCTTGCCTGACTATCTTCCTCCAGTAGCTCCAGGGCCTTCCAGTATTTATATCATCTTAATTTTGGATGCTGTTTGTTTATCTGGCCTTCACTGTGACTGAGATCCTGCATTTTGAAAGGACCCTGCTTCCCTGGGACCTGCTGGCCCTGCTTCTGGCCTGACTGTTTAGGACCAAAGAGAATTTAGCAGCAGGAAGTGATGAGCCAATTAAAGGTAGGCAAAGGGAAGGGATTAAATTGACAAAGTTGGGCAGAAGAGAAGGTAACTTAGGAGAAACTGGTATAGAGTGTGATTTTTAACCTTGGTGGCACATTGGAGTTATCTAGGAAAAAAAAAAAGAGAGAGATGCCTGAGCCTTAAACCAGTTCAATTGAAATAATTGGGGTTGGGACCTATGGCTCCCAGCCTCCATGATGGCCCTCCCCATGATCCTCCCTCCTAGTATTCTTGCCATGAGTGTGTGCAGGACATAGTGACTTGCTCCTAATGAACAAAATAAGGTAGAGGTGAAGGTGTGTGACTCAGTGACCAGGTCATAAAAGGCCATGTGGCACTGCCTTCTGGCTTTCTCAGATCACTTGCTTTGGGAGAAACCAAATGCCATGCCACGAGCAGCCCCATGGAGAGTCCCACGTGGTGAGGGACTGAAGTCTCTGGCCAACAGCCATGTGAGTGAGCTTGGCACCCCAGTCAAGCCTCAGATGACACCTTGATTATAGCCTCTTGAGAGACCCTGAGTCAGAACTACCTGGCAAAGCTGCTTCCTGTGGATTCCTGACCACAAAAACTGGGAGATAATAAATGTTTGTTTTTTTTAGCCATTAAGCTTTGAGAGGGTGAGGCAGGGAAGCAGTGGTGGCTTCCATGTGGGAGACCCAGGTTTGATTCCTGGCCAAGGTACGTCATGCTCAGCCACCACCCCTCTGCCAGTGGAAGCTTGTGTATTGCTAAGATGCTGAACAGGTTTCAGCAGAGTTTCCAGACTAAGATGGATTAGAAGGAAAGACCTGGCAATCTACTTCCAGAACATCAGCCAGTGACAACCCTATGTATCCCAATGGTCTGATCCTGTTGTGCGTGAGGCTGACTCAATGCCAGCTAACAACAACAAACTTTGGAGTGATTTGTTTCACAGCCAGATATAACTAATACAGGGCTCAAGTGTCAGTAGTTTTTTGTTTTTTTTTTTTTAACCAGTTCCCAAGATGATTCTAAAGTTCTGTCAGGGTTGAGAACCACTGTATCAAGGATTGAATGAGAGGAGGAGGATGGGAGCTGCGGAAAGGAACCGTTACTGTGTGTCAGTAACTCTGCTAGGCACTATATCTGGTATATACTGTTGACTTTGCCATATCCTCCATGAGTTATGTGGTATCATTCCTATTTTACAGACAAGGAAACTGAGGCTTAGGACAAAAAACTTGCCCATTAGGAAGACTTAAACCTAGGTCTAGCTTTATTCAGAAGCCTGTGTACCCTCTGCTGTTTTTGATGCAATGCCTCTGATCCCAGGAGAGAGAGCTGTGCCTCTTCAACCCGAGGGTGGTGCATCATGGGAGACCAAGAAGAGAGTTCTGGTGCCTGCTAAACCCGAAGCTGTACTTTGCCTGCATGTCAGCTGTTTGGGCCTGGATTTGCCTTCTGCTCCAGTGGCTGCTAAGTGCTTGCAAGAAGGAGTGCTGATTACACGCTTGCCAGGGATGTTATATGCATCAGCATCTACCACTCAATACATGTTTGCTGGGGAAGCCCGAGGCAAGGACAGTTTTAGAGAGAAGAGGCTGAGCCAAGCTGTCAGCACCACCCAAGTGGGGCCTCTGTCTTCATCCTGGGGAGAGATTTGTGGACCTGGGGTCCAGAACTACCATCTCCGACCACATTATACCACCATTTAACTATGATGAATTAGATCTGAAGCCCTTTCTCATTTCTATCCACAATGTAGAAAAATGGTCTCCATGGTGCTTTGTGTGTCTGGGCCCCAAGTCGCTATATACACTCTACCTGTTATGGACTGAATTGTGCCCTTCATAAAGATATGTCAAAATCTTAACCCCTGGTACCTGTGAACATGACCTTGTTTGAAAACAGTCTTTGAAGACATTTTAACTAAATTAACACGTGGCCATACTGGAGTAGGTGGGCCCTAATCCAATCTGAGTGGTGTCCTTATTAAAGGCGAGAAGAGACACAGAGAGAGAGGCAGAGAAAGGGTGCCATGTCAGAATGCTTCTACAAGCCAAGGAACATCTGGGACTACCAGAAGGTGGAAGAGATAAGAAAGGATCTTCTCCTAAGGGAAGCTCATGAATAACAACAACAAAAAAGCTCAAAAAAACCCAAAAAAGCTCATAGGGAGTTTGACCTGGCTGACATGTTGATTAAAGGTTCTAGCCTCTCAGCTGTGAGACAGTAAGTTTCCATTGTTCAAAGTCACCCATTTTGTGGTACTTTGTAATAGCAGCCCCAGGTAACTAATGTTAAATGAAATAAAAATGGAGTCATGTTGACAAAATGGCATCCGCAGTCAAGTGGATAATGCCTTTAAGACTTGTCTTTACTGAAACTTAATCCTAGATTTCCTGTAACTTAATCCTAGCTTTCCTGTAAATCCGGCCACCCTCATTGACCTATAAGATTCTGACAGCTCTTCCACCCTGTTGACGAACGAAATCCTCAGAGCTCTTCAATAGTGAATTTATAAGCCAATCAGAAATAAGCTTCTTTGCTTGCGTGTTTTTTCAACAAAAAACCAGTCATTGCTGATACTCGGTGGAGTATCTTTCCACATGTGGTTTGGTGCTACAAATTCACAAATCTGCCTAAATAAATCTCAACTCATAGATTAATTTTATTATTGGCCCAGTTTCTTTAGACACTAATACACTGCCTAACTTTCTGTCCATCTGTATCCTTGTAAAGGAAATCTTTATTGAAGTAAAGATGATTCGAGGATGTGGTTTGGAGAATAATTAGCCATAGAAAAAGTAAGATAGCGTGTCTCTTCCAGATGGAACTCGACAGGAGAGTTTTTAAAATAATTATTATCATCCAAGTTGCATAGTGTTCATCAGGTTTCAGCTAGGAAAACCATTCCTAAAAGAAACCCATTATCATAAATGAATAATCTTTAATTACCGATTCCAAAATGAAAAACAAGAAAGCAAAACCCAACCTAGCCCTCAATTTATGTTTAGCAAGTATTACTTAAAGTTAATATCTTGTGGAAATAGCTCACTAAATTTAATTACTCGGCGGCAGCGTCCTATAAATCTGGAAGTAAGTAGCTTAGTCTATTAGCTGCACCGCCTGGCTCACATTATCTTCACCTTCCGTGGCGGCTTCTGGCTAAGTGTTTTTAGTGACCCATAGCTCTGTTTTGTCACAGTGCTCAAGCAAATGGAGCTACTGCTAGGGGTTTGAAAGAGAGTGGCAGTCACAGGGAGACATCACATTCCTTCAGTGACCATCCATCGCTGCAGGTCAGACAGGACAATGAATTAGAGCACACTGGAGCAGCCAAGTGCAGGGGACTCAATGAGAAAGGAAATCAATGAGTGCAAACAATATGCTCCTGAGGTCAAAGCCACATTTACTCCCTGCTCCCATTTTGTCTCTGCCCTTCAAGTCTGGATGCCATTTTAAAACGTGTGTTTGCAGTGAGGGTAGTAGTATGACATTTGCAAAGTAACACTTTTTACATATGGAAAAGGGTGAACAAGAAAATCAAAATCACCTATAATCCTAAAAAACCTAGTACCCATAAATAACTGCTTTTAATGTTTTTCTTTTTAGTCTTATGCAACAGACACACATTAAACAAAACAACGACAAAATTGCATATTTTTAAAATCCGTAGCTGGGCTGCTAACCAAAAGGTCAATGGTTTGAATCTGCCAGTGGCTGTGCGGGAGAAAAGACCTGGCAAACTTCTCCCTTAAAGGCTACAGCCTAGGAAACCCTAAGGGGGCAGTTTTACTCTGTCTTATAGCATTCGACTGTGTGGATTATAACAAATCATGGATAACATTGGGAAGAATGGGAATTCCAGAACACTTAATTATGCTCATGAGGAACCTTTACATAGATCAAGAGGCGGTTGTTCAGACAGAACAAGGGGATACTGATTGGTTTAAAGTCAGGAAAGGTGTGCACCAGTGTTGTATCCTTTCACCATACCTATTCAATCTGTATAAATAATCCAAGAAGCTGGACTATATGAAGAAGAACGGGGCATCAGGATTGGAGGAAGACTCATTAACAACCTGGGTTATGCAGATGACACAAACTTGCTTGCTGAAAGTGAAGAGGACTTGAAGCACTTACTAATGAAGATCAAAGACCACAGTTTTAGTATGGATTACACTTCAACATAAAGAAAACAAAAATCCTCACAACTGGACCAATGAGCAACATCATGATAAATGGAGAAAAGATTGAAGTTGTCAAGGATTTCATTTTACTTGGATCCACACTCAACAGTCATGGAAGCAGTAGTCAAGAAATCAAAAGACGTGCTTCACTGGGTAAATCTGCTGCAAAGGACCTCTTCAAAGTGTTGAAGAGCAAAGATGTCACCCTGAGACTAAGGTGTGCCTGACCCAAGCCATGGTATTTTCAGTCTCATCATATGCACATGAAAGCTGGGCAATGAATAAGAAAGACTGAAGAAGAATTGATGCCTTTGAATTGTGATGCTGGTGAAGAATATGGAATATACCATGGACTGCCAGAAGAATGAATAAGTCTTTGTCTAGCCTAATTGCCCTGGCTAGGACCTCTAGCACAATGTTGAATAAGAGCGGTGATAAAGGGCATCCTTGTCTGGTTCCCGTTCTCAAGAGAAATGCTTTCAGGCTCTCTCCGTTTAGAGTGATGTTGGCTGTTGGCTTTGTAGAGATGCCCTTTATTATGTTGAGGAATTTTCCTTCAATTCCTATTTTGCTGAGAGTTTTTATCATAAATGGGTGTTGGACTTTGTCAAATGCCTTTTCTGCATCAATTGATAAGATCATGTGGTTTTTGTCTTTTGTTTTATTTATATGGCGGATTACATTAATGGTTTTTCTAACATTAAACCAGCCTTGCATACCTGGTATAAACCCCACTTGGTCATGGTGAATTATTTTTTTGATATGTTGTTGAATTCTATTGGCTAGAATTTTGTTGCGGATTTTTACATCTATGTTCATGAAGGATATAGGTCTGTAATTTTCTTTTTTTGCGGTGTCTTTACCTGGTTTTGGTATCAGGGAAATGGTGGCTTCGTAGAATGAGTTAGGTAGTATTCCGTCATTTTCTATGCTTTGAAATACCTTCAGTAGTAGTGGTGTTAACTCTTCTCTGAAAGTTTGGTAGAACTCTGCAGTAAAGCCATCCGGGCCAGGGCTTTTTTTGCTGGGAGTTTTTTGATTACCTTTTCAATCTCTTTTTTTATTATGGGTCTATTTAGTTGTTCTACTTCTGATTGAGTTAGTTTAGGTAGGTAGTGTTTTTCTGGGAATTCATCCATTTCTTCTAGGTTTGCAAATTTGTTAGAGTACAATTTTTCATAATAATCTGATATGATTCTTTTAATTTCAGTTGGATCTGTTGTGATGTGGCCCTTCTCGTTTCTTATTTGGGTTATTTGTTTCCTTTCCTGTATTTCTTTAGTCAGTCTGGCCAATGGTTTATCAATTTTGTTAATTTTTTGGAATAACCAGCTTTTGGCTTTGTTAATTCTTTGAACTGTTTTTCTGTTCTCTAATTCATTTAGTTCAGCTGTAATTTTTATTATTTGTTTTCTTCTGGTGCCTGATGGATTGTTTTGTTGCTCACTTTCTATTTGTTCAAGTTGTAGGGACAGTTCTCTGATTTTGGCTCTTTCTTCTTTTTGTATGTGTGCATTTATCGATATAAATTGGCCTCTGGCACTGCTTTTGCTGTGTCCCAGAGGTTTTGATAGGAAGTATTTTCATTCTCGTTGCATTCTATGAATTTCCTTATTCCCTCCTTAACGTCTTCTATAACCCAGTCTTTTTTCAGGAGGGTATTGTTCAGTTTCCAAGTATTTGATTTCTTTTCCCTAATTTTTCTGTTATTGATTTCCACTTTTATGGCCTTGTGGTCTGAGAAGATGCTTTGTAATATTTCTATGTTTTGGATTCTGCAAAGGTATGTTTTATGACCTAATACGTGATCTATTCTAGAGAATGTTCCATGTGCACTAGAAAAAAAAAGTATACTTTGCAGCAGTTGGGTGGAGAGTTCTGTATAAGTCAATGAGGTCAAGTTGGTTGATTGTTGTAATTAGGTCTTCGGTGTCTCTCTTGAGCTTCTTGCTGGATGTCCTGTCCTTCTCCGAAAGTGGTGTGTTGAAGTCTCCTACTATAATTGTGGAGGTGTCTATCTCACTTTTCAGTTCTGTTAAAATTTGATTTATGTATCTTGCAGCCCTGTCATTGGGTGCATAAATATTTAATATGGTTATATCTTCCTGGTCAATTGTCCCTTTTATCATTATGTAGTGTCCTTCTTTATCCTTTGTGGTGGATTTAAGTCTAAAGTCTATTTTGTCAGAAATTAATATTGCTGCTCCTGCTCTTTTTTGCTTATTGTTTGCTTGATATATTTTTTTCCATCCTTTGAGTTTTAGTTTGTTTGTGTTTCAAGTCTAAGGTGTGTCTCTTGTAGGCAGCATATAGACGGATTGTGTTTCTTTATCCAGTCCGTGACTCTCTGTCTCTTTATTGGTGCATTTAGTCCATTTACATTCAGCGTAATTATAGATAAGTATGTTGTTTAGTTTTTTTTTTATGTGTTTAGTGTTGTCATTTTGATGCCTTTTTATGTGTGTTGTTGACAATTTCAATTTTCCACTTACTTTTTTGTGCTGAGACGTTTTTCTTTGTAAATTGTGAGATCCTCATTTTCATAGTATTTGACTTTATGTTTGTTGAGTCGTTACGTTTTTCTTGGTTTTTATTTTGAGTTACGGAGTTGTTATACCTCTTTGTGGTTACCTTAATATTTACCCCTATTTTTCTAAGTAAAAACCTAACTTGTATTGTCCTATATCGCCTTGTATCCCTCTCCATATGGCAGTTCTATGCCACCTGTATTTAGTCCCCCTTTTTGATTATTGTTATCTCTTACGTATTGACTTCATTGATTCCCTGTTTTGAGCATTTTTTTTTTAATTAATGTTAATTTGTTTTTGTGATTTCCCTATTTGAGTTGATATCAGGATGTTCTGTTCTGTGACCTTGTGTTGTGCTGGTATCTGATATTATTGGTTTTCTGACCAAACAATTTCCTTTAGTATTTCTTGTAGCTTTGGTTTGGTTTTTGCAAATTCTCTAAACTTGTGTTTATCTGTAAATATCTTAATTTTGCCTTCACATTTCAGAGAGAGTTTTGCTGGATATATGATCCTTGGCTGGCAGTTTTTCTCCTTCAGTGCTCTATGTATGTCATCCCATTGCCTTCTTGCCTGCATGGTTTCTGCTGAGTAGTCTGAACTTATTCTTATTGATTCTCCCTTGTAGGAGACCTTTCTTTTATCCCTGGCTGCTTTTAAAATTTTCTGTTTATCTTTGGTTTTGGCAAGTTTGATGATAATATGTCTTGGTGTTTTTCTTTTTGGATCAATCTTGAATGGGGTTCGATGAGCATCTTGGATAGATATCCTTTCGTCTTTCATGATGTCAGGGAAGTTTTCTGTCAGGAGATCTTCAACTATCCTCTCTGTGTTTTCTGTCCTCCCTCCCTGTTCTGGGACTCCAATCACACCCAAGTTATCCTTCTTGATAGAGTCCCGCACGATTCTTAGGGTTTCTTCATTTTTTTTAATTCTTTTATCTGATTTTTTTTCAGCTATGTTGGTGTTAATTCCCTGGTCCTCCAGATGTCCCACTCTGCATTCTAATTGCTCGAGTCTGCTCCTCTGACTTCCTATTGAGTTGTCTAATTCTGTAATTTTATTGTTAATCTTTTGGATTTCTACATGCTGTCTCTCTATGGATTCTTGCAACTTATTAATTTTTCCACTATGTTCTTGAATAATCTTTTTGAGTTCTTCAACTGTTTTATCAGTGTGTTCCTTGGCTTTTTCTGCAGTTTGCCTTATTTCATTTCTCAGGTCATCTCTGATGCCTTGAAGCATTCTGTAAATTAGTTTTTTATATTCTGTATCTGATAATTCCAGGATCGTATCTTCATTTGGGAAAGATTTTGATTCTTTTGTTTGGGGGGTTGTAGAAGCTGTCATGGTCTGTTTCTTTATGTGGTTTGATATCGACTGCTCTCTCCGAGCCATCACTAAGATATTGTAGTGGTTTATTCTATATTTGCTCACTGAGTCTTATCTTGTTTTGTTTTCTTTCAATATACGTGGATGGGCTACTAGATTGTGCTGTCTTGATTGTTGTAGCCCTTAACTTACTTATGACCTATTACCAGCTGGTTTGGGCTGTTACCAGATATATATGCCTGAGTCCATTCACTGTTCTTGAGTAGAATCGGATTTTGGGTCATCAAGTGTGTGCTGCACCCTAACACCTATCCACCTCGAGAAGTAGTGGTGATAGTTGTGTGCACCAGATTCTAGTAGCAGCTGGGGTTCACGCTCTGGGGGGGCAGGATGCTGACAGGCTTCCCCCAAGTGTCAGTGAGGTAGGTGTGTCTGTATTCGTAAAGCACCTTGGTGGGTGGGCTCTGCAGCTGTACCTTAGGCCCCCAATGCAAGTACCTCTACAGATTGGGAGGTGTCACCCTCCTTAGACCCCTAAGGCAGGAGGCTAGGTGGTCTGGGGGGAGCTTCAGCCCTCAGTTCCCTGTTGTGGGTCAGTTAGGGCTCTGTTGAATATGCAGAGATATCATACCTGGGAAACTTGTCTTTCCAGTAAATCGGCTAAAAAAAAAATGCAGTCAGATTCCTATCAGAAATGCCTTTGCATTATAATAGCTACCTTGTTCCCTGTAGGGTTGAAAGCCGGAGACTGTGGATCACATATGCTTGGCTGGAGCTGGTTCTCTGTTTTTAGTCCAATTAGGGAAGGATTTTTGGTCCCTGGGTTTTTTTGTGGTTGCTCCTCTCAGGCCGGAAGAATGTGTTAGGAAAAGACCAAAAAAAAAAAAAGGGAAAAGAAAAAGCACGGAGCAGTTCTCCTCTGGCTCAGGAAATTCCAATGTTAATGAAGCCGCCTGGGAAGGGGAGGGGAGGGTTCAGAAAAACAGGAGAGAGTAGCACCCCGAAATATAGACAAAGTTACTTATCTTGCTTGGGATGACTATTTTATCTGAGATTCCCTAGGGGCATGTCGCCTATGTGTGCTGGCTGGGTAGAGATTGTCCCTGAGGGTCAGGCCCGCAGAAGCCGCGGTCAGGTCCTCCGCTGCTAGTCCAAAGCCCAGTGTCAAGGTTCCCCAGCTGGGACGCTGCACTCCTGGCTCCAAAAACAGTCTCTGCCTCCCGGGGACTTCTCCCGCCAGCCGCGTTGCCGCGTCGCCCAAGCTGACCGGCTGGGCCCCCTCCCGAGGTCAATTCAGGGGGGTAGGGCTGCGCCCCGTGTTTGCACCGTCACAGGATGTTGTGTTCAGCTCCCTTGCACCCAGTCCTAAGCCCAGCGCCAAGGTTACCTGACTGGGACGCTGGCTCCAGGCTCCGAAAACAGTCTCTGCTTCCCCGTAGTTGTTCAATCTCCGTCTCTGTCACTCAGGTCAACTCTTTAAATCTGTGTTTGTCTTTCATGGTTCGTAGATTATCATGTATGTGATCGATTCACTTGTTTTTCCGAGTTTTTGTTGCAAGAGGGATCCGAGGTAGTGTCTACCTAGTCAGCCATCTTGGCCCCCCGCCCTTTCTCTCTTTTAAAATTGATTATTAGGATAGATTTGAAGAAGCGGACTTTCTAGGTTAGAGAATTGCACCTTTTAAGTCTACTTAGGTAAACTGCTAAAATCATTGCACCACTAGATACAGGATTGCCGTGGCTGGTTGTGCAGTTTCAACACTGCACAAAACCCCCTAGCAGAGAGCGTGAATTGGGGGTGAAATGCAGCCTGGTGTTCCGTTGTCCAGCCATGCACCCTGCAAGTGGGACACCAGGTATAGGGAAGAGAATGGTTTTTACTTTGCCCACAGCTCCTGTGATTGCCATACCATTCACCTTGCAGGGACTCTACCTGCTCAGAGGGACCTTGTCTTTCCACCTTGTCAGCCTACCCAGATTTTTTTGTTGTTGTTATTCATACACAGATCCTATATGTGATAGCTGGAGGCTGGCTTAACAGTATAATTTTTACAAATTGATGGGCAAAAATCAGTATCTTTTTATAATTTGCATTGGGTGTATTTTTCAATGATTTGGAAGCCACTTCCATTATTGTCTTGCATTTTCTTATCAAAGTGCTTTCAAATAATTGTTTTCTAGATTACTGTTGTTGTTGTTAACTGCCGTAGAGTTTGACCCTGAAAGAATTGAACTGTTGTGGTGCGTAATGTTTTCATTGGCTGATTTGTAGGAGTATATTACCAGGCATTTCTTTCTTTTCACCTTAGTCTGGAAGCGCTGTTGGAACCTGTTCAGCACCATAGCACACAAGTCTCCACAGCAGTCCTAATGACAGTGATATATATTTTTCTTAGCAACTGCCTCTCAGACTGCAATCCACTTCAGGCAGAGGTAAATTTGGCCATGAAGCTAATGTAGCTTAAGCTTTAGGACCCCTTCCAAGGCCCTGTATCTTTTGGTATCAGCAATTTCTTAAGGAGAGTCACCCAGATTATATAACCTTCAAGCTCTACAAAACCTGGATCCTCCCATGCCTAGGAGCTATGCCTCTCAAATGTCCCTAGTCTTAAGAGTTCATTTGAGTGTCTTTTAGCACTGTCTGGAGGCTCTGGAAGCCATGGATATGTTGTTGTTGTTAAGTGCTGTCAACTCTAACTCATAGCGACCCTATGTACTACAGAACGAAACACTGCCCCGTCCTTCTCCATTCTCAAAATCGTTGCTATGTTTGAGCCCATTTTTGCAGCCACTGTGTCAATCCATCTCATTGAGTGTCTTCCTCTTTTTCACTCTCTTTTAACACGGATGATGTCTTTGTCCAGGGTCTTGTCCCTCGTGATAATATGTCCAATATATGTGAGATGAAGTCTTGCCATCGTTGCTTCTAATGAGCATTCTGGCTATACTTCCTCCAAGACAGATTTGTTTGTTCTTTTGGCAGTCTATGGTATATTCAATATTCTTCACCAACGCCATAGTTCAAAGTCATCTATTCTTTAGTCCTCCGTATTCATTGTCTAGCTTTCACAAGCACATGAAGAGATCGAAAACGCCATGGTTTGGTTCAGGCACACCTTAGTCCTTAAAGTGACATCTTTGCTTTTTAACACTTTAAAGAGATCTTTTGCAGCTGATTTGCCCAAATGCAATGGATTATTTGATTTCTTAACTAGTGTTTCCATGGGCATTGACTGTTGATCCAAGTAAAATGAAAACCTTGACAACTTCAATCTTTTCTCCATTTATCATGATGTTGTTCATCGGTCCAGTTGTGAGGATTTTTGTTTTCTTTACGTTGAGGTGTAATCCATACTGAAGGCTGTGGTCTTTGATCTTCAACAGTAATTGCTTCATGTCCTCTTCACTTCCAGCAAGCAAGGTTGTGTCATCTGCATAACGTAGGTTGTTAATGAGCCTTCCTCCAATCCTGATGCCCTGATTTTCTTCATATAGTCCAACTTCTCGGACTATTTGCTCAGCATTCAGATTGAATAAGTATGGTGAAAGGATACAACCCTAAATCACATCTTTCCCAACTTTATACTAAGCAGCATCCCCTTGTTTGGTTTGAATGACAGCTTCCTGATCCAAGTACAGGTTCCTCATGAGCACAAGTAAGTGTTCTAAAATTCCCGTTTGCAATATTATCCATAATTTGTTATGATCACGCTGTTGAATGCCTTTTCATAGACAATAAAACACGGGTAAACATTTTTCTGGTTGTTCTCTGCTTTCAGTCAGGATCCACCTGACATCAGCAATGATATCCCTTATTCCATGTCCCCTTCGGAATCCAGCTTAAATTTCTAGCTGTTCCCTGTCAATGAACTGCTGCAACTACTTTTGAATGATCTTCAGCAAAATTTTACTTGTGTGTGATATTAATGATACTGTTAAATAAATTTTGCTTTCTGTTGAATCTCCTTTCTTTGGAATGGGCACAAATATGGATCTCTTCCATTTGGTTGGCCAGGTAGCTGTCTTCTAAATTTCTTGGCATAGAGGAGTGAGTGCCTTCAGCGCTGCGTCTCTTTGTTGAAACATTTCAGTTGGTATTCTGTCAATTCCTGCAGCCTTGTTTTTTGCCAGTGCCTTCTTTTTTTTTTTTTTTTTTTCATTGCAGCTTGGACCTCTTTTTTCTGTACCACTGGTTCTTGACCATATGCTACCTCCTGATATGGTTGAATGTCAACCAATTCTTTTTAATACAGTGACTCTGTGTATTCCTTCCAACTTCTTTTTTTTTTGATTTTTTTAATAATTTTTATTGTGCTTTAAGTGAAAGTTTACAAATCAAGTCAGTCTCTCACCCAAAAACCCATATACACCTTGCTATACACTCCCAATTACTCTCCCGCTAATGAGACAGCACGCTCCCTCCTTCCACTCTCTCTTTTTGTGTCCATTTTGCCAGCTTCTAACCCCCTCCACCCTCTCATTTCCCCTCCAGGCAGGAGATGCCAACATAGTCTCAAGTGTCCACCTGATCCAATAAGCTCACCCCTCACCAGCATCCCTCTCCAACCCATTGTCTAGTCCAACCCATGTCTGAAGAGTTGGCTTCAGGAATGGTTCCTATCCTAGGCCAACGGAAGGTCTGGGGGCCATGACCACCAGGGTCCTTCTAGTCTCACTCAGACCATTAAGTCTGGTCTTATGAGAATTTGGGGTCTGCATCCCACTGCTCTCCTGTTCCCTCAGGGATTCTCTGTTGTGTTCCCTGTCAGGGCAGTCATCAGTTGTAGCCGGGCACTATCTAGTTCTTCTGGTCTCAGGATGATGTAGTCGCTGGTTCATGTGGCCCTTTCTGTCTCTTGGGCTCGTAATTACCTTGTGTCCTTGGTGTTCTTCATTCTTCTTTGATCCAGGTGGGTTGAGACCAATTGATGCATCTTAGATGGCTGCTTGCTAGCATTTAAGACCTCAGACGCCACTCTTGAAAGTGGGATGCAGAATGTTTTCTTAATAGATTTTATTATGCCAATTGACTTAAATGTCCCCTGAAACCATGGCCCCCAAACCCTTCCCCCTGCTACGCTGGCCTTCGAAGCATTCAGTTTATTCAGGAAACTTCTTTTCCTTTGGTCTAGTCCAATTGTGCTGACCTGCCCTGGATTGTGTGCTGTCTTTTCCTTCACCTAAAGTAGTTCTTATCTACTATCTAATTAGTGAATGCCCCTCTCCCAACCTCCCTCCCTCCCACCTCTCGTAACCGCAAAAGAATATTTTCTTCTCAGTTTAAACTATTTCTCAAGTTCTTATAATAGTGGTCTTATACAGTATTTGTCCTTTTGCAACTGACTAATTTCACTCAGCATAATGCCTTCCAGGTTCCTCCATGTTATGAAATGTTTCACAGATTCATCACTGTTCTTTATCAATGCGTAGTATTCCATTGTGTGAATATACCATAATTTATTTATCCATTCATCCATTGATGGGCACCTTGGTTGCTTCCATCTTTTTGCTATTGTAAACAGTGCTGCAATAAACATGGGTGTGCATATATCTGTTTGTGTAAAGGCTCTTATTTCTCTAGGATATATTCCAAGGAGTGGGATTGCTGGATCGTACGGTAGCTCTGTTTCTAACTTTTTAAGGAAGTGCCAGATCGGTTTCCAAAGTGGTTGTACCATTTGACATTCCCACCAGCAGTGTATTAGTGTTCCAATCTCTCCGCAGCCTGTCCAACATTTATTATTTTGTGTTTTTTGGATTAATGCCAGCCTTGTTGGAGTGAGATGAAATCTCATTGTAGTTTTGATCTGCATTTCTTTAATGGCTAATGACCATGAACATTTCCTCATGTATCTGTTAGCTACCTGAATGTCTTCTTTAGTGAAGTGTCTATTTATACCTTTCGCCCATTTTTTAATTGGGTTATTTGTCTTTTTCAGTTGAGTTTTTGCAGTATCACGTAGATTTTAGAGATTAGGCGCTGATCGGAAATGTCACAGCTAAAATCTTTTTCCCAGTCTGTAGGTAGTCTTTTTACTCTTTTGGTGAAGTCTTTGGATGAGCATAAGTGTTTGAATTTTAGGAGCTCCCAGTTATCTAGTTTTTCTTCTACATTCTTTATAGTGTTTTGTATACTGTTTATGCCATATATTAGGGCTCCTAATGTTGTTCCTATTTTTTCCTCCATGATCTTTATCGTTTTAGATTTTATATTTAGGTCTTTGATCCATTTTGAGTTACTTTTTGTGCATGGAGTGAGGTATGGGTCTTGTTTCTTTTTTTTGCAGATGGATATCCAGTTATGCTAGCACCATTTGTTAAAAAGACCGTCTTTTCCCCATTTAACTGTTTTGGGGCCTTTGTCAAATATCAACTGCTCATGTGTGGATGGATTTAAGTCTGGATTCTCAATTTTGTTCCATTGGTCCATGTATCTGTTGTTGTACCACTACCAGGCTGTTTTGACTACTGTGGCAGTATAATAGGTTCTAAAATCAGGTAAAGTAAGGCCTCCCACTTTGTTCTTCTTTTTCAGTAATGCCTTATTTATCTGGGGCCTCTTTCCCTTCCATATGAAATTGGTGATTTGTTTCTCCATCTCATTAAAAAATGTCCTTGGGATTTTGATCGGAATTGCATTAAATGTATAGATCGCTTTTGGTAGAATAGACATTTTTATAATGTTAAGTCTACCTATCCATAAGCAAGGTATGTTCTTCCACTTATGTAAGTCTTTTTTGGTTTCTTGCAGAAGTGTACTGTAGTTTTCTTTGTATAAGTCTTTTACATCTCTGGTAAGATTTATTCCTAAATATTTTATCTTTTTGGGGGCTACTGTAAATGGCATTGATTTGGTGATTTCCTCTTCGATGTTCTTTTTGTTGGTGTAGGGGAATCCAACTGATTTTTGTATGTTTATTTTGTAACCCGATACTCTGCTGAACTCTTCTATTAGTTTCAGTAGTTTCCTGGAGGATTCCTTAGGGCTTTATGTGTATAAGATCATGTCATCTGCAAATAGAGATACTTTTACTTCTTCCTTGCCAACCTGGATGCCCTTTATTTCTTTATCTAGCCTAATTGCTCTGGCTAGGACCTCCAACACAATGCTGAATAAGAGTGGTGATAAAAGGCATCCTTGTCTGGTTCCCGATCTCAATGGGAATGTTTTCAGGCTCTCTCCATTTAGGGTGATGTTGGCAGTTGGCTTTGTATAAATGCCCTTTATTATGTTAAGGAATTTTCCTTCTATTCCTATTTTGCTGAGAGTTTTTATCATGAATGTGTATTGAACTTTGTCAAATGCCTTTTCTGGATCAATTGGTAAATTCATGTGATTCTTGTCTTTTGTTTTATTTATGTGGTGGATTACATTAATTGTTTTTCTAATGTTGAACCATCCCTGCATACCTGGTATGAATCCCACTTGGTCTTGATAAATTATTTTTTTGATATGTTGTTGAATTCTACTGGCTAGAATTTTGTTGAGGATATATAGGTCTATAATTTTCTTTTCTTGTGGTGTCTTTACCTGGTTTTGGTATCAGGGGTATGGTGGCTTCATGGAACGAGTTTGGTAGTATTCTGTCCTTTTGTATGCTCTGAAATACCTTTAGTAGTAGTGGTGTTAACTCTTCTCTGAAAGTTTGGTAGAACTCTGCAGTGAAGCTGTCCGGACGAGGGCTTTTTTTTTTGTTGAGAGTTTTTTGATTACCTTTTCAATTTCTTCTTTTGTTATGGGTCTATTTAGTTGTTCTACCTCTGTTTGTCTTAGTTTAGGTAGGTTGTGTGTTTCTAGGAATTTATCCATTTATTCTAGGTTTTCAAACTTGTTTGAGTATAGTTTCTCACAGTAATCTGGCATGATTCTTTTAATGTCAGTTGGGTCTGTTGTAATATCACCCATCTCATTTCTTATTTGGGTTATTTGCTTCCTCTCCTATTTTTCTTTTGTCGGTTTGGCCAGTGGTTTATCAATTATGTTGATTTTTTCAAGAAACCAGCCTTTGATCTTGTTAATTCTTTCAACTGTTTTTCTGTTTTCTATTTTTTTGTTTGTTTGTTTCATTTAGTTCAGCTCTAATTTTTATTATTTGTTTTCTTCTGGTGCTTGTGGGTTTCTTTTGTTGCTCTCTTTCTATTTGTTCAAGCTGTTGGGATAATTCTTTGATTTTGACCCTTTCTTCTTTTTGCATGTGTGCATTTATTGATATAAATTGGCCTCTGAGCACTGTTTTTGCTGTGTCCCAAAGGTTCTCATAGGAAGTGTTTTCATTCTCATTGGATTCTCTGAATTTCTTTATTCCATCCTTAATGTCTTCTATAATCCAGTCTTTTTTGAGCAGGGTATTGTTCACTTTCCGAGTGTTTGATTTTTCCTGTTATTGATTTCCACTCTATGGCCTTATGGCCAGAGAAGATGCTTTGTAATATTTCAATGTTTTGGATTGTGCTAAGGCTTGCTTTATGACCTAATATGTGGTCTATTCTAGAGAATGTTCCATATGCACTAGAAAAGAAAGCATACTTGGTTGGTGTTGGGTGGAGTGTTCTGTATATGTCTGCGAGGTCAAGTTTGTTGATGGTGGCATTTAGATCTTCCATGTCTTTATTGAGCTTCTTTCTGGATGTCCTGTCCTTCACCAAAAGTGGTGTGTTGAAGCCTCCTACTATTATTGTGGAGCTGTCTATCTCACTTTTCAATGCTGATAGAGTTTGTTTTATGTATCTTGTAGCCCTGTCATTGGGTGCATAAATATTTAATATGGTTATACCTTCTTGGTGTGTTGTCCCTTTAGTCATTATGTAGTATCCTTCCTTATCCTTTCTGATGGATTTAACTTTAAAGCCTATTTTGTCAGAAATTAATATTGCTACTCCTGCTCTTTTTTGATTGTTGTTTGCTTGATGTATTTTTTTCCGTCCTTTTAGTTTCAGTTTGTTTGTGTCTCTAAGCCCAAGGTGTGTCTCTTGCAGGCAGCATATAGATAGACCTTGTTTTTTAATCCGTTCTGCCACTCTCTGTCTCTTTATTGGTGCATTTAGTCCATTTACATTCAGGGAAATTATGGATAGGTATGAATTTAGTGCTATCATTTTGATGTCTTTTTTTGTGTGCTGATAGTTTCTCTTTCCCACTTGATTTTATGTGCTGGGTAAATTTTCTTTATATGTTGTCCTTTCCTCATATTTGTTGTTGTTGATTTTGTTTCTGCTGAGTCTGTATTTTTCCCTTGTATTTTATTAAGATGAGTAGGATAGTTTGCTTTGTGGTTACCTGATTATTTACCCCTATTTTTCTAAATTTAAAACTAACTTTTATTTCTTTGTATCACCATATCTTCCTCTCCATATGGAAGGTGTATGATTACAGATCTTAGTCCCTCTTTATTATTTTAATGGTGTCTTCTTTTATATAATAACACCACTGTTACCCTGTTTTGGGCTTTTTTTAAAAAAAAAAATAATAATCTTGCTTTGTTTTTTTGGATTTCCCTGTCTGGGTTGCCTTCTGGTTGCTCTGCCCAGTGTTCTAGTCTTAGGTTGATACCTGATATTATTGATTTTTCTAACCAGAGAACTCCCTTTAGTATTTCTTGTAGTTTTGGATTGGTTTTTACGAATTCCCTCAACTCGTATTTATCTGGAAATGTCTTAATTTCACTTTCATATTTAAGAGACAGTTTTGATAGGCATGTGATTCTTGGCAGGCAATTTTGTTCCTTCAATTTTTTAAATATGTCATCCCATTGCCTTCTTGCCTGCATAGTTTCTGCCAAGTAGTCTGAACTTATTCTTATTGGCTCTCCTTTGTAGGTAACTTTTCGTTTATCCCTTGCTGCTCTTATAATTGTCTCTTTATCTTTGGTTTTGGCAAGCTTGATTATAATATGTCTTGGTGACTTTCTTTTAAGATCTACCTTATGTGGAGTTCGATGAGCTTCTTGGATAGATATCTTCTCATCTTTCACAATATCAGGGAAGTTTTCTGCCAACAAATCTTCAACAATTTTCTCTGTATTTTCTGTTATCCCTCCCTGTTCTGGCACTCCAATCACTCTTAGGTTATTTTTCTTGATAAAGTCCCACATGATTCTTAAGGTTTCTTTGTTTTTTTAAATTCTTTTATCTTATTTTTCTTCAAATATATTAGTGCCAAGTGATTTACCTTCAGGTTCAGAAATTCTAGCTTCTGCTTACTCAATTCTGCTCCTCTGGCTTTGTATTGAGTTATCCAATTCTGTAATTTTATTGTTAATCTTCAGAATTTCTGATTGCTATCTGTCTTTGGATTTCTCCAGCTTATTAAACTTTTCATTATGTTCCTGAATAATCTTTCTAATTTGTTCAGTTGCTTTATCTGTGTGTTCCTTGGCTTTTTCTGCATATTGCCTCTTTTCCTTCCTGATGTCTTGAAGGGTTATGTATATCAAAATTTTGTATTCTGCATCTGGTAATTCCAGGAATGTACTTTCATCTAGAAGATCCCTGGATTCTTTGTTTTGAGAGCCCGTTGAGGTGATCATGGCCTGTTTCTTTACATGACTGGATATTGACTGTTGTCTCTGATCCATCTAGAAGTTATTGTATTAGTTTATGTTTGCTTACTGTGTCATAGCTGCTTGCTTTGTTTTGTTTTGGTATACCCCTATGGGTTGCTTGAGTGAGCTAGCTTGATTATTTTTGCCTTTGGAGCTCTGGTGTCCTGTCCCCAGCTGGCTAGAGGTGTTATCAGGTATATCAGTCTAGGAGTCCATTCAGTTTCATTGTATGAATTAAGCTCAGGTTCCCAGGTAGCTGGTCATCAAGCGTGTCATACAGGCTTGTTTTTTCAGGTCTTTGTTGTAAAGAGGGCTCGACGGAAGCTTCTGTCTATTCTGCCATCTTGGCTCTGCCTTCCCCTTCCATCTTCTTTTGATGCTTCCTGTGTCATTTATTATTTTACCCATAGGATCCTTCAATATTGTAGATTGATCCTTGAGTTTTTTCTTCAGGTCTTTCAGCTTGAGAAATGCCAAGCATGTTCTTCCCTTTTTGTTTTCTATCCACAGGTCTTTGCACATTTCATTATAATACTTTACTTTGTCTTCTTGAGCCTCCCTTTGAAATCTTTTCAGCTCTTTTACTTCATCATTTCTTCCTCTTGCTTTAGCTAATCTACACTCAAGAGCAACTTTCAGAGTCTCTTCTGGCATCTACTTTGGTCATTTCTTTCCTTCTGCCTTCTTAATGAGCTCTTGCTTTCTTCATGTATGATGTCCTTGATGTCATTCCACAACTGTTCTGGTCTGTCATTAGTGTTCAATGCATTAAATTTATTCTTGAGATGGCCTCTAAATTCAGGTGGGTTATACTCAAGGTTGTACTTTGACTCTTGTGGACTTGCTCTAATTTTCTTCAACTTCAGCTTGAACTTGCATATAAGCAATTGATGGTCTATTCCATAGCTGGCCCCTGGCCTTGTTCTGACTGGTAATATCGAGGTTTTCATCATCTGTTTCCACAGATACAGTAGATTTTACTCCTGTGTATTCCATCCGGCGAATTTCATGTGTGTAGTCATGGTTTATGTTGTTGAGAAAAGGTATTTGCAATGAAGACGTCGTTGGTCTTGCAACATTCTATCATGCAATGCCTGGTGTCATTTCTATCACCAAGGCCATATTTTCCAACTACCAGTCCTTCTGCTTTGTTTCAAACTTTCACATTCCAATTGCCAGCAATTATCAGTGCATCTTGATTGCTTATTTGATCAATGTCAGACTGCAGAAATTGTTAAAAATCTTCCATTTCTTCATCATTGTCCTTAGTGGTTGGTGCATAAACTTGAATAATAGTCATATTAACTCGTCTTCCTTGTAGTCATCTGGGTATTATTCTATCACCGACAGTGTTGTACTTCAGGATAGATCTTGACATGTTCTTTTTGACTATGAACACTACGCCATTCCTCTTCAATTTGTCATTCCTGGGATAATAGACAATATGAATTTCTGATTCAAAATGGCCAATATTAGTCCATTAAAATTAAAAAAAAAAATCTTTTTTTCAGACTAGTTAGTGCTCTTATTACCTGCTCTGTACATTCTTTAGTTGTTGCCTTAGGGTTTCAACCATCTCTTCTGTCTATCATGGTTTATAAAAATATATATAAGTTTGAAGTACATTTCTTATAACTTTTGGCTTGTTTATTTCTTGGCTTCCAGTGCAACTCCAGTAATCCTCAGCATCCCATCCCCACTCATGTGCATTAAACTCTTTTGCCAGGATCCCCAAACCATCTCGGGTTAATAAAGTTGTTAATGCCTTCTGATTATATTCATGCAATCTTTGAGTTCCTTGGCAACCACAGATCATCCCCAACCCCAGTTCTGCTTAAATACACGCACCTTCCCATATTAATTTTTGTGAGACATCTGTTCACATTTCAGGGGCTACAGGGTGTAACTTTGCTTTGTAGTCATAATCAGGGATGCTGAATCTAATGGTAACTTTAAGTCAGACTGCCTGGTGTTTCATCCTGTGTTTGCTCCTCTCTAACTTGGGCCAGTTGCTTGAAATTTTTGGTCTCAATTTTTACATCTGTAAAATGGGGATAATAATAATAATACCTGCCCCAATGATATTTTGAAGAAGTAATGAGATAATGCATTTCAAGTATTTAGAACAAAGCCTATAATACAGTAAACACTCCATTTATGTAGCTATTACAGTAATTATTATCATTGTTTTTTTAAAGCAACCATAGTTAGAATTTATATTTTGAAAGAGAATAATTTAAGATGAAGTCTGTTTTGTTCATTGCTATATCCCTGATGCCTGGAACAGTGCCTGGCACTTAACAGATGCTCAATAGATATTAGTGTTTAAATGAGTGAAAGAATGAAGTATATAGCTCTCCAACTTGCTGCATTTGGGTTGAAGTGCCCTAAGCAAATTGAGATTTGGTTCAAGAAACTGAAGCAGCAGATGGCTGACACAGCAGTTTATGATTTAATCAGGGACTCTCAAAACCTTCAAGTGGAGAAAATCAGTAACTAAGACATGATTTGTTTAAAGGAATTTGTCTATTTCCTCTAGACTCAGGAAACAACTAGTGAACGGTCCATTGTGCCAGTTCAGTTGTCAAGCAATCTTGTGCAGAAACCTGGACAGTTGGAGAAGGTGGGAAGGAGTGAAGGGATAATCCTCCAGGAGTGACGCTCTCAAAGGGTGTTAGTCCCAGTGGACCTAGCTTGAGATAGGGCTTCCGAATCTCAGATACTCAGAAGCTGGGTCCACAGACCTGGGTGGCTGTGAGTGTTGCCTGGGAGCTTGTCTTAGTTTTCTAGTGCTGCTATAGCATAAATACCACAACTGGGTGGCTTAACCAAGAGAAATTTATTTTTTCAGTTTAGGAGACTAGAAGTTCGAATTCAAGGTGATGCTCTAGGAGAAGTCTCTTCTCTGTCTGCTCTGGGGAAAAAAATTCTTGTCTATATCAGCTTCTCTTGCTTGGTTCCTTGGCAATCTCCATGTGGCATCAGTCTTTCTCCATCTGTGCTTCCTTGCTTCTGAGCCTAATCTGTTCTTTTTATATCTCAAAAGTGATTGGTTTGAGAAACACCCTACACTGATATGACCTCATTGGCATATCAAAGAAAACCCTATTCTCAAATAGGATTGCATCTACAAGTACAGTGGTTGAGATTTATAACACATATTTTGGGTGACACAATTCAATCCATAACTGAACCCGCTTACAATTATTATATGCAAGACTTGGGGAATATGTATGTGCATGCATGCATTTTTCTGGTCCAGCACTTTTGGCACTTATCAAATAGTTTCAGGACCCAGAGAAGATTAAAAATCATTTGAGTTTCTGATGAAAAGCAAGAAGCTAGAGGGGAATAGCAGAGGGCTCCAGGTGGCAGCTGCCATGACCACTGAAGAGGAAGCAGCAGCGTTCTGTATAACACCCTGTATCGCCTCTGCCTCACAGGGAGAAAAGGGCTGTTTTTCAGGTAAAACTATGCCACTTTCTCCAGCTTGGAACCTTTGGTCGCTCACCAAACATTAGCAAATCTTGCTATTCTTCCTGAGCTATCATTTCAATGCTTGGCTTCTGCAGAGGATTTAGAACCAGCAGCATCCATGTCCTAAAGATGCCTAGCTGGAAAGACAAAGAATATACGGAGTAAACATCCAGAACTGGGGGAAAGAAGTATAATGTTCATGCTTATCTCATAGCGAGAGACACTCAGATTCTTCCTTCGTTTAGCTGTTTCCCCATGGAGATCTGGGAGGAAAGGCTTCATGCGAAAACACTGAATTCTAGGAAGGGGTTTTCAAGAGGAACAGCTGCTGACTTTGATGTGAGAATTATGAAACTCTCTGCTGGTCATCAGGAAAAACTGGGGTGTTCCTGACTTTGCCAGTCAAGGGCAGGGCTTTGATGGAGACGAAGCAGTCATTTTAGGGCCGATGATAACATTCAGCTTTAAAAGCCATCTACAGAATATGCGCTTTTACAGAATAAGCTCCTTAAGCTCTAGTCTAACTATAAAACCAAGCCAGTTGCCGTCGAGTCAATTCTGACTCCTGGTAAGCTCGTGTGTATCAGAGTAGAACTGTGCTCCACAGCATTTTTAACTGCTAATTTTTCAGAAGCAGATCACCAGGCCTTTCTTCTGAGGTGTCTCTGGATGGACTTGAACTGCCAGCTTTTTGGTTAACAGTGGGGCACATTAACCACTTGCACCTCCCAAGGTCAGTCTGACTATAGGGTCCTTTACATCTCACAAGCTCATCCTCTTGGTGGTGTGGTAGAATCTTTCTGAAGTTTGCTAACATGGTAGCCAGGCTGGAGCCCAGGAGTGGCCAGGGATATTTAGCCTCTAGGACCTGCCGCCTCCTATCACTGCCTATTTGAGGTCACCACCTCACCTCGCCCCCTGAGGCGCTGGGAGTTGTGTGCTTACTTTGAGATTGAAAGTAAATAAGCACTCATTTGATTTTGAGAGCTATGGAATATGCTTTGAAACAGCTGTTATTTTCTTTTTTACTATACTTTTTAATAGTTATTTTTTAAAAAAGAAAAATATAACTATCAGTCATGAATGAGTGGAGGTTTCATAGGGCTGGAGGTTCAAGTCCACCCAGAAGGGCCTTGGCAGAAAGGCTTGGTGATCTACTTCCAAAAAATCAACCACTGAAAAACCTATGGAACACAGCTCTACCCTGACACACACGGGTCACCATGAGTTGGAGTCAACTCAATGGCAGCTTGTTTGTTGTTGTTTTTGTGATGTCCTATGCATCAGGTGGGTCATGTGGATTCTCATCATGTTAGTTTTACTTAAATGCCAACCCGTCTCCAAGTGCACACATTACTTAGGTCAGGGACTTTAGATTATGTGACCCTGTTTGCCACTGTCCTGCTTAGAACATCATACCTTGCCTGTCAGTAAAACACACACACACACACACACACACACACACACACACTGTGATTCCAGTTATCCCTGATGGTGCTGATTTCTTATAAAATTAACAATAACATAATATGCTGTGAGTTGGAGATATGGGAGAAAGAAGGAATACTCAAATGTTATATTTTGTAATGTGCCTCAGCCAGGAGAAAACTTTTGTCAAAATTGTGTTGAATGTGCACAACTCATGATGTAATGAAAGCTTGACCTTATCCTTACTAGTTTTTAGCTCCTGTTATCCCTCTAAAACTGTCCCTAGCCCCTAAGCAAAAAATTGGCAAGTAATAGATGGTTCTATGGTAACTTTAAGTCTTAACACACAATTTCAATTGAATAACTGGAGTAAATTCAGTCCATGATATTACTCAATGCCTCACTCTTCATTCAGAGACAAGATCTCTTCCTCTTCCTTGGGCTAAAGTCAGTAGTTGGCAGTTGCCTGCGTTTAAGGAAGGGACTGTGATTGGCTTCTGCCCTTTCTCCCACTCACTTTCTTGCAGACTCCCAAAATGATATTTTAAATCCTTCAAGGGCTGAAGGGACAGAAGGAAGGAAACATAAGATCCTTAAAGTTTAGTTTGTACTGGCTACACAAGGTTTTACAATTAAGATTTCATCCACAAGTGCTAACGGTGCGAACAGTTTGCACTCATCTCCTAACCTAAAAGTTGGCAGTTTGAACTTGCCCAGCGGCACTGCAGAAGAAAGTCCTGACAATCTGCTTCTGTAAAGATTACAGCCAAGAAAACCCTATGGAGCGGCTCTACTCTATAACATATAGGATTGCCATCAGTTGGAATCTATTCGAAGCCAAGGTTTTTTATTTTATTTTTTTTCAAGTGTTAGAGAGGTGCAAGAGACTGAGATGGCGCCATCTTATAGGCAGTAGCTGTTAGCACCACAGAAAATGCCAGATTCCTTACAAATGTCATATATGTGTACTCTTGACTTTGTCACTTGCTTTTAAATCATCGCTGTCTGTTTGACAATGCCGTCCATCAATATTTGGTAATCTGCCTAGAGGTGGAAGTTGGGATGTGGGGCTGAAAAGAGGAGCCTACAAGAGCTGATGGATCTCAGGAGGCAGCCTGTAGGCCAGGGTTCACTGAAAATTAGTAATTTCAGTAAAACCCCAATTTTTTGTGTTCCAGGAAAGATGTCTTCCCCACCAGAATTTCTTCTGATTATATGTCCTCCCTACCAGAACTTCTTCTTAGGATTATTAGACTTGGAGATCTTGACTTCACACCATCCTGACCAGTTAATTACAAAACCTAGTGAGTGTATTCTCACACTATAGTCTGTGGATTTGCCCCAATCGTGAGTAAGAGGAATTTATATTTATATTTCAGTGTACATGTGTAAAAGAATATATGTTTTGAGGTATGCCAATCTGGATTTGATCACCAGTTTTGAGACCTAAGGAAAGGGCCATGTTTGGGTAACGCCATCAGCATTACTGCATGGTACTTTGAGGCCCAAGTAGACAGAGTGCTTGAGTGAAAAATGGTATTGGTATTAGAAATGGCCTTTTGAGAGGAACCCAGCAGGTCTAGTGCTCGAGGGGCCTGTATGAGCTGTGAGAAATCTTTATAACCTGGAGTGGAGGCAGCAGTAAGGCAGTTTTGCTGAAGAATAAAGGCTTAATGGTCTAGAGATTGTCATCCAGAGTTATTAGGCTATTCCAAGACTGATGTCCATGCAACAGCTGATGGCGGAAAAGAAGGTTGAGGTGGGGAAATGTGAGGAGTTGCAGTGGTGAATCAGGGAGACCACACTGGATATGGGAAGTTTGGCTTGGCCTTTCTTCCTTTGTAGACACAGAAGTCTCTCAAGAAAGATTATTAAACCACTGAGGGAAAGGAGGAAATGGACCTAAGGATCACTGGGGGGTTGATGGGTAAACAGAAGTTGAACTATTATTTTTTTTTTTCTGGGATGCAAATATGTAATGGTCAAGCTGAGTGAGTTTCTAAACAGCATCCAACAACATCAGTCCCTTCCTTCTGTGTTCATGTTTTGGAAACTCAGTCGTTCTCTCTGCCTTTTTTGAGAATATTGAAAGAGAGCCTGACTGCTTTGGGAGAGGTCCAAAAAGAAATCAGGTTTCATGCCCTGAAGTTTTTTTTTTTTTTCCCTTGTTTATTTTTAAAGAGAGAATGTGAATCAGTATCTGAGACACACCTCCGTTAGGTGCCTCCAGGTTCCTAAACTTAACTTGGGATGGTCAGATCAGAACTGACACCTGGCTGTACAGACAATAAGTGAAAGATTGGAGCCTACTTCAGAAGACCAGATTTTGTTACAAAATCTTTCTTACCATTGGTCTCTGAACTTATTGCCCAGATTCATTTTGGGGCTCTTTCATCTCTTTCTTCCTATTTCCATTGGTAAATGGAAGGAATTTTGTATGTATTTTTTTGTCATATCTTTATTTTTGCTATATTTTTATTTTTGACACACAGACTCTTTTCCCAGGACCCTGGGATCTCTGGGTCCCAGGTCCTCGACTGGCATCTAAGCTCCACTGGTCATCTGCCTGCCGATCTATTGGAAAAAAAAGACTCTGCATTTGCCAAAGACAAAAACTTAGGCTAGCTCTTCTTATCCTAGTATTTTGGGAACAACAAAAGGAAGAAAATTGCCTTATCCCAATGTTACATTAGTCTTAAGTTACAAATATTCCATGAACACTTATTGTGAGCATTAACCTAAGAGGAATATGAAAATATATAAGATCCAACCCTAGCCTCAAGCAGCTTAAGTTTATTTAGATAAACAAAACAGGAGCACATGAAAAATCAAATGATACAAGTTTTAAGTTTCAATACACTAAATGCCTACTGTGTGCCAGGTGATTTACATATATTATTTTAATCTTCAAAATTACACTAGGAAGTATGATTACTCACATTTAACAGATGAGGAACTTCAGTCTTAGAATCCCCAAAGTTCATTCTGCTAGCAAGTGGTTGTGGCAGGGCCTGTCTTCAAAGTCTGAGCTCTTTCTTCTGAAGTATATTACCTCTATCTGTTCATTTGAATAAGGATAGAGGGTATCACCATTCAGAAAATAGATGCTTAGTAAAAAGTTATAAGGAATTCTGAAGAGGGAAAAAATTCTGTGGCCTTGGGAGATTAGGTAAGACTTTTTTGCAGAGGTCTACTGATTTAATCTAAGATCCAAAGAACCAGTAGGGTTTGATAGGAAGAGGAAGGAGGGACTAGCTTACTTGCAGGGGACTGGCTTGAGCTAAAACATCCTGCAGTGGGTTTTGGGGTTCATTTGGGGGCATAGCTTTGTCCTGTCTCCGTTCCAACTGAGAGGATCCTCAGGGTTGAAGGGGTTCTGCAGGTAGAAGAGGTTATTTTATCCCCCCAAACTGCCCAGGTCTGTTCCTAAAGGACCTTCTTAATCCATTGTCTTCCATGGCTATATTCTTGATGGGCTCTAGGAGGACAAATTTTCTAGTGTCAAACAGTGTCAGTAGCATACTTTTTGTTGGTGCAAGTTCAAGGCCTGAGTTTCTTTGGTCTTCTGTTGTTGTTGTTGTATTCTGTCCAGTCAGTTCCAACTCATAGTGACCCATAGCAACCCTACAGCAATCCTACACAGAGTAGAACTACCCCATAGAGTTTCCCAGGCTGTAATCTTTATGGAAGTAGATCCCCAGGTTTTTTCTCCCACGGAGCCACTGGTGGGTTGGAACTGCCGACCTTTACATTGGCAGCTGAGTGCTTAACCACTGCATCACCAGGGCTCCTTATAGTCCCTTTAAAAACTCTTTAGACTTTTGGTCTACCTATATGCTTCTGATCTAGAGCCAAAGGTCTTGTCTACATAGAGCTATGGAGCCTGAGAATTGCTATCTCCTTTTTTTTTTTATCCAAAGATCTTAAGAGTGGGACTGCAAATCAAAAGGTCAGCAGTTCGAATCCACCAGCCACTCCTTGGAAACCATATGGGGCAGTTCTATGAGTGGGAATCAACTTGATGGCAATGGGTTTGTTTTTTTTTTTTGGTCCAAAGGTCTGTGGTCAGATCATATCCCAGGTTGTCACCTTAATAGGTTCTGTAACCCCAGCCCATAATCTAATCTTGCCCATCTTCATTTTCACAACTACCTCAAGAAGTAGGCACTATCATTAATCCAATTTCACAGATGTTGAAACTGATTCTTACAGAGGTTAATACACCAGACAGGAAGAGGCAGATGTCTTCAGATTCTCCTTCCTCTCTAGGTTGGACCAGGACCTGGCTTCCCTACATGCATCCCACACAGTCCCTGTCCATCTTTCTCAGCAAATCCTTCTCCTGTGAAGCTTCTCTTTGCCTCTGCCCTTGAAGTGAGGAACCATGGAAATCAAGCCAGAGGGCATCAGGCCTCTGGACTCAGGGACCCTCATTTTCTGAAGTGGCCAGTGATGTGTGAAGCCTGGCAGAGTACACCTGGCCCCTATGCCTGGCGGAATCTCAAGTAATAAATCCCCTCTTGGCCCAGCAGTAATCAGCTCACACCTTGAAGCATGAAATTTGATTAGCCCTTTTATCTCAGCTGCATCACTTGGACTGTTATTATGGGTTGTAAAATTTACTGAGCCCCTACCCTTCCCACCCCTCCATCAGTGTGACCCTGTATAGGACTTGGTGACTTCCAGAGAAGAGAAGCAGGGCTGGCTGCCTACCACATGAAGAGCTTTGCTGTTTTTCATTTCTGTGAACTTGCATGTGCTGCCAGAAAAGGGAACTAACTTCCCAGGGAAAACTTAAGGTTTACTGAGATTGGTTTTTCAGTTTTTTTTTTTTTTTTAATAGCATTTAAGTGAGCCCCTGGGTGGCACAAACCATTAAGTACTCAGCTACTAACCAAAGGGCTGGCAGTTTAATCTATGCAGAGGTACCTCAGAAGAAAGGCCTGAAAATTGACTTCCAAAAGATCACAGCCATTGAATGCCCTATGAAGTGCAGTTCTACTCTGAAATGCATGGAGTTGCCATCAGTTGGAATCAAATTGATGGCAACTGTTTTTTTTGTTTGTTTATACCATTTAAATGGAGGAGGAAATGGTATGTGTATGTGTAATAAGACTTGCCTTATTATAGTTGTAATGCAAATTTTTTACCAAATTATTAAAAAAGCCACATTTATACTGTAGAAATGAGTTGAGGGTCTGTATCTGGAAATAATAGCCAGTATAGGGTCACTATGAGTCAGAATCCACTCAATGGGAATGGGTTTGGTTTGTTTTTTAGTGATTCCCAAACTCACTAACAAATTAGAATATTCTAGGGAGCTATTAAAAACACACATTTCCAGGCCTCATCTCATACCATTTGAAATCCATATTTCAGAGAATACAGCCTAGGAATCTCCACTGATTACTTTGGCCCCTGTTCTGGGAAGCACTGATACAAGCTAAGGGGAGGCTGACTGGATCTGTCTCCATTTGAATACTGCAAGGATCAGGCATATCAGGGCTTGGTGATCCTGTTCAAGAAACAGGGACCCACTCAGCCTTGAGTAAAGGGGTTTATTTTTTTAATTCAACAGGACATTCAAGATAGAGTCCTGCTAGGCCATCTGAGGAGAGAGACTGAGAAGAGTAGAAAGTCAGGCCAGTGGTTGTCCTCTTGTCCCTCAAAGGCCACATAGACCCTCCCTTCTCTGCTTCTCCCTGCCCGACGCTCCATGTGCATCACTCTCTGCCTGCGCATGACCAGTCTTCTCAGTTCAGGCATCCACCATGCTCTGGCTGGTTTCTGTGTATCACAGTTCAGATTCTTGAGAAATGAAAGGTGATTGATCACTGACCTGCCAACGGTCTGACATCTTCTAGGTTCACTGTGAGTGAAACTGATTGGACCTGAGGAAACAAGTCCACTTAGGCTCCTAGAGCACCCCCGTCCAGGGCTCTCAATAGCAGATGAAGACAGACAGGGAAGACAAGAATGACAGGCACATTGTCCAACATGTTCATTATGCCACAAAAGATTGACATGTGCCAGTTTAGTGAAAACAGGACTCTTACATGGACCAAAAGCAATGTCGTGACATGGCCAGCATATTCGCTTCCTGTAATCAAGTTACTTGGAAGGTCAAGCCAGAATCCGTCTTTTTATTGAGTTGCTTTTCATTCGTTTATTCATTAAATAAGAATTTATTGAGTGCATCCGATGTGCCAGGTACTCTTTTGAGACCTCATAACTGTTCTAGGACCTTGGGATTCTTTGGTGAAAAAAACAAAGATACTTAATTTTGAGGAACATGAATTCTAGTAGGGTGAGGTGGGGGGAAGATGGACAATGAACAATAAACACAATAAATAAGTACATTACGCAGTGTGTTAGGAAGTGATTAGTTCTATGGGGAAAAATGGAAAATTAAAAATTCCAGGGAGGTGGACGGCAGTTTTAAAGAGAGTGGTCAGTGTGGCCTTATTGAGAAGGAGATATTTGAGCAAAGATTGACAGAGGTGTAAACATGTGGAGAGGGAGTATTTCAGGCAGAGAGAACAGTCTAAGTGGAGGCCATAAGCAGGGAGAATGCTCTAAGGAGGGGTGTAGCCGGTATGGGTGTGTAAGGACAGAGAGCAGTAGTGGGAGCCATAGAATAAAGGTAGGAGACAAAGCATATGGGGCCTTGCAGTCATTGTAAAGACTTTGGTGTTTACCCTAAACGAAATGGAAGCCAAATCAGGGTTTTAAGCAGAGGGATGATATGATCTGATTGCTTTAAATTAATTCATTATTTGTTTTAAACTTTTATTACGGAAATTTTGAACAAACAAAAGGAAACAGAGTAGTATGATAAACCCCCATGTACCCATCACCCAATTTTACAATTATAGACTCATGGACGATCTTTTATATTTCTGCTCTCATTCATTTTTCCTCTTTCTTAAATTCCAGATAATATCATTTATTCAGGAAACATTTCAGTTACATAACACCTTTTTAATTGAGGTATAATTTACACGCAGTAAAGTACAGCTTGATAAATATTTCCGTATTTATACACGTTGTGGTCACCATCCAGATCAAGATATAAAACATTTCCAGCACCCCAGAAGATTCCCCTGCCAATTCCCAATCCATAACCCCACCATCACCATCAAAGGTAACGACGTCTGTTACCACAGGTTTGTTTTGCCTCTTCTTAAATTTCTTATAAAAGTAATTACATAGTACGTAGTCTTTTCACTGCTGTATCTGCAGAGTACAGGGAGGGCGGGCACATGCACATCACATTGTCCCTGGTCATCCTATACCCTCTTCTTGCCACTGCACCAAGCCCTAGGATCTGCTAAGTCCACCAGCTGTGTTGTTTGTAACTGAAATCCAGGATTTGAGAATTCACCCCAGCGACTTCTTAGTCTTTATAATCAGGAGATATAAATGATACATGGGAGGGTGAGGCAGCTGGCATACCCTAACTCCCTCAGCTCCTACTCAGTCAATATATACAAGATCAGAACAAGAAATGCTCTATTAAGTGTGTAATGGTGTGAGCCTAAGATAGCCATAAGGATCATTGGGCAAGGGCATCTGGACCACTTGAAGTCTCCCACTGTCCAGGACACTGTACTCCTGGACACTGCCAATGGTTGTTTTTATGACTTTTTTCCTAAATGTCATAGATGACCAGCCCACATTTGGACACACTTTTCCTTTGCACATATATTAATTCAGTCAAAGGTGTGTGGCAAATATTTGCTGGCCAAGGTGTTAGACTTTCAGAAAGGATTTAACTTCAGAAATGCTAGAACTTTTATGTAATAACCCAAACAGAAATATTTCGTTGGGCAGAAATTGATTACCCTTGTAAAAATCACAAAGGAAGGGAGCCCATTGTTCCTCAAAACCCCTGGTACGTCTCCTGGATGATTCATGAATCTATCAGTAGAATCCAATTGATTTGTTTTAAATGAGGCTAGCAATCTTCCTTTTTCTGGTCCTCAAACATATTCATATATCGTAACATAAATTACAGGGTTGCAAAAATAGCACTGTTGTTACTTGTCAAGGACAGCCATGAGCAAGATTCCTACTGATCTGGCCTTGTGGGTAATATACCTTCTGCTACATGGTATCTGTGTTGGCTGTGCTGGTCTGTTAAGTTGTTCTCCTGGCCGACTCCTGCAGACTGGCTTCTGAGAGGGGCTGTGCCTTAGTTTCTTAGTGCTGCTGTAACAGAAATACTTAAGTGGATAGTTTTACAGAACAGAACATTTCACTACTCTAGCCAGGAGAGGTTGGTCTTATCTCTTCACCTCCTTGTTGCTCGAATAGGGTACTGTGGGCAGCCTCACAGCACCGTGGTAGGGATTAACCAAGATGTGTTAACTACAAACACCATTCACATGTAATAAATACATTTTTAAACTGACTTTTGGTCCACTGTGCTGGTTGATGGCAACTAACAGCAATGTGCTGGCGCCTAAGTATCAGCTACATTTGAATCAAAACATTGCTACATTACAGTCTAAGATTTCAAACACATCTGCCTTGGAAGAAGTACAAAGAGAATGTTCCTTAGAAGTGAGGATGGTGAGACTTTGTCTCATGTACTTTGGACACATTACCAGGAGGGACCACTCCCTGGGGAAGGACATCATGCTTGGTAAAAATAGAGGGTCAGCGAAAAAGAGAAAGACCCTCAAGGAGATGGCCTGACACAGTGGCTGCAACAGTGGGCTCAAACATAGCAATGATTGTGAGGATGATGCAGGGCCAGGCAGCACTTTGTTCTGCCGTACATGGAGATGCTACGAGTTGGAACCAACCTGAGGGCACCTAACAACACAATGACAACAGAAATACTTTTGGTTGTCAGAACTGCAGGGTGGGGTGCTCCTGGCACCTAGTATGTAAAGGCTAGGGATGCTGCTAAACATCTTACCCTGCACAGAACAGCTTCCCACAACAAAGAATTATCTAGCCCAAAATGTCAATGCTGCTGAGGTTGAGAAACACTACAACAGACCAAATATGACCTTGTCAAAGGTGGGCAAGAAATGTCCTCCAAGTTTTTTGAGTTTCCTTGAAGAAGTTTTTTCTAAGCATGAGCTAAGCTGCTGAGAGGACCAGAAAGTTCCACTTGGCAGAAGTGTCATTTGCTCTGATAGTCCTGGAAAATTTCCTGCTTTTATGTTTTTCTTTTTTGTTCATGACTCTGGTAGGAAGAGAAATTACAACTCCATTTATTTTTGGCTACATGGCTGTCTACTCCAGAGGGGCCCAGTACTTATAGGTCTTTGAAGAATCAAAATATCTCATTACTGTTAATCATAAAAGAATTTTTGAACACTTACTCTGTGTCAGGCAATGTTCTAAGCATTTTATACTTATATCTTGTTTTAATCCTTCAATTACCATGTGAGGTGTGTACTATGACTTTTCCTATTGTATAGATGCACAAATTGAGGCATTGAGAGGCTATATAGCTTGCCCAGAGTCAGAGTAAGTACGTGGTGGCATGGATTCCTAGGCTGGCAGTGAACTCTGGAGTCAGGTGTGTAACCTTTCTGTGACACGGCTTCATATGCTTAGACAACCTCTGAAGCTGTCATCAGCTTGAGAACTCTGTAAACTGGAGAAAGGGGCAAGTCTCAGTGACCTGATTTCTGGCGTGCTTTAGGGTTTCCTGCAGCACAAGAATAAATCAGGCAGGGATAAAAGATATATGTCTCCTCTGGAAAGAATATGAAGAAAAATCAGTGAAATCAAGAACTTTGTTGGAAGGAAGAAGGAGCTTGGAAAGTGAGACGGCAATACGTGAAGTATTCCCTGGATGTCCTGTCTCCACTCTTCACTAGGGTGAGAATAGCAAAGAAGAAAGCAACCAAACCCCAGACCAGGTGCCCAGGCCACGAGTCTTCAGGCTCAGCCCAGCCATTTCCGGGGTAGGTGAGTCCGTTGACGCCTGTGACCTGTGTGGTCAGTTTTCTGTGTGCATTATTTGAGCTGTAGTAACTGTGACATATCCCATCAGAGCTTTCCATTGTTGGTTCTCACGCAGAAAGTGCTTAATGAATGATTTTTGCCTCTTGCTATTCATTAAAGGCTGTTCACACTGAACATACTGTCAGGCTTTGCAGAACTGATCAGCTTGGAGGATACCTTCATGCCGAAGAAAGAATGGACCAGCAGCTTGAGAGGAACTAATTAGAAAGAACTAGAAGAGGTATCTGTGGACACTTGTCTAATTTACTTATCTATTCATACATTCATTAATTTATTCACCAATCATGTATTGAGCCCTGTGTGCCTGGATCAGCTCAGTCTCTGAGAAAACAAAGATAAAAAAGGCATTAGCTGGAAACGTGGACATTCAGAGGAACACGGATGCTTTTAGGGAGGCAAGGACGCACTAGATATGAGAGAAGTCACCTTCCCTGCAAATGTTGCCATCTCACTTTCTAAGTTCCTCTTCCTTCCAATAAAGTTCTCGACTTTGCTGATTTTTCTTCAGATTCTTTCCAGAGGAGACATATAACTTTTATCTCTATCTGCTTTATTCTTGTGCTGCAGGAAACCCTGGCTTCAAATCTCAGCTCTGCCACTTACTAGCTGTGTGACCTTGGGCAAGTTACTTACTTACTCTGTGCCTCGGTTTTCTTCATTTATAAAATATAAATAGTAATAGTACCTACCACATACAGTTAAGATAACTTAATAAGGTAATGCATGTAAAGTGCTTAGTCAGGGCCCAGCACATAGTAGATGCTCAATAGAGGTTAGTTATAATCATTGACTGATTATTGAATTTTTCTTGAATAAAGGTTACTTATTGTCATGTGTTGAGTACAGTGGATCATAGGCGACAGAGGATTTAAGACTGTCCAGGGAAGTCAGAGAATGTTTCAGAGTAGGTTGTATGTAGGCTGAGATATGAAGAGTGAGTGGTGGATTGCCAGGAAGACTAGTGGGGTGAAGGTATTCCAGGCAGAGAAGACGGTATATGTGAGAGCAAGGAGGCCCAAGGGGTAGGCATATTTGGAAAACTATATGTACATTGGAATTGCTTGGTCATGGCATGGTGGGGGAGAGGAAAGAGAGACGCCAGGGCAGGAAAGTAGAGACTAATTCTTATACTATGATAGGGTCTTTAGGATGCAGGTAGTCCTTGACTTATGTCTGGGTTCCATTCCAATGACTCCGTTCTAAGTCGATTCTGATGTAAGCCAAATACCACATTTTTTTTAAGTTTTCACTGTTATTGCCTTTTGTTATAAGCATCTTTATAAATGTCATCTTTGTCTATGGGGGTTGGTATGATAACATCAGTGAATTATTGGCTGCAACACTGTATGCAGTACACATTACTAGTGATAAGATGCACAAAGAAAAAAAAAAAAGAAAGTTGTAAGTGTGGTTCTTTGTAACTCAAATACCTTGTAAGTCGGGGGCTGCCTGTATATGCTGTAGGGGATGTAAGTCATTGAGTGATTCTGATCAGGCATGTGGCATGGTGACATTTTCAGATCACCCTGGTAGCAGTGGGAAGGTAGATAGGAGGAATAGGAATGAAAGGAGATATACTAACCAGGAAGCTATAAGGCACCGGCAAGAAATGAGTGCACTAAGGCAGTGGCAAAGGCAGAGAGAGAGGCAACAGACTTGAGAGATTCCAGAAGGCAGAACCAACAAGAACTAGTGCCTGAATAGATCTGAAGGCTGAGAGAAGAGAAATCTTGGGTAACCCTCAATAACAGGTTAGATAGGAGTGGAGCCCTTCTTGAGATAGGGACATTGGAGAAGGAACAGATTTTGAGGATGTGAAGATGAGTGAGGTAGACAATAAGGTGGAGATATCCAGTCAGACAGGTGGGAGTTGAATCACTGGCAAAGATGAGATTGCTCAGGAGAATACAGACAAAGAAATACAAAGACGGAGCTCCAGGGAGTCCCCCATTTCATGGAAAGGCCAAGGAAGAGAAGCCTGTAGAAGAGATGGAAAAAAATAGCTAGTGGATGAGGAGAATGAGAGGAAAGGCTGGTCATTGAAACCAGAGGACACATTCAAAAGCGAGAAAGTGGTCCTCAATGTCAATACTGCAGAGAAGTCAGGTAATAAAGATAACAAAAAGTTCTCGTTAGCTTTGTCAACAGGCTGTGTTTAAACCTCAATGAGAGAAATTAAGGTGGTGAGACCAGGGGCCAGATTGCAATGGGTGACAAGGTGAAGACAGGGCAAAGATGCTTTTTAGAAGTCTCAGTGTACATAGAAATTATTGTTTTTTGAAATGTATTTTTAAAAAAATATCTGTAAATCCAAGATGCCCAAAGGGGAATTCTCTGGAATAGCTTGTTGTGATGGAGAACAGAATCGTAACAAGTAGAAAACTCTTGGGTAGATATTTCAAAAAAAAGATTCTGTATTAAGTTAGGACAGTTTTATAAAGGAAAGAATATGTCAGAAATTGTTTACATGTGCTTTGTAAGTTCTAACCACTAGTGCGTTCTACAGCAAGACTTTTACAATCTCTAGAAACTTATTTGTACATTGTATTCCCTCAGAATATTGTTCATGTCTTTTTGTAGGTAAAATTTCTAAAAATGTATTTGGCGATGGATACTGTAGCTTATGGAAACCTGGCAGCAAAATCCCCAAATTTCAAACCAGTAACCCTGTAGTATCAGATCCTTACATATTTATGAACTTGCCCCTACCCCGTCTTTTGTTTTGATATGCAGTTTCAAGATTCATAATTTGCTTCCTTCAGCTCATGAGAGTAAGAATCCTTAGGGTTCATATTTTCATGGCATATTCAAGGTTCTCTCTCAATTCTAAATTCTTAGAAAAGTCCAAAGGGCAAGACATTCTTTAGACCCAGAAAAAAAAAAGCACGTATTAATTTTTCTGGCTAGAGCTAGGTGAAATAACTTTCAAAAATGGTGGCAGAATGTCAAGGAGACAAGTAGAGAAACCTCATACTTAGGAGCTATTTAAATTAGCTTGATTTCAACACCAATGACTCTAACACCAATGATGTAAATCACTTCCCACCGAGGTGGCCATAGGAGTCTCTGTGAGGAAGGTTGTTTTTGAGCTAAAATTCGAAGAATGACTAGAATTTTAATAGAAGAAAGAACTACCCGAGTAAAGGAAATGGCACAAGCAAAAGCCTGGAGTCTGGAATGTAAAAAACTATCTGAGAGACAGTAATTTGAAGTATAGCATTTGTGAAGGAAGTCTTTATGAAGAAAAACAATGGAAGATAAGAGTAGAAAGGATGATTAGGATCAGAGTTTTGAGAACAAGGATTAGGGTTTGGGGAGTTTAGGGAGCCAGAATCCTGTAATTAGTTGAGGGGGGGGTGAATTTCATTAAAATTATTCTTGCAAGACTCAGCCCAACTATGAAATCTAAGCTCCCACAGCCTGATGAAGCAGAAGTGCAAAGTAGACTCCAAAAGGGTCATTAAATCCTGGTTCTCAGGGGATGGGAAGAAGGTGGACAGGGGAGCTACAGTCATTGATAAGGGTCATTGTGCTCAGTGGAGGGTGTGGCACTGCCTTGGTAGGTGTAGTCACACTGGGCTGACAAGGCAGGTATATGAGTTGGTTGGGGTGAGGGGGTGACAGCAACTTTCACCCTAAACCCTGCCTGACTCAGTTCTGGCTTCTCAGTGTTTTCCAAGCTCTCCTCTACTTGCTCTGAATGTCCCTGGAGAAAGTGAGCTTTCTTGCTTGAATTAAGCACCCCTGACTTGCACTGGGCTCCTTCTCTGTAAGTAGACATTTCTCTATGTGATAATGTTAACTGGCAAATTAAAGCATTTACTGACCTGTCTTTTATCTGGACATATATATGGCAGCTAACTGAAAGGTCAGTTGTTCAAACCCATCAGCGTCTCCTCGGGAGAAGAGATCTGTCGATCTGCTCCCATAAGGATTACAGCCTAGGAAACCCTATGGAGCGGTTCTACTCTGTCCCATGGGGTCACTATGAGTTGGAATCTACTCAATGGCACACAAAAACAACATCATAGATAAATCCTCTTTTCCATTTTTATGAGACTGGGAGAAACTCTTATGAAAGAGAGTTATGTATAAATTGAGGAAAACTAATAAATTGGATTTTGAGGTAAGGACCTGTCTGGCTTCCCTTCCACCCTTCTTCTGCTTCCTTTATCCCCCTTCCTAGGAAAATATCCATTTTTTTTGTTCTGGTGGTTCTGAAGGGACCGTCACTTATGGTTCTCTGTCCCACTAAGCCACAAGTGTGGTTCTCTGCTCCGCTAAGCCACAAGTGTGGACATGTGACCAGAGTCTGGCCAATCATGGTGCACCAGCCTCCTGGCCACAGTAATTGGACTAAAGTTTAGAAATGTGATCAAAGCAGCACCAATCAGGGTCCTTCTCTGTGATTTGCTGGGATCTGTTGGGATGTTGTAAGCTTAGAACTTTCTGCAATCAGTACCTTTTTTTCTTCCTGATCCTTGGAAAAAAATCTTTCTGCAGTCACAGAGAATGAGGCCACCACGCTGAAAGAAGCAGAGCTGAGAGGGAGAGAGACCTGATAACTTCCCTTTGAGTCTCTGGATCTGTGTATGCTGGAAGTTGCTCCTCCCACCCTCACTCTCTTCCTCCTACCACGTTTTGTTTTCTTGGGTTGGTTTGAGTTGTGTTTCTGTCACTTTAACTGAAAGAGAGTCCTAACTAACATTAATGTCTTTTGGTCATTGCTTTATTATTGACTTCATCTTTGCAACTTTCCTGGTCCCAGAAAACCAAGCCTTCTGAGAGTGGGGCCTTCCATGGTGTTAATATAAGATTAGCCCCTGAGGTCTCCTTAACATCAATATCTCTTAGCTCTGTATGCTCAGTTCCATGGAGTTATGCATCCTAAGGAAATCTCAAAATACTTGTTAACAACACAGACAGGGATCTTTGCTCTTTGGGTTTAGTTTTACAACAAGGAAAATGGATTTTGCAGAGTATTTCTGGAAAATGGATGAAAATTGTGGTAATAGCATACATTAAGTACTAAAAAGAAAAGTGGTTCGGAGAAAAAACATTCTTTCTAAAAGTATCATTAAGATGTTGCATTATATAGCAAACGATATGCAGTTTCACACCCTGTCAACTTATGTTTAAGGCACTATGTGTGTGTATATATATAACTTTGCTATAGAAAATGGGGCAATTTAAAACCATTACAAAACCTTGGATCTTTATGTTATGAAAAGGTTTCACTTGTTTGTACATGTTTTTGTGTGTGGATATACATCCTTGTTAACAAAAAGGTTGTGCTCTAGTAATACACACATTGGTCAGAAGTATTGTTGGTAACCCAATTCAAGCATGCTCAACCCTGGGTCATGTTGGGAGTGAACTGGGGCAAATGGAGAAAGGATCCAGGAAAATGTCCTTGAAATGGACAGTCAGCTGTCCAAATCACAATGTCCCAAGGGCTCAGTGATTTTAAGATCATCTGAACCAGCCTCACTGTTCAAGGGGAGTAATTCTGGGGGATCCGTGTGGCATCAGAAGTAGCTAGGCACCTGGAATGCTGCTTGGGACCTGCAGTGGCAGCACTGTGATTCTGAGTGGTTCCTCTGTTTTGGAACAGGGGTCACGTAGGGTTTCCTGATCCAGCTAAGGGAGCTGGCGCTCAGGGTAGGGCTCTGGTTCCAGTAAAGAACCTAGGAACAATCCTGACTCTGAGAAGGTAAGGATGGAGGAGGGTGAGGAAAAGACTGCATGCAGCCCAGGAGCCACCTGGACTGGTGCCTGAGGCCCAAGCTCAGGGCGGAAAGCGTTTCCTGCCCTTAGTGCATGGTGAGCCTGGAACACCCAATGAACCTGCATCCTTCATGTCTTAGGAGCAACTCAGTGAGAATGGTACTAAATCTGCAGGGCTGGTGTCGATGCCAAAGCTGAGCAGACCCATGGGAGGAAGGAACTGACCCTTCTCAGAGAAGAATTGGTCTTGTGCCTCAGAGGGATCCTGAGCCTACACCTGCTTCTCTTCCTCATCCTTCCCACTCCAAGTGTGCTGTGGTTGGAGACTCAGGGCGTAGGGAAGGAGCTGAGCCAGAGAGCGTGGACTCACCAGTCTTGTTATCTGTAAAACCCTGGCCCATCCAAGTCAAAGACACTCACCTCAGACAGCAAAGGAAGGGCAGGTGCAGGCTCCTCAGGTGGGTTTGTGGCCTCTGAATGGCATCTACTCTTTGTTAACTCATGTGTGGTGACTGTAATGGTGTCTTCATAATGGCAATCCCCAGCGCATAGCATCGTGCTTGTCGCACAGCAGGCCATAGACATGCAACTAAGTGAGTGGTTTGGATGCTGGTGCTTGCTCAAAAGAGCCAAGTCAAGCCTGATTAAAGGGAAAGCAAGTCTTTTACTTTATAGTACTCTTTATAATACTGAGGAAACCTTGGTGGCGTAGTGTTGAAGTGCTATGTCTGCTAACCAAAAGGTCAGCAGTTCAAATCCACCAGGCGCTCCTTGGAAACTCTATGGGGCTGTTCTACTCTGACCTGTAGGGTCGCTATGAGTCAGAATCGACTCGGCAGTGGGTTTGTATAATACTGAAGCAGGTTCTATTGTTTGTGAACTCTCTGAGCCTTTCAATCCTCTTTCCTCCTCTTCGCTTTCTGGCTGGTTCCTATTTATTTCTTTCTCTTCTGGATGGAAAATATAAAAGCAAAATTCCAAAGAGAAAGGTTTGCCTGGGGGAGAGGGTTGAGACATTTGCTAGGTTAGGTGTTTGGTGACTCCATTGGTTTCATGCTCCTCATTAAAAAAAAAAAAAAAAAAAAAACTGGATAAATGAGAATTGGCTTTAGGCAGGGGTGGAAGAGGAAAGCTATTAGAGTACCTGATGAGAAATTGAACTCAGAGTGGGGGAATGAAGTGGAATATGTTCCTTTCGGTCCCATTGATCTTTCTTTCCATCATGGCACCTTCTGCAGGCTTCATTTAAAGATATAGAATTATAGAAATTAGATATGTTACCCTATCTACCATGATGGCAGGATCATTTGTCAATGAAAAAAATTCAATTGTAGAGTTTCTGGAACACTCTTTATGCTTGACTTGATTCTGAGATCTTTTCAATTAGATTTGAGTCTTTTGTTTCTTTGGGCAAAGTCATTAACCCCTGTTCCACTGGGCTGAAAGAAGAAACTGAAGGCAGTTTTGACTGTTAAGGAACCCTGAGTAAAATATTAGAGCCAGAATCCATGCCTGCTCTGAATGGTATGAGCATTCACATACCGTTCCCCCTCACCTGCCTCGGCACTGAGGGGAGAAGGAGTGATGTGGTCCACTATGGCCCTCATTCTCATTGGAAGATTTCTAAGAAAGCAGCATCAGAACCAAAGATGAGCCATGGGAGTCAGGAACATGCTGATCTGGCAATATAGGCACAAGGTAGAGCAAAGAGTTCTCTAGTTCCAACTGTTACTAAACCGTGTTGGGAGAAGTGAGTGCTTTAGTATTGAAAATGTTTCCTTGCTTGTAAAGGGGAGGAGATAAATCAAAGCTGTCCTAGTCTCCGGACTGGGTTCTAGCTAAGAATGCAGGTCTGCAATCAAGCACAGGCATACCTTTTTTCCCTTACTCCCCATTCACCCTATAGTCCTTTGTGGTGGCTTCAACTCTAAACTGTGTCCTCAGAATGTGGGGTAACTGAAAATGATAATGACCAAAATGATGGTAATATTAATATGAACTACTCTTTATCAAGGACTTAGTATGTACTGTTGCTGTTAGCTACCATTGAATTGGTCCCCGACTCATGGTGACCCCATGCATGATGGAGTGAAACACTGCCCCAACCTGTGCTATCTTCCATAATCAGTTGCATATCAAACTGTTGTGAGGCATAGTCTGGACTAGACACTCAAAAACATTATCTCATTTAATGCTTACAACATCTTAAGAGATAGATACAATTATCCCTGTTTTGGAGATGGGAAAACTGAGGCCCAGAGAGGGTGAGTGATTTGTACAGGGTCATGATGAATAATGACAGAGTCAGGAGGGTCTGCCAGAATTTTTTTTTTTTAACCCCAAAGCCCATGCTCTTAACCCGTATGTTATACGTAACAGGAGGAGAAAAGTGTTTATCAATGATCCCCAGCTATACAATCCAGGGGACTTTTCCTTAGTTCTCCTTGGCTTCTCAGAGCAACACTCATGTTCCATTCTCATTATCTACCTTAAAACTCTATCCTTGGCTCTCTGAGGATATGTCATCATCTTCCTTCTTGGGATGCCTCCTTCTATTCCTCATTCCTCCTTCTGCCCTTGAGGCTTCCTCAAGTTTTGGATGGCAACTTCGTACATTTTTTTTCTTTCTATGTCCTTTCCTCAGAGAACAAATTCTGAGTTGCCAGCCCCGACTGTTTTCTCCAACTCCATATCCCACCTACTCAGTGCTGCCAGTTCTTCACAGGTGGGCATCTGCACATTTAGCAGCTTATTGTGTCAATTCCATGGAGCTGGACCCTCCTCCTTATCACAGAAGTTCTTTAACCAGGTTTAATCTGTCAGAGTTGGACTGTCTAATAGTTAGATAGAGCAGAACCTGTTCTTTCTACCTTGTGTCTACACTGCCAGATCAGCATGTTCCTGACTCCCGCGGCTCATCTTTGGTTCTGATGCTGGTTTCTTAGAAAAATTCCAGTAAGAATGAGGGTCATAGTGGGCCACATCACTCCTTCTCCCACCAGTGCTGAGGCAGATGAGGGGGGAGCGTATACGGAGGCTCACACCATGCGGGGCAGGCATGGATTCTGACTCTAATCTTCTCCCCTGCCCCATATCCTGTCAGCCAGCCAGTGTTTAAATTGTGTTTCCTTTGGAATGTCTTTCATCTCTGCTTTCCTTTTCATTTTCACTGCTTGGCACCAGTTGTCTCATTTCAGGACTGGTTTCTCTGTCCCCAGGTCCACTCTCTTTCCTAGTCCACGTTGCATGAAAATGGCCAATTAACTTCCCTGAAGCACTGCTCACTTCCTCTCTCTTCTTCCTAGTTTGACAGGATGGAGGAGGCCCAGCTGATCCAGCCTGAGGGAGAAATGTCTTCTCTTCTTGTGTGTATCTTTCTATGCTTCTTGACACCAACAGACCAGTCAGAATCCGAGGCCTAAAATTTGGAAGTTACCCTGGAGAAGAAGCCAGCAGGGCCACTTGATCTGCTTCCAGCCCAGCTCACCAGCTGAGGACCAGGTTAGGCTCAATGCCCAAGACCACCATGTATGTTGGGGATTTTGAGTCTAAAGGTCCTGGGCTGGGGGAGCAAAAGTGGGAACTGAAATCCAGCCCGTATTCCTTTAATCAGCTGACTCTAATCCAAAGGAAGGGGCACCTTTTCCCCTTCACTCACCAAAACTGTGAAGCTGGGGCTGTCTGCCCAGAGGGACCTCTTTTTTCTAATTTGCACAAAGGTGCTACAGAGGCTGCCCTACAAAGTCCTTCCTAGGAGAAGGGCCTTTCTGAGGTGCCCTTTGTGCAGTTACTGACACCCATTAGTATCCTGCAACAGTTGTTCCAGGAGCTTAACCAAACCAAACCAAATCCATGGCCATCGAGTCGATTCCAACTCATAACGACCCTTTAGGACAGAGTGGAACTGTCCCATAGGGTTTCCAAGGCTGTAATCTTTACGGAAGCTGACTGCCACATCTCTCTTTTTGGTTAACAGGTGAGCGCTTGACCGCTGCGCCCTCAGGGCACATTGTGGGAGCTTAAGGTTAAGGATTTGAGGGGTCAGAATCATAGCTCTTTCTCTCTCCTACTATCAAACTGTAGTTTTAATATACAACTGCTACTTTTGCCATGTGGATCAATCTTGGCCTTCCCATAGTGGAATGATCAACTTTGCTGGAAAGTTTGACACTTTCTGATTCTCTTCCTTCATGAGTGTGGTAGGGAATCTCGGCAGCTTCTTTCATCTGAGAATGTACAGATTTGGAGAACTGACACTAATGTATCATGGGAAATCAAGGCTCACATTTCTCCATCCTCATGAGAAAACCTAGATAAACAAGAGGATAGGATCAAACTGGGGAGAGATGGAAAAAAAAAAAAAAAAAAAAAAAAAACCTGGGTAGGGCAAAAGTTAGCACATTCAGCTGCTAATTGAAAGGGTGGAGATTCTAGTGTACCCAGAAACACCTTGGAAGAAAAGCCTGATGATTTACTTCTGAAAATGCAGCCACTGAAAACCCTCTGGAACAGAGTTCTCTGACACACGTGGGGCTCCCATGAATAGAACTTGACTTGATGGCAACTAGTTTTTTATTTCATGTCATGAGAATTTTTGCTTGATCAATACATTATAGAATCTTTGTTAAAAAATAGGTCATATACCCCTTAGGACAGTACATTAGAAAGAAAAAATGGTAATTGGGTGGCATTACTGTTAAATATCTTTGGGTGTAAATGAAATAGGTAGGTCACTTTCTGGGAGAGAAGCAATGAGCAGGTGGTGAACAAGGACCTACTCCTTGGATGAATCTCTTTTGTCCAGTCTTCCCAAGGCAAGTGACCAGTGGGTCTCAAATCTCTATTCTGACTTTTGACACCATTCAGAAAGTAACCTCATTAAACGGGAGGGGGAGGGGGACCTGAGAAACTAGTTTGAATATTATCTGATTATAATTTGACTTTATCTTGAGTATAAAATGGCAGGACTTCATTGAAAAAATCTTTTTGATTGATGTGTGTCTCTTCTAGTTCTGAACATTTCAGTCACTGTCTTATAAAAAGAATCTATTGATTTGAAGCTTGACAAAGAGAAATGATCTACTCTTCAGTCAAATATTGCCAAAGGGTATGTGACCTATTGTTTGTCCTTTCCAGAACTTTTTGTATCTGCTCTCATCTCCAGTGTTGTAAAATTTCAAGATGATATGCCTTGGTAAGGGTTTTTTCCACCTACTGTGTTAAGCAATTGGTGGTCCTATAATCTGAGAAACTTGTGTCCTACGATCTGGGACATTTTCTTCTATTACATGTCTTTGATAACCTGGCCCCCTTTCATTTCTGTTTTGTTTTTCTGGTGCTCACAGTATTCAGATGTTGGATTTTCTGTACTAATCCCCTATTTCTTCTAAAATCTTTCCTCTCCTGATTTCTCTCTCTTGATCTTAATTAACTTAAAAAAAAATATTTTAAAACAAATCTAAACTCACAGAAAAGCTGCAAATACAGTAGAAAGAACTTTTTTTCATAAGCCATTTGAGAGCAAGTTATGGGCCTGATACTCCATGATATTCAAGTACCCTAGTGTGTATTTCCTACGAAGAAAGATATTTCCTTAATAACCATAATAATACACATGTCTGTTGAGTTGATTTCAACTCATAGAGATCCTATTGGACAAAGTACAACTGCCCATTGGGTTCTAGGGCTGTAATCTTTACGGAGGCAGACTGCCACGTCTTTCTCCCACAGAGTGGGTGGTGGGTTCAAACTGATGACCTTCTGGTTAGCAGCTCAGTGATTAACTACTGCACCACCAGGGCTTCTGTAACCACAATACAAACATCAAAATCAGAAAACTAACATCCATATATTGCTATAATCTAATTCTCAGACCCAAATCAAGTTTTGACAATTTTCCTACTAATGTCCTTATGAATAGTTAAATTGTTTCCCCCCAAAAGATATGTTCAAGTCCTAACCCCCAGTACTTATGAATGTGAGGTTATTTAGATTATTGGATTTTTGCAGATGTTGAGGATCTCAAGATGAAATCATTTTGAATTTAGAGTGATTCCTAAATTCCGTGGCTGTCCTTATAAGAAGAGGAGATGACACAGAGACACAGGCGTGAAGAAGGCTACATGAAGATGGAGGCAGAGACTAAAGTCATGCTGCCAAGAGCCAATGAACACCAGGAGCCACCAGGAGCTGGAAGAGGCAAGAAAAGGTCCTCCCCTAGAGCTTGCAGAGGGATCATGGCCCTGCATACACCTTAATTTCAGATTTCTAGTCTCTAAAACTGTGAGAGAATAAAGTTTTGTTGTTTTAAGCCACCCCAACCAAACCCACTGCTGTCAAGTCAATTCCTGCTCATAGCAACCCTATAGGAGAGAGTAGAACTGCCCTATAGGATTTCCAAAATCTTTACTGAAGCAGACTGCCACATCTTTCTCCCCCAAAGTGGCTGGTGGGTTCTAACTGCCAACCTTTTGGTTCACAGCCAAGTGCTTTAACCACTGCACCACCAGGGGTCCTTTTGGGCCACTCAGTTTGAGATCCAGTTCAGAATGTTTTCCTCATGACCTTGATACCTTTCATGTGTATAGGTTATTTAGTACCCTTATTCTTAACTTGGAGCCCTGGTGGTACAGTGGTAGAGCTATGGCGAGCTACGGCTGTTAACCAAAAGGTTGGCAGTTTGAATCCACCAGCCACTCTTTGGAAACCGTATGAGGCAGTTCTACTCTGCCCTATGGGGTCGATATGAGTTGAAATTGACTCGACGGCAACAGATTTGGTTTTTTTCTTTTTTTGACCCTCAGTTTGGGTTGGTCTGATATTTCCTCTTGATTGAATTCAGGTCATGAATCTTTGAGAATAATGCCACAGAATGACACTGTGTGCTTCTCATTGCAGCCTATTATATGGTACACAATTTTGATTTGTCCCATAACTGATGATGTTCTCTTTTATCACTTAATTAAGGGGATGTCTGCCAGACTTCTCTTCTGTGAAGTTCCACTTTTCCCCTTTGTAATTAATAAATATTTTATAGGAAGGACTATTGAAATGATGCAAATGTTCTGTTCCTCATCAAACTTTCAATAGTCATTTATTAATTTACGTCATTTATACCATCCTTCATGGTTCCCTATTTTACTAGTGGATTATAACTCATTGCTATCATTTTTTCTGATGCTCAAATTGTCCATGATTAGATCAGCGGAAGTACCTTCTAGCTGGTTTCTGGTCATTTTGATATATCGTCATCATTCTTACCTTTGGGCAGGCTCACTTTGTACTTACCCTGTCCCTGTCTTAGAATCAGCCATTTCACTAAGGAATCTTGGAGCATCATTTTAGCAGAGTATATTTAGAAACCAGGATCTGGGCTCCAGGTGTGCTTATTGCTATTGGAGTGTTGCTGTTTCCAAGCCCCTCAGAGGGCAACAGACACAGTGTTTCTGTCTCTATGTCTCCTCTTTCTCTCTCTCTTTAGCATACACACAGATTTATCTGTCTGTCTGCCTGTCTGTCTATCTATCTATCCATCTATCTATTTATGTATTTCTGCAGTCCCTGGATGGTGCAAATGGTTAATGTGCTTGGCTGCTAACTGAAAGATTGGAGGCTAGAGTCCTCTTAGGAGCATCTCAGAGGAAAGACCTGGTGAACTGCTTTTGAAAAATCAGCCCTTGAAAACCCTAGGGAGCACGTTTCTACTCTGACACACATGGGGTTGCCGCCTTGAGTTTGAGTCGTCTCAATGGCAATTAGTTTATTGCTTATATTTTTATATTTTGATACCTGTTTCTATATATTAAAAACTGTGAGTTCACACCAATACCTCTAATACCACAGGTTCATTCTAGTTTTTCCCTTTCCGTGTTTGTACCTTCTTTCTTTGATAGTAAGAAATCTGGATCCTGTCATTCTTAGAACCTTTACTTATTTCATCAGTTGCCATGTATGAAACCAATCTCCCAATGAAGCCACCTTCTTCTCACTCCATTCAGATTCTGATACCCCGTAACAGGCCACCACTGGCTCCCCAACTCTGTGGGTATCTTCCTCACCTTTGTTGTGCTATGACACCCTGTACAGGGCTTCCGACGCCTACATTGATGGTGTTTCAGGCTCAGCTTCCTAGTCCAGCCAACCCTCCTGCAGGGTTAACCTCGCCCTGTACCCCACCCACCAGGCAAAGTTTCAACCACTCTTCTGAGCCATCACATCTCCCCTTACACCCTGCCACTCAACACACACACACACACACACACACACACACACACACGCACACACACACACACAGTGAGGACTCAGCCCCATCTAATGCATTTGGGAGTGAATTGTTCAGGAGAGGAAATTCTCTTGATCTTTTTGCTCTGTTTTATGGGGCCTCTCCATTCCTTTAGCTTCTAGCCCTTCTATTGAATTTTTAAAATTTGTAAAATCATATTTTTAATCTTTGAGAAATCTTTCTTATTCTTGGAATGATGTTCTTTTTAGATAACACCCTGAACTTATTTAGTAGGTATATCTTCTTATCTGACTGAGTGGGGTCGCACTTTGTTTATTTTGTTTTCTCCTGGTCTCTGCATTGTTTTCTGATGTTGTCATTTTCTCCAAAGAAGCTGTCTGTGAGCCTTCTGGGAGGGGTGAAGGAAGGGTCTTGGGGGTCTCATTACTCAGAATGTGGGTGTTCACCAAATCCTCCTATTTTCATCTAGTGTTTTATGCTTTATTGCATCTTGTATCTCTAGGCCTGAAAACTTTTTGATTCAGTTTCTTCAGGGAATAAATAAGCCTCTTGTTTCTTGTAGTAAGTAAAAAGGGCTGGTCATTTTGATTCAGTTTCTTCAGGGAATAAATAAGCGTCTTGTTTCTTGTAGTAAGTAAAAAGGGCTGGTCATCTGATGGTACAGGGTAGGAAAAAGAATGGAGTAGAGTAAACGTGTCTCATGAAGACTTTTGCCGGTCAGTGTTTTCAGTCCCTTTCCTCATCCCTGGCTTGAGAGGCACCTGGTGCCCCAAAGCCGCTCAGGGGCTTCATGGTACTCATCAGCTTACTTCTTATTGGCCATCCCTCTGAAGGCATTTGGGTTTCAGTTTTCTCTGGTGTGCAGTTATCAGTCATCTATTTACTTTCCACTGTTGTGCATTCTGTTATCTCCCTTTCCAGCCCCATTGTTCATGTGGTTTATGCCTTTATGTATCTGTATTGTCGTTTTAGAGGCATTTCAGGAAGAAACAAAGATTAATGCATGCTCTCATCTTCCAGGTTTTCTGAAAGTCCTAAAAGTATTTTGTACCATTTCTCTGAACAGGTTCATCTGGTTCACATGCCGAATGAATTTGGGCTGGTGCTGTAACGTTCAGAGTTCCTGAAGATTAGGTACCTTCTTCAGACCTTTGTAACCCTGAGACCCTGGTATTTAAAGATGCCCTCTGTTCACGTGACATAGAACAATGTAGGTTTTCATTTCAGTGATAAAAGAAAATATTTTTAAATATTCAGGCTGTAAAATATCCAGGTGATAGACTTAAGTGTGTTGTAGAGGTCATTTTCTTCTGAGGGTTTGGCGTACACAGGGTAGCTTGACTGATATTTGAGATGTAGCCACTGAGGGCAGAGAGGGAATAGAATGTGGAAAGGGAAGATAACATGCTAAGGAACATGTGCTTTGGAGCCAGATTAATCTGGGTTCAAGTTTCCCCTCAGCTGTTTATTTACTGCATATTCTTAAATAAGTTATTTAAACCTTAGCATCTTCAAGTTATTCACATACAAAGTGGATATAATGATACTCGCCTAATTGGTTCTTTGTGAGGATCAAGTAATCTAAAGTATACAAAACATAAAGAGTACCTATCATTATTACTGCAGTCTATTAGAGTGGTTTATCTACCAAAGGCCTTCCAAAAATGGTAGAAGCAAATAGTAAAAAAAATAATAATCTTTTGCCCGTTTAAGAGGTGAACTATGATTACCTAATCACTTAGAGCTGAGCTGGGAGACACGGGCCTGATGATGTACCCCCTGAACACTCTGATTTAGTTTTGGCGTCTGAGCCATTCAAGCTGCAGGAATTGCACTTCCCACTCTGTACTCTTCCCCAGGAGTGATGCTGCTGCCTCCTCAGCAAACCAGAGCTGTAAGGTCAGGCTTCTTGGCAAAAAGCTGCATTTTTATCCTCCTCTGGAGTCTGCTTAGCAAAGAGGATCCTTGCCTTGTTCCTTTGGAGGCTAAAGTCCAGGAGTATCCTTGGTGCCAAGTGCTGAGTCCTAATACTCCAGGTGGAAGTCACACCTGCAGGAAGCAGCAGTGTGTCTGGCTTGGGCAGCTGTCTTTGAGTGAGGGCATTAGATACCTGTCCAGGGTCCTGGACCTCGCTCTCTCTTTTTTTTTAATTTCTTTCTCCCTCCTGTAGTTGATAGGAAGGAGTGCGCATAAGCCCTCTGGATCACGCAGAGGTCAGGGACTCTGAACTTCAGTAGTCTCCCTCCAGGGAAGTTATAAAAGCCCATCCAGAGCTGCCTAGAGAGTTTCTCCTGCAACAATAAGAGCAGCTGTTGCCTCCAAGACTGCTGTTCCAGAAACTCATAACAGCACGAGCCTCAATTTTAATATTCTTTTATAGAGGGGGCTGGAGAAGACATTGCAGCTGGCAAATGTTTCTAATCATAACAGGGTGTGTGTTCACCAAGGAGCCCTGCAGAAACCAAGGGGATGCTGAGTATGACCAGAAGCCTTGCAATTTTTTTGTGATGAAGAACATTTGATAGATGAGGGCAAAGGGGGAAGAAAAAGTGATGATTATTGTCTTAGAAGGTGGGAGAAGAGAGTCCAAATAATTTTTTTAAGAGTATATATTGGGAAATAAGATTGTTTTTCCTCACATGTAGATAAATATTTTAAAACACATGTTCTTCTCTCTAACCCGTGGATAAAACTTCTTGAAGGAAACTGAGTCGGCTCTATACACATGGGTAACTAATACAGATTTGCCTCTTATAAGTGTTGTTTTTTTTATTATTGCTGAAAGTAAGAAACCCTGTTGGTATAGTGGTTAAGTGCTACAGCTGCTAACCAAGAGGTCGGCAGTTCAAATCCTCCAGGCTCTCCTTGGAAACTCTATGGGGCAGTTCTACTCTGTCCTATAGGGTTGCTATAAGTCAGAATCCACTCAACAGCAGTGGGTGTGGTGGCTTGGTTATTAAGTAGTGCTGTTTTCAGGCCAAAGAAGATGATTTGCATGAAAAAGGTGTTAAAATCTTTCTGAAGGATTTGAGCTCAGGCTCTGTACTTTGCAGCGCAAACGTGTCTTGCCACAGTTCCTTCTTTGATACCCAACTGTAGGGATCACCAAGTGTAGGGATCACCAAGTGGTTCACTGCATTAAAGAAGGAAACTTAACCCTCTTCCTCCTAAGTGAAGTTGAGAAATCAAATACATTTAGAGAAAGATCAGCCTAAGTCAGATAAACCTATCTTCGCTGTTCATAAACATTAATCAATCCCAGGAGATGAACTTAAGAAGAAGCATTTTAAATAAATAAATAAATAGTGTTTCAGAATTTAAGATTTAGGATATGATTTTTAAAACCAAGAACCTGGATTATTGTGAGGAAGTATCGCAGAAGCCAGATGGCTGCCCAGGCTGGTTTCATGAAGTAGTCCCTAGTGGGAACACCTGAATGGAGCACCTGCATCTTCAGCCTTCCAACATGGGGAATCCACTTGCATCAGTACAGGCAGGTGTGCTCTAAACTTGTGGGTGTGGAGGGATATTTTCCAAACTCATAAGTGGATTTATAAACACTTTCCTGTAGGATTTCTCAACAAGAGACCCAGCTTTTCAGGAATTGGATATTTATGTCTTCTTATCTGGGTCACCTCCTTCCCACTGTCTTTCCTGGACACCATAAGGTTCCTGGTGAACTAACAAGAGTGCAAATACTTACCCATTTGGCTGCTAACTGAAACGCTGGAGGTTTGAGTCCACTCAGAGGCATCTTGGAAGAAAGGCTTGGCAATCTGCTTCCAAAAAAATCAGCCATGGAAAACCCTCTGGAGCACAGTTCTACTCTGACACAATGGAGCCCCCATGAGTTGGAATTGACTCAAAGGCAACTGATTTAACTGATGGATTCATGTTATGAACTGTGGTACACCTGGAGCATTGTCCCAGTTCCACTGGAAAAGGCATGTTTCTAGCAACTAGAAACCACAAATTGGTCAGACTACTGGGTAGATTCTTTTTAAAACTGTGACTAGGACTTTTCTGTTCATCTCCTACCTCTAGATTCCATATAGAAATTTCCATTGTATTTGTCATTAACATGTTGCAATTTTCAAGACTGTAGCTTATCTCAATAAGTTAAAGCCCATTTGAGATTAATAGCTTCCCATTGTGATACCATAAACCCTGGGGCCTTTGACGGGATTTGGGAGACACTTCAGTCTTATCTGTAATATATTTGCAAAACTTCTTTGAGGGTGGATGATTTATAGAGGCGGATAACCATGGGGGGCTAATCTCATTCATTACATATTGATTTTTGTTGTTTTCAGTTTTCAAAGATGTCATTTTCTGACTTTGTTTCTAAATTCTAGCACTAACTTTAGGGACTATTTGGAAGAAATATTTTTGTAGAATATTTCCTGGCTCATCAGGGAAACAGCTTGTTCTAATTTGAGTTGCATACATACAAAATCAATAAGAAAGAAAACAATTCCATGGCCTACACTTTTCAGCAAGGTTCATAGAAGTGAAACCTCTCAAAATTCTTCTCTCCAACTTACATAGGGACTGGGGAAATTTGGGGGCTGTCTCATGAAATACAATCCATCAGCCAGATGCGCTCCTGGCGAAGTGTGTGATCATCCCCAATAAACCAGGAGCCTGAGGGTATTTGTGCTTCTCTGTCTAGGGACTCCACAGCCTCTCTGAAAATCTCCTTTGGGACCTGTTCTATGTGCATAGCAGTGGTCAACTAATGAAATGAACTAGGGCCTGATGAAATGATGCAAATGTAGGTGGAAACAGCTTTGCTACCACACAAAGGATGTGCTGAGAGGCACACGTTTGGCCTACAGTGTATGTGTGGTAGGGAAAACATGAAAAGCCCAGGAAAAGAAGCCTCAACCTTCTTCGGTCCCTTCTCTCCATCAGGGTTGTGCCTGCCTCTGATATATGTGAAAAAAACTTCCCATTTCGTGGAGAAAGTCCAAGAACTTTGACCTTAAGTCCTACGTAAGAATTTGATTCAGAATCTTGGAAAATCTTTAAGGAAAAGTTTTATTTTCAAAGTGTTTACTGCTTTTTTCCTCTCTTTTCATACTGTTCTCTTTGGAAGGAAATCATTATGTATAACCCACACTTAAAGAGTGGGGAGCTATGCTACATCTCCTTTAGGATAGAGAATCTACAGAAATTATTTGGAATCCTTCTGCATGGAATATTTATCTCCTCCTCCCTTATCAATTAATTCAATCATTTATTTATATCGGTACAAAATCATGGATATTTATTTTATAATTTTATACTCAGTGCACAATCCAATACTACTTTATTTACTTTGTTGCTCAGATTGTTCCAGCTGTGGCCACTGGGAGCTCTATCAGCTGGTTTCTGTGCTCCTTTAAGACACACCCATTAATGTTAGGGTTAAATTTTTTTTTCAAGCACTTTCTTACTTTTTGACTCTACAAGATGTTCCAGGCTCATCTTGTATCTTTTCTGCCCCAGCCAAGAATCTGCCATTTTTCCCAAGGAGACCTGGTTCTTTTTAGTGGAGAATAGTATTAGAAATCAAGATCTGGGTGCTGGGTGCTAGGTGCACCACTTGCTACTGGAGTAGTTTCTTTTAGGTCCTCTCAACTGAGAGAGCCAAAAAAAAAAAAAAAATGTGTATATACTAACCCGTGTGTATACACATATCTATAAATATTTCTATATACAGTCATCTGTATCTGTATTAAGCTAAACATGAATTCTTACTGATTTCTCCAACTCTAACCATTTAACCCATTACCATATGGACCATTCTAGCCTCCTCCCCTTGCTTATCTGTAAATTCCCACTTCAACTCTGAGAAACCTGGTTCTGTGGGAACATTTTAATGCAGATAAACCAATACTAACATTTTGTTGAAATTTTTCCAGACATCTCTGTGTTTGTCTCTGCCCGTATCCTTGCCTTTCTACCACTATTTTTCTTTAGAACAAACTATATATATGTATATATTTCTTTATTTTCACACACACTAAAACCCATTGCTGTTGAGTAGATTCCGACACATAGCAACCCTATAGGACAGAGGAGAACTGCCCATAGCGTTTCCAAGGAGAGCCTGGTGGATTTGAACTGCCAACCTTTTGGTTAGCAGCAGTAGCTCTTAACCATTATGCCACCAGGGTCTCCAAGCAAACCAGTTGCTCTTGAGTCAATTCCAACTCACAGTGACCCTGTAGGACAAGAGTAGAACTGCCCCACAGAGTTTACAAGGAGCAGCTGGTGGATTCAAACTGCCGACTTCCTGGTTAGCAGCCGTTGCTCATAACCACTGTGCGATCAGGTGGCACATGTTCTTACTGGCTGCTTCATAATATGCTTTTTTCCCCCACTTAACTACATGCCAAAAACATCTTTCATGTTGGTAAATTTTCATGTATATCTTTGTTCTCAAACAAATCTATTCCATAAATTAGAGTCCCTGGGTGGTGCAAATAGTTAACACACTTGGCTGCGAACCAAAAGGTTGGCAGTGAATCAAAAGGTTGGCAGTTCAAATCCACACATATATGCTCTGGAGGAAAGGCCTGGCAATCTACTTCCGAAAATCAGCCAGCTCTGCTTTGACACACATGCGGTCATCACGAGTTGGAAATAACTAAAGGGCAACTGGTGGCGTTCCATAAATTAACCAGCCCCTTTTTCTTTTTTTTTATTAGCTTTTATTGAGCTTCAAGTGAACATTTACAAATCAAGTCAGACTGTCACATATAAGTTTATATACACCTTATTCCGTACTCCCACTTGCTCTCCCCCTAATGAGTCAGCCCTTCCAGTCTCTCCTTTCGTGACAATTTTGCCAGCTTCCAACTCTCTCTATCCTCCCATCCCCCCTCCAGACAGGAGATGCCAACACAGTCTCAAGTGTCCACCTGATATAATTAGCTCACTCTTCATCAGCATCTCTCTCCTACCCACTGTCCAGTCCCTTTCATGTCTGATGAGTTGTCTTCGGGAATGGTTCCCGTCCTGGGCCAACAGAAGATTTGGGGACCATGGCCGCTGGGATTCCTCTAGTCTCAGTCAGACCATTAAGTCTGGTCTTTTTATGAGAATTTGGGGTCTGCATCCCACTGATCTCCTGCTCCCTCAGGAGTTCTCTGTTGTGCTCCCTGTCAGGGCAGTCATCGATTGTGGCCGGGCACCAACTAGTTCTTCTGGTCTCAGGATGATGTAGGTCTCTGGTTCATGTGGCCCTTTCTATCTCTTGGGCTCTTAGTTATCGTGTGACCTTGGTGTTCTTCATTCTCCTTTGCTCCAGGTGGGTTGAGACCAATTGATGCATCTTAGATGGCCGCTTGTTAGCATTTAAGACCCCAGACGCCACATTGCAAAGTGGGATGCAGAATGTTTTCATAATAGAATTGCTTTGCCAATTGACTTAGAAGTCCCCTTAAACCATGGTCCCCAAACCCCCGCCCTTACTCCGCTGACCTTTGAAGCATTCATTTTATCCCGGAAACTTCTTTGCTTTTGGTCCAGTCCAGTTGAGCTGACCTCCCATGTATTGCTTATTGTCCTTCCCTTCACCTAAAGCAGTTCTTATCTACTAATTAATCAGTAAAAAACCCTCTCCCACCCTCCCTCCCTCCCCCCCTCGTAACCACAAAATTATGTGTTCTTCTCAGTTTATACTATTTCTCAAGATCTTATAATAGTGGTCTTATACAATATTTGTCCTTTTGCCTCTGACTAATTTCGCTCAACATACTGCCTTCCAGGTTCCTCCATGTTATGAAATGTTTCACAGATTCATCACTGTTCTTTATCGATGCGTAGTATTCCATTGTGTGAATATACCACAATTTATTTAACCATTCATCCGTTGATGGACACCTTGGTTGCTTCCAGCTTTTTGCTATTGTAAACAGAGCTGCAATAAACATGGGTGTGCATATATCTGTTTGTATGAAGGCTCTTGTTTCTCTAGGGTGTATTCGGAGGAGTGGGATTTCTGGGTTGTATGGTAGTTCTATTTCTAACTGTTTAAGATAACACCAGATAGATTTCCAAAGTGGTTGTACCATTTTACATTCCCACCAGCAGTGTATAAGAGTTCCAATCTCTCTGCAGCCTCTCCAACATTTATTATTTTGTGTTTTTTGGATTAATGCCAGCCTTGTTGGTGTGAGATGGAATCTCATCGTAGTTTTAATTTGCATTTCTCTAATGGCTAATGATCGAAAGCATTTTCTCATGTATCTGTTAGCTGCCTGAATATCTTCTTTAGTGAAGTGTGTGTTCATATCCTTTGCCCACTTCTTGATTGGGTTTTTTGTCTTTTTGTGGTTGAGTTTTGACAGAATCATAGATTTTAGAGATCAGGCGCTGGTCGGAGATGTCATAGCTGAAAATTCTTTCCCAGTCTGTAGGTGGTCTTTTTACTCTTTTGGTGAAGTCTTTAGATGAGCATAGGTGTTTGATTTTTAGGAGCTCCCAGTCATCTGGTCTCTCTTCGACATTTTTGGTAATGTTTTGTATTCTGTTTATGCCTTGTATTAGGGCTCCTAACGTTGTCCCTATTTTTTCTTCCATGATCTTTATCGTTTTAGTCTTTATGTTTAGGTCTTTGATCCACTTGGAGTTAGTTTTCGTGCTAACCAGCCCCTTTTTAATGGCTGTTTTGGTTGTTCCCAAATTTGTCTCTGTTACAACCAATGAGTGATGCAAATCCTTCTGCATTCCTCTGTAGAAAATATTCCTAGGTGTGGATTTTTCCCTACAGAGATAGGAGTCTTTAAGCTTTCTAAGCTCTTCCAGGAATATATCATTTCATTTTGGCTGGACTTCCAGGAGCCAGATCAAATCCCTCAAACAGCCTGGTGGTTTGTTTGGGAGCCTTGCAAGGGCGCGCCCCACCAGCTTTTCCTTGGTGCAGTGTGGTAGTGTTGCATAGGGGTCCTGGTCTGTTTCAGCCCCAGTGGAGGAACTGATGCCTCCTTTCCAGCTGGCCGCCTTGGACATCACTGCCTTATGGTCAGCACCTGGGACCTCTCTAAAGCCCGGGTCTAGGCCATTGTACTTGATTGTTCCCTAGTGTACCCCTACCTTTTTCTGAGGCCAAGTTCTCAAATCTCTGAGCTCTGCCCCACCCCCCATGTTCCTCTGCCAAGTGTTTCTAGGTCAGTGCAACCCTGTCCCAGCTGCTCACTCAAAGCTCTGTGTGCCCTCAGCCTCTGTTTTATCTCTCAGAGCTCCATTAACACATTTCTTTAAGTATCTGAGATGGGCAAGCCAATCTGCAGATCAAGCAAGAAAGAATAGGTGTTAGATTAAATCTTCACTCAAAACTTAGAACTGAACCTGAGGCAAGACCTACTAGAAACTGTGAGGTAGTGGCTTTGTCTTTGACAGCCTGGAGTGCTGATTCTACTAATCTCTGCTCTTGAGGTCAGCTGCTAAGCTGCTTACTCAAAAGGGCAGAAAGTCTTGTTTTAGAGGTATTTTCTTTAAAGAAACGCTTAAGGATTCTAACTCTTCATGATTCAAGGAAGTGAAGTTATGATCGAATGGTGAAATGACAGGCAGTGGGGCCTGGTGCCTCTCCTTAAACCTCCTGGGTATATATTTCTCTCATGCAGTTGTTGTGAGAATTAAAAAAGAAAATGTACAACATTTGGCCTCTAGTAGCTATTCAGTAAATAATACCCAAAAAACCAAACCCACTGCTGTCAAGTCGATTCCAACTTGTAGCAACCCTTTAGGATAGAGTAGAATTTCCAATAGGGTTTCCAAGGCTGTAAATCTTTACAGAAGCAGACTGCCACATCATTTGCCCGTGGAGTAGCTGGTAGGTTTGAACCGCTGACGTTTTGGTTAGCAACCAAACACTTTAACCACTGTGCTACCAGGGCTCCTTCAGTAGATAATAACAGCTAAAAAATACCTAATATTTATTGAGGGCATTTTTTTTTTTGTTATGTGCCAGATACTGTTCTAAGTGTTTTACATGGGATAACTCATTTTAGCCTCACCAAAATACGGCTATTAATTTTACAGATAAGGAAACTGAGGCACAGAAAGGTAAAATAACTTTCCCAAGCTCACACAGCTAGCAAGGGGAAGGGCCAGAATTTAAACCTAGCCATTATCTCCAGAGCTTGTATCCTCCATCACATTCTGGTGGCTCTCATGAGATGCAGTGTCCCTTGCAGAAATGAGAGCTGCCTTTGAATCTAAGGCAGATATTGCTAGATACCTCCCCAGTATCCATTCTTCCTTCTTTACTAATTGAACTCAGATATTTTCTGCAGGGTGGTAAGATGCCTAAAGGAGTCCCTGGGTGATGCAAAACCAAAAGCTTGAGGGTTTGAATCTACCAGAGGCTCCTTGGAAGAAAGGCCTGGTGATCTACTTCCAAAAGATCACACTGACACAGATAGGGTCACCATGAGGTGGAATCAATTTGATGGCAACTGGTTTAGCTTTTGTTTGTTTGTTAATATGCCGAAAATAGCTGCAACAATGGACTCAAACATACTAACAATTGTGAAAATGAAAATGACACAGGATAATGTTTTGTTCTGCCATTCATGAGGTCGCCGTGAGTAGAAGCTGACTTCATGGCAACTAACAGCTAACAACAATATACCAATTAAAAATAAACACCTCCCCAGACCCCCTTGCAGCTAGGGTGGGCATGTGACACAATTCTGGCCAATGAGATAAAATCCAATGGGACAGACTCAACTGGGGGGGACAGACTCAACTGGGGTTCACCTTTAGATGTTTTCCTCCTCCACCTTTTTCTGCCTGATCACGTCTGTGATGCCTGGAAGTGCAGAAGCCATCTTCTGAGCAAGTAGATGAAAGCCACATGCTGAGGGTGGCAGAACAGAAAGGTAGAGGGAGCCTGGGATGTTGACAGCATTGTGAAGCCATCCGACAGTCCTGGAGTGCTACCCTCTGACCCATCTGTAAAGGAGAAAAATCCTCCCCTGTTTAGTTAAGTCACTCTAAATCTGGTTTCTGTTATCTGCAGTCAAAAGCAAAAGTAATTGGTACAAAATCTCAGCTCTACTAACAAGTCTCTTGAGTGAGGGTGTATGTGTGTGTTTTACTTCAATAAGCCTTAAGCCTCAGTTTTCTTATTTCTTATGTTACACCCTCACAACATCTGGAAAGGCGTGTATACAGCCCATTACCAGTAAAGAAGAAGGAAGAGGAAGGAAAGAAGGACAGACAGAGGGAGGGTGGGACGGAAGGAAGAAAGGAAGACAGGGAGGGAGGGAGGGAGGGAGGAAGGAAGGAGGTAGAAAGGAAGGCTTCTCAGGTTCATGCCTGGAGGCTATGCTGTCCTTGGTGCCTCCAGACCTCCCACCTGCCTAGACTTCTGCATATCACCTAATCCCAGACAGGGCCAAACCTGCTCTTCGCCTACCTGTCAGCCAGCCTTCCTGTGCCCTGCTGCTACTTGCCAGTGAGATCTGGACTTGCTTTTTTCCTCATCTGGTTTACAGGTGGGAAAAAGTAGAGATGCTGCAACATGGACGCTCTTACCTAATGGGTCTAGGAGTCAGGGTATAGGACAACCTTGTGCTTCTGAGCTGCAACACACCTCTGCCTTGAGTGACAGCTGCAGACCACGCACCTTGTGAGTACAGTGACTGGAGGGCTCAGGGCTCAGGTCAGATTCAGCCCGAGGCTGTTTTCCTATTCTAGACTTTAGATTCTGACTCTATTGCTGTCCTGATTAATTGTTATTTTCTAAGAGTCTACAGGAAAGGCCCCTTAACCTCCTAAAATCTTTAAAAAGTGAATGAATTAGAACTCTCATCCATTGCTGGTGAGGATGTAAAATGGTGTAGCCCCTTTGGAAAATAATCTGGTAGTTTCTCAATCAGTTAAACATAGAATTACCATAAGCCAGTACCGGTTGCCATGGAAACTTAACAATAGTTGTTATGCTTGAGCTTATCATTACAGCCACTGTGTCAGTCCATCTCACTGAGGGTCTTCCTCTCTTTTGCTGACCCTCTACTTTACCAAGCATGATGTCTTTCTCTAGGGACCAGTCCCTCCTGATGACATGTCCAAAATATATGAGATGAAGTCTCCCCGTCTTCATTTCTAAGAAGCATTCTGGCTGTACTTCTTCCAAGACAGATTTGTTCATTCTTCTGGCAGTCCATGGTATATTCCATATTCTTTACCAACACCGTAATTCAAAGGCATCAATTCTTCCTTAGTCTTCCTTATTCATTAACCAGCTTTCACATGCATATGAGACGATTGAAAATACCAATGGCTTGGTCAGGTGCACCTTAGTCCTTAAAGTGGCATCCTTGCTTTTTTGACACTTTAAAGAGGTCTTTTGGAGCAGATTTGCCCACTGCAATATGCTGTTTGATTTCTTGACTGCTGCTTTCGAGGGCATTGATTGTGGATCTCAGTAAAATAAAATTCTTAACAACCTCAATATTTTCTCCATTTATATTGCGTAGTGGTCCAGCTGTGTATATACATATATATATCTTTTATGTTGAGGTGTAATTCATACTGAAGGCTGTACTTTTTGATCTTCATTAGTAAGTACTTCAAGTCCTCTTTGATTTCAGCAAGCAATGTTGTGTCATCTGAATAACGCAGGTTGTTAATGAGTCTTCCTCCAATCCTGATGCCCTGTTCTTCTTCATATAGTCCAGCTTCTTGGATTATTTGCTCAGCATACAGACTGAATAGGTATGGTGAAAAGATACAACCCTGACGCACATCTTTCCTGACTTTAAACCACACAGTAACCTCTTGTTCTATCTGAACAACTGCCTCTTGATCTATGTAAAGTTTCCTCATGAGCACAACTAAGTGTTCTGGAATTCCCATTCTTCGCAGTGTTATCCATAATTTGTTATGATCCACACAGTCCAGTGCCTTTGCATAGTCAATAAAACACAGGTAAACATCTTTCTGGTATTCTGTTTTCAGCTAAGATCCATCTGACAACAGCAATGATATCCCTTGTTCCATGTCCTCCCTTGAATTTGGCTTGAATTTCTGGCAGTTCCCTGTCGATATACTGCTGCAACCACTTTTAAATGGTCTTCAGCAAAATTTTACTTGCATATGATATTAATGATATTGTTTGATAATTTCTGCTTTCTGTTGGATACATTTCTTAGGAATGGGCACAAATATGGATCTGTTCCAGTCAGTTGGCTAGGGAGCCATCTTCCAAATTTCTTGGCATAGACTATGTAGCACCTCTAGTACTGCATCCATTTGTTGAAACATTTCAACTGGTACTCCATCGATTCCTGAAGCCTTGTTTTTTGCCAATGCTTCCAGTGCAGCTTGAACCTCTTCCTCCAATACCATCGGCTCTTGATCATCTACTACCTCCTGAAACGGTTGAACATCAACCAAGTCTTTTTGGTGCAGTGGTTTTGTATTCCTTTGTCTTCTTTTGATGCTTCCTGCATTGTTCAATATTTTGCCTGTAGAATCCTTCAATATTGCAACTTGAGGCTTCAATTCTTTCTTCAATTCTTTCAGCTTGAGAAATGCTAAGCATATTCTTCCCTTTTGCTTTTCTAACTACAGGTCTTTGCACATTTCATTATAATACTTTACTTTGTCTTCTCAAGCTGCCCTCTGAAATCTTCTGTTCAGCTCTTTTACTTTATCATTTCTTCCATTTGCTTTAGCTACTCTATGTTCAAGAGCAAGTTTCAGAGTCTCTTCTGACATCGAATTGGGCTTTTCTTTGTTTCCTGTCTTTTAAATAACCTTTTATTTTCTTCATGTATTATGTCCTTGAAGTCATCTCACAACTTCTCTGGTCTTTGGTCATTAATGTTCAATGAGTCAAATCTATTCTTGAGATGTTCTCTAAATTCTGGTGGGGTATACTTGAGGTCTTATTTTGAACTCATGGGCTTGTTTCAATTTTCTTCATCTTCAATTTGGACTTGCCTATGAGCAATTGATGATCTGTTCTGCTGTCAACCACTGGTCTTGTTCTGACTAGTGATGTTAAGCTTCTCCATAGTCTCTTTCCAAAAATGTAGTCAATTTGATTTTTTTGCATTCTATCTGGTGAGGTCCATGTGTATAGTTGTCATTTATGTTTTTGAAAAAAGTTATTTGCAGTAAATCAGTCATTGGTCTTGCAAAATTCTATCATGCGATCTCCCACGTCATTTCTCTCACCAAGGCCATATTTTCCAATTACTGATCTTCTTCTTTTTTTCCAACTTTCCTACTCTAATCACCAATAATTATCAATGAATCTTGACTGAATATTTGATCAGTTTCAGACTGCAGATGTTAGTATGAGTCTTTAATTTCTTGATCTTTGACATTAGAGGTTGGTACATAAATTTGAATAATAGTATTAACTGGTCTTCCTTGTAGACATATGAACATCATCCTATCACTGACAGTGTGTACTTCAGGACAGATATTGAGTTACTCTTTTTGACAATGAACGTGCTGCCATTCCTCTTCAATTTGTCATTCTCAGCATAGTAGACCATATGATTGTTCAATTCAAAATGGCCAGTACCAGTCCATTTCAGCTCATTAATGCCTAGGATATCAATGTTTGTGCATTCCATTTCATTTTTGACAACTTCCAATCTTCCTACATTCATGCTTCATACATTCCATGTTCCAAATATTAATGGGCGTTTGCACTGTTTCCTCTCATTTTGAGTCGTGCCACATCAGCAAATGAAGGTCCCAAGAGCTTGACCCCACCCACATTATTAAGGTCAATTCTACTTTGAGGAGGCAGCTCTTCCTCAGCCATATTTTGGGTGCCTTCCTACTTGAGGCGCTCATCTTCTGATGCTGTATCAGACAATGTTCCGCTGCTTTTCACAAGGTTTTCAAAGGCCAATTTTTCAGAAGTAGACCACCAGGTCCTTCTTAGTCTGGGAGCTCTGCTGAAACCTGTCCACCACGAGTGACCCTGCTGGTATTTGAAACACTGCTGGCATAGCTTTCAGCATCACAGCAATATACAAGCCACCACAGTATGACAATCTGACAGATGAGTGGTGGAATAATATATATATTATACAATAGTATATACATATTATAAATATGAGTTTTACCTCAATTTTTAAATGTGAGGGAAGTCAGGTGAATATCATTACATAACAAAAGAAAAGCCCTATTTCCAAACGGGTCACATAGGTATAGGAGTTAGAACTTCAACATATCTTTTTTGGGAGACACAATTCAATCCATAACATTAGCTTTAAGCTTCTTGTACATAAAAAGCTCCCTGGTGAACCAGTGATGTTTCTGATGCCCTCCATGTGCTGGTTCTGACAAGTCCTAAAGCCTACTGGGCTTAAATCCAGTTTAGAACATTCTTCCAGAAGAGGGCAAAATGCAGAATTATTCTCTTTCTAATCCCAGGAGCTGACAGTAGTTTTCCCTCCAGTGATGCCGTTGGAACAGATGTTTACATTTCTGTATTTCACCTTTTATTCTGGTGGAGTTCAGCATCTGTGCTTGGCTCGCTGCCTAGATCGAAAGCCCAGGCAGAGATTCTAGGTCCCCGAGGAGAAACATCTTTCCTCTTTTACTCTACCTAGTCTCCCCAGTTGTCTGCAATCTCTGCACAGCCAAGAGGTGGGCCATTCCTGGCCTTACGCACTGTCCTAGGCCCTGAGGACCCAAAGATAAACAAGTCACAGTCCCTGCTCTTCAGGAGTGAGTGGGTGAGGCAGAAAGGCAACTGAGCCATTGCAATCCTGGTGTGACAGACAAAATGCATGAGGCAGATGCTTGGAAGGGCTGAGGGAGAGATGCACAAGCTGGGTAGAAGGGACGAGTAAGAGTTCATCAGGGAGACAAGGCAAAGAGATTGACCTTTCAAAGACAAGGTTATGTGTAATAGCAGAACCTTGAGGGAAAGAGTTGAGAAAAGAGTGGGGGAAACAGATCAGCAGATGGAGTTGGAGAGGTAGGTAGGGGCAAAGCTTGGACTACCTTAATCACTAGCCTGAGTTCGGAATTTATTCTGAGCAGAGGGAAACTACTCAAGGATTTAAGAGGGAAAGCTCTATCATCAGATTTGCATTTTAGAGCATTTAGAACATTCCACGACAAAAAGTGGAGGCCAGATAACACAGAGAAGTAGGGTGGAGGTCAACCAGAAGGTTACTGCAACAGTCCGTGTAAGAGATGATAACTGGATAACGGCCACTGGCACTGAGGATGGAGGGAGCAGAGACAGAACTGACTATGCTTAGATGCTGAGTAGTCGTGGGTGGTACAATAACGTAGGAATATGAAAGAGACAGAGAGCAGCCCCAGAGACTCCTGGATTTCTGATTTGCATGCCACCACTTTTGTCAAGTCAACTCTGACTCCTGGTGACACCTTGTGTGTCAGAGTAGAACTGTGCTCCATGGAGTTTTCAATGGTTAATTTTCAGAAGTAGATCAACAATTCTGTCTTTCAAGGTACCTGTAGGTAGACTTGAACCTTCAACTTTTCAATTAGCAGCTGAATGCATTAACTGTCTATACCACCCAGGGACTCTGGCTTGCATAGGAGACATTATGTGAGAAGGGCCCTAGAAGAGGAGCAGAATTGGAAAAAAGATGAAAAGCCGAGTTGGGAGGCAGGGTGAGCATGAGAACCTGAGGCATGTTCAAGTGGAGAAGTCAGGAATTGGGGTTGGGGCTTAGGGTAGGAGTCTGCGTGAGATGGTATCCCTGGGTGCACATCCCATTTCTCCCCAGGAGCTTGGTTTTGGACTGTGGCCTGGAAGCTATGATGCCTGCTCCTGTCAAGGTTATTCTGGTTTAAACTCTGTCTCCCTGTTGGCATGTGATTTCATGCTTTTCACTTCTCCCTTTAAATGGAAATGCAGAAAATGATCTTCACTCTCCAGTGGGGATTGAGGATTTTTTTACTCTCTCAGCTCTGACACCTGCTACTGTTTTGCTCGCTATTAAAGGTCTTTGTGCCTGGGTGGCTTGCCTCAGGCAGTGCTAAATGGGGGTGCAGGAAGGCCTGGAGAAGTGTGAGGAGAGAAGTGTTAGGAGGTGACTCACAGCACCAGGGAGGAAAGACCTGCAAGATGGGTGGGGGGACCAGAGTAAGGATTTCTGAGTAAAGGCCCACTGTACATGCCCCAGTGTCTTCACAGTGCCTCAGAATAGAGGTCTCTGCCCCATCCCAGGGGTGTAAGGCTCCGCAACTCTGATGTCCACCCCCTTTCCAGGCTTCCTTCCTACCACTCACCAATAGTCCATCCTTCTGGGCATGTCTTAGTCTGTAACGTCACCCGCCTTTGCTGGGTCCTTCCTTCAGTAATGCTATGGCTATATCTGCTACTAAAGTCCTCCCTACCTGTATCAGTTTCCTATTGCTGCTGTAACAAATTACCACAAGCTTAGTGGCTTAAAACAACACAAATGTATTGTCTTATAGTTCTGTAAGTCAGAAGTCTGACATGGGTCTCACTGGCTGAAATCAAGATGTCAGAAGGGCTGCATTCCTTTCTGGAGGCTGTAGTGGAGAATGTTTCCTTGCCTTTTTCAGAGTCTAGAGATTGCCTGCAGTCCTTGGCTTGTGTTCTCTTTCTCCATCTTCAAGGCCAGAAATGAAGAGTTGAGTCCTGCTTACATTGTATCACTCTGACCAAAATCTTCTGACTCCCTTTTTTTTTTAAGACCCTGTCTTAGTTTTCTACTATTTTAAATAGTAAAAATGATAAAGCATTAGATGTCAACCCAAAATAACAATTGGATTTTTCTAAAATGTAACTTTAAGGATAGTAAAACACTTACATAATATTAATAAACACCATCTTAGGATGTAAAAATGATTTGAAGTATACTAGCCCTGGTGGTGCAGTGATTAAGAGCTTGGCTGTTAACCAAAGTTCAGCAGTTCAAATCCACCAGCCACTCTTTGGAAACCCTACAGGGCAGTTCTACTCTGTCCTATAGGGTCGCTATGAGTCAGAAATGACTTGATGGCAGTGGGTTGGTTGTTGGGTTTTTTAGCCAATACTCAGAAACCCTGGTGGCGTAGTGGTTAAGTGCTATGGCTGCTAACCAAAGGGTTGGCAGTTTGAATCCATCAGGCGCTCCTTGAAAACTCTATGGGGCAGTTCTACTCTGTCCTATAGGGTCGCTATAAGTCGGAATTGACTTGACGGCACTGGGTTTGGTTTTTTGGTTTGGGTGCTCTAGCAACTAAGCACATGTGGCTATTCACATTTAAATTTAAATGAATTAAATTAAATTGAAAATTTGTTTTCTCAGTAGTACTAGCCACATTTTAAGAGCTCAATAGCCATACGTGACTAGTGGCTGCCATATTGGATGACAAAGCTATAGAACATTTTCACCACTGCAGAAAGTTCCATTAGACAGCACTGGCTTAGTACTGGGGAACCTGCCCACATCAGGAATGTTTAGCTTGGAAAAGAGTTGGAGGTGGTGTAGGGCATGGGAAAGGTAAGTAACTATCTTCAGATCTTTGAAAGATCATCACGTACAATAGTTACTAAATAGTTTTTGTGTGGTCAGTGGGTGAGTTATAAAGAAGCATTTTCATAAAGATGAAATTACATGCTTTTGGAGGCAGTGAATTTGCCACCTATAGTCATACTCAAACACAGGCTGGATTTTTAACTTAACAGGAAGATTGCTGATGAAATTAAAGAATTAGATGGGTAGTTGGGCTAGACCTTGTACATTGTAGATGAAGTTGAAGCATTGAATGGGAAGTCAAGCTAGAAGTTTGATGTACTTTGTAATACTGTTGAATCTATAACTAATAAACCAACCAAAACCCAAACCCATTGCCAACGAGTTGAATCTGACTCATAGCAACCCTATAGGACAGAGTAGAGTCGTCCCACAGGGTTTCCAGGGAGCTGCTGGTGGATTCAAACTGCCAGCTTTTTTTGGTTAGCAGCCTGAGCTCTTAATCACTGCTAGTGATTGAATAAAGAGCCAGAATGAACTCTATAAACTGAGGTATATTCATGTTTTAGGTAACATCATGCGAATAGTATGGTGTCTGTGGAAAGTTCATTAATTCATTGATTCTTTCATTCAGTAAAACTTACAAAGTGGCTGATACTGTGTAAGGCTCTGAGGAATATAGAGATAAATTAAACAGTTGGGTCTAGAGACACATAAACTGATAACATTTGAGGCTGCTTGCACTAGGTTACCTTTTAGGAAAGATGTTTATGTCTGAGCAAAGAGATTTTTGTTAGGCAATCTTGATTACAATAATATTAAAAAAAAAAATTTTTTTTTTTTTTGTTTATTGGACTGAAGAAGAACTGATACCTTTGAATTACGATATTAGCAAAGAATACTGAATATACCATGGACTACCAGAAGAACAAACAAACCTGTCTTGGAAGAAGTACAAGATGTTCCAGAATGTTCCTTAGAAGCAAAGATGGCAAGACTTTGGCTCATGTACTTTGGACATGTTATCAGGAGAGACTAGTCCCTAGAGAAGCACATCATGCTTTGTAAATTCAGCGAAAGGGAAGATTGACCCAGTGGCTGCAACAAAAGGCTCAAACACGGCAATGACTGTGAGGATGGTGCAAGACCAAGCAGTGTTTCATTCTGTTGTAATAGGGTCACTATGAGTAGGAACTGGGGTGACAGCACCTAACAACAACAACAACAACAACATATGTTGGGCACTTAAACTATATTCTAGGCTAAGCACTTTTCATTTAAATTTTAGAATAGGCCTATGAGGTAGATACTATTATTACAATACCTATTTTATGGATGGGGGCTTTGGAGGCTTGCAGTCAGTTTGTCTAAGGTCACATAGTTATAAGGAGTGGAGCCAGAATGCAAAGCCAGGTTGCGGATGGCAGAGCCTGGGCTCTACATCTCTCCATTACGCTACCTGCACCATGAAGAATGGCCCAGTCAGGAGACAATGAAGGCAACCGACCTGCAGGTCCTATGAGGTTGCTGCCACAAGTGACTTGAGGGGAAAGTTCCATCTGCAAGGCCAGTCATCAGACAGAGACTTTGGGGTGGAGGCGCTCTGTGCAGCCCTTTGTCCTGCCTTCCCTTGGCGTCTCCCAGGGCCTAAGCTCTTTCCTTCTCTCTAGTCCTGTTCAAGGTGCAGAATGAGCCAGGAGCCACTTCCTAGTTCCAGCTTGTTTACCAATTTATTCTCTTGCAAACAAATTCTGCCTTGAGTTATTGTTGCTGTAATGGGAAAGAAGTTCATCTATTTCCAAATCTGCCATGCGGGCAGACTTTTAAGGGGTCTGTTTTCAGTTCACATATTAATCTGCCTCCTCCACAGTCCCCAATAGCTTCTGCTCTTAATGCTGGGGATTTTACTTGGAGGGGAGGGGAAGACAGGCATTATTTTGTTTGTGTATATTTTCAAATGGGACAAGACAATACCTGAAGGTCTCAGGACAAGATAAAAATCTAAATCCATTATCCGTGAAAATACGTTACTTAGCAGAGCTGAAAAGAAATGTGTGTGTGTGTGTGTGTGTGTGTGTGTGTACAATAAAGCTGTTGTGATCATAAGCTGCCCCTCCTCTGGACAGCAATGCTTCTTTATGGAGAGATACTGTGATACTTGTGGCTTCCTTTTTATCAGGAGATACCACAAGACTTCCAAGGGCCAAATCAAGCAGTAGGAAGCCCTTCCCTATGCCCTTGAGGCTGACCAGAGACACATTTTCTAGCATCTTCTTCCTGTTTCCCGAAAGAGCTCTAGGATGAGAACCTGCCAATTAGAAATCTTACATCTCCAAGGCTTTTGCTGATTTTAATCCCCCTAATCCTTTTTTTTTTTTTTAATCCTTAGGATGCCCTGATATTAACTCATGTTTAACAAATGGAAAAGCACACCTCCTCGGCCTCACTGGGAAGCCCAGTTCAGCTGTTGGGAGGCCAGAGAGTGAAACCTTGAAATGGATCTAGGTGTTTTGCCAGCTTTCCTGCCCCACGCATATATCTGCTGCCCTAAATATTGTTCCTTTTATGCCAGTCCCTGCTGAGCTTAAGAATTTGGGGTTCTAACCCAGAAGATTCAAATGTCCTTAATTCTCTGTCCCAAAACATTGTTCATGAAAATCCTAGTGTTTTAATCCTTTTTTATATAGCATTTCTTGATTTACAGGAAACCCTGGTGCATAGTGGTTAAGAGCTATGGCTGCTAACCAAAAGGTCAGCAGTTCAAATCCACCAGGCTCTCCATGGAAACTCTATGGGGCAGTTCTACTCTGTCCTATAGGGTTGCTATGAGTTGGATTCGACTCAACGGCCATGGGTTTTTTTTTTTTTTCTTGATTTATCAACCACCCTCTTCAAATGGGGACCTAAAACAAAACCCATTGCTATCAAGTCAGTTCTGACTCATAGCAACCCTATAAGCACAGAATAGAACTGCCCTATTGGGTTTCCAAAGCTGCAGTCTTTACAGAAACAGACTGCCACATCTTTCTCTCAAGAAGCATCTGGTGTGTTCAAACTGCCTACCTTTGGGTTAGCAGCCAAGTGCTTAACCACTGCACCACCAGGGCTAGAGAAGATGTATTTGTGTACATAGCCAGGGGCTTAGATATTCTTATTATTTGCAATGTTTTTTGTGCTCTCCCAGGTTTTTCCTGCCTCCGTGATGCTACTTAAAATCTACTGTTTAATCTTTATACTCTAGGTCTCATTTTCTTTCAGACCCCTGGGTCTTCAGATCCATGTGTCGCCTGTCTATGTATTATTCATAGACACACCTGTTCTCGAGTAAGAAAACCAAATAGAGATTAATTCATTTTTAAAAATTGGGAAAAAAAAATCACAGCTCTGACTTGTAAACCTGCTGCTCCTTCCATTCACAAGTTATTCCTGAAATGTCCCTTGAAAGCCCTCTTCTCTACAGCAACATAACCAACCTTGTTCCTTGGGGTTTCTGCCATGGATCCCGACCTCCCCTGCAAAAGGGGCCCCAGAACCCTGCAGGGTGCCCTTTACCTGGGACACATCTCTGTAATCCTTGATGTCACTCAGTTGTTTTCTCTTTGCCTGGGAGGAATGGTTCAGCATTGAGAGCAGGCTTGCCTCATTGGAATGCATTTCATGTTGATATAAGAAATTTCCAGAATTTGGAAGATGGTGCAAATTGAATCCTATGAGAAACTTTCAGGGCGTACGTTATTGCCAGACTTTAACCTTTGCTATTAAAGTGCATATAAACAAATATTTGAAACAGTTTTCTGGTTGAAGATTATTCCTACCTTCTTAGTTGTTACTTTAGTGTGTATTTGTCTTTGAGCTTCTTAGTTTACTGGGGCTTGAATAATAATTCAGTAAAATCTATGGTAGATTTTTCTCCCAGGATGAATGAACTGCTATCCCGATTTAAACCAATGTGGCAAACAGGAGCAGCATGTGTGACAGGGAAGCTGAAAAATTTCTGACAGGAAGTTGATATTTTGAAGTTAACAAGACTACAAAAACAGTTATGAGTTAATATAGTTGAAATGGTTGGAAGCATGACCTCTGGGGTTAGGAAAAACCCTACCACATATCTGTTAAATGGCTTTGGACAGGTTATTTAATATCTCTAAAGCTAAGTAACCTCATCTGTAAAGGGAAAGAGACAGAATGAAAGAGAAAGAGAATAAAGGAATCTGCCTTACAGGTTTGTTTTGAGGATTAAATGAGATATTACATCTTAAGGAGTATGCATATTGAATACCTCCATAAGTCTTAGGAATTGTGTTATTACTATTGAGTTTGTGAACCAAGATTTAAAAGTATGACACTGAATGGAAAATGGTTAGAAATCTGTCAAAGTGTAGATAGATGCACAGGGGAGTTTGTGGGAAGGCAGCCATCTCCATGACAACCACAGTGCCCTTTACTTAGCAGGTACCCTGACAAATCACCCAAGGTGCCATTTTACTTATAGATCAATGACTCTAGTCATTCCAAGTGCTTCATGAATAAAGATGAAGAAAACTGTTTTTTAAAAATATAATTTTTATTTGATTACACAACTACATAAATACATTCTGTTTATAAAAAAAATTAAACATTTCACATATTGCTGAAGCCCCTTTGAAGTCCATTTCCAATCTCATCTCCTTCCCATGGGTGACTTCCATTATCAGTATGATGTGTAATCTTCCACACATTTTACTAGGCATTTAAAGACCCGAATGCATATATACCCCTAGAAAAAATATATTATTGTTTAGTGTGCTTGGGTGTTTTTATATACACCAGTGTGTGTCATTCTGAAACTTGATTTTTGTTCACTCAAAAAGAAACTTTGGAAATATTTTCTTGTTGGTACATGTAGTACCTTTAGGAAAAAAAAAAAAAATAAACTGCTTTGTATATGTGTGTGGTATGGGTGAACCGTAGTTGCTTTAGCCAGTCCCCTTTTGAGGATCATTTAAATCACTTCCTACTTTTTGCTATTGCAAACAAAGCTGCCAAAATATCCTTGGACCTGACTTCTGAGCATGTGAGTAAGTGTTTCTCTGCAGTAGATACAGAGAAGTGGCGTCACTGCATCATAGAATGTGAACAGTTTAAATTTTAACAGATACTGCCAAATTATGGAGAGGCCATACCAGTTCACAATCCTACCCACAGTGTATAAAAATATCTTTCCTCTTATATCCTTTTAATTCTTTTCTAATTTATTAGGTGAAAAAAATAGTACCTATTTGTTTGAATGTCTGTTTTCCTGATTATTAGTAAAACTAAACATTTTCTCATGCTTTTATGGGCCATTTATATTTACTTTTCTGCAAATTTCCATTTTATTATATCTTTAGAATATTTTTCTATCGAATCGTTCATTTTCTTACTGATGTGTAGAGGCTCTTTGTATATTCTAGATACTGATCCTTTGTTGCAAAATCTGCTTCCTTTGTATTTTAACTTTGTTAATGATGTCTTCTCTCAGAGAAAGAAGTTCTTGTTTTTAATGTAGTCAAATTTATCACTCTTACATATTTTGTCTTTTGTCCCTTGTTTAGAAAATCTTTCTCTATACCAAGCCTTAAATAAATTCTCCTACGTTGTCTTTTAATTTTTTTTTTTTTTCATCTAGGTTGTTAATGAGAGGGGTTTTCTAGGTAAGTAACCCCCTATATATACTGCATGTGTTTGTACAACCCAGGTGGAAGTGTAAAGCTGTGACAGCTCTAAACTGGCACGCAGCCTTCAGTGAGCCTTTAAGCAGTCCCAACAGGTTCTAGCAGAGGGCAGTGCCTGTCTATTGAGACCCCAGGGGGTCCCCTCCTTCACCGAAGGGAATATTTTAACTGCTCTGAAATTAGCAAATCCCAGTGAGGGGAGAATGTATCTAGACAGGGAAGAGACCAGGAGCAAAGTCTGTTTCCCAGTATGCTACACAGTGGGAAATAAAACAGAGCCAACGGGAAACTGTCCTGGTGAACCGTGTGTGTTATGACTGCGTATGAGAAGAAAGCAGATCAAAGTTAGCCAGAAGCACAGAGGGTTTTCTCCAAGGCAAGCTCCAATGGCTGCTTAAGTCTGGTCCACACACCTGAGATGAAAGCTCAAGTTTTACAGAGGAAATATTATTTACTGGACAAACAATAGGCAGGATGGAAACATGTGATCCCCAAACTTAATCCTTTTGATTTCATCAATAATTCAAGTCCTGTCTCCTCTTGGAAAAAAAAAAAAAAGACTTGTGGCCAGGAGCACGGCTGACTTCAGAGGGAAAAGCACAAAGTGCTGTTCAGTAGATTTCCCTCCCCACCTCACCTCAGACACATCCCAGGCTAGCAAATCTGCTTTCTGTTGTTTGTTTACTTAATACTATCAATGTAGGATTATCTATATCATTATGAAACCAGAAGAGCATTGGCAGTAAAATCCATAGATCCACATGAGTATATTGACCCACATAAATTTGCAAATCTGAATCAGCCTCTTGGCTCTTGTGCTGGGTTTTCCTTGCTCCAAATCTGCTCTCTGCCTTTCTCCACCCTGTCCTGTGCCCCAGAGACTGCCTGTGTGGACTGAGTCAATGGGCTCACTTGCTCATTGGTTTCCAGTTTGGACCTGCCAATGGGAGTCACCTGCGAGAGGAGAGGCCTGGCTATTTATCCTTGCTGGGCTGTAGCTGGCAGTGGCTGCTAAAGCTATGGGAATCTTAAAGGGCTTGCTCCTCTTTTCCTTTCATGCTTAGGGCTGTTAGTGGTTTTGGGTAGTTTGGGTGGGTGCTTCACTATCTCTTGCTGGTTCTCTTAACTCTGCCTGACAGGGATGGTTACCCATTAAACAAGGTATGCACGGGCTTACTTGTGTTTACTTGCTAATCTGTGCACAATTTCACATTGCATATCTTGCTTACTGGTTAATCTGCCCCTGCTGATTGTTTGATAGCTGCCTTTGAGTTGGCCCCCAACTCATGGTGACCTCATGTGTTAAACAGTAGAACTGCTCCATAGGGCTTTCTTGACCATAATCTTATTGGAAGCAGATCACCAGGGCTTTTCTTCCTTGGTACTGTTGGTCAGGTTCAAACAACCAACCTTTAGGTTAACAGTCAATTGCAAACTGTTTGGACCACCTAGGAACCTTTAGGGAGCTCTGGTGGCACAGTGGTTAAGAGCTCACCTGCTAACCAAAAGGTCGGCAGTTCGAATCCACCAGGTGCTCCTTGGAAACCCTATGGGGCAGTTCTACTCTGTCCTATAGGGCTGCAATGAGTCGGAACTGATGCGAAGACACCTAACAACAACAACAGGGACATTTAACCCTACCCAAGTCCTTGGAAATAGTCCCTTTGTTAATTTATCTTCAGTCATCTCCTTTGAGTGCGCTGTTTGATCCCACCTGGATCTTGACTAATACAGAAACCTAAATCTATCTTGATTTTTCATACTGAAACAGACCAAGTATACAATGAAAATTTTATTGTAAATTTGGACTTCCTTTTCCACACAATCTCCAAGGCTAGTGGTGACTGCTGCCCAAGCACCTTTCCAAATGACAGAGCAAAAAGTCATTGCAAATCTGCCTAGCAGCGCCTGCTGGCTGGGTACATTTTCTACAATTCTCTAGTGCTGACTTCTCAAAGATCCCTTCCCCAGGCTCAGAAAAATGCCCCACTGTTATAAATACTCTTCACTCCAGTTCTAAACTCTAAAGCCGAACAACCTGGGAGATGAAAGGATCACAAAAACCAATTTGGGTGCCTTGATGGTTTAACTAATTCATTAAGGGATAGATGTAGAAAGTTCCCAGAGATGCAAATTGCATTTATGTGCACCCCCCCCCTTCAGGAAGAGAATTGCTGCTGTGTAAACTAAATAGTCCCGATAAACTGGCCGTCAGGGCAGGTGAGGCCGCTTACCTGTCATCATCTCACCCGGAAGTACACGACTAAGAGAACTGATCACACCCCTCCCTGCTCCTTCCACCTGCTGGTGAAGGTGTTAATGAACAAAGCTTAGAGTCTGCACAATAGGAGGAATGGGACCCTAATCAACACATTAGGCAGCCCTGAATAATTGAGAGCTGTTTGGACACCTACTTTAATTAAACACTAAGTGAGTCTTATTCACTGCAGATTGTCCTAGGTTTCAACACTTGTCGCTTCTGGGTGTTCCTTTTCTCCACTTTTAGCTAATCGTCTGCCCTCTTTCCCAAGCCCAGCTCGCACCTGATTTTCAGCCCTTGTCCAGTGGCTTCATCCAAGAGGCATCCTTGACACCTTCAGCTACCCCATAAAATATCCAATCTATATTCAAGGCCTGTGACTTCATCTAAATCTCTGTAGTCTGCATTCTTCTAACCAACTCCATCACCAGTACTCTGTCCTGAGTCCCTGGACGACTGCAAAGTTTCAGAGCTTGCTTATATTCCTGCTGGCTTCACTCCACTCTTCACGGCACAGCCAGAGTGAACTTTACAGCATGTTTATCTGTCCTTGATACTCTTCTGCTTGAAACTCCTCAAAAGCTCCCCATTGCTTTTAGGATAAAGACCCAAAGCTTTATAAACCTGTACAGGCTTGTCCCTGTCCACTGCCTCCATGTCATCTGGTGCCATGTCCTCCTCTTCCATGGTCAGGGTCCTTGTTCTTCTTTCTGCTCTTAGAGTCTGCCGTGCTCTGTTTTGTCTCATACTCCTTGCTTTGCCTGTAATCTTCTCACCATCACCAACACCCGCCTCTGCCTTGTTATCTCCTATGCATCCTCAGAGCCCAGCTTAAACAACCCTTTTCTTTAGAGAAGGTTTCTGTTATCTGGGACTAGGTCCCTCATTACACACTTCCATAATATGGTCACAGGTTGTAGTTATACACTTAACTGAGAGATTGATGCTTATCTCATCCACTAGAATGGAAGCTCAGGAATTTGGGCATGGTGTCTGTCTTTCTGCACCAGACATTGTGCCTGTTATATGGGACAACCTCAAAAAAGGATGAATGAATGGACACTACTGTGTTCTTTGTTTTAATATCAGAGAGTGGTGACAAGCTTTTTGACACCTCCACAGACTAAGAAAGTGGAGGTTCTCTGCCTGGAGAGAGGTCATAGGTGTTGTGCTGATCAGAGTTCTGAGTGGGCTGTATTGTTTTCTGACAGTCAGCAAGTCTCTCATTTGAAGGTATTCATGTCCTCTTGCCTCTTCTTGCTGTAGAGATACGTCCCTCCCCAATCTGGCTCTGCCTTTTGCCAGTGTTGTGTGGATGCCCACACATATCCACCAGTCTGTGACCTGGCAGATCCCACCAGAGCCTTTCTTCCTCAGGGTTCTATACCCTTATTTATCCTTGGGTTGGAAAGCCTGGGGCCTTCAATTCCCAGGCATACTTCTGACCAGATTCAAAAAGACATTTAAAAGCCAATTGGTTTCCTAGAACTTCTTTCCTCTTACTAATCATTGGCAATGCAAATGAAGGATTAAATTAGAACCAAGAGAGGTTTTGTTCAGAAGCTTGAGTTTTAAGAACCATCCCCAGGGTAATAAAATGGAAAGGGGGAAACAGAGCACACAGGGCTTCCTTCCATGCCCTAAGCTGTTGGTCAAGATTGCACCATAGCGATGACGTGAGAAGTAAGGGAGTCAGGGCTTGGAGAGGTAGTTGTCTATGCCAGTGGTTCTTAAGCTGTAGCAGCATCAGGATCTCCTGGAGGACTTATTAAACACAGATGGCTGAGCCCTACTCCCAGAGTTTCTGGCTCAGTTGGTCTGGGATAAGGTCTAAGAGTTTGCATTTCTAACAAGTTCCCAGGTGATATTGATGCTGCTGGTCTTTGGAGACTACACTTTGAGGACCGCTGTGCTGCATTGTAGTCCCTCCTCATGTCCCCTAGCTCAGTGCCTCCCAAATTTACTACATATTCCAATCACCTGGGGGTCTTGTTAAGCGATACACTGATTTAGTAGGTTGGGGTGGAGCTTGAGTTTCTGCATTCTTAACAAGCTCTCAGGTGATACTGCCGCTGCTGGTGCTGAGGCAAGGACCACGTATTGAGGAGCAAAGCTAAAGGAAGCCATCGCCTCCCTGAACCCTGGTTCTTTCTGGTGGAGATCTCTTCCTTTATACCTTCATAGGCTATTAGGGTATTGAATAGGCAATATCTTGGAAGACTGTAGAGAAAGAGGTTGGTGTCAGGAAACATTGCTCTAGCCCAAGTTTTCCCAGGTCACACTGGCCTGGCCAACAGGAACCCAGAGTCAATATGCTGGAGGCAGCTTTTGTCTCAGCTGCAGAAGGAATCTTGATCTTCCGTTATCCTTTTTGTTGAAGAGACTCTAACCCAGAATGCTGAAGGATGTGAAGAAGAAACAGTGGAAGAGGTAGAGTGGCAATATTGGGCTACCATGTCAGACAAGTAGAAAGTGTCTCTCCACTGGGAGTGGGGTCACAATGAAGCTGTAAAAGGATAGGAATTCAACCTGGAAAAGAAAAGCTTTCCCCCTTTCTAAAGGATATTGTGTTACAGCATATTGTTTAAGAGCATGAACTCTGGAGCCAAATGATGTGGTCTCAAAGCCCATCTATGCCACTTGCTGACTGTCACTGACAGTGTCACTGTGGGCAAATCACATACCCTCACAGAGCCTCCATTCCCACATCAAGAAAGCGGGATGATAGTACCTATCTCAATAACTTGTTGTGAAGTTTTAAGTAAATGACATATGTAAACCATCTACCACAGTGCTTGACACTTAACCAAACCAGTTGCCGTGGAGTAAATTCTGACTCATGGTGACCTCATGAGTTGCAGAGAAGAATGCTCCATAGGGTTTTCATGGCTGTGACTTTTTGGAAGCAGATCACTATGCCGTTTTTCCAAGGCACTCCTAGGTGGTTTTGAACCTGCAACCTTCAGTTACCAGCCCAGCACTTAGCTGTTTGTACCACCTAGGGCCTCCCACTTGGTCTTTAGTGAATGCTTGATGAATTACAGGTCTTTATTTTTTTTTCTTTTTTAATAAAACCAGTTGTCATTGAGTCAGTTCTGTCTCATGACAGCCCCATGCGTATCGGTGGAATCGTGCTCCATAGGGTTTTCAATAGCTGATTTTTCGGAAGGAGAATGCCAGTCTTTTCTTCTGAGGCACATCTGGTTGAACTCCAACCTTTTGGTTAGCAACCAAGTGCATAACCATTTGCACAACCCAGGGACTCCATTTTTCTAGTCCCAAGGTGGTGCAAATTGTTAATGCACTCAGCTACTAACTAAAAGGTTGGAAGTTGGAATCCAACCAGGTGTACCTCAGAAGAAATGCCTGGAAATCTGCTTCTGAAAAATCAACCATTGAAAGCCCTATAGAGCGTAGTTTTACTCTGACAGACATGAGGTGGCTGTGAGTTGGAATGGACTCAGTGGCGACTGGTTTGCTGGTGCTAATTATAGTAGAATTGGAATTCATATCAAAAGGGAAATGAGCAGATTAAAAGCCTATGGAATAGAAGAGTAGGATTATTTGGCCACTGGGATTTCTTATTCTCCACAGAGCTCAGTGCCTGGCCCATAGAGGTATTCAGTAAATATTTGTTGAACAGCACAAAGGAGCTGTCTGGATAAATTAGTAAGTGGGAGGGATTTAAGTGCATGGAAATTGTCCAAAGAAAAAATGGAAACACCTCAACTCGGGAAAGTGAAGACTTTCGGGCCCAGGCGACCTTGCTCAGCTTATTATAGAATCAGCCACCACCACTATTTACAGGGCTATTGTGAGAAGCATTTGACAATGCATGTGAAAGTCCTTGGTTCAAGCAAAAATCAAGTATTAGTTCTTCTCACTGAGGCAGAGCAGCTAACAGATTCTTTGGGTTGTGACGACTTCAATGATGAGCCTGAGAGTGAAAGCTTCCAGCCTTCAGGCTTTGATATTTTGGATTTGCCTCTTAGACTGGCTTTTGTCTGCCAGAAAAATCTCTGGGTTTCTTAATGTGATTTGCTACATGGGAGATGAGCCTCTTCAGAAGGCCTGCGTACAGAGGGGAAAGCTGGGTGACCCGGGTTGACAAGGTAGAGACCCCGTGAGCTTGTCTGTCAAGGGGATGGTTCGCAAACTCCCCTCCCCATCCTTTCCTCAGTCTGATGCATCTCTTTTATTGTTAATGCAGGTTCCATTGGCTCATTTGCAAACAGTCTGAATAAAACATCAGAGCAGGATGGGGAGGGAGGGCCTGCTCTCTTCCATTACCTCCTCTATCACTTTCCTTCCCTTCTTCTGTTTCCTCTGGTCACTTCTCCCTTCATTACTCTGATTAACAATCTTTATCCAATTGGCTTGTCATGAAACAGCCAAATAGAACTCCTGGGCTCTTGCAGAGATGGTGGGAGAAACAACCTGGTCAGGTCCAGGCTTTGTTTTTGTTTTCCTGGATAGGAAAAAGGCATACAAGAAATTTTCTTATCACCTTAGAGGGGAGGTCCGGAAAGAAAGTGTCTGCTCTGCTCCTTCTCCCAGAGAGCTGCCTTAACCTACAGGAGGATGGCATGTGGTTAACCTGGAGGGTATCATTCATCGCAGGAGAAGCTCTGTGTGAGCAGCCCCCTGGTTGCCACTGCAGGACGTAGAAAGGCAAACTGATGCCTAATCCTGAATTAAGACAGATTAGAAAAAGTACTGCCATAAAGCATGCAGCGAGCATGACTCTCAATTCACCAACACGGGTGTAGAGGAAATGTAGCTTCCGTTACCGTTTCTGTGTGTGCACGTGTCGAATGCTGTCAAGTCAGCTCCCACTCATGGTGACTCCATGTGTGTCAGAGTACAACTGTGCTCCATGGGTTTTCAATAGCTGACTTTTCACAAGTTGATCTTCAGGGCTTTCTTCTATAGTGCCTCTGGGTGCACTCAAACCTTCAATCTTTCCAGTCAGCAGTCGAGCATGTTAACCACTTGCACACCCATGAGCTCTGTTATCTTCTCTAGTTTAACTTAATTACTCATTCTAGGCCCCCTTTTGGCTGGGGTTGTAGAGAACTTAATCTTAGTCTTTCTGAGGCCTCCCACTCTTCCTCAGTGATTGACCAGGTAGTTCTAAGAACATTTGAGTAGCTGAGTATTTATAGGCAATTAAACAGAGGAGTGTAGGATGAGATTGCTAGGTTAGCTACAGAACCGATTAATGTCCTACAGGGCAATAAACCATACCTTTTTTTTGCAGTATTTTTTTCTACTAGGTTTTATTTGCATTTCTACCTGACAAAAATCTACAAGTTAACATGTAACCTTGGGAACTCTGGGACCTTTAATCAATAGGAATCAGTAGGTCAAAGAAAGTACATTCCCCTAGATAATTAAATCATCCTTGGGTGGGCCTGCTAAGCAATGACACTGTATCATAATGAAAGGCAGGTTGCTCACCTTTTTGTCTTATTTTCAAGCTTTAAATAGTTTTCCTTACATTCCCCTTTGGTCTCAAGACCCACAGAGCTCTCCTTCTTCATTCTCTTTTTCCCTGTCTTCATTCCATGGAGCTCTTGAAGGATGGGAGTCCACTTTCCCCCACTGATTCTGGCTAGGACATTTTGTCTTTACACATCAATTTTTTCTCTCCTCTGAAAACCAAAATTTAAAAACAAAAGGCAGGTGAACTCATGGCCTAATTTTGCATTGTACACTACAAGCCTCCCTGCTAAGGCAATAAAATTCCCTATACTATCCTTGAACATGCTCGTGGCATAGTGGTTAAGAGCTATAGCTGCTAACCAAAAGGTTGGCAGTTTGAATCCACCAAGCACTCCTTGGAAACCCTATGGGGCAGATCTACTCTGTACAATAGGGTCACTCCTTGGAAACCCTGTGGAGCAGATCTACTCACTTGACAGCAATGGGTTTATGTTAACTGAGGAATACCTGGGTAGCACAAATGGTTAAATGCTCCACTACTGACCAAAGGTGCCTTGGAAGAAAGGCCTGCTGATCTGCTCCTGAAAAATCACAGCCTTGAAAATCCTACGGAATGTAGATCTACTATGCATGGGATTCGCCATGAGTCAAAATCAACTTAACGGCAACTGGTTTGGTTTTGGTGTATATCAACCTGCTTGAATGAGGGAGGAGAAAGAAAGATTCAGGGAGGGGAAAAAGTAAAAAATTTGTCCCAGCCACAGGGAATGCAAGCACATGAGAGATTGCAACTAATTGGGGGTTCTGGGAAAGCTTTGTGGTATAGGCCGAATTTGAGCTGAGCCTTAAAGAGGTAGAATAAAGGGCATTTCAAACAGAAAGAACTGACTAAAAAGAACATTCAGGGATCACCAGAGTAAAGGAAGGAGGTCCCAGAATTGTGAGGCCAGAAGGTTAAGAGAGTCATCATCATGAATTTTGAAGTGCCTGAGGAAAACAAGATATAGGATGGAAAGAAAACCAAAATGAGACAATGAAATCTCTGCTAAAAGCTGGAGTGTCCTGGATATGCTGGCAAATGATATAAGGGTTGGGCAAATGAACCAGAAAGCTGCTGGAGACCATCTGGGGGTGGTGAAAAGAGCACTGGAATACCTAAATCTCCAGTCTGGTTCTACCATATACCAGAAGAGATCATTTATGTGGAAGCACTTGAAGCTGTAAAACACTCCACATGTGCAATGGAGACAATGGTTATAGTGTCATTACTACTCAGGCCAGGCGAGTGATAAAACGTGACACTGAAGTATGTCCTGCTCATTCTGGCTGTGCCAGAGACCCTTCTGAGGAAATGCTGGGGAGGCTGGTCTCTAGAATTAGACATGCAAAGAAACTGTGGGCTCAGGCCTGGAATAACTTTCTGATAAGCTGGCTTTTTATTCTCTTTAAAAATCTTTGTTAGTGTAAAGAGCTAACTTAGCAATTGGTATCGCTTTGACTGATTACTAAAAAGTTGGACTTAAAAAAATATGCACGTATGTTAGTCGTTTGAGAGCTTCTGTTTTGTGTGAACTGTCTCTGCATATACTCTGTCCATATTTTTATTGGGATCTTACCATTTTCTTATCAATTAATATGAGTTTTCGTGTAACAAAGCTATTAAACTTTTGATATATATTTTTGATAATCATATTTTTATTTTAGTTTTTCATTATAAAATAAAGACAAAAATCCCTCAAAACATACATACGTAAAAAAAAGCTTAATTAATTATCATAAGCTGGTATCTAGGTAAAGAAATAGAACTTTGCCAGCCACCCTGAGAGCTCTCCATGTGCAGTATCCCACTCCAGAAGTAACCAATATCCTGACATGTGTGGCAATCACTTCTTTGCGTTTGTTTATAGTTTTATCACTCACAAGTATATCCCTAAGACATTATAATTTAGCCTTGCCCACTAAAAAAAAAAAAAAATTGATATGTCTTTCAAGTCTTTTTTTAATCTATAAGTTCTACTTCAACTTCCTCTGATTCTTACAAATTTTCCTTTTAAGAACCTGGGCCTTTTAACCTGTAAAGTTTCCCACAGTTTGGATTTTGTTGATTGCATATTCAAGGAACAGTTCAATGTGCTCCTCTGAGCTCTGTATTTCCTGCAAATTGGTGGTTGCATCCAAAGGCTTGATTAGACTTAAGTTTGATCCCTTTGGCAAAGATTATACATGGTGTCGGGGTTTTCGTCGGGAGGCACACATCATCTGCACGTCTTTCTTCTTCTGATGTTAGCAGCTGTTGATGTTCAATGCCTAGATCCGTTTATTCACTGGGGGTTGCAAAATGGTGATGTTTTAATTCTGTCATTTCTTTTCCACTTATTAGTTGGAATGCTTTCACAAAGAGATGTTTCTTCTCATCTATGATTTGGTTATCCAATAGTTCACGAAAGGAAGGATAAGTGTTGATTTTTTGTGTGTTCATTTCCCAGTTTTCAAGATAGTAGATTCTTTTCATCCTCTGAAAGTGGTGAATCAGTTTTTTTCTGAAAGGTCAGTATAAACCCATACATTTAAACATTTTTATGGGTTGAAGTACATTGCAATTATTATCCTTATTGAAACTCAAATTGCCCCATCTTTGGCAGTGAGGCTTCCTCAGTTAGCTCCTGAGTCCTTCTGGCATGACCCTCACATTCCTTGCTACTGGGAATGACAAGATGCTCCAGGTTCATCTTATACTTTTCCTGCCCCCTACCTGAACCAGCCATTTCTCCAAGAAACCCTGATTTTTTTAGTGGGAAATTATATTTTAAGACCTCGGTCTGGACTGGGGTTGATCATTGCTACTTTACTACAGATTTAATGGTTATTGTTTTTAGTGATTTCAGGGAACAGAGCTATGGACTTGGGGAAATAAATCTATCTGAACACAGAGCCATGAGGCAGTAGTGGCTCAGTGGTAGGATTCTCGTCTTCCATACGGAAGACCCAAGTTTGATTCCTGTCCAATGTCCCTTACGTACAGTCAGTGGAGGCCTGAGTATTGTTATGATGCTGAACAGGTTTCAGCAGAGCTTCCAGACAGACAGACCAGGAAGAAAGTCCTGGTAATCTACTTCAGAAAAATCAGCAAAAGAAAACCCTATGGATCACGATGGTTAGAATACATTGTACATGGTGTTGCCGTGAGTCAGAGGCTGACTGGATGACACATAACAGCAATGACATATATATGATTAACCTGCTATGATGCTTGTTTTGAAAACAAAAATCTGTCCAAACATTATTGGTATATTAGGGAACAATTTGAGCATAATACAAATTTTGTATTTGGTCATGGGCAACTTTTTCCAGAAAAAAATATTAGATGAACGCACCTAAGTGAACTGCACCCACCTGAACCAAACTATGTAGGAATACACAAAGCAGGGGGAAAAAACCCCACAAAAATCAAAGCTATCCTTTTTCATAATCAAAGAGTAAGCACAATCTATATACAAAGACCTTAAACGGCAATCACAAATCTTGCAGAAGGGGCTCCTTCCAGTGCTAATAGTGGCTGATACAGTGGTTTCAGACATAGCTATAATTTCCAAAGCTTTCAGCTGTCAGGCAAAGCCACAAATGTGGAGGAGAAAGTAGCAAAAGAATTTCCAGCAGTGATACAGAAGTTATCTGAAGAAAGCTATACACTGGATCAAATTTTCAGTTTTGAAGAAATAGGTATCGATTATAAATACATGCCTCAAAGGCCTTACATCTGAAAGGCAGAAAAACATGATCCAGGATTCAAGACTACAAAAGGCCATTTAACAGTTATAGTCATTGCCAATGCCCAGTAGAGGACAATGACCCACACCCACCCACATCTGACATTACAATTTTCTGTCCAATTTCAGATATCCCTCCTTCTACCACTTTACAGTAACTCACAGGCTACCACCCTTCCAATGCCCACTTCCACAATCAGGTCCTTTTCAAGGCATATTTTACTACTTGTATATTTCATTTTTTTTTCTTATTTTACTACTTGTATATTTCATAACCTTATAACATGTATAGAATTATGCTACCATGTTTATTAGATTCCTATCTTTTTTTTAATGTGCCACTAATGAAGTTTTTAACAGAGTCACCCATGGTGGACAGGTTTCAGTTGAGCTTCCCAACTAAGACAGACTAGGAAGGAGGACCTGGTGAGGTACTTCTGAAAAAATTGGCCAGTGAAAACTTTATGGATAGTAGCTGAAAATTGTCTAATATAGTGCCAGAAGATGAACCCCTCAGGTTGAACGGCACTCAAAATACAGCTGGAGAACAACTGCCTGCTCGTAGTAGAGTCAACCTTAATTACATGGATGGAGTAAAGCTTTCCGGGCCTTCATTTGCTGATGTGGTATGACTCAAAATGAGAAGAAACAGCTGCAAACATCCATTAATCATCAGAACTTGGAATGTACAAAGTATGAATCTAAGAAAATTGGAAATCGTCAAAAATGAAATGGAATGCATAAACATTAATATCCTAGGTATTAGTGAGCTGAAATGGACTGGTCTTGGCCATCTTGAACCGGACAATCATATGGTCTACCATGCCAGGATTGGCAAATTGAAGAGGAATGACGTCACATTCATTTTCAATAAGAACATTTCAAGATCTATCCTGAAATACAGTGCTGTCAGTCATAGGATAATATCCATACACCTACAAGGAAGACCTGTTAATATGACTATTATTCAATTTATGCACCCACTACTAAGACCAAAGTTGAAGAAATTGAAGATTTTTACTGGCTTCTGCAGTCTGAAATTGATCAAACATGCAATCAAGATGTATTGATAATTCAGAGCTGAAGCCAACATGGCATTATAAACAGAAGCACCATGCTGTCTCTCCATAGCAAAAGACCCAAAAAACTAGGCAAAACAGAGACACATGTCAATCCTGGAACCCTAAGAGTCAAATGAAGAGATAAAGAACTCAACCAAGTACCGAATGGAATAAGAAACTGACACAGAACAGAAAGCAAGGAGACATACGAGCAGAGGTCCCCTATCAATTTAATGCAGCATGGATACACCATCTTGGATACTTGTCGGAGATTGGTGGGCAAAGAGTACGGGAAAGCAGCTTCACAGAGCTCCCGGCTAGAGACAGCACCTGGTAACCAGAGATAAATACTTTCCCACCTGTCTTGGCCTCCGCTGCTTCCCAACAGGCCAAGGTTGCTTGACTGGGAGGCAACGGCTTCGTGCCACTTGGATTTGCCCCGCCCACATTGACTGACTCCTGCATTTCCATTTCGTTGTTGCTGGTGTTGCTTTTTTTGGCTTCTTTTGGTTTCTTCCCTGCCTCTCACCTCTACTCCCCTCCTTTCTCTCAAACACCTGACTCTCTGTGACATCTTTGCTTATTCTGGACAGGCTGTGAAGTGCCGCTCAGCTGGGGAACTTCTTCCTAGCTCCCATGGTGATGGAATCCCTATGGCCTTTTTTTGTTTGTTTGTTTTCTCTTTCTTTTTTCCTTTTTGTTTTCCTTCATTTCTCAGTTTCTCATTTCTCTCTACTTACCTTCTTTTCTTGTGTCCTGAATACCTGGTGCTTTGTGTCATATCTGTATCTTTTACCTTCTTTTCTTGTGTTCTGAATACCTGGTGCTTTGTGCCATCTCCGTATCTTCTAGCTGGGCTGTACCACGTGGTGTGCGAGTCACTTCCCTGGTTGCTGGTGGGATCTCTGGGGGCATTTTTTTTTTTCTTTTTTCCTTTTGCTTTCTTCATTTCTCAGTTTCTCATCTCTTTCTATTTACCTTCTTGTCTTCTGAATACCTGGCTCCATGTGCCATCTCCATGCCTTCTAGGCAGGCTGTACTATGCACCTTGGGAGCCACTTCCCCAGTTGCTTGTGGGATTCCTGGGGGCATTTTTTTTTTTCTTTCTTTTTTAAAAATTTTAATTAATTCATTTTTTCTCTTTTCCTTTTTGTTTTTCTTCATTTCTTGGTTTCTTGTCTCTCCACTCCAGTGGCTCCTGTTTCTCTCTCCTCTCTCTCTTCTTTCCCATACCCAACTTAGCTCCACACAGCAAGACCTCTCCCCTCTCTCCTGCCTGTCTGCACCATGCACTGAACATTGCACCCACAAGTAGCACAGACACAGCCTACCAGAACCTGCCCTGAACTGACTGCCAGCCCGCAAGGTCAGCCACAGTACGTGCCACAAACAACCCATCCCAGCCCCTCCACTTCAGCTGGAAGTACCTGCTACATCATAGCTGAGCAGCTAGCAAAGACACCACAAAAAAGAAAATTACAGACCAGCAAAGACACCACAAAAAAGAAAATTACAGACCAGTATGTCTCATGAATATGGATACAAAAACTCTCAACAAAATTCTAGCCAATAGAATTCAGCATCATGTCAAAAATATAGTACACTGTGACCAAGTAGGATTCACACCAGGAATGCAAAGATGGTTCAACATTAGAAAATCAGTCAACCTAATCCACCACTTAAATTAAAAAAAAAAAAAAATTTTTTTTAATTTAATCCACCACATTAAAAAAGATAAGAATAACATGATCGATCAATGAATAAAAGATTCAACAAAGTCCAACTCCCATTCCTAATGAAAACTCTCAATAAAATAGGTACAGAAGGGAAATTCCTCAATATAGTAAAGGGCATCTATACAAAACCAACAGCCAACATCATTCTTAATGGAGAGAGGCTAAAAACATTCCCCTTGAGAACAGGAACAAGACAAGGATGACCTTTATCACCACTCCTATTTAATATTGTGCCAGAAACCCTAGCTAGAGCACTGAGGCAAGAAAAAGAAATAAAGGACATCCAAATTGGTAATGAAGATGTAAAACTGTCCCTATTTGTGGATGATATGATACTGTACTTAGAAAACCCAAAAGACTCCACAAGAAAACTGCTGGAACTAATAGATTCAGAAGAGTGGTAGGATACAAGATAAACCTACAAAAATCAGTTGGATTCCTATACATCAATAAAGAGAATGATGAAACATCAGGAAAACAACATTTATAATAGCCCCTAAAAAACAAAATACTTAGGAATAAATCTAACCAGGAATGTAAAAGATCCATACAAAGGAAACTATGAAACACTACAGCAAGAACCAAAAGAGATCGACGTAAATGGAAAAACGTAGCATGATCATGGATAGGTAGACTTAACATTGTGAAAATGACAATTTTACCCAAAGCAATTTACAAATACAATGCAATCCTAATCCAAATACCAACAACATTCCTTAAAGACATGGACAAAGTTATCATTAACTTTATATGGAAAGGGAAGAGGCCCCAGATAAGTAAAGCACTATTGAAGAAGAGTAATGTAGAAGGACTCGCACTAGCTAACCTCAGAACCTACTATACAGCTATTGTAGTCAAAACAGTGCGGTACTGGCACAACGACAGATACACTGACCAACGGAACAGAATTGGAACCCAGATGTAAATCTATCCACCTATAGTCACCTTATCTTTGACAAGGACCCAAAGCCCATCATATGGGGAAAAGACAGTCTTTTTAACAAATAGTGCTGGCAAAACTGGATGTCCATCACAAAAAAAATGAAACAGGACCCATACCTCACACCATACACAAAAACTAATTCAAAATGGATCAAAGACCTAAATATAAAGCCAAAAACTATGAAGTTCATAGAAGAAAAAATAGGATCAATGCTACAGGCCCTAATACATGGCATTACAGGAGACAAACCATAACTAACAACACACAAACTACAGAAGATAAGCTAGATAGCAGGGATCTTCTAAAAATTAAACACTTATGCTCATTAAAAGGCTTCACCAAAAAAGCAAAAAAGAGAACCTACAGACTGGGAAAAATTTTTTGGCTATTACTTATCTCACAAAGGTCTAATCTGTAAAATCTACAGGAAATTCCAATACCTCTACAACAAAAAGACAAATAATCCAATTAAAAAATGGGCAAAGGAAATGAACAGTCACTTCACCAAAGAAGACATTCAAGTGGCTAACAGACACATGAGGAAATGCTCTCTCAATCACTAGCCATTAAAGAAATGCAAATCAAAACCACAATGTGTTGCTATCTCACCCCAGCATTACTGGCATGTATCAAAAAAAACAGAAAATAACAAATGTTGGAGAGGCTGCAGGGAGATTGGAACTCCTATGCACTGCTGGTGGGAATTCAAAACACTACAATCATTTTGGAAGACAATATGGCACGACTATAAAAAGCTAGAAATAGAAATACCATATGATCCAGCAATCCCACTCCTAGGAATATATCCTAAAGAAATAAGAGCTGTCACACAAATAGACATATGCACACCCATGTTCATTGCAGCAGCATTGTTTACAATACCAAAAAGATGGAAGCAACCTAGATGCCCATCAACAGATGAATGGATAAACAAACTATAGTACATACACGCAATGGAGTACTGCCTAACAACGATGAATCTGTGAAGCATCTCATAGTATGGATGAATCTGGAGGGTGTTACGCTGAGTTAAATAAGTCAGTCACAAAAGAACAAATATTGTAGGAGACCGCTACTACAGAAACTCATGAAAAGGTTTACACACAAAAAGAAATGATCTTTGATCATTACGAGGGAAGGGAGGAGTAGGGATGGAAAAACACTAAATAGACAATAGATATGTGGTATGTTTGCTGAAGGGTAAGACAGTATACAATACTGGGGAAGCCAGCACAACTTGTATAAGTCAAGGTCATGGAAGTGCCATAGACACATACAAACTCCCTGAGGACCAAATTACTGGGCTGAAGGCTGCAAGGACCATGGTCTTGGGGAACATCTAGCTCAACTGGCATAACATAGATCATAAAGAAAATGTTCTGCATTCTACTTTGGTGAGTAGTGTCTGGGGTCTTAAATACCTGTGAGCAGCCATCTAGGATATTCCACTGGTCTCACCCCATCTGGAGCAAGGGAGAATGAAGAAAGCTAAAGATGCAAGTGAAAGATTAGGTCCAAAGGACTAATTGACCACAGCTACCACAGCCTCCACCAAACCGAGTCCTGTACAACTAGGTTGTGCCCTGCTACCACCACTGACTGCTCTGACAGGGATCACAATAGAGGGTCCTGAACAGAGCTGGAGAAAAATGTAGAACAAAATTTTAACTCACAAAAATGACCAGACTTACTGGCCTGACAAAGACTGGAGAAACCCCAAGAGTATGGCCCCTGGACACCCTTTTAGCTCAGTAATGAAATCGCTACTGAGGTTCACCCTTCGGCCAAAGATTAGATAGGCCCATAAAACAGAACAAGACTAAAGTGGCATACCAGCCCAGGGGCAAGGACTAAAAGGCAGGAGAGAACAGGAAAGCTGATAATAGGAAAACCAAGGACGAGAAGGGAGAGTGTTGACGTGTCATGGGGTTTTTAACCAACTTCATAAAACAATATGTGTACTAACTGTTTAGTGAGAAGCTAGTTTGTTCTGTAAACCTTCATCTAATGTACAATAAAAAGAAAAAAAGAGATGTAATTATAATTGCTGGTGATTGGAACATGAAAGATGCAAAGAAGGATCAATAGTTGGAAAATATGGCCTCGGTGATAGAAATGACGCCAGAGATTGCATGATAGAATTTTGTAAGACCAACAACTTATTCATTGGAAATACCTTTTTTTGAAAACATAAAAGGTGACCATACACGTAGACCTTGCCAGATGGAATACACAGGAATCAAATCAACTATATCTGTGGAAAGAGACAATGGAGAAGCTCAATATCATCTGTCAGAACAAGACCAGGGGCTGACTGTGGAACGGAACATCAGTTGCTCATATACAAGTTAAAGTTGAAGCTGAAGAAAATCAAAACAAGCGTACAAGGGCCAAAGCAGAACCTTGAGTATATCCCACCTGAATTTAGAGACCATCTCAGGAAAAGATTTGACACATTGAACACTAATGACAGAAGATCAGACAAGTTATGGGATGACATCATGCATGAAGAAAGAAAAAGGTCATTAAAAAGACAGAAAAAAAAAAAAAAGACCAAAACAGATGTCAGAAGAGGCTCTGAAACTTGCTCTTGAATGCAGAGTAGCTAAACCAAACAGAAGAAATAATGATGTAAAAGTGCTGAACAGAAGATTTCTAAAGGTGGCTCGAGAAGACGAAGTAAAATGTTATAATGAAAAGAGCAAAGACCTGGAGTTGGAATACCAAAAGGGAAGAACATGCTCAGCATTTCCAAAGCTGAAAGAACTGAAGAAAAAATTCAAGGCTTGGGCTGCAATATTGAAGGAATCTATGGGCAAAATATTGAACAATGCAGAAGCATCAAAAGAAGATGGAAGGAATACACAGTCACTGTATCCAAAAGAGCTGGTAGACGTTCAGCCACATCAGGGGGTAGCATATGGTCAAGAACCAAAGGTACCTAAGTGAGAAGTCTAAGCTGCACAGAAGGCACTGGAGAAAAACAAGGCTCTGGGAACTGACAGAATACCAACTGAGATGTTTCCACAAACAGAGACAACAGTATCTATGCCAAGAAATTTGAAAGACAGCTACCTGGCCAACTAGCTGAAAGAGATCCATATAGATGCCTGTTCCAAAGAAAGGTGATCCAACGGAATGCAGAAATTATCGAAGAATATCATTAATATCATATGCAAGTAAACTTATGCTGAAAATAATTAAAAAACGGTAGCAGCAGAGTACTTTGACAGGAAATTGCCAGAAATTCAAGCTGAATTTAGAAGAGGACGTGGAATGAGGGATATCATTGCTGATGTCAGGTGGGTATTGGCTGAAAACAGAGAATACCAGAAAGAGGATCACCTATGTTTTATTGAAAATGCAAAAGCATTAGACTGTGTGGATCGTAATAAATTATGAATAATATTGTGAAGAATGGGAATTCCAGAACATTTAATTGTGCTTATGCAGAACCTGTACATAGGCCAAGAGGCAGTTGTTTGAACAGAACAAGGAGATACTGCATGGTTTAAAATCAGGAAAGGTGTGTGTGAGGGTTGCATCTTTTCACCATACTTATTTAACCTGTATGCTGAACAAAAAACCTGAGAAGATGGACTATATGAAGAAGAACATGGCATCAGGATTGGCGGAAGACTCGTCAACAACCTGCGTTATGCAGGTGACACAACCTTGCTTGCTGAAAGTGAAGAGGACTTGGAGCACTTACTGATGAAGATCAAAGACTACATCCTCCAATATGTATTACACTTTAGTATAAAGAAAACAAAAATCTTCAGGACTAAACTAAAAAGCAACATCATAATAAATAGAGAAAAGATTGAAGTTGTCAAGGATTTCGTTTTACTTAGATTCACAATCAACACCCATGGAAGCAGCAGTCGAGAAATCAAATGATGTATTCCAAAGGGCAAATCTGCTGCAAAAGACCTCTTTAAAGTGTTAAAAAGAAAAAATGTCACTTTGAGGACTAAGGTGCACCTGATCCAAGCCATGGTATTGAAGTACGGCCATAATGTGCCTTAGAAGTGAGGATGGTGAGACTTCATCTCATGTACTTTGGCCAAGTTATCAGGAGGGACCAGTCTCTAGATAAAGACATTATGGTTGGTAAAGCAGAGGGTCAGGACAAAAGAGAAGAACACTCAACCAAATGGATTGAAACAGTGGCTGCAACAATAGACTCAAACATAGCAATGATTATAAGGATGGCACAGGACTGGGCAGTGTTTTGTTCTGTTGCACACAGGGTCACTATGAGTCGGAGCCAACTCAATGGCACCTAACAATGAAGTTTTTGAGTGCTGTGCCCATACCCCCATTTTTTCCATGAGCCCAGTAGTTACAATTGTATGATTTTGCATATTGCAGTCATTTTTAGGAACATATATGTCATTCTGGAAACTGTGGTGGCATAGTGGTTAAGCAGTACAGCTGCTAACCAAAGGGTCGGCAGTTCGAATCTGCCAGGTGCTCCTTGGGAACTCTATGGGGCAGTTCTACTCTGTCCTACAGGGTCGCTATAAGTCGGAATCGACTCGACGGCGCTGGTTTTGGTTTGGGTAGTTGTCATTCTGTAGCAGTACCGAACCCACACATACACACACACTTATACCTCACGAGTTCATACTAATGCTTCCAATTCAATTTCAGGAGTGTAAGATTTTTACTTAACATCAGCTTTCTCGATTTCCTTTTTTTCATGCCCATATTCCTGGTTCTCAGGAACAGAAGGCTCAGAAGATCGACTATATATGTTGTTTTTGTTGGCAGTTGCTGCCGAGCCAACTCTTACTCATGGCTACTCCATGTTTAATAGAGCAAAATGATGCCCAGTCCTGCACCACCTACCTCATCGTCGGAATGCCTGAGGCCGTTGTTGTGGCCAACGTGTATTTTGAGTGCTTTCCAACCTAGGGGTCTTATCTTCCAGCATTATGCTGGTTAATATTCTATTGTGATAAACAGGATTTTTATTGGCTAATTTTCAGAAGTAGATCACCGAGTCTTTCTTCCTAGTCTGTCTTAGTCTGGAAGCTCTGCTGAAACCTGTCCACTAAAGGTGGCGTTACTGGTATGACAAGTCACCACACTATGGCAAACTGACAGATGGGTGGTAGGTACAAATACTACCACAACCTATATAATTACTGAGAACTCTCCTGGAGGGGAGCCCTGACTAGTCAATTTCAAGAGTTGGCAGGGGATAGACTGTCCAGCCGCTTCAGACCTCATCACAAACCCTTTGTACTTAACACTATTGGATTAGACAAAACCCTTCTTACGTTCACCTGCTGTTTTCAGGTTGGCCTGCTGTGCTCCCCAGTTCTCTGCTGTGAGATTTTCCTAGTCTCAGAACTCTCAGGTTGCCTCTTTCCTCCCACAGCTTCCTCCGGCACAGGTGCTGATCCCCTGCAGACTTCAAGATATTGGTGGTTTGCCCCATCTGCTTGTGTTTTGGGGTTTGTAGGGATACCTTACCATCTAACCTTATTATAATTGTTGTTCATGGATCTTTAATTTTTACTATCCGGTTGCTCTGTTTTTATGGGGAATGATGGGACATTAAAAGACTATGCCCTTGTCACGTCTATGTTCCCAGAATCCCTCCCTGGTAGTTTTTTCATAGTTTGTCTTCAAATATGAATATTTATTTATTTATATACAGATATTTTAAACTTTCATTTGGTCAAATCTATTTTTTCTTTCTCTATTGCCTTTTACATTTAAAAAGTTTTGTTGCAATCCTGATTTAGATTAAAATCCTTCTACAATTTCCTGTGATACTTGAAGTTTACTTTTGTACAAATACCTCTCTCATCCATCTTGTATATTAGAAAATTATTTTGTAAAATTCTGTGGGAGGAAATCTAAATTAGTTCTTTTTTTCTCATATGATAAAATTTCCCAGCTCCATTTATTTAATAAACCATTCCTTTCCCTTCTCACCAATTTTTTTCTTTATTATAGATCAATTTCTTAAAATATCAAAGTATCTAGGCTATCTCTTCTTGATATGTCTGTCTATTCTTGTAGCAGCACCACAGTGCTTATTTATTTCAGCTTAATCATACATCTTAATGTCTAACAGGGTGTGTCCCTCCCCACTATTTTTATTTTATATAAAAATTTTTTTTGTTGCTGTTATCACTCACATTATTTCTTAAGAAATTTCAGCAAAAGGAAAGTCCAAAGTCAAAATTTTAGATAGTGTTTTGGTTCCCTAAGGTCCTAGGTGGTACAATCATTTTGCACTCAACCACTAAAAGTTGGTGGTTCAAACCCATCTAGCAGTGCCACGGAAGAAAGGCCTGGCAATCTGCTTCTGTAAAAATTACAGTCAAGAAAACCCTATGGAGTTCAGTTCTACTCTGTAATATATGAGGTCACCATGAGCTAGAATTGACTTGATGGCAAAAGGTTTGGCTTTTTGGTTTTTGATTCCCTAACAATTTTCTAAGACTTTTTAAAATCCTAACCGTGTCTACTTGTTTGACCTCTTTCAATTGGTGTGTAACATCCAGAAGGTGCTGCCCCTGATTGTATTTCAGGCTGAGCTGGCAAGTTGCATGACAGTTCACTCAAAGCTGTGCAAATAGGATTGAGTGAAGGTTTAGGGACTGACATTAGACCTGTTTGGTAGGATAATGGGAGAGCCATGGAGCTTGGGGTATCATCTGAAAGCCAGGGTTCAATCAGGCAGACAAGATGTATTGTGTCAAGAGGTTTGGCCTCTTCAGTTATGATTCAGGAAAATGGTCAGCTTTGGTAGATCCATGGCACAGACGGTCCATCCAGAGGGAACAAGTACCCACCACCAAACTTCAGTTCACAACAAATCCTTCTTGTATCAAATAACACACATTTGCAAGATAGCTGAGTGGGGCCGGAACTGTGATATGAAGCCAGGGACCAGAGCAAAGCTAATGCAATTAAAGGAGCTGTAATCCAGGATCTTGATCTCCCAAGGTTGCTGCAACCAACTGAATTGCACAGTCACAAGCCAGCAGTAGCAATACGACATATTTGCATTCTGTTTTTTTCTACATAAGGCTTTCAGTCCTGACCTTGTGAGGTGAGGCTGACAGTTTATAAATGCTTTCTCTCGTCTTTCTGAGAGAAAAACAAAAACAAAATTCACACACCCAGTAAATGGAATATAAAGACTCCGATCTTGTAAATAAACTTGGGAAAATATTCTGGAATATCTCACATAAAACATCAGCCTAGAGCTATAGCTGATAGTCAATAGATTTTATGTGCAACCTGCTGTTTAAAGAGGGGGAAGGAGTCGAATAGTAAAACTCAACCTTCAGAGATACTAAACAGGAACAGGCAGTTCATGTCTGTTGGCAGTGACTCCTCCAGTGACTCTAGCCATTAATCTTTTTTTTTTTTTTTCTGTTTTCGGCAGTCAGAACCCTCGATGCGCCTGCTAGAAAGTGTATTCACAGATTCTGTTAACTCATTCAAATTTAGAGCTCCGAGACTCTTAAGAACGACTACTCCCATTGCCCTCCTTTATAGACCCTGTGAGCCAGTCTACATACAGGCGGCCTGGAGAGGTGAAGGGATTCACTCATATAACTTGTCTGCAGAAAAGCCAGAACGAACCAGGTTGCTGCTATAAAATGGCAGCTGCATTCACAGATCTCACAAAATTCTCACTTCATAAAACAAAAAAACCAAACCCAGTGCCGTCGAGTCGATTCCGACTCATAGCGACCCTATAGGTGGATCAAAGGGAAACCAACATTGGGAAGACCATGTGGGAATTCTACCAGTAAGAAAAGCATCAAGCTGCTCCTTAGAAGGGCCAGAGCTTGCATGTGGTTGTTTGTATACAAACTGCCCAGAAAGCTCTTTCAGAAGGTGGAGCTCTATACACATCCACAAATAGAACAAATCAACAGTGTGCTTTAATTACCAAAAGGAAATAATAAAGAACGATTTTAAGCTATGAGGGCTGCCATAACACCATACGTAAAGTCAATACATGACTTGGTACGTGAATTAATTAGTATTTAAATAATAGATATGACTATCAATTACACATTACTATAAATTACTTGCTGTGCAAACAGCTTCTTTTGCTATTATTAATAATTCCAGCTAGTGATTTTCTATAATTGCAAACTACCATTTTCCCTTGGATATACAACCTAGCAGGGTTGCAATGCAAAGTCAAGTTCCCACTCACACCAGTAAAGTTGCTGGTGCCCCCTTTCCTGATCTGCTGACCCTTCAGAACAAGCTTGCTCCTCAGCCTCCATTCTCAGCCATCAGAAAAACCTAAGAGAATCACTGGCTTAGTATTTGCTTATTATGGTCCAAACTACCTTTGATATTAAAATCAAGCATCCAAGAAAACACCTGAGGCAACATTTTCTGTTTTTGAACATGGCTTGCTCCAATGAAATCTTTCCATCTTGAATGACCAGCTCGGCCACGGTGGGAGGCAGATCCTATTCTGTAGTAGATGACAATAAGTAATATGATTTATTAGGAGACCGGGACTTGTAGTTTGAAATATCAGTGGGACAAGTTATTTAACCAGTTTGAAATGCCATTCTCCCAGTTATGAAAGGCAGACTGTGCTCCTGACCATTGAAAACAGTGGAGATTACAGGTGATATTTAAACCCTAAATAAGTGGTAGATAAGGCCAGACCATTGCCATTGAGTCGATTCTGACTCAGGGTAACCCCTTGCGTTACAGAGTAGAACTGCTCCATTGGGTTTTCTTGGCTGTAATCCTTATAGAAGCAGATTGCCAGGCCTTTCTTCTGTGGTGCCACTGGGTGGGTTTGAACCACTGACCTTTTGGTTAGCAGTTGATCACAAACCATTTGTACCACCCGGGGAACTAGGAGGTGTGATAAACAAGGAAACCCTTTGCTCATTTAAAATAAGCTATCTCCCATCAACTTTAGGCTGATTACAGTTGGGTCAATCCTCCATTCCTGTGTGAGCAGGGCCCGTGGAACAAAGATGCAGGTCCTGGGTGTTCCTCATCCTCCTCATCCCCTCTGAGAGACACATATAAAGTCAGCGCCCCCCAAATTGTCAGAGCTGACATTTACTGAGGGCTCTGGTATGCAGGCACCATTCTCAGACTTTAAGGGGATTTTCCCATTCAACCCTTTCAGCAACCCTATGAAGTAAGCAGTTTTTGCTCCCTTTTTACAAATAAAGAAACTGAGACCAAAAAAGGTTAAGGTCACAGAGCTGGCAAATGACACGTTCTGGATATATATCCAGGGGGACCGTCTAAGGAGTCTATACCCTTAACCACCTTGCTAAACTGCTAAGTATACAACTGTCATTCTTGGAGAGGGCTTCTCCCCGGAACCTCTGACTGCTTTCCTACTTCAGTGATCTGGATCTAACAACCCAGAAGACAATTGCCTCACATTCAAGGGACCCTCCAAGCAGAAGCCAGCTCAGGTGCCACCTCCTCCAGAAAACCCTCCACAATGCTCTCACAGCACTCTGGGTTCACCCTATCCTGGCTCTCAGCTCAATTACTTTACAAGGTTGGGAGCTTCTGGAGGACAGGGAAATTCATTACTGGGTTCCCAGTTCCTTACCCAAGATCTAGCACTAGTAGGTAAAAGTTGGCATCACAAATACATTACACACACACACACACACACACACATCCCAGGATTGATGACCATTAGCCTAAAAAGTCTCACAATGCCTTTCTCGAATTCCTGGGTTTGTAAAATCTCTTCCCTTCTACCAAGGGCCCTTTCCATACCTCCATCCAAAGACGGCTATGGGGGTGAGGGCACAGGGCTCGGAGAGAGTGGCTGTCCTACTCTGCTTCTTTGGGGTTTGCCTCTGATGTGGTGTGGGGTTCCTGGTGTCTCTTCACCCCTCCCACAGCCCACTCCTCACCTTCCTCCCCCGGAGCCCTCGAAAGGTGACTGCAATAAAACAGGGAATAAAAAGCAGAAAGCCCATATTCTTTGGCTGATCAATCTTCATAATAAATGCTACAAGGTGGAACAGAAATGAATTTATGAACTATCTGAGCTGCAGTTTCTTGATCTCAAAGTAATCCAGTCATGGGGAAATGTCAGTTCCAATTGAAGATGCAAACAAACTTCAAGTGTCTGACGTTCCCTAACCTGAGCAATTGCTGAGGTAATAAATGTGGTAATTGTCTGAGAGCTCCAGCAAGTCCTGTGGCAGGCTCAGTGGCCCTGTGTGTTTGCATGCTTGCTCCTGTGTAAACCTTCCACTCTCCATGCTCACGTTCTCACCTCCTCTTCTGCAGCGCCCCCCACAGCCTGTGTTGATGGGCGTTGATACTGTGACCCACAGCCAGTTTGCAGAATTCAGACTCCAGAATGTGAGGGAAAAGAGCCTGCTGTGCTGTAGAAAGCAGAAGTCATCACAGATTCAGACAGCAAAAGCCAGCTGTATTGATCAGAGGCCACAAGGGCATTCAGAAAGTTCACTGAGATCAATGGGAAATGAATCAGAGCACCCCCACCAGACTAGGCGCCTGACAGATGCTGCTTCTCGTGTACTTTTTCTGAGTAGCCAAGCCTGTGGGTAGACTGGCCTGGAAGATAGTGTCCTGCTACAGGAATGGGGAAGTTCTCCTCCAAGGCATGGCTCATCCAATGGCACTGGGACAGGACAGTGATGGAAAATGATCTCTTTATCTTGCTTTTATTCACTTTCTGGACATGTCAGTAAATCACAGCAACTAATCTTGTGGACTGGACTTTGCTGGCTCATCTATTGTGGGATTGTTTGAAATTTCTTGGATAAAAATCTCCTTCATTTCTTTGTTTGTAAATTAGCTAAGAGCTTTGTGGTTTTTTATGCATTCTTTGGAGTCCCTGGTTGGTGCACATGGTTAACACGGTTGTCTACTAACCAAAAGGTTGGAGATTCGAGTCCACAGAGAGGTATTTCAGAAGAAAGACCAGGCAATCCATTTCTGGAAAACCAGTCATTGAAAACTCTTTAGAGCACAATTCTGCTCTGACACACGTGGGGTTGCCATGCATTGGAATCAACCTGAGGACAACTGGTTTTAATGTTCATGGGGCAGACACTGTTGGTTGTCTACCCAAAAGCCATTCCCCCTTAGCCATTCCCCCTTCTGCTCTTTTAACAGGGCCCCAATTCTGCTTGGGGTGGCAATGTGCCCACCCCAGAGGAAGACTCATGATTGGTCTAAGCCAATCATGAAATCCCATCCTCCTTGGCATTGGAGCCCTTGTGGCAGAGAGGTTGTGAGCTCAGCTGCTAACCAAAAGGTCAGTAGTTCTAATCCATCAGCCACTCCTTGGAAACCCTATGTGGCAGTTCTATTCTGTCTTATAGGGTCGCTGTGAGTTGGAATTGACTTGATGGCAATGAGTTTTTTGGGTTTTGTACCAAGGAATAGTCTGGGAGTGGGTATGGGACCTGTCTGAACACTAAGATCTGACATGAAGTTCACTGGCCACTCCGGGGCAAGATTTTCTGTCTCATGAAAGAGGAGTGGCATCAGGAGGGTCCTCCCCAACCTCTCCTTCTTTTGTGCTTGGGATGGTTTGTGAGGACATGATTCTTGGAACAGTGGCAGCAATCCTATAACCATGAGGGGAGACACTACTGACCTGCTAAAAAAGGTAGAGAGAGCCTGGGTCTCTTCTGATGCAGATCTGCTGGCCTCATGCTGAAGTCATCTACCTCTGAGTTTTCTGTTACATGAAATAATTAAATGTCTTTATTCACTACACTGTTACGTGGCTATTCTGGGTTTTTATTTTGTTTTAGTTTTTTTGTGTGTGTGTGTGTTTTTTTTTTTTGCAGCTGGAATTATTCCTAACACAAACAAATGGCTTTGAAATTTACCTCTGCATACCCCATATTTGGTATTAACAAATGCTGGAAACTTCGCACAACTACAAACTGTTATTTAACATAGTTTTCTTAGGGCCTGAACTGTTGGCTTTTATTGATACTAGTGTCTGATATACTGGAGAATAGACCTCACTGGAATGAGGATTCTGCCAGTCTTTTTGTTTATTCATCAATGTTCAATCCTTACTTCTTTCTTACTTATTTTTCCTCATTCCTTAGAGGAACTGGCAGGGTGGAGCTAAGACTTCTTCACCTGTTTTTTGAGATTTCTCTTTAAGAAACATTTACTAAGGTGGTAGGCAGGGTAATAGTTCCCAAAAAAAAAGTCCATATTCTAATCCTGGTAACCTGTGAATATGTTCTCTTATATGGCAAAAGGGATTTTGAAGATGTGGTTTATTTAAGGACTTAGAGATGGGAAGATTATCCTGAATTATCAGGATGAGTCCTTAAAAGTGGAAGAGGGAGGCAAAAGAAGAGTATGAGGGGTAGATGTAACTATTGAAGAAAGGCACAAAGAGAGGCAATGTTGCTAGCTTTGAAGATGGAAGAAAGGGACCATGAGTCAAGGAACGTGGGTGGCCTCTAGAAGCTAGAAAAGGCAAGGAAACAGGTTCTTCTCTAGAGCCTCCAAAAAGGAATGCAACTCTGCCAACACCTTGATTTTAGCCCAGTAAGTCCCATTTTGTACTTCTGACCTCCAGAACTGTAAGATAATAAATCTGGGTTGTTTAAACCACTAAATTTGTGGTAATTTGTTGTCAGCTATAGGAAACTAATAAAACCAGCTGGACTTGTTTACTGCAAAACTGAGCAGCTCTGGTTTAGGCCAAGTGTCTCTGGGTTCTCATCTGCCTGAGAGGGCAAGCCATAAAGCATAAATCTGAGCCAAAGCTTGAGGGGCAAACTCACTACTGGGCAAGAATTAGTTTGGAAATTGTCAATAACTAGATAGTTCTCCTCAAGGGAGACTAAAACCCCCATGATATGAACGAGTGAGAACAAACCCAGGCTGGCTTGGTAGTTCCAAAGATTTCCTTTAACACTTTGGAAATCAGGACATTGTACTCTGTTGAGTGCCCGCCACCTCTTTTTTTTCCTTGCTGTTGTCCATGTGAGTAGCCAGAGCGTATCACTTACATCTTTGTGAGCATTTCTGTGCGAGGTTAGTAAGAACCTCAGTCCAGGTTACAAGGTGGACCTAGTGCTCTGAATCCAGCCCACTGGGAAGGTATCAGCTTTGTCTTTTATCAACAGGAGCAAATGATGGATAACTCATTCAACATGTATGAATTAAGTGCCAACTCACTGTGCAGTGCAGGATAGTAGGGAAAAAGTCATGGTCCTCATCTTCACCCTCTAAATTCTTTTGGGGAAGACATTGAACCAAAAGATAACAAATAAACATGGAACAATCCATGAAAAGTGCAATGTTGGGGAATAGGATACTATGAATGTCTTAGTTATCTCGTGCTGCTTTAACAGAAATACCACAAATGGATGGCTTCAACAAACAGAAGTTCATTCTCTCACAGTCTAGGACGCTAGAAGTCTAAATTCAGGGCTTAGGATCCAGGGAAGGCTTTCTCTCTCTGCCGGTCTGGGGAAACGTCCTTGTCATCAATTTCCCCCTGGTCAAGGAGCTTCTCAGCACAGGGACCCTGGGTCCAAAGGATGCACTATGCTCCTGGTGCTTCTTTCTTGATGGTTTGAGGTCCCCCTTTCTCTCTGCTGACTTCTCTCTTTTATGTATCAAAAGAGATTGGCTCAAGACACAACTCAGTCTTGTAGATTGAATCCTGCCTCATTAGCATAACCGCTGCTATTACCGTCTTATCAACATCATAAAGATAGAATTTACAACACACAGGAAAATCATATCAGATAACAAAATGGTGGACCATCACACAGTACTGGAAATCATGGCCCAGCCAAATTGACAGATATTTTTGGAGGGAACAATTCAATCCATGAAAAGAATAACAGAGGAGACTAATTTAGTTTGGAAGGCCAAGTATGATATTTCTTAGGAAATTATATGCAAATAGAGACCTGAAATATAAGTAGGAATTAGAAGAAGAGCTGGGGGAAGAGAGAACCAGGCCTGGGGAAACAGCATGTACAAAGGCCCTGAGGTAGAAACGGGATGGCAGGTTGTTGTAGCAGCTGTGTAGTGGATAAGGGGGAGCAGGGCATAACAGGAGTTGGTAGCTTTAGAAAGCTTTAGTGGTTTCAGGCTAAGGTTCTGGTTTTTCTTTGCCAGGCTTTCTGTGGCATTAATTATGGATACCCATTAATAAAGAAAAATTGTTGTAAAACAAGGCCTCCCTAAGCTCAGGTCCCTAAGCTCAACAGCCCAACCCACCTGCAGCCTGTTCTCTTTAGAGGGTGCTCAATGGGTCAAGAGAGAAGGGAGTTAGCATGGATTGAATTGTGTCCCCCCAAAACATGTGCTGTAAATCCTAGCCTCTATGCCTGTGGTTATAATGTCATTGGGAATGAATTTTCTTTGTTATGTTAATAAGGCAGGATTAGTGTAGTATGTGTCTTGAGTCAATCTCTTTTGAGATATAAAAGAGATTAAACAAGCGAGCAAAGACTGGGGAAGGTAGATGCCAAGCCACATGGAGACCTCCAAGGAACTAGGGAATGGAAGCTGAAGAGACAAGGACCTTCCCCCAGAACCAACAGACAGAGAAAGCCTTCCCCTAGAGCCAGTGCCCTGAATTCAGACTTCTAGCTTTCTAAACAGTGAAAAAATAAATTTCTGCTTATTAAAGCCACCCATTTGTGGTACTTCTGTTATAGCAGCACTGGATAACTGAGACAACTACTCATGTCATTTCTGCCCATGTCTTTTTTCCCTGGCCCAGCTTCTTTGCTGTAGCCTCCAAAGATTTTAAAAACTGGAATCTTTACATGCAGGGAACCTGCAATACAAATTAAGTGACAAGCTGCAGCAGGCTAATGAAGTCCAATGACCTGGCAGTTAAATGAAGGGGAGTAGCTCTATTTCAGGAAGAGAATGGCACCACATGCAGAGTGGCTTGGAGCAGAGGAGAGGTAAACTTGGGAGTTATATACCGTGCTCTATATGAAGGCAAGTCAAATTTACACATATATACTTGTGTGTTGGGGGAGAAAAAAATAATATTTAGATGATTTGGACAGGCAAAGTGCCCTTCTTGTCTGGCCCATTTAATGGAGTTTCTCCCCATTCTCAGTCAACTTCAGTTGATGAAATACTAAAGGGTCAGAAGATGGTCCTCTAAAGGCAATATGGTAGAACGTACTTCGGAATGGCTAAGCACAGTGTACACACTCAGGCTGAGGTGAAGGATTAAAATAGGTGGATAATGCAAAACCAACAAAAAATATTTTTTGTCCTTTTATGTATAATAAAATATAAATATAATGTGTAAATATTAAAATTTTTGAAACGTGCACAAATATGAAAGCTATTCATCTAAAAATCATTTATTGAGCAACTGATATGTGCCGGGAACTATTCTGTGAATAGACCTGGTGTTTCTGAGTCTTCAGTTTTCAGTGTTTTCATGATTGAGAGTGAACCTCTTAGTAACTATGGCCAGGAAATAATCTGTTGAATTCTAGATACTATATAATGCAATTCATGCGTTCAGGAACAAGGAGACTGAGGTCAGTTTGCTGACAACTACTGCCCATCCAAAGTCTTCTAGGCCATGGTCATCAATTCCATAAATTACAAAACAGGATTCTCATTTAATCATTTGCATAAGTTGTTACTGAATTTAACTTGGCTTCAAATTTGGTGGCACTTGTCAGTGTAATTGATAGACCATCATCCTCAGGGACTATTTTAACAGGGTTTTCAATTTGGGAATGCAGTGAGATCCAGTGGTAGGAGGCTGTGTTTGTGTGTTTCCCCATTAATTCTGTGAGGTCACAGGATCTCGATTTTCTGGAATTTCATTCATTCAAGTGTTGCTTCATGAATGTGAGAATGTATTGCTAAGCCCTGTGTTAGGTGCCCAAACACCATGATGAAGATGGCAACCAATATCTCTGCTCTTAGTGAGCTGACAGTGAACTGGGTATTCAGTGATCAGTTCTCTCCATTAAGCAATTTCAAGAAAATCTTGGAGCCCTAGAACTGGGGAACATTAGCTTGAAAACAACTGACTCTAGTTAAGTCAATTAAGCTTGGCATTCTCTAGACTTATCCAGTTTTGATAAGAGCTTTTGTTGGTTCATTTTATGAAAATTCAGCCCCTACTTTTATTGTCAATAAGCTAATAGACTTTATTTTTATATCATTTTATCCTGGAACATAATACTTTATGTTCACAGATCAATATTAGGGGAATTTCTTTGCCAAGTAAGATCCATATTGTCATCATATGGGAAATGTTTCAAAGGTTTTCAAAGTCAAAAAGAGTTATTGCAGATACAAGTGGGTCTATAACTATGTTGTCCAAATGTTCCACCAAATTTATTAGCCATTTTCAGTGTTTTCATGATTGAGAGTGAACCTCTTAGTAACTATGGCCGGGAAATAATCTGTTAAATTCTAGATACTATATAATGCAATTCATGCGTTCAGGAACAAGGAGACTGAGGTCAGGTTGCTGACAACTACTGCCCACCCAAAGTCTTCTAGGTCATCAATTCCATAAATCACAAAACAGGATTCTCATTTAATCATTTGCATAAACTTTTTCACCAGTCTAAAATTTCTTCTTCAGAAAAACTGAGGCAAAAAGAAGATAATTTGCTTAAGACGATACAGTCATTGCAGACTTAAGACTAGAACTCAAGTCTCTCTAACACTCAATCCAGGGCTAATTTCCACATAGTCAAAAAGTTCTGTGGAATGGGGATAATAATACCTGTGCTACCTCCCCCACTGGGTTTTTGTGAGGTTTAAAGAAGATGATCTGTATGAAATCATTATTTTTACTCATAATTCATGTTTCAGCAGGTTACAGAACAAGGTTTTTTCTTACCTAATCAAAAAAGTGAGTTCCTCAAAGCACTGAAGGTCCAGTTTGCAGCTGAACTTAAGGAAGGGACTATAATCGAGGATGGGAACTCATCGAGGCTCTTTTCCATCTCTCTTCTCTTGGCTCACTTTTCATATCTGTTTGATTCTTCTTATCTACAGACAAATCTCTCCTGCTTCCCTGATCCATAGATGGGGTCGCCCAATTTGTGTTGGGGGGAGGATGAATCTCTCTCAGTTTCCATTGGACATTCTCAGGGAACGGGCTTTACTTGGCGACAGGTTGACTATGAACCAAGTAACTGGGTGTGTGTAGAGGGGTGGTGGAGTAGGGGCAGCAGTAGGGTCACCACAAAGTAGTAACACTGATTTCAAGACCCTGGCTTTGGACTCATATTATATGGATATGATTAGTGGAGGTGGGAGGAATAATATTCAGAAAAAGAGATTGGATAAATAGCCCAAGAGGTGTTCTCTATAACTAAAATATTGTGTGCATGATAGTTTTATTGTCACTTTAAGGGCTAAGGTGCACCTGACCCAAGGCACGGTATTTGCAATTGCCTCACGAGTATGTGAAAGCTGGACAATGAATAAGGAAAACTGAAGAAGAATTGATGCCTTTGAATTATGGTGTTGGTGAAGAATATTGAATATACCATGGACCACCAGAAGAACAAAGAAACCTGTCTTGGAGGAAGCACAGTCGGAATGCTCCTCACAAGCAAGAATGGTGAGACTACATCTCACATATTTCGGGCATGTTATCAGGAGGAGGGCCCACTCCCTGGAGAAGGACATCATACTTGGTAAGGTAGAACCTGTTGCTATTGAGTCGATTCCAACTAATAGCGACTCTAAAGGACAGAGTAGAACTGCTCCATAGAGTTGCCAAGGAGTGCCTGCTGGATTTGAACTGCTGACCTTTTGGTTAGCAGGTGTAGCTCTTAACCACTACACCACCAGGGTTTCCTTATGCCACCAGGGTTTCCTAGAGGGTCAGCAAAAAAGAGGGAGACCCTCAATGAGATGGATTGAACAGTGACTGCAACAATGGGCTCAAGCATAGCAACGATTGTGAGGATGGTGCAGGACTGGGCAGTGTTTTGCTATGTTGTATGTAGGGTCACTATGAGTTGGAAGCAACTCAACAGCACCTAACAGCAACAACATCCTCACATAGACAGATTAAATTATACTATTAACAACCTGATTAATGGGACTTTTTGGAAGCAATTGATACAACAATTACTGTGCAAACAGGAGAGGGACATTCTCTGGGCTGCTGTTGGGGTCTCTGCTATAGTGGGAGAAGGCCACAAGGTCCTATAAAGTCCAGAATCCAGCTCTGGATTCTGTCACCGACCCTGTGGGACAGCACTGAGTGGCTGCCAATTTGTTTATCATGTGGGTCAACAGCAATTTGCATTCTTAGTCTTTCCCCTTTAGGAATATGGAGCAATTTATTTCTAAAGAAAAACCACCCATTAAAAGATTAGATAGATAGATAGATAGATAGATAGATAGATAGATAGATAGATAGATAGATAGATAGATAGATAGATAGATAGATGATAGATAGATAGATAGATAGATAGATAGATAGATAGATAGATAGATAGATAGATAGATAGATAGATAGATAGATAGATAGATAGATATAGATAAACAGAGAAAAGATTGAAGTTGTCAAGGATTTCATTTTCCTTGGATCCACAATCAATGCCCAAAGAAGCAGCAATCAAGAACTCAAAAGACGCATTGCATTGGGCAAATCTGCTGCAAAAGAGCTCTTTAAAGTGTTAAAAAGCAAAGAAGTCACTCTGAGGACTAAGGTGTGCCTGACCCAAGCCATGATATCTTAAGTTGCTTCATATGCATGCAAAAGCAGGGCAATGAAAAAGGAACACAGGAGAAGAATGGATGCCTTTGAGTTATGATGTTGGTGAAGAATGTTGTCTATACCGTGAACTGTCAAAAGAATGAACAAATCTGTCTTGGAAGAAGTACAACCAGAATGCTCCTTAGAAGCAAGGATGCGAAGACTACATCTCACATACTTTGGACATGTTATCGTGAGGGATCAGTCCCTGGAGAAGGACATCGTACTTGGTAAAGTAAAGGGTCAGCAAACCCCCCAAAAAAACCACACCCATTGCCGTCGAGTCAATTTTGACTCATGACGACCCTATAGGACAGAGTAGAACTGCCCCATAGAGTTTGCAAGAAGCACCTGATAGATTCGAATTGCTGGCTTTTTGGTTAGCAGCTGTAGCTCTTAACCACTACGCCACCAGGGTTTCCAATGGGTCAGCAAAGGAGAGGAAAATCCTGAAGGAGATGGATTGACACAGTGGCTGCAACAATGGGCTCAGGCATTGCAACGGTTGTGAGGATGGTGCACAACTGGGCTGTTGTACATAGGGTCACTATGAGGTAGAACTGACTCAACAATACCTAACAATAACAACTACATATACATATATGTATATATATCCAAAAAAAAACAAAACCAAACCCATTGCCGTCAATTCCAACTCATAGTGACCCTATAGGTCAGAGTAGAACTGCCCCATAGAGCTTCCAAGTAGTGCCTGGTGGATTTGAACTGCTGACCTTATGGTTAGCAGCTGTAGCACTTTACCACTACGCCACCAGGGTTTCCATATATATATATATATGCATGTATGTATATGTGTATATGTTATATACATATATGTGTCTATGTATATATACACATACATACATATTTATATCTTTTAGTATGTAACTCAGCTCCTTCCTCCCTCAGTTTAATCTTGGAGTTCTCGTATAGGATTCAAGAGTAGAAGATATTGCTGATGGGACTATACCAGGGGTTGGCAAACTAGAGCCCATGGATCAAATCTGGCCCTCCACTTTTTTTGTAAATAGTTTTATTGGGATGCAATCACACCCATTGGTTTATCTATTGTCTATCTTTGTTTTCTCACTAAAATGGCAGAGCTGAGTAGTTGGTGACAGTAACCAAGTGGCCCACAAAACCTAAAATAGTTACTATCTAGCTCGTTACAGAAAAAGTTTGCAGATCCCTGGATTATACCATAGATTATCCATAAATCATTATGTAAATGATAATTTCACCATAAAAAGCTACAAACAAGAGCTAAGCAAAAGTGTAAGGTTAGTGAAGTTATTTTCTCCATTTGTAAAAAATTTTCTGTACTTGAAATAGAAAGACACTGATTTAATCCGATTCTCTTATTCTACAAATGAGAAAATTGGGGCTCAGAAGGGTGACATACTTGCCCAGGGTCATATGGTTAGTGACCTGACTCCCCGTGTAATGGATACTCTCCGCACTACATCAAATTGCTACAGTCCTTTGCTCTAACCTCCACTTTAGATGCTCATAAAGAGTTATGTATTTCCCTCACTTGGGAGATATAGGAGTTAATGGCACAAAAACATGGTTGGAGAGTAGCCTGGATCACAAAGACTTGGGCCCCTTTCTCTCTTTGCCAGTTAGGAAGTGGGAGGAGGGAGTCATCCAGGGACTGTGTCCCTGTGGGCTGGGGTGCCATGTGTCAGCTAGGCAAGTGTGAACCATTACACATTTGCTCTGCCTTTCCCTCAGCTCCTCACATGTCTGCAAACATTAATTAGGCTTCTCAAACAGGGGCGATGGACCTGAATAAATAACTTCAAGTACTCTGAACGCCAGCCATCTGAATGCAGTCTAGTTCAATAATATTGGAGCTTACGTTCAGCACATGCCACTCATCCTTTCTTATCTGCCACTGTCAGCAGCATGTCAGCAGCTGGAAGTGCTTAATCCACATTCTTCAGTCTGTCCAATATCCTCTGGGTGCTGGGAAGAGTTAGATGACCTTCTAAATAGGGCTGGTCAACTTCCACAAGGTGAAGCCATTGGGCAGAGCATCTGCCTCTGGCAGATTATACCTTCTGTTCTCTGAAGTACATGTTGCAAGATGGAGATTGGGGGAATAGCTCAATTCCCTCCTGGGGCCGTCTGTTCAGAATGTTGTGCCCCCAGTGTTGAAGCAGCCTCAACCCAGGTGAGCTTCCTTAGTTCTCATCTCACCTGCCATAGGACGATCCAGAGCTTGGTGAACAAGCAATGGAATTTAGTTCTGATCTGGCCCTGGTTCTCCTAGGAACCACCACTCTTACAACCCACAGCTCTTTTCAGCAGCTGTTATCACTGTCCCACTGCTCTTGCTCTCCTCTACCAGGGAGATGATAGATCTGAGTATTTGTCCTAGCTCTTATATGGCCACAGCCCATTGGAACCCCCAAATTTCTGCTGGACTCTTTCTTTTCATTGTTTCTTTTTGTCAAATAACTTAAAAGAAAGCCCCAGATCCTGGACCAGAGGGCATTTGAGGCTGAGCAGCAATGCTGGCCAGTTGTGATCCTTTTCATGCTCTAAATCATCTGCCGAAAAAGGCCACATGTCAGCATGGGTTGACTATTTTTTACCTCAGGGTGAGTCCTCTGCCTCATTTCTTGTTAGCAAAACCTCATTTCTTTCTTAGTAAAGTCTTCTTTGCTGTCTTCTCCACATCCACTTGCGAGATTGGAGCAACCCTTTGTTTAAAAGACTCCAGACATCATTCTTGCCCCTGGGCTCTCCTTCACTATATTTCACACTAGACCTTGAAGCATTCATGCAAAGAGGACTTCTAGGGGTTGGCCTTACCAAGTCTGAGGGACTAAAACCATGCCTTCTCTAGGTCTCTTATTCCATAATCCTCAACAAAGATGTGGTTAGAGCTCTTGGTATAATATTAGGCTTCCTTAGACCCCAAATCCATGAACAGAGTCTAGTTTTGCAAGGAACTAAACAGTCTCAAACAATGAAGACAATCCTGCCCCAAATGCCAGGAGCAGCCCCAGGGAGAAATACCATACTTAGATAATAACATTGATCTACACAATGTTGCTCTTGGATATGGGAGCCTTATTGACTCTCCCCCAAAAATTCTTCTGGGATGCAGACAGACATTCTATTCATTTAACAAATCACTAAACCACAGTGAGTTTTATGGTCATATTCTCCCCCTGGCATGCAAAAAATGTTTATGGCCTTCAATAAAGATGTCTCTATATTGGGAACTGAGTTGGGTATACATTGTTTTAAACTCCAGCATCCTCCAGTAAGATTTATGTTCTTGTTTTGCTTAAGATTCACATTTTAATGTGGCAATAAAAACAATTGAGATTGTCTCATTGCAAGGGATCCTATTTAGTTAATTATCAGGCCCCACTTCTGCAAATCACTGCACGGAGTTTCTTGTACCAGAGAAGGCTGCTATTTCTCCTTCTCACAGGAGTCTGAGAATTGTATTGAAGAGTGCAGGGCTGGGACTAAAAGTGATAGGGAGAGGAGAGTGGGAAAGAGGTAACTCACCTATACTGTTCAATCCTCGGAAAGTTCACAATGTATGCATCAGTGTTTTCTCCCTCCCCTGTTCTGGAGGCAGTGTGGTGGAGGGGCAGTGTCCAGATTCTGCAGTCAGATATTTGATCCCAGCTCTGTTCTTTACCAGCTCTGTGACCTTGGTGTTACTTAACATCTCTGGATCTCCAGTCCCTCACCTCCACCCATATAGATTATAATAATGCTATATCAACCTCTTGGCTTTGAAAATTAAATTAGGTAATGGATTTAAAGAAGCTGGCACACACACAAAAAAAAAGCAGACAATAAATGTTGGATCTTTCCCTAACAGAAGCTGAAAACCTTGAGAAGCATCCAACATGATGTGCCTGATGCTTGCCAGGGGTCGCCAGAACTGCAGGCAAGTAACCAACTGACCAGGAGCAGACAAGCAGGCATCAGGGGATTAGGAATTCAGGGCAGAGACTGAGCAGCCAAGACCAAGGAGGCAGCCAAGACCAAGAAGTCAGCCAAGAATCAGGGCCAAATGAGGTCAGATGCAACACAGAGAAGGACTAAGAGGCACACAAGTGAAGAACTAGAGTGGGGCTTGTTATTAACCCAGTCAACTTCTAGAGTATTTACTGTTGAAGACCAGGAAGGTCAGGGATTGCAGGTAGAAGAAAATGGGCTGCTTCACTTGAGAAGAAAGTAGGGTGGGTGGGGTCAATGACTGAGGGCAAAGGTAAGCCAAGTAAGGAAGTCCTGCTACAAAGAGAACCCTACTGCATAAAGCATGGTCGGCCAGTAAACAGCCTTTGGGATCCCAGCCTTCTCTATCCACAGGGTGAGTGGGTAGTGCTGAGAGTAGTCCTAACAGGCCAGGATGGTAGCTGTCATGCATTGATGATGAGACCATCAGTTCAGGGGAAGCCTTTATGTCCTGACCATGATTTAGATACCCTTGGGGATGTCAAATGGGTTTTATTTCTGGTGTCAACTCCTATCAATTGGTAGTATCTGTCTGGAGCATTGTCTTGAGAAGTATTTGGAAGGCCTCATTTGGGAAAGAATGCTGTAATTGATTATTTATGTCTATCAGGGGTGTCTGTCAGTTTGTTGTACTGTGGGGGCTTGTGTGTTGCTGTGATGCTGGAAGCTATGCCACTGGTATTCAGATACCAGCAGGGTCACCCAGGGAGGACAGGTTTCAGCTGAGCTTCCAGACTAAGACAGACTATGAAGAAGGACCCAGCAGTCTACTTCTGAAAAACATTAGCCAGTGGAAACCTTATGAATAGCAGCGGAACACTGTCCGATATAGTGCTGGAAGATGAGCCCCCCAGGTTGGAAGGCACTTAAAAGATGACTGGAGAAGAGCTGCCTCCTCAAAGTAGAGTCAATCTTAATGACGTGGGTAGAGTAAAGCTTTCGGGACCTTCATTTGCTTATGTGGCAAGACTCAAAATGAGAAGAAACAGCTGCAAACATCCATTAATAATTAGAAACTGGAACATACAAAGTATGAATCTAGGAGAATTGGAAATCATCAAAAATGAAATGGAACACATAAACATCGATACCCTAGGCATTGGTGAGCTGAAATGGACTGGTATTGGCCATTTTGAATCAGACAATCATATAGTCTACTATGCTGGGAATGACAACTTGAAGAGGAATGGTGTTGCATTCATCGTCAAAAAGAACGTTTCAAGATCTATCCTGAAGTACAACGCTGTCAATGATAGGATAATATCCATACGCCTGTAAGGAAGACCAGTTGATACGACTATTATTCAAATTCACACACCAACCACTACGGCCAAAGATGAAGAAATAGAAGATTTTTATCAGCTGCTGCAGTCTGAAATTGATTGAACATGCAATCAAGGTGCATTGATAATTACTGGCGATTGGAATGCGAAAGGTGGAAACAAAGAAGAAGGATCAGTAGTTGGAAAATACAGCCTTGGTGATAGAAACAATGCCAGAGATCAAATGACAGAATTTTGTAGGACCAATGACTTCTTCATTGCAAACACCTTCTTTCACCAACATAAACGGTGACTATACACATGGACCTGGCCAGATGGAACATGCAGAAATCAAATTGACTACATTTGTGCTAACAGACAACGAAAAAGCTCAACATCATCAGTCAGAACAGGGCCGAGGGCTGATTGTGGGGAACAGGCCATCAATTGCTCATATGCAAGTTCAAGCTGAAACTGAAAAAAATCAGAGCAAGTCCACGAGAGCTAAAATATGCCCTTGAGTATATCCCACCTGAATTTAGAGACCATCTCGAGAATAGATTTGATGCATTGAACACTAGTGACCGAAGACCAGTCGAGTTGTGGAATGACATCAAGGACATCATCCATGAAGAAAGCAAGAGGTCACTGAAAAGACAGGAAAGAAAGAAAAGACCAAGATGGATGTCAGAGGAGACTCTGAAACTTGCTCTTGAGCATCGAGCAGCTAAAGCAAAAGGAAGAATTGATGAAGTAAAAGAACTGAAGATTTCAAAGGGCCTCTCAAGAAGACAAAATAAAGTATTATAATGACATGTGCAAAGAGCTGGAGATGGAAAACCAAAAGGGAAGAACACGCTCGGCGTTTCTCAAGCTGAAAGAACTGAAGAAAAAATTCAAGTCTCAAGTTGCAATAGTGAAGGATTCCATGGGGAAAATATTAAATGACGCAGGAAGCATCAAAAGAAGATGGAAGGAATACACAGAGTCATTATACCAAAAAGAATTAGTCGATATTCAACCATTTCAAGAGGTGACATATGATCAGGAACCGATGGCACTGAAGGAAGAAGTCCAAGCTGCTCTGAAGGCACTGGCGAAAAACAAGGTTCCAGGAATTGATGGAATATCAGTTGAGATGTTTCAACAAACAGATGCAGCACTGGAGGTGCTCACTTGTCTATGCCAAGAAATTTGGAAGACACCTACCTGGCCAACTGACTGGAAGAGATCCATATTTATGCCCATTCCCAAGAAAGGTGATCCAGCCGAATGTGGAAATTATAGAGCAATATCATTAATATCACACACGCAAGCAAATTTTGCTGAAGATCATTCAAAAACGGCTGCAGCAGTATATCGACAGGGAACTTCCAGAAATTCAGGCCAGTTTCAGAAGAGGACGTGGAACCAGGGATATCATTGCTGATGTCAGATGGATCCTGGCTGAAAGCAGAGAATACCAGAAGGATGTTTACCTGTGTTTTATTGACTATGCAAAGGCATTCGACTGTGTGGATCATAACAAACTATGGATAACACTGCGAAGAATGGGAATTCCAGAACACTTAATTGTGCTCATGAGGAACCTTTACATAGATCAAGAGGCAGTTGTTTGGACAGAACAAGGGGATACTGATTGGTTTAAAGTCAGGAAAGGTGTGTGTCAGGGTTGTATTCTTTCACCATACCTATTTCATCTGTATGCTGAACAAATAATACGAGAAGCTGGACTATATGAAGAAGAATGGGGCATCAGGATTGGAGGAAGACTCATTAACGACCTGCATTATGCAGATGACACAACCTTGCTTGCTGAAAGTAAAGAGGACTTGAAGCACTTACTAATGAAGATCAAAGATCACAGCCTCTGGTATGGATTGCACCTCAACGTAAAGAAAACAAAAATCCTCACAACTGGACCAATGAGCAACATTATGATAAATGGAGAAAAGATTGAAGTTGCCAAGGATTTCACTTTACTTGGGTCCACAATCAACAGCCATGGAAGCAGCAGCCAAAAAATCAAAAGACACATTGCATTGGGCAAATCTGCTGCAAAGGACCTCTTCAATGTGTTGAAGAGCAAAGATGTCACCCCGAAGACCAAGGTGCGCCTGACCCAAGCCATGGTATTTTCAATCGTATCATATGCATGTGAAAGCTGGACAATGAATAAGGAAGACCGAAGAAGAGTTGACACCTTTGAATTGTGGTGTTGGAGAAGAATATTAAATACACCACAGACCGCCAAAAGAACGAACAAATCTGTCTTGGAAGAAGTGCGGCCAGAATGCTCCTTAGAGGCAAGGATGGCGAGACTGTGTCTTACATACTTTGGACATGTTGTCAGGAGGGCTCAGTCCCTGGAGAAGGACATCATGCTTGGCAGAGTACAGGGTCAGCGGAAAAGAGGAAGACCCTCAACGAGGTGGATTGACACAGTGGCTGCAACAATGAGCTCAAGCATAACAACGATTGTAAGGATGGCGCAGGACCAGGCAGTGTTTCGTTCGGTTGTGCATAGGGTCGCTATGAGTCAGAACCAACTCGACGGCACCTAACAACAACAACAACAACCTCAGGGGTGTAGAAATGATGAGTGTAGGCATGCTTGCTACCTTTTAGATAGCCTTGGGTTTTAACAGCTTGAACTAAGGCAGTCAATATCTCCTAGCTGAGGTGCAGATGGAGCATACCTATAAGGTGTGGGTGGAGGAATTTATTCATTCATGTATTCATTTGTTATTCAGCAGTTTTAGAATAGCCTCCATCACTGATCCAGTGGAGAATTTGAAGGTGTGTTATAGGCAGAGGTCCCAGGGACTCTCATAGCTATTTGCCATACCCAAGAACACTCTGTCACTTCATTTAGATTCAATATCAGAAAACCACCCCAAGAAGTAGAAGTTATTATTATCATCCCAGTTTTTTTTTTTTTTTTTGCAGGCTAGAAAATGAAGGTTCATTTCACAGCTGGTGGAATAACTGTTACTGTAATAACTGTCATGTCCTCAAATGCTACAGTCTTCTGCATCTTTCACTGACGGTCCCAAAGAGAACAAGGTCATGCCTGGATGAAGCCCTTTGAGCCTCTGTGTTATTTAAGGGCAGTCTTCCTGATAGATGGCCAGCCCTTAGCCAAGCTCTGAGTGTTACCTAAACTCAGGGAGCATGTATTCAGTGAATTGGCCCATATTTCATCTCCCTACAAAATAGCTATTTAAATATCCCCTGAGTATGCACTTTCTGAATCATTAAGGCTGCAGGGTGCATCAATTACACTAATTTGGGAAAGTGATCAGATTATTGTGGGGCTGTTATTTTTAAGGAAAAGACATTTCAGTGTATTGATGGGGAATTGGTGTCCAATGTATATAGATTTCCAGTTATCTCCTTCATGGCAAGAGTCCATCTTTTTCCTTTAAGAGATGGAGAACACATTATCCCTGGTATTAACAAAGATCAATTTCAGTAAAGGAAGACATTCAACACAAGGGAAGTGAACTGAGCTGGGAATAAATGACGTAATATTTGAAGCGGTAAGAGATAAGTCATGCTGGGACTCCAAGTTCTTGTATAAAAGATGATTAAATGGAATTTTCGTCCCTGCTTTTTCTGTACTGTGAAGTATAATGTATCTATTTTGGCATCGTCAGTGAAGTATGCAGTTAATAATTGGGCTTCTTAAAGACTTCAGGTTTCTTTGGTCTTAATGTGAAGGGAGGGCCTTATCTTTACTGCCAACTCCTTTCTACTCTTCAAAACAAAGTGACAGCTTTTTATAAGAATTTGGCTTTGGGTGTTATCTTTCAAGAAAACTGTATTCCAAACTTCAATACGGTGAATAGCGTTACAAAGACACCATGAGGTTAATACGGGAGATTTTGGAAATAGAGTGAAGATAAGCTCTATGCTGAGATTTGAGATGCAATTAAAAAAAAAAAAAAAACAACGAGGTGAAAAGAAACAGTACTGGCACAGAATTTCTCAGTGTCTCTTAGGGAAAAATCAAACCAAAGCAGACTTTTTGCCTTTTTTTTGTGAACGAATTTCTTTGGGGTCCATAAAAGCTATTTAACTATTTAAGTGTGTTTATGTCGATGTTTAGAGCTGGAAGAGACCTCAGATATTTCAACAGATGAGAAAACTTAAGTCCAAAAAATTATGTGATTTACCAAGGATCCCAGGTTCCCTTCCTTCTGACTTTTAGGTATTTCTTGGTAGCTAATTTAGATTTTTGTTTTTAAAAGGAAACTTGTTCCAATTTTTTTTTTTATTATTGTGGTTTAAGTGAAAGTTTACAAATCAAGTCAGTCTCTCACACAAAAACTTAAATACACCTTGCTACATACTCCCAATTACGCTCTGCCTAATGAGACAGCCCCCTCTCTCCCTCCACTCTCCCTTTTCGTGTCCATTTCACCAGCTTCTAACCCCCTCCACCCTCTCATCTTCCCTCCAGGCAGGAGATGCCAACATAGTCTCAAGTGTCCACCTGATCTAAGAAGCTCAATCCTCACCAGCATCCCTCTCCAACTCATTGTCCAGTCCAATCCATGTCTGAAAAGTTGGCTTCAGGAATGGGTTCTGTCCTGGGCCAGCAGAAGGTCTGGGGGCCATGACCACCGGGGTCCTTCTAGTCTGTCAGACCATTAAGCCTGGTCTTTTTATGAAAATTTGGGGTCTGCATCCCACTGGCGTCCTACTCCCTCAAGGGTTCTCTGTTGTGTTCCCTGTCAGGGCAGTCATTGGTTATAGCCAGGCACCATCTAGTTCTTCTGGTCTCAGGATGATGTAGTTTCTGGTTCATGTGGTCCTTTCTGTCTCTTGGGCTCGTAATTACCTTGTGTCCTTGGTGTTCTTCATTCTCCCTTGATCCAGGTGGGTTGAGACCAATTGATGCATCATAGTTGGCTGCTTGCTAGCGTTTAAGACCCCAGATGCCACTCTTCAAAGTGGGATACAGAATGTTTTCTTAATAAATTTTATTATGCCAATTAACTTAGATGTCCCCTGAAACCATGGTCCCCAAACCCCTGCACCTGCTACACTGGCTTTTGAAGCATTCAGTTTATTCAGGAAACTTCTTTGCTTTTGGTTTAGTCCAGTTGTGCTGACCTCCCCTGTATTGTGTGTTGTCTTTCCCTTCACCTAAAGTAGTTCTTATCTACTATCTAATTAGTGAACACCCCTCTCCCACCCTCCCTCCTTTCCTCCCTCCTCTCGTAACCACAAAAGGATGTTTTCTTCTCAGTTTAAACTATTTCTCAAGATCTTATAATAGTGGTCTCATACAGTATTTGACCTTTTCCAACTGACTAATTTCACTCAGCATAATGCCTTCCAGGTTCCTCCATGTTATGAAATGTTTCACAGATTCCTCACTGTTCTTTATTGATGCATACTATTCCATTGTGTGAATATGCCATGAATTATTTATCCATTCATCCATTGATGGGCACCTTGGTTGCTTCCATCTTTTTACTATTGTAAACAGTGCTGCAGTAAACATGGGTGTGCATATATCTGTTCGTGTAAAGGGTCTTATTTCTCTAGGGTATATTCCGAGGAGTGGGATTGCTGGATCGTATGGTAATTCTATTTCTAGCTTTTTAAGGAAGCGCCAAATCGATTTCCAAAGTGGTTGTACCATTTTACATTCCCACCAGCAGTGTATAAGAGTTCCAATCTCTCCGCAGCCTCTCCAACATTTATTATTTTGTGTTTTTTGGATGAATGCCAGCCTTGTTGGAGTGAGATGAAATCTCATTGTAGTTTTGATCTGTATTTCTCTAATGGCTAATGATCATGAACCTTTCCTAATGTATCTGTTAGCTACCTGAATGTCTTCTTGAGTGAAGTGTCTCTTCATATCTTTTGCCCATTTTTTAATTGGGTTATTTGTCTTTTTGTAGTCGAGTTTTTGCAGTATCATGTAGATTTTAGAGATCAGGCGCTGATCGGAAAAGTCACAGCTAAAAACTTTTTCCCAGTCTGTAGGTAGCCTTTTTACTCTGTTGGTGAAGTCTTTGGATGAGCATAGGTGTTTGATTTTTAGGAGCTCCCAGTTATCTAGTTTTTCTTCCTCATTCTTAATAATGTTTTGTATACTGTTTATGCCATATATTAGGGCTCCTAACACTGTCCCTATTTTTTCTTCCATGATCTTTATCATTTTAGATTTTATATTTAGGTCTTTGATCCATTTTGAGCTCGTTTTTGTGCATGGAGTGAGGTATGGGTTTTTTTTTTTTTCATTTTTTTGCAGATGGATATCCAGTTATGCCAGCACCATTTGTTAAAAAGACTGTCTTTTCCCCATTTAACTGTTTTGGGGCCTTTGTCAAATATCAGCTGCTCATATGTGGATGGATTTACGTCTGGATTCTCAATTCTGTTCCACTGGTCTATCTATCTGTTGTTGTACCAGTACCAGGTTGTTTTGACTACTGTGGCAGTATAATAGGTTCCAAAATAAGGTAAAGTAAGGCCTCCCACTTTGTTCTTCTTTTTCAGTAATGCCTTATTTATCCGGGGCCTCTTTCCCTTCCACATGAAGTTGGTGATTTGTTTCTCCATCTCATTAAAAAATGTCCTTGGGATTTTGATCAGAATTGCATTAAATGTATAGATCGCTTTTGGTAGAATAGACAGTTTTGTAATGTTAAGTCTTCCTATCCATGAGCAAGGTATGTTTTTCCACCTATGTAAGTCTCTTTTGGTTTCTTGCAGAAGTGTACTGTAGTTTGTATAAGTCTTTTACATCTCTGGTAAGGTTTATTCTTAAGTATTTTATCTTCTTGGGGGCTACTGTAAATGGCATTCATTTGGAGATTTCCTCTTTGATGTTCTTTTTGTTGGTGTAGAGGAATCCAACTGATTTTTGTATGTTTACCTTGTAACCTGATACTCTGCTGAACTCTTCTATTAGTTTCAGGAATTTTCTGGAGGATTCCTTAGGGTTTTCTGTGTATAAGATCATGTCATCTGCAAATAGAGATACTTTGACTTCTTCCTTGCCAATCTGGATGCCCCTTATTTCTTTATCTAGCCTAATTGCTCTGGCTAGGACCTCCAACACACTATTGAACAAGAGTGGTGATAAAAGGCATCCTTGTCTGGTTCCTGATCTCAATGGGAATGCTTTCAGGCTCTCTCCATTTAGGGTGATGTTGGCTGTTGGCTTTGTATAAATGCCCTTTATTATGTTGAGGAATTTTCCTTCTATTCCTATTTTGCTGAGAGTTTTTATCATGAATGGGTGTTGAACTTTGTCAAATGCCTTTTCTGCATCAATTGATAAAATCATGTGATTCTTGTCTTTTGTTTTATTTATGTGGTGGATTACATTAGTTGTTTTTCTAATGTTGAACCATCCCTGCATACCTGGTATGAATCCCACTTGGTCTTGATGAATTATTTTTTTGATATGTTCTTGAATTCTATTGGCTAGAATTTGTCGAGGATTTTTGCATCTACATTCATGAGGGATATAGGTGTATAATTTTCTTTTCTTGTTGCGTCTTTACCTGGCTTTGGTATCAGGGATATGGTCGCTTCATCGAATGAGTTTGGGAGTATTCCGTCTTTTTATATGCTCTGAAATACCTTTAGTAGTGGTGTTAACTCTTCTCTGCAAGTTTGGTAGAACTCTGCAGTAAAGCCATCCGGGCCAGGGCTTTTTTTTTGTTGGGAGTTTTTTGATTACCTTTTCAATCTCTTCTTTTGTTATGGTTCTATTTAGTTGTTCTACCTCTGTTTGTGTTAGTTTAGGTAGGTAGTGTGTTTCTAAGAATTCATCCATTTCTTCTAGGTTTTCAAATTTGTTTGAGTATAGTTTTTCATAGTAATCTGATATGATTCTTTTAAGTTCAGTTGGGTCTGTTGTAATATCGCCCATCTCATTCCTTATTTGGGTTATTTGCTTCCTCTCCTGTTTTTCTTTTGTCAGTTTGGCCAGTGGTTTATCAATTTTGTTGATTTTTTCAAGAAACCAGCTTTTGGTCTTGTTAATTCTTTCAATTGTTTTTCTGTTTTCTGTTTCATTTAGTTCAGCTCTAATTTTTATTGTTTGTTTTCTTCTGATGCCTGTGGGTGTCTTTTGTTGCTCTCTTTCTATTTGTTCAAGTTGTAGGGATAATTCTTTGATTTTGGCCCTTTCTTCTTTTTGGATGTGTGCATTTATTGATATAAATTGGCCTCTGAGCACCGCTTTTGCTATGTCCCAAAGGTTCTGATAGGAAGTGTTTTCATTCTCACTGGATTCTCTGAGTTTCTTGATTCCATCCTTAATGTCTTCTATAATCCAGTCTTTTTTGAGCAGGGTATTGTTCAGTTTCCAAGTGTTTGATTTCTTTTCCCTGCTTTTCCTTTATTGATTTTCACTTTTGTGGCCTTATGGTCAGAGAAGATGCTTTGTAATATTTCAGTGTTTTGGATTCTGCTAAGACTTGCTTTATGACCTAATATGTGGTCTTTTCTGCAGAATGTTCCATGTGCACTAGAAAAGAAATTATACTTGGTTGCTGTTGAGTGGAGTGTTCTGTATGTGTCTACGAGGTCAAGATGGTTGATTGTGGCATTTAGATCTTCTGTGTCTTTACTGAGCTTCTTTCTGGATGTCCTGTCCTTCACCAAAAGTGGTGTGTTGAAGTCTCCTACTATTATTGTGGAGCTGTCTATCTCACTTTTCAATGCTGATAGAGTTTGTTTTATGTATCTTGCAGCCCTGTCACTGGGTGCATAAATATTTAATATGGTTATATCTTCTGGGTGTATTGTCCCTTTAATCATTATATAGTGTCCTTCCTTATCCTTTCTCATGGATTTAACTTTAAAGTCTATTTTGTCAGAAACTAATATTGCCACTCCTGCTCTTTTTTTGATTCTTGTTGCTTGATATATTTTTTTCCATCCTTTGAGTTTTAGTTTGTTTGTGTCTCTAAGTCTAAGGCATGTCTCCTGTAGGCAGCATATAGACGGATCTTGTTTTTTAACCCATTCTGCCACTCTCTGTCTCTTTATTTAGTCCATTTATATTCAGTGTAATTATGGGTAAGTATGAATTTAGTGCTATCATTTGATGTCTTTTTTTGTGTGTTGACAGTTTGTTTTTCCCACTTAATTTTATGTGCTGAGTAGATTATCTTTATACATTGTCCTTTCCTCATATTTGTTGTTGTTGATTTTGTTTCTGCTGAGTATTTTTTTCTGGTATTTTATTTTGATGAGTAGAATAGTTTGTCTCCTTTGTGGTTACTTATTATTTATGCCTATTTTTCTAAATTTAAACCTAACTTTTATTTCTTTGCATCGCCGTACCTTCCTCTCCATATGGAAGGTGTATGATTACATTTCTTCGTCCCTCTTTATTATTTTAATGTTGTCTTCTTTTATATAATAACATCACTTTCACCCTGTTTTGAGCTTTTTTTTTTTTTTTTTAAATAATCTTGCTTTGTTTTTTTGAATTTCCCTGTCTGGGTTGACTTCTGGTTGCTCTGCCCAGAGTTCTAGTCTTGGGTTCATACCTGATAATATTGATTTTCTAACCGAAGAACTCCCTTTAGTATTTCTTGTAGTTTTGGTTTGGTTTTTATAATTCCCTCAACTTGTGTTTATCTGGAAAAGTCTTAATTTCACCTTCATATTTAAGAGACAGTTTTGATGTGTATATGATTCTTGGCAGGCAATTTTTAAAATATGTCATCCTATTGCCTTCTTGCCTGCATGGTTTCTGCCGAGTAGTCCAAGTTTATTCTTATTGGCTCTCCTTTGTAGGTGACTTTTCATTTATCCCTCGCTGCTCTTATAATTCTCTCTTTATCTTTGGTTTTGGCAAGCTTGATTGCGATATGTCTTGGTGACTTTCTTTTAAGATCTACCTTATGTGGAGTTCGATGAGCATCTTGGATAGGTATCATCTCATCTTTCACGATATCAAGGAAGTTTTCTGCCAACAAATCTTCAACAATTTTCTCTGTATTTTCCGTTATTCCTCCCTGTTCTGGTACTCCAATCACTCATCAGTTACTCTTGACAGAGTCCCACATGTTTCTTAAGTTTTCTTCATTTTTTTAAATTCTTTTATCTGATTTTTCTTCAAATATATTAGTGCCAAGTGATTTATCTTCGAGTTCAGAAACTCTAGCTTCTACTTGCTCAATTCTACTCCTCTGACTTTCTATTGAGTTGTCTACTTCTGTAATTTTATTGTTAATCTTCTGAATTTCTAATTGCTGTCTGTCTTTGGATTTTTCCAGGTTATTAAACTTTTCATTATGTTCTTGAATAATCTTTCTAAATTCTTCGATTGCTTTATCTGTGTGTTCCTTGGCTTATTCTGCGTATTGCCTCATTTCCTTCCTGATGTCTTGAAGTGTTCTCTATATTAAACTTTTGTATTCTGGCTCTAGTAATTCCAGGAATGCACTCTCATCTAGAAGATCCCTGGATTCTTTGTTTTGCGAGCCTGTTGAGGTGATCATGGTCTGTTTCTTTATGTGCCTTGATATTGACTGTTGTCTCCGAGCCATCTATAAGTTATTGTATTAGTTTATGCTTGCTTACTGTGTTGCAGCTTCTTGCTTTGTTTTCTTTTGTTATATCCCTATGGGTTGCTTGAGTGAGCTAGCTTGATTATTTTCACCTTTGGAGCTCTGGCGTCCTGTCCCCAGCTGGCTAGAGGTGTTATCAGGTATATCAGTCTAGGAGTCCATTCAGTTTCCTTGTATGAATTCAGCTCAGGTACCCAGGTAGCTGATCATCAAGTGTGTCATACAGGCTCTGTCCTACAGTCTTCAAGGGGCAGGGGTGATTGGCATATATACCGGTATCTGGTTGCAGCAGGGGGTCATGCTCTGAACAAGGCAGGGGGCTGAGAACCGACCCCCGAGTGTCTCTGAGGAAAACACATCTCTGTTCCCTAGAGTTTGCTGGTGGGTGGGTTCTGCAGACAGCCCATGGGCACCCAAAGTTTTTGGTTGTAAGGGCTGGGAGGTACCAGTTATCTTTGGACCCCTGTTGCAGGTGGCTGGGTGACCTGAGTGGAGCTACCAGTCCTTAGGTTCCTAATGTGGGTAGGTGAGGACCTTGTTTGATAGGCAAAGCAATGTCAAACATCAAACACTCACCTCTTCACCGCACAGCTGAAATGGTTGGAGTTTGCCAATAAGGGCCTATTCTCTTGAAATAGGCCCGCACAAGTCCGTGCAGAAGGGAAAAGTGCTCAAAGTCTGCAGACAGTTTATGCCTGGACAGGAGCCACGTTTGTACTGAGCTCCCCCAGTTAGTGGAGCTAGCAAATTATCTTTTCCCCCAGTTGCAAATTTTTTCCTTCCCCAAGGCCAGGAGGATGGCTCTAGGTGCTCAACAGTGCCTATCTCAGTCCCAGGGAATTCAGCCCCTGAAGCCGGGTTGGGGGTGGGGAGGGCACGGCAAAATATACTCAGGTACTTAGCTGTTACTGACAGCACCGTTCTTCTCAGGTTCCGGAGGTGTGAGTAGGCTCTGCAGCTGGCTGCTTCTCCCTGAGGAAAATGGGGCCCAACACTAGTACCACCCTGCAGCCACCACTCCAGGAATGGTACCTGAGTGCTCCCTGCAATTCAGGTCTGGCAACTCCTCTCAGCTTCTGAATGGTCTCTTCCTCCGCCTGCCCCTCAGTTCCTTTTCTAAGCCTTTGAAGCTCAGGGCTCCCAGCTTGTCACAAATACACTCGTTTCACTTGTTTTTTCAGGTCTTTGTTGTAAAGAGGGCTCGTTGGAAGCGTCTGTCTATTCCACCATCTTTGGTCTGCCTCCTCGAACTGCCTTGTTCCAATTTTTTAAATTCTGTTTTTGATGGTGATATTGACTTTTGAAGATCTCCAAAAACTAGCCCTGTGACTGGATGCCAGAATTTGGAATGGAATCAAACACTAAGTTTCTGTTTCCATGCTTATTTGGGATAGAATGGCAAGGGTACAAAAAGCACATTTTCACACAGTAATATTTGGAGGCCAGCCAAGAAACAACAGAAAAATCTATACAGGAAAATGAGCTTTGGTATATCAGGTAGTAGCTCTTCCCTTAACAGCATGCTCCCTAGCAGAGATGACTAGAAGGTAGAAATAAAGAAGAGTTGAACTACCTAGGATCTGACGTTTATGACTTCTCTAGCTCAGAGACCGATTATGGAGGTGTTACAATCTAAACTGGAAGAAATGAACCAAGAACCCTACCCTTATTTTTATTTTTGTCCATTTCATTATTTTTTCAACCCTAACTTGTTCCAGAATGGAGAGGTTATTGAGATCAAAGATTTTCAACACCAGACAGAGATGCATGTCAGAATTTTCCAAAGCAGGGAAGGGACCACCATCCTGTCACCTAGGGTTAGAGTTCTGAGGTGAAGCTTCACAAAGCTTTCTTCTTTCCAAGCTGCTTCCAGCACAGTGGTTAACAGGAAGGGTGGGCAGTGGGTACTAATGGAGGTGACATGAAAGATGGCAGCCCGGAGGTGTGGGTTCCAATCATAGCCCTCCTGCTCACCAGCTACATGTTCTTGACAAGATCCATTTCTTACCATTAGGCTGGTTGATCTCAACATCCACAAGAACGGGTCTAGGCTCCTCTCTTTCCATCTGTCATATCAGCCAACTGCCATGGCCACACCCTGAACCATGCTATCCCCCTTCTCTCCCTTTGTACTATTATAAACTTGGAATCTCCACTCCTGGCCATTTCTCTATTTCTACCACATATCCTAGTCTTCCCAGCCCTCTTCTTCTATCCTTCAGGATCTCTAGCTCCTTGACTTTGCCGGGTCTTCCAGTCCATCAGTGTTTTTTGGCTTTTCCTCCTTTTCTACCATTATATTCTTCATAGGTACCACCAGTAGCATTTGATTTCAACTCACCGTGACCCCATGCGTGTCAGAGTAGCACTGTGCTCCATAAAATTTTCAATGGCTAATTCCAAAAGAACGAACAAATCTATCTTGGAAGAAATACAACCAGAATGTTCCTTAGAAGCAAGGGTGGCGAGACTGCGTCTTACATACTTTGGACATGTTCTCAGGAGTGATCAGTCCTTGGAGAAAGACATCGTGCTTGGTAAAGTACAGGGTCAGAGGAAAAGAGAAAGACCCTCAATGAGATGGATTGACACAGTGGCTGTAACAATGGGCTCAAGCATAACAATGATTGTAGGGATGGCGCAGGATGAGGCAGTGTTTTGTTCTGTGGTACATAGGGTTGCTATGAGTTGGAACCGACTTGATGGCACCTAACAACAACAACAATTCTTCATGGATAGTCAATTCAATAACACTCTTTCCAGTACCCTCCTCTACCTCCCGAGCTGGTCTTCTATTCATAGTCAGCACCCTGATGATCCCAGCTCTGGACAAATCTAACCACCCACTTCTTCAAGTCATGCTGCTTAGTGGTGCCTATGAAAACACATCACGGTGTCATTCTTACAAATTAAGAGTTGGCAGCCCCTTGGCATGTGAAGCTTCTTGATCTAGTTCTCATAATGACTACTTTAAACTTTTACCACTCTCCTCAATCTTTTTATCCTATCCCTATTTCTAATTTCAAACCCTTCATTTGCTGCAGAGCTTCCTCTTCCCTGAGAGGAGGATTACTTGGGGGCGTATATTAAAATCTCATGGGGTCTGAGTGATCTGAACTGAGAGACGAGAGGACAGTTCAGACAAGCATGAGCAGGTGTAGATGGTCTGGCCATAGCAGAGGGTGGGAAACCAACTGGATGGCTAAGGTGGGTTCCTGGAGCTGAAACAGCAGATAAATTTTGACCCCCTTTGAGAGTACTATGTCTTTGTCTCATTGAATTTCTAATTCATTTGAAATTCCAACTAAAAATTTTTACTTCCCATCTATCTGAAACTCTTAAATTTACTCTAACAGCATTTTTGGATACAAAGTAAAAGGAAAGATGCTATATAACAAAGTGGTGTTCTTTATATTGAGTTAGTCAGACGGAGCCCTTCTCTGAAATTTTATACTTCAAATGTAGTTCTGGCCTGATTATGTTCCCTTTTGTTTTCATTGTCTGGCTTCTCAGCAGGTTTAGAATTTTAGCCTGGAGAAAGATTTTCCTTCCTCAAGGCATGGAGAAGATAGTAACAGAAGTGTTCTGGGTTGAGTGGCCCTTTAATGATTAGTGTTTCTGACTTCCCTTACCTAGTTTTTACTCTGATTGCTTTCTGGTGATACACAGAGTCCCTAAACAGGGTGGAAGAAAGTAACGACCCAGAACAAAGAGCAAAGAACGTTTCACTTCTTTTCATCATATGATTTTGTCTTTTGGCTCTTTCCCGATGAAAGAAGACAATCAATAGCAAGTTATTTTTTAGGTGCGGTGGATAGGAATCAAGTACTCATTATGGAAAAAGTCAGTAGTTCTGTGCACAAACAGATCCCAAGGACCACATGGCCAATGAGAAGGGCTTTCTCCTACATAAAAGTTTGTGGGCAAAGTACAGTCGCTGTGCCTTTCTCTGGGTGGCAGCAAGGATGTGTATAGTGAGAGAAAGATCATAAAATGGATAGAAAGCTTCCACATAGGAAAGCCACAAGCTTCTACCCAACCTCTTACCTCAGTCAGCAACCCTGAAACTCCAGTTGGATCATTTGGACTGCCTTTCGTAAAAGCTGGCTAAGAGCTAAGGTGGGGAATACACAATGGGTAGTCGGCAGGGGAGAGATGGTCCTACCGCCAAAGTGGGAGATAGTCCCACCACCAAAAACGGACCAAGGAGTCTTTTTAGATATATTTATATAGTTAACTAGTCCTTGACATGTTTATGTTAAAAAGAAAAAAACTTCTTAAATGAGTTTATATTTTTTAATAAATAAAAATATTCGTTATTTAAAGGAGCCAAATTCTTTGTAGAAACAGGACCAAGTTCCTTGTTCGGAGTGATTGGCCCTGTGGGTGTTCAGACTAGATTTCCTGGCTGTGTCCACTGAGGCTTAATTCTGTTTTTCCCCAGTGGCTTCAGGTTACATAAGGAACTCCCCACTCCAGGAGAAAAACTTCGTTCCACAGGAGAAAGGAATTCTTTCTGGGTCATATGCTAAATGCTCCGTCAGTGAAGGGCAGAATGCCCCTATGAGCCAAAGCAGTTCAGGAGGTTCTCAGAGCAAATACGCGTTCTGAGGAAGTCATCTACCTTAAAGAAAACTGGGTCTACTATATGATTTTTTTTTTAATCTGTAAAATTGATCATATGGACCCTTTCTGTCTTGTTAAGACACTAAGCTGGGAAGCTTTGTTTCAGATGTTTTTAGTTCTTGCCAGAAAGGTATCACTTTGAGAGTATAACCAATCTTGCATGTAAATACTTTTTTTTTGTAATTAAAAAAAATTATCAAACAAATTTAAATTTCATAAAGTATTTACTCCCTATTTTATATTCTGCTTCTAAAACCAAAATCAAACCCATTGCCATCAAGTCGATTCCAACTCATAGTGACTCTATAGGACAGAGTAGAACTGCCCCATAAGGTTTTCAAGGAGCAGCTGGTGGATTTGAACTGATGACCTTTTCGTTAACAGCTGACCTCTTAACCACCGCACCACCAGGGCTTAGCTTGGTGTTTATTTAGAGTCAGATACATCTGCATTATTTGTGGGTCCTTCCCTGAAGGAATTCCCAACGTTTCTTGTAAATTTTCCCAGTACTCTAGACCTTCAAAGGCACCAAGAAACCAATGGAGTTGTTATATCCAGATTGAATTGTGTCCCTAAGCAGATAGGTTGAATTCTTACCTCCAGTACCCATGACTGTGATCTTGTTTGGGAATAGATTTTTGGAAAATGTTATCAGTTAACATGAGGTCATAATGGAGTAGGGAGCATCCTAATCCCACCTGAGTGACTCTTTACAAAAAAGGAGAAGAGACACAGAGATACAGTGGGGAAAATGACACCTAATGCTACAGCTACAAGCCAAGGAAAGCCTGGAGCTACCAAAAGCCAGAAGAGAGGCATGGAATAGATTCTCCCTCAGGACCTCAGAAGGAATCAACATGGTTGACTCCTTGACCTCAGACTCTCAACCTTTGGAACTATGAGACAATAAATTTCTGTTGTTTTAAGCCACCCCTTTTGTGGTAGCTTATTACGCAGCCCTAGAGAAGGACGTCTTGCTTGGTAAAGTAGAGGGCCAGTGAAAAAAGAGGAAGACCCCCAACAAGACAGATTGACACAGTGGCTGCGACAATGGGCTCAAGCATAAAAACGATTATGAGGATGGCACAGGACCAGATAGTGTTTTTTGTTCTGTTGTACGTAGGATCACTATGAGTTGTAACCAGCTTGACAGCACCTGTCTTAGTTATCTAGTGCTGCTATAACAGAAATACCACAAGTAGATGGCTTTAACAAAGAGAAATTTTTTCTTTTACAGTCTGGGAGGCTAGAAGTCCAAATTCAGATTGACAGCTCTAAAGAAAGGCTTTCTCTCTCTGTTGGCTCTGGAGGAAGGTCCTTGTGATCAATCTTCCCTTGGTCTAGGAGCTTCTTTAGCAGGAACCTCAAGTCCAAAGGATGTGCTCTGTTCCCAGCACCACTTTCTTGGTGGTATGAAATCCCCAGGTCTGTCTGCTCACTTTTGTCTTTTATATCTCAAAAGAAATTGGCTTAAGACACAATCTAACCTTGTAGATCTCACCAATATAACTGCTGCTAATCCATCTCACTAACATCATAGTGACAGAACTTACAACACATCGGAAAATCACATTCTTCTCATTTTGAGTTGGGCCACATCAGCAAATGAAGGTCCTGAAAACTTTACTCCATCACATCATTAAGGTTGACTCTACTTTGAGGAGGCAGCTCTTCCCCAGTCATCTTTTGAGTGCCTTCCAACCTGGGAGCTCATCTTCCAGCACTATATCAGACAATGTTCCACTGCTATTCATAAGGTTTTCACTGGCTAATGCTTTTCAGAAGTAAACTGCTGGGTCCTTCCTAATTTGTCTCAGTCTGGAAGCTCAGCTGAAACCTGTCCTCCATGGGTGACCCTGCTGTTATCTGAATACCGGCAACATAGCTTCCAGCATCACAGCAACACGCAAGCCCCCACAGTATGACAAACTGACAGACTCAAAATGAGAAGAAACAGCTGCAAACATCCATTAATAATCAGAACCTGGAATGTATGAAGTATGAATCTAGGAAAATTGGAAATTGTCGAAAATGAAATGGAACGCATAAACATTGACACCTAGGCATTAGTGAGCTGAAATGAGCTGGTATTGGCCGTTTTGAATGGGACAATCATACAGCTACTATGCTGGGAATGACACCTTGAAGAGGAATGGTGTTGCATTCATCGTCAAAAAGAACTTTTCAAAGTCTATCCTAAAGTATAACGCTGTCATTACACCAAGAAGAATTAGCTGATGTTCAACCATTTCGAGAGGTGACATATGATCAGGAACCGATGGTACTGAAGGAAGAAGTCCAAGCTGATCCAAAGGCATTGGCAAAAAACGAGGCTCCAGGAATTGATGGAATATCAGTTGAGATGTGTCAACAAAATATGCGGTGCTGGAGGTGCTCACTTGTCTATGCCAAGAAATATGGAAGACAGTTTCCTGGCCAACTGACTGGAAGAGATCCATATTTATGCCTATTCCCAAGAAAGGTGATCCAGCCGAATGTGGAAATTATAGAACAATATCATTAATATCACACGCAAGCAAAATTTTGCTGAAGATCATTCAAAAATAGCTGCAGCAGTATATCGACAGGGAACTTCCAGAAATTCAGGCCAGTTTCAGAAGAGGACGTGGAACCAGGGATATCATCGCCGATGTCAGATGGATCCTGGCTGAAAGCAGAGAATACCAGAAGGATGTTTACCTGTGTTTTATTGACTATGCAAAGGCATTCGACTGTGGATCATAACAAACTATGGATAACATTGCGAAGAATGGGAATTCCAGAACACTTAATTGTGCTCATGAGGAAACTTTACGTAGATTCAAGAGGCAGTTGTTCGGACAGAACAAGGGGATACTGATTGGTTTAAAGTCAGGAAAGGTGTGCGCCAGAGTTGTATTCTTTCACCATACCTATTCAATCTGTATGCTGAGCAAATAACCTGAGAAGCTGGACTATATGAACCAGAACGGGGCATCAGGATTGGAGGAAGACTCACTAACAACCTGCATTATGCAGATGACACAACCTTGCTTGCTGAAAGTGAAGAGGACTTGAAGCACTTACTAATGAAGATCAAAGACCACAGCCTTCAGTATGGATTGCACCTCAACATAAAGAAAACAAAAATCCTCACAACTGGACCAATGAGCAACATCATGATAAACAGAGAAAAGATTGAAGTTGTCAAGGATTTCATTTTATTTGGATCCACAATCAACAGCCATGGAAGCAACAGTCAAGAAATCAAAAGATGCATTGCACTGGGTAAATCTGCTGCAAAGGACCTCTTTAAAGTAATGAAGAGCAAAAATGTCACCTTGAAGACTAAGGTGCACCTGACTCAAGCCATGGTATTTTCAATCACATCATATGCATGTGAAAGCTGGACAATGAATAAGGAAGACTGAAGAAGAAGTGATGCCTTTGAATTGTGGTGTTGGAGAAGAATATTGAATATATCATGGACTGCCAAAAGAACAAACACATCTGTCTTAGAAGAAGTACAGCCAGAATGCTCCTTGGAAGCAAGGATGGCGAGACTGTGTGTTACACACTTTGGACATGTTGTCAGGAGGGATTAGTCCCTGGGGAAGGACGTCATGCTTGGCAGAGTACAGGGTCAGAGGAAAAGAGGAAGACCCTCAACGAGGTGGACTGACACAGTGGCTGCAACAATGAGCTCAAGCATAACAATGATTGTAAGGATGGTGCAGGACCGGGCAGTGTTTCGTTCTGCTGCGCATACGGTTGCTATGAGTAGGAACCGGCTCGACGGCACCTAACAACAACAGAAAAATCACATCGGATGACAAAATGGTGGACAATCACACAACACTGGGAATCATGGCCCAGACAAACTGATACACATATTTTTAGGGGACACAATTTAATCCATGACAGCACCTAACAACAACACAGGGAACTAATATAGAAGTTATAAATATTTCTGGATACAAACGATTACTTTGGTACTTGAAATTTTCCGCTTTCCCCTCATAAACTTTCATAGATCCCTTCTCAGAGACCATCCACCATGCCAGTGATATACTAGTCAGGAACTGCCTGAGGTCATAAGGAAGCCAGCAGCAGAGATCCATTTAGCTTGCCAAGATTGTTCTGACTGGAAACAGCAGCCTGGATTTTAGCAAAGGAGAAGAACTCTCATGTAATCGTTTCCAGTGTGCACATTCTGGTGTTTCTGTCTTTCTCACTTCCTCTGTTTCCCTGTTTCACTGTGTCCTTTTGTCTTTCTTACTCTCTTCATGCCTTCCTTTCATAAAAGCCTTGTGGAACAGCCTGACAGCCTTTGCATGAGAAACTATCTGGATGTCTGAAAACAGAACCTAATATGGGAGGTTGATGATGTTCAAAGCATCAGGGGTTCCTGTGTGAAATAAAGGGGAAGGAGATCACTAAGTGGCCTTTAAAGGGAAGGTGGGTGGATCACTGAAAGGAGACAAGCTATTTTGAAGTTGAAAGTTATGCTACGAGTGACCCTTAGGCAGGAGCATTACACTGAGGTCTTTAAAAACTGACAAAGGGTAAATAATAATGGAAAGGGTCCACTTTCCTTTGGCTACTGGAGGGTCAGAATAATCTGTGCTAGAACAGAAAACTGGAGTGTTGAGTTCTTGACCACCCGGCCTCCAGTTAGTCATGAGCCTTGAATAAGCACCTAAAGCCTCAGTGACTCCTTTCCTGATGGGATTAATAATGCCCACACTAATGATCTCTCTAGGGACATCAGGAGAATGAAAGATTTGATAAAAACCACGTTGAACAACTGCAAAGCACTACACCACAGCTAGGTCATTTTACAAATGGGTGGTACTTTGTCTAAGAACAGAGATTATTTTAGCTTTTACAATTTGATACATTTTTCAACATGTTGGGAATTATAGCAACGAGAGTCCCAGTAAGAAACAATTCAGTGAAGAGACTCTAATGAAGGGTCCTACTTATAAATGTGTGGGCAGGGTCAAGAGAACCAACTAGGTATGTTAAGACACCCAGAAACTACCAATAACCCACCCCACCCAGTGCCCTCAAGTTGATTCAATAGTAGGAAGCTATTACCACTGCTACACCAGTTACCAGAACCCAGTGAGAATTATAGCTGTGAGTCCTTGAAAAAAGGTGGGGACAGGGAAGAAATACCCAGTTCTCTCTCTCTCCTCTCACCTTCTGATCTCCTGCTGGTGCTTTCTATTAGCCAAAGCCCACTAGAGACCAGAAAGCAAGTGAGCCTGGATGATGTCGTCTGTAGAGATAGCCTTTGAAGACACAGAACATGGTAGAGAAAGGCAAAGAATGGATAGAAGCAATAGCAGGGAATAGGGGATGGGGAACGAATAAAGACTAGCCAATATAGGGGTGACTCCACCTATTGACAATAGTGAGACTGGCTAGCAGGGCACAGGAAAGCTATTTTAGTTCATTACTTCAGTTCCCCACTCCACCAAAACAAAACAACATTAATTCATTTCTTGATGAGTTTCAGAAAAAGAAAGACCTCATATTCTCCATTTCTTTGCCTTGTGCTCTGAACCACAGCAATCTATGGATGCCTTGACTTTTCTGTATACTGGAATTGAGTGGGGAGTTGCATCTCTTTCTTTCCCCTGAAGTCTTCTCATTAGCTGAGTATTTAAAAAGGAAGATCAATTTTCATGTATAATACCCCAGACAAGCCATGAGACAGCAAGGCAGAGGTCTACTCAAATGACAACCAGAGTTGTGACACACCCATGTCCATACATCTAAATGTCTATCACCTAATACAGGAGACACCATGAAGCAACTGAAGCTTAATCTTCAGTGCCTTCAACTCAAATAGACCACTTCCAAAGCCCTAACTAGCAAGGGTCTGGAAATTTCATATTCATAATCTTATAGTCTTTTTCTTAAAGCAGGCCTCCAAGATTGTATAAACTTCAGGCCCCCAAAACCTGGATATGTCCCTTCCTCTACATCTTTGTCCCTGAAGACCTTTGCTGCACATGACTCCCCTGAGAGTGTTTGCAGCAATCCAAAGCACAAGTAATTACTATACAATAGATCTATGGGCTGAAACCCCTCAGACATATGGTCTAGTAATGGGCCTAACAAAGGAGAAATTGCAAGGTGCCACTGCATCCTAATAAAGCTGTAGCAGTAAAACACAGTTGGTGACATGGGTGGCAAAGGCAGGCTGCCGAGGTCTCTTTAGTCACAAACAAACTCACTCAGTTGCTCTGCAGTTTCATAAATCTTAAATGTGACACTATGGAGATGGTCACCTCATCAGCTGGTCTGGCCAACTTCTGCACCTGCTTTTGTGGGAGGTGTGGGCAGGCCTGCTTTGATGGCTGTTCCAGACAGAACCTAATCTAGGCCGTGGGAAAGCTAGCAGAGGCTCTTCACCTGGATGCATTTGGAAATGTGCCAGCCCCAGGGCACTGTGCCCTGGGTTGGGTCACAGAGATTAAACTGTGGCTCATTAGCTCCAGCCTCTATTAATACTGCCAAACTCTGGCTTAAGTCCCTTGCCAATAAGGTTCCTTTTCATCCACAGTCGTAAAGTGCGTACAATGCTTCATGCCATTGAGTGCAAGAGCAATTGGGTTAAAGATGCTGATGCTTTAAAGCTCTTTCTCCCTCTACAGAAAAATCAAAGACCCAATCTGGATTGAGAATGTACAATGTGGAAGCACTGGGGATTAAGGGGAAAAAAAATTACATTTCCTATATATTTCAAATTTATACACCAACCACTAATGCCAGAAATGAAATAATTGAAGACTCTTACCAACTTCAGTCTGAAATTGAGAAAAATGCAACCAAGATGAATTGATAATTACTGGTGAGTGGAATGTGAAAATTGGAAACAAAGGAGAAGGATCAGTAGTTGGAAAATATGGCCTTGGTGATAGAAACAACGGCAGAGATTCCATGATAGAATTTTGCAAGACCAACGACTTATTCATTGGGAATACCGTTTTGCAACAACGTAAATGGTGACTATATAGGTGGACCTCACCGGATGGAATACAAAGGAATCAAATTGACCACATCTATGGAAAGAGGCAATGGAGAAGCTAAATATCATCAGTTAGAATAAGCCCAGGGGCCAACTATGGGACAGACCATCCCTCAATTGCTCATATGTAAGTTCAAGTTGAAGCTGAAGAAAATTAAAAGATCTCTACAAGAGCCAAAGTATAATCTTGAGTATAGCCTACCTGAATTTAGAGACCATCTGAAGAACAGATTGAAACAATGCACACAAGTGACTGAAGACCAGGCAACTTGTGGGATAACATCAAGGACATCATACAGGAAGAAAGCAAAACATCATTCAAAAGACAGAAAAGAAGAAAAAAAAAAATGGATATCAGAAGAGACTCTGAAAATTGCTCTTGAATGTAGAGTAGCTAATGCAAATAGGAGAAACAATGAAGCAAAAGAGCCAAACAGAAGATTTCAGAGGGTGGCTCAAGAAGACGAAGCAAAGTATTATAATGAAATGTGCAAAGACCTAGAGTTAGAAAACCAGAAGAGAAGAAAACGCTCAGCATTTCTCAAGCTGAAAGAACTGAAGAAAAAATTCCACCCTTGAGTTGCAATATTGAAGGATTTTATGGGCAAAATATTGAACAATGTAGGAAGCATCAAAAGAAGATGAATACACAGAATCACTGTACCAAAAAGAACTGGTTGATGTTCAATCATTTCAGGAGGTAGCATATGCTACAGGACCAATAGTACTGAAGAAAGAAGTCCAAGCAGCACTGAAAGTTTTGGTGAAAAACAAGGCTCCAGGAATTGACGGAATATAAATTAAGATGTTTCAACCAATGGGTGCAACGCTGGAAGCACTCACTCCTCTATTCCTCTAGCTTTGGAAAACAGCTACCTGCCCAACTGATTGGGAGAAATCAAGGGCCTATTCCAAAAAAAGGTGGTCCAACAGAATGTGGGAATTAGCCAACAATATCATTACTATCACATGCAAGTAAAATTATGCTGAAGATAATTAAAAAATGGTTGCAACAGTACATCAACAGGGAACTACCAGAAATTCAGGCTGGATTCAGAAGAGAACAATGGAATGAGGGATGTCTTTTCTGACGTCATATAAATCTTGGCTGAAAGCAGAGAATACCAGAAGGATGTTTACCTGTGTTTTATTGACTAAGCAAAGGCATTTGACTGTGTGGATCATAACAAATTATCAACAACATTACAAAGAATGGGAGTTCCAGGACACTTAATTGTGCTCATGAGGAAACTGTACATAGACCAAGATGCAGTTGTTTGAACAGAACAAGAGGATACTCTGTGGTTTAAAGTCGGGAAAGATGTGCATTAGGGCTGTACTCTCTTACTGTACGTATTCAGTCTGTATGCTTAGCAAATAATCCAAGACACTGGGCTATATGAAGAGGAAGGTAGCATCAGGATTGGAGGAAGATTCATTAACAACCTACAATATGGAGATGACACAATCTTGCTTGCTGAAAGCAAAGAGGACTTGAAGCACTTAGTGATGAAGATCAAAGACCACAGCCTTCAGTATGAATTATACCTCAACATAAAGAAAACGAAAATCCTCACAGCTGGACTGTCTTAGGCTGAGTTCTTTAGAGGAGCAAAACCAATAAAGCATATAAATACATACATAGAGAGAGAGAGAGATTTATATCAAGGAAACAGCTCAAGTGATTGTAGAGGCTGGAATATCCCAAGTCCACGGACCAGGACAAAGGCTTCTCCTGATTCACGTAGCCACAGGGGCTGGCAAACCCAAGATTGACAGGTCAGAAAGCAGAACTCTTGTTCACAGGATGTGAAGGTTAGCAAATCTCAAGATCGGCAGATAAGCTGCTGGCTCAAGTCCCAAGAAAGAGAGGTCAAATGAACAAGAGGCAGCTGCAGAATCCATAACAAGCCAAAAGCCTTGGCAAGACGAGCAGGAAGGAAGTAGGCAGTAGAGGGTAGAGAGATGAAGGTTCAGGGGGCAGTGAGCTGCCACAGGCCCCACCCCCACAGTACCACTCAGCAGGTTCCATCATGGGGGTGATCCCATATCAAATTTCAACAGGAAAGTGATCACAACATTATGCAACTGCCCAAACACTGAGAGTCATAGCCCAGCCAAGTTGACACATATTCTTAACCATCACATGGACCAATAAGCAACAACATGATAAACCAAGAAAATATTGAAGTTGTCAAGGATTTCATTTTACTTGGATCCACAATCAACACCCAGGAAAGCATCAGTCAAGAAATTAAACAATGTATTGCATTGGGCAAATCTGCTTCAAAAGACCTCTTTAAAGTGTTAAAAAGCAAAGATGTCATCTTGAGGACTAAGGTGCACCTGACCCAAGCCATGGTATTTTCGATCACCTCATATGCATATGAAAGTTGGACAATGAATAAGGAAGGCTGAAGAAGAATGGATGCCTTTGAATTTTGTTATTGGTGAAGAATATTAAATATACTATAGACTACCAAAAGAATGAAAAAACCCGTCTTGTAAGTACAGCCAGAATGCTCCTTAGAAATGAAGATGGCAAGATTTCATCTCATACTTTGGACATTTTATCAGAAGGGACCAGTCTCTGGACAAGGACATCACTCTTGGTGAAGTAGAGGGTCAACGAGAGAGGAGGGCTCTCACAGTGGCTACAAGGATGATGGGCTCAAGCATGGCAATGATTGTGAGGATGGCGCAGGACTGGGCAGTCTTTCTTTCTGTTGCACATAGGGTCGCTATGAGTCATAACCAGTTCAGGGGCACCTAACAACAACAACAAATATTTCTACGGATTACAAACTATATTTACACATTTCTATGTATTGATATAAAAACCCATTGCTGTTGAGTCAATTCTGACTCATAGCGATCCCATAGGACAGAGTAGAACTGCCCCACAGTGTTTCTAAGGAGTGGATGGTAGTTTTGAACCGCCAACTTCTGGTTAGCAACCTGAGCTCTTAACCACTGTGCCACCAGAGCTCCAATATTTATATAGCATTTTAAAACTTACCATACAGTTAGAGAGATGAAGGGAGAAAGGAAAGAAAATTAGAGGAGAGGAGGAAGAAGGGTGAAGGAATAAATATTATACTTACAAACGGGATTAAGAGAAAAAGCTCTGGAGGGTTTGATTCTGGCCACTTTATCAGCTCTATGACCTTGGGCAAGAAACTTAACTCTCTGGGCCCTAGTTTTCCAGTTGTAAATGGCGATAAAAATAGTACATATTTCCTTGGGTTGTTGTGAAGATTAAACAAGTTAGCACATGTAAAACCACTTGAGCCTGTCCTGGCACACAGGAAGAGCTCAGTGAATATTAACTAATACTACTTTACATAAAAAAAAAAAAAAACCATCGCCGTAGAGTCAATTCTGACTCAGCGACCCTATAGTACAGAGTAGAACTGCCCCATAAGGTTTCCAAGGAGCACCTGGTGGATTCGAACTGCCGACCTTTTGGCTAGCAGCCATAGCACTTAACCACTACGCCACCAGGGTTTCCACTTTATATATACTTGTATAATATTTTGGACTAGGGGTACCATATCTGTCAAGTGAAGTTCTGTCTTCGCTCTGGAGCTTACCAGCCATGAGAACTCGGTTCTGCTCAGTGTCTTCCATCTATAAAGTGAGGATGTAGATAATATCTGCCTCACCAAGTTTGTTCAAAGAAACAAACAAGGCAGGTGTAGAACCTGAACTTCTAATCTCTGAATGACAACGCCAATGGAATGTTTGTATTATGTGAAAATCTTAAAATTACTCAGATACCTCATGTTTGCCTGCCTCATTGGCTTATGCTTGAACCTCTAGCCACATCTTTCCTCTGTCCTGAGGTAAATGTTTGCCTTCATGGATGGTCAGGACCACTGACAAAAACCAATCCAACTGTCACAACCTGCCAGGGACACTGAAGGAACTTTTCCTGGAGTGGATTCACATGGGATGAGGCGCAGAGGACCAAAACAGAGCTCTGGCTTCAGGAACACTTGTCAAGTTGGGTGTGGTGTGCCGTGAGCTACCAGGTTGTGAGGGGGAAAGGACTCAGCATCCTTATTCAGGACTTTGAGGAAGAGGAAGGCCCACCCTGGCAAACATTCTGTCTGCTCCTTTCCAGCTGGCAACCCTGCTTAATAAACTGCACTCAGAGCCATGAGGAAAGGAGTATTTGATGGGGAGAGTTATTAGCACTTCATTTTAATTATACCTCCTGGTGTTTTCCCCATTGCTTTTCTTTCACTTTACCTGACAGTGCTATTAAAAAGTGTCACCCAAATACCATGTGGTAATAAGTAAACTGAAGTACTGTAAATGGGCATGAATATCAGGCTGGTTGGAAAACAAAGGGCACTGGGCTTCTGTTTATTATGTCAGGGTAGTAGACCTTTCTGTCCTTGCCTCCTTGGGACCCCAGGAAATGGCCTCATACCTGAGATTCCTATATGTCTGGATGGGGTCTAATTTTTAACATCTAGTTTTTTCATGCAGGCAGCCCATGCGAAAAAGACAAAGAACAGCTTGTCAGTAGCTCCTTAATGCCACATCAGCAATGACATAAGAAGAGAGAGAAGAAATATATCGTAACCTTCAGATATCTCTAGAAGATGGGGACTTATACACAAAGTGTGTATAAGCAGAGGAGAAGGAAGAAGAGTATCTTCTCATGTAGAAACTACTCGTGATACTCCTCATACTCAGCACTGTGATTGAGAACTGAAAATGAGGAAGGATCTCTCAAAGAGAGGTAAGGAGAGGAGAGGGGAAGGAAGGGGAGGGAAGGCTGTTGAGGAGGATGTCAGTCAATTGCTCTTCCTATGATGCGAGTTTCCTCTCGAGTATTAAGGCCATTTTACTACAATGTGTCTAAGTGTGAATTTCTTTGTATTATCCTGCTTGGGTTTGTTGTGATTCCAAATCTGGACAATTCTCACCCTTTATCCTTCAAATATAGCCTGTTTCTTTTCTCTTTGTTACCTCTCTCTGGAACACCGCTTAGATCTTTGACCTTCTTACTCTGTCCTTCATATCTCCTGTTTCTCTGGACTTTATCTGTGGAAATCCCAGGAGACCTATGGTGTTGAAGTGTGTCCTTCCCGAGAGGATTTGCACCTGTCAAATGTCAGGGGCAATTTCAACACTAGGCTTCTTCAGTGAATTTCTCATTAATTAATCTTAGTGTTTTTTGGTATATACAGGAAGTGTGAATGAATGCAAGCCCCAAATTTGCATGGGAGCAGGTCCATGGACTGCCAGAAGAATGCACAAATCTGTCTTGGAAAAATTCAGCCAGAATGCTCCTTAGAAGAGAGGATGGTAATACCTGGTCATGTATTTGGACATGTTACGAAGAGGGACCAGTCCCTGGAGAAGGACTTCAGGCTTGGTAAAGCAGAAGGTCAGAGAAAAAGAGGAAGAACCTCAACAAGAGGGACTGACACAGTAGCTGTAACAATGGGCTCCAACACACAATGATTGTGAGGGTGACACAGGACCCAGCAGTGTTTCGTTCTGTTGTACATAGGGTCACTATGAGTAGAAACTGACTTGATAACACCAAATAACAACAAGGTCTGTGGATATGAATAGCTGGGGGAGGTTTATCAGTCTTTCCAAGTCAAAGCAGAGACAGAAAGTTTTCTTGTCTGCTCCCTTTGTGAGGCAGATTTTTTCTTAGTCCGCCTGATCTCTGAGGGTATACCATGTAGGGAATTCCTGTCATTCATCTCTTCACTTGCATGGATCCAGTGCCTGGATACCTGCCCAACGCTTGAACAGCAGTTGGCAAATATTTTCTTAAAGGAAGGGATAGTAATTATTTTAGGTGTTGTGGGCCATACAGTCTCTGTAACAACCATTCAACTCTACCACGGTAGCACAAAAGCAGTCACAAACAAGATATAAAGGTTGAACATGGCTGTGTTCTGATAAGACTTTATTTACAAAAAAGACAGAGGGCTGGCCTACTTTGCTGACTCCTGTTCTAGATGATGGGAACCAACATTTTGAGGGCAGCTGCTGGCTTCCACAACCACTTTATTTTTACACTCTGAGCCTTTCTCTACTGTCTCAATGGTTCAAAATTTTTTAAGAGTTTATTCAATATTTTAAGTTTATTGTGTTCTTTGTTTATTTTAGGGTGGAAGAGTTTTCACAATTTCTACTCCACTGTATTTCCAGAAGCAGAAATCATATCTCTACATATAAAATCCCTTCTCTGAAGAATTTATCAGCATCTCACTCTCCTAATTGACCTTTTGTTCTCTGTAGACCTGAATGTGAGTAATTGAAACAGTCTCTACCCTTGGCTGGGATTCATCCTCCTAACAACAGAAGTGGAAGACAATATGCTAGGGCGTGGGAAGAAAATACTGAGTTAGAACCTCTGTATGTTTTATCTCATACATTTCTTAATTTTTACTTTTTGTGTATGCTTTATCATATGCACGCTATATTAGTATGGTAGTATATACATACAATGTCTTAATAAATAAATATACATTTTTCAACTGATAGGCATTGTGTAATCGAGAGCTTGGAGTCTCTACTGCCTTATGAAGTCATTAGAAGACCATTGCCTAGGTTCTTATGATTTTTACGGCTGAAGAGAAAACATCAGAATTTTGTACATATTGAATTCAACTCCTTCAGACTAAAAACAAAAGGTCTGTCAGGGATTATGAAAGCAGATTCAGTACCCAAGGGTGGGAAGGTGGAGGGTGATAGGTGCTTGCTGGTTCTGAGGCTGGGAGATGTTTGCTAACTCTCAAATGGACTCATTTTTTATACCTTATTTCTGCTTCTCTGCTGTAGCCCATTCTCTCTCTTCTAAACAATTCTCTCAATTGCTTAACATGTTTTTCCACAGTATTTGATTCAAGCTATTGACATGGCAATAGTTTAGTTCTTTTGTTAAAAAAAGAAACAAAGAAAGAAAAATAGAGCTGGCACACACAAAAAAAATTAGACCTGCAAGAGCAATTGATGTCTCATGGCACTAAATCACCAGTCCGAAGCTCACCTGGGATTTCCTCCAGGAACCTTGCCTGGGGCTATATTTGCCATGAGCCCTGCTGCCTTCGCACCCTCACTGATGCTGCATTTCTCTGCCCTTCTGTCTGCGTTACCGTCGAGGTTATGTTTTAAGTCCTCTGAGAACACATTTCGTCCTGGTGGCAGACATGAGTGTTTGGGGTTCAAGGAAGCTACCTGACTGAATGACCACAGTCGAAGAAGTCTACCAACAGAAGTTAAAGAGTCAGAGATTTCTTCCCCATTTTGAAACTGTGTTCTAGCCTTGAAGCACTTTTCTGATTATTATTCCAGGACCCCTGACTCCCAATATGACTCCAAATGGGAATGCAGGAAAATGCTCAGTCTAGGGCTGTATACTGTTTACAGTCTTAGAAAATAATAACCAGAAGGCTCAGAAGATAAATTATATATGTTATTGTAGTCATCAATCACCTTCAACTCATGGCAACCCCATGTACAACAGACCAAAACATTGCCTGGTCCTGTACCATCTTCACAATCTTTGGTATGCTTGAGCTCATTGTTGTAGCCACTGTATCTTGAGTGCCTTCCAGCCTACGAGACTCATCTTCCAGCATGATATAGGACAATATTCTGTTACAATCCATAGGGTTTTCATGGGCTAACTCTCAGAAATAGATTGCTAGGCCTTTCTTCCTGGTTTTTCTTAGTCTGAAAGCTCTGTTGAAACCTGTACACCACAAGTGACCCTGCTGGTATTTGAAATACTGATGATATAGCTTCTAGTATCCTAGCAACACGCAAACCACCACTCTATGACAAACTGACAGGTGGGTGGTGAAAATTATATAGATAAAAAAAAAAATTTTTTTTATAGGTGTAGCTAAAGATACATAGATATGCATATACATATAAATTAATACAGTCCTGTGGTAGCAACACCAGATTTCATGCAGTCATAAGTAAGTTTTTAGATGCAGAATTGTGATCCTCTGGTTTATTGTCATTGAGGAAACATGGCACAAGTGAACAGAACATTTCATGCTATCATGCCAATGTGCACCGTTATCACCATCACACAACACATGAATTGTGCCAACGTCAGAGGTCAGTCATTCCCCAAGTCATTCAAAGCTGAGATTAGAGTCATTTTTATCTCAGAATCTTTGAGAATGCTGAGTCCATTAGTGCGGACAGAGCAGGTTTAGGCTGTGATGTGCCAACGGGCATCATTACCTCCTGTTCACTCAACTGAAATAAACTGGGTCTCCAAATCAGCCTGTGTTTTCTGAGCTAACAGCCCTCCCCTATTTACATTTTCTCCTTAAGGAGGATATTTTTTAAAAGCCTATTTCACAGAATCAATTTTAGTGGGCACTTTTAAATGGGAGGTGAGCTGGAGGTAGTTCAGTTTGCTTTAACAATAACTTCGGCTTATTGAAGTGAACATTAGCGTATCATGTTCCCATATGGCAGTCATTAGAGACAAGAAACTTGAGAAGCTTATTGCTCTGAGATAGCTAGTAAACAAAATTGAAGACATTTTTATAGGACCTACAGATAGTTCCAATAAAATAAGGACAAAATCCATTTCTAGATGATAGGCGAGAGGAGAAAATTGTTGAAGAACGAAAAGGTCTTAGCTCTACAGTATACAAGGCAGAGAAGCTTTGGTAAGAGGTCTGTGGTTCACGTGCATTTTAATTCATTCTTTTATTTTCTCGATCATTCATTCAACCAGTGTTTATTGACCACCTACACTGTTCTCAAATGTGGTATGTTCTAAGGATGCGATGATGAACAAGACATAATCTTTGCCTCGAGGACTTTATACATATGTGATAGACTAGGCAAGAGGCCATTGAGTGCTAGCGGATGGGGTAAGTAATAAGGTAAGCAGAGGACATTGTACCAATGCATGTGGGGGTTGCAGGACTGCTTTCTCCCTGATGTACCAGGGCAAGGCTGGGGTGTGGTCGTTCCAGGCAGATGGAGACAGCGGTACAAAAGCTGCAAGGAGAGAGAAAGCAGAGTGCCCCTGAGCAACTTAAAGGAGCTATTTAAGGCTTCAGCTAGTTCAAGGACAAGATTTTCAAGAGGTAAAACTGTAGAGGTAAATAGGTACCCAGATCACAAACAGCCTCTGTGATTCCTGGTAATTGGGTGCTGTTAAAAGGTTCTAAGTTGGGAAATGACATGATCGAGCTTTCCTTTTAGACTCTGACAGCAGTGTGGGGAATGGATTGAGCCAGAAAAGATAGAAGATAAAGAGGCAAATTAAGAACCTAGTAAAGTAGTAATCAAGCCAAAGGATAAAAGTAGCCTAAACTAAGGTAGCTGATGTGAGAGAGAAGTGGATAGACTAAAGATATGTTGTTGTTTTTAGCTACCACTGAGTCGCCCCTGGCTCATGGTGACCCCATGTGCAATAGGACAGGGCCGTTGTGATCCATAGGACTTTCACTGGCTGATTTCAGAAGTGGATTGCCAGGCCTTTCTTCCAAGCCTGACTTAGCCTGGAAGCTCCACTGAAGCCTGTTCAACCTCATAGCAAAACACAAGCCTCCATTGATAGATAGGTGGTTACTGCGCTCGAAGTGTATTGGCTAAGTCAAACCTGGGTCTCACGCATAAAAGGCAAGAATTCTACCACTCAACTGCTACTGCACCCTGAAGGTACGGTAACAGAACTTGACAATAGGTTGAATTTGGAAGAGGAAGAAAGGGAGAAACTAAGGATAATACTGAGGATTCTGGCTGTGCTACTGGGTAGGAGGTAGTGCCATTTACTAAGATAGTGAACACAGGGAGAAGAGGAGGCTTAAAAGGAACGATCTAGAGATTTGAGAATCATATGCCTGTTGTTAGTAAGGAAGGCAGTGAGATTTGGATGAGATTATCCCAGGAAGAGGGAAAAGAACAGGGATCCTAGAACAGAGTCCTAGGGAACCAACTAATATTGAATGTATGGAGTGAAGATGAAGAACTCATGCGTAGCCTGAGGATCAGCAGGGAAGTAGGAGACCTAGACTATGCAATGTCAGAGGTGCCACGGAGGAGAGGCTTTGGGAATCAGTGGATTGTCAAAAATGTCAAATGCTACGATGAGTTTATACCAAAAAAGAAAAAGAAGAGAAAGGAAGGAAGCAAGAAAAGAAGCAAGGAGAGGAAAGGGAAGGAAGGAAGGAAAGGAGAAGGGGAGGGTGGCAGAGAAAGAGGGAGGGAAGGAAGGGAGGGAGGGAGGGAGGGAGGGAGGGAGGGAGGGAGGGAGGGAGGGAGGGAGGGAGGAAGGAAGGAAGGAAGGAAGGAAGGAAGGAAGGAAGGAAGGAAGGAAGGAAGGAAAGAAGGAAGGAAGGAAGGAAGGAAGGAAGGAAGGAAGGAAGGAAGGAAGGAAGGAAGGAAGGAAGGAAGGAAGGAAGGAAGGAAGGAAGGAAAAGAACTGAAAATATTTATTAGGTTCAATAATAAGAACGTCATTGGTGACCTGGGTAAGAGCAGCTTTAGTGGCATGATAAAGCAAAACACCAAACCCACTGCCGTAGAGTCAATTCCAATTCATAACAACCCTATAGGACAGAGTAGAACTGCCCCATAGGTTTCCAAGGAGCACCTGGTGGATTCGAACTGCCAACTTTTTGGTTAGTAGCCGTAGCTCTTAACCGCAATGGCACCAGGGTTTCCAGTGGCATGATAGGGAGGACAAAAAATTGCAATCGGTTGTAGAAAGCATGGCAAATAGAAAGGTGGAATCTGAGAATAGGAACAAATCATTCAAGGTTCTACCTTTGAAAAGGGGAGGGGAATGAGGATGACGCACAAGTGAAATAGGAGAACGATAAGAGAGAAGGCAATTATTAAGGAACTAAATGACAGGAGAAACTGGAGGTGATTTAAATGCTAGTGAGAAATAGCCAATAGAGAGGAAAGCTCTTGAGCTAGGAGGTGAAAGATGTGGTGGTTAGAGGGTCCCTGAGGGGGGTGGGGTTGCCTGGGGTCCACAGTCCAGTGAGAGGGACTGTCTTACACAATAGGACAGACCTTGTGTCAGTTAACAAACAACCTCAAAAATTCAGGTGCATACACCAATAAAATGCTTATGTTCCCACTTCTGGAATCAACTGGGAGGCGGCTAAATTCTCTACTGATCTCGGCTGGATTCATTCAGGGTCTGGGACTCCATGACTTTCAGCTAAACTAGATGAGCCTCACTGGGGTGACTTGAGTGACTAGGCTCTGCTTCACGTATCTTTCAGCCTCATCCTGGGACTGCTGGGCTAGCCCAGACTTGTCCTTCTCATGGTGATAGCAGAGATGCACCAATGCCCAAGCCCATTTTCATCCACTGCTTGTGTCATGCTTGCTAATATCCTATTAACCAAAGCATATCACATCAATGAGCCCAGTGTCAAGTCACCCCACCCACATGGCAGTGTAAACTAGAAGAGGCCACGGATTCAGAGCAGGATGAAGAATTGGGGCCAAATGACCCCTCCTTTACTCTGACCGCCAGGAGACAAGGCAGGGGCTTTGTACTGGGTGAGGAGCTGGGTTGAGTATATTCATGGTAAATGGTCCTTCTTTGTCTGGACTTGTTTAGCAATTGTTTAAAAAATGCACAAAGATAGTTGCCAAGTCTAACGCCAGAGAACAAAATCAATAATAGGTGAGATGTTACCTTGCATTAATAAAGCTTGAATATGATCTTTTTTTTTTCCCTTAGCACACATAAAAAGAAATATAGTTCTGACATTTTGTCAAACATAAGAAGAAAAGGCAGTTTGCAAGCATCCAAGGGAAAAAGACAAATTAAAGGCCTGGCCATTCCTTCCACTTGCGTGTAGGCCAAGGTGCTGCTGTATTATTTATGTCTGGAAAGGTTAACACTCGACTGTCGTTAATGAATAAAGCAGTCTAGATGAGAACACTTCATGATAGGGTCAGTATTGCCTTATAAAACTTAATAACAGCAAAGTCAGCTTTATTGCTTTCGTAGAAAGGGGAAAAGTTCTCCACTACCACCTCAGCACAGTAGGTGGAATCTGATCCTGGGCAAAAATAAACACCATTCTCTCCAAGGAGCCCTGGTGGTGCAAGTAGTTAAAAGCTCAGCTGCTAACCAATAAGTCGGCTGCTTGAATCTACCAGCCATCCTTGGAAACCCAATGGGGCAGTTCTACTTTGTCCTATAGGGTCACTATGAGTCTGAAACAACTTGGCGGCAACTAGTATTCTTTCCAAAGGATGTTTATGAGAGTTTTGGGCAGTGAATGAATTTAATTAAAGCATGGGAGGTAGGGAGAAGAGGAGTGTCTGGGAAAATGAGGACAAGACAGCTAAAAGACCAAGGGATGGGCTCCTGGGTCAATGAAGTCAGGTTTCCAGTGGCTAACTGCACATAAACAAAAACTGAAACGGAGCAGAAAAATGATTCCATGATAGGGAGCACCCTCCCAACCTGCCTCAAACATCCCCAAAAGTTATGGCGTGTCCTTCCCTCTCTGCTCAATTTTCAGGCAGAATCATTCTGTAAATACCTCCCTTCTGCTTCTGGAGCAGGACAAAAGCACACTACTGAGAGTTTCATGAACACCAGGCAGAGGTGTACATGGCCATCACCTGTGAATGTCACACTTACATAAATCATGGTCTCCATGTGAGGTCTGCCTCCTTTCACTTCAATGTAATGTGATATGTTCCCTGTCAAGGGCATTTATTAACTCTCAGAAAATGGTCACATGACTTTAAAAGTTTTTGGCAAAGAAATTGTGATTTAAAGATTTGCACAAATGGACAAAGCAGAAACAGCCAAGGTGACTATTCACCCACCACAGGAGTGAGCCCTTGGTTGGACATACCTTGAGGAAAAAGAGAGAGAGATTTATATCAAGGAAATGGCTCACATGGTTGTAGAGGCTGGAAAGTCCCAAGTCAGTGGGTCAGGATAGAGGCTTCTTCTGATTCATGTAGCTCCAGGGGCTGGCAAACCCAAGATCAGCAAGTTAGAGAGCAGAACTCTTGCTCACAGGCTGTGAAGATTGAAAAAGAATCCCAAGATTGGCAGGCAAGACAGCAGGTAAGCTGCTAGCTCAAGTCCCAAGAACTGGAGGTCAGACGAACAGGAGCCAGCTGCAGGATCCAGCGCAAGCAAAAAAAAAACCCTGAGCCTTGCCAGAATGTCTGCTTATATTCAATGCAGCCCACACACCCAAGGAAACTCCCTTTCAACCAATTGGCTACTCACAGCAGATCCTATCACAGGGGTTATCACGTATCACATCTCAAAAGGGAAGTAATCACAACGTTATGTGACTGCTAAAACACTGAGAATATGGCCTAGCCAAGTTGACACACAATCTTAACTATCACACTTCTGATGAGAAGTCAGCCAAAAGAAAAGTTGAAAGGAAGTGATGAAGAAGATTATTATAATATACATTCACTATCATTTGTTGTTAATTGTTGTCAAGCTGGCCTCCACTCATGGCAACCCCATGTACAACAGAATGAAACATTGCCCAGTCCTGTGCCATCTTTACAATCATTGGTATGTTTGAGTCTACTGTTGCGGCAACTCTGTATTTTGAGTGCTTTCCAAGCTAGGATTATCACAATATTCTATGGTGTTCCGTAGGATTTTCACTGGCTAATTTTTGGAAGTGGATTGACAGGTCTTTCTTCTTAGTCTGTCTTAGTCTATAAGATCCGCTGAAACCTGCCCACCATAGGTGACCCTGCTGGTACTTGAAAAACTGGTGGTATAGCTTCCAGCATCATAGCAACACACAAGCCACCACAATACAACAAACTGACAGATGAGTGGTGGTCCATCCTCGTTACCAATCATTAATTTGCCCCATTGTGTGTTGTGCCTGAAGATATGCTTAATGCGAAAGGAAGGCATCATGATTAGCAGGACATACAAAAGTTAAGTATTCAGAACACAAATTCAAACTTCTATAATGACCTCAACAGTTTTTTAAGTCATGTGATAGATACTCAATCCAGTATTTTTAAAAATGTCACTAAAAAATAAATCCACACATATCTGTAGTTTATCATACTGTGGGGTCTTGCATGTTGCTGTGATGCTGGAAGTTATGCCACTGGTATTTCAAATACCAGAAGGGTCACCCATGGCGGATAGGTTTCAGCTGAGCTTCCAGACTAACACAGACTAGGAAGAAGGACCCGGCAGTCACCTTCTGAAAAAATTAGCCAGTGAAACCTACGAATAGCTGCAGAACATTGCCTGATATAGTGCCGGAAGATGAGCCCCTCAGGTTGGAAGGTATTCAAAATATGAGTGGGGAATAGCTGCCACCTCAAAGTAGAGTCAGTCTTAATGATATGGGTGAGTCAAGCTTTCAGGACCTTCATTTGCTGATATGGCACAACTCAAAATGAGAATAAACAGCTGTAAACATCCATTCATAATAGGAACATGAATATATGAAGTATGAATCTAGGAAAATTGGAAATCATCAAAAATGAAATGGAAAGCATAAACATCGATATCCTAGGCATTGGTGAGCTGAAATGGACTAGTATTGGCCAATTGGAACCAGAAAATCACATGGTCTACTATGCCAAGATTGACAAATTGAAGAGGAATGCTGTTGCATTCATCATCAAAAAGAATATTTCGGAGGGGGACCAAGATGGCTGACTAGGTAGACACTACCTCAGATCCCTCTTGCAACAAAGATTCAGAAAAACAAGTGAATCGATCACATACATGACAATCTACGAACCCTGAACAACAAACACAGATTTAAGGAGTTGACCTGAGTGACAGAGATGGAGAACGAACAACTACGGGGAAGCAGCGACTGTTTTCGGAGCCTGGAGCCAGTGTCCCAGTCCGGTAACCTTGGCGCCGGGCTTAGGACTGGGTGCAGGGGAGCTGAACACAACAACTTGTGACAGTGCAAACACAGGGCGCAGTCCTACCCCCCTGAACTGACCCCGGGAGGGGGTCCAGCCGGTCTGTGCGGGTGGCATGTTGACACGGCTGGTGGGAGAAGTCCCCGGGAGGCAGCAACTGATTTTGGAGCCGGGAGTGCAGCGTCCCAGCCTGGGAACCTTGACGCTGGGCTTTGAACTGGCAGCGGAGGACCTGACCGTGGCTTCTGCGGGCCAGACCCTTGGGGGCAATCTCTACACAGCCAGCACACATAGGCAACACGCCCCTTGGGAATCTCAGATAAAATAGTCATCCCAAGCAAGATAAGCAACTTTGGCTATATTCCAGGGTCCTACTCTCTCCTGTTTTTCAGAACCCTCCCCTCCCCTTCCCAGGCGGCTTCATTAACATTGGAATTTCCTTAGCCAGAGGGAGAACGGCTCCGGCTCCGCAGCTTTGCTTTTCCCTTTTTTTTTTTTGGTCTTTTCCTAACCCATTCTTCTGGCCTGAGAGAAGCAACCACAAAAAACCCAGGGACCAAAAATCCTTCCCTAATTGGACTAAAAACAGAGAACCAGCTCCAGCCAAGCATATATGATCCGTATCTTGGGCTTTCATCCCTACGGGGAACAAGGTGACTGTTATAATGAAAAGGCATTTCTGATAGGAATCTGACTGCATTTTTTTTAGCGGATTTACAGGAAAAATGAGTTTCCCAGGTCTGATATCTCTACTTATTCAACAAAGCCCTCACTGACCCACAACAGGGAACTGAGGGCTGAAGCTCCCCCCAGACCACCTAGCCTCTTGCCTTAGGGGTCTAAGGAGGGTGTCACCTACCAATCTGTAGAGGTACTTGCATTGGGGGCCTAGGGTACAGCTGCAGAGCCCTCCCGCCAAGGTGCTTTAGGAATACAGGCGCACCTACCTCACTGACACTTGGGGGAAGCCTGTCAGCATCCTGCCCCCCTGGAGTGTGAACCCCAGCTGCTACTAGAATCTGGTGCACACAACTATCACCACTACTTCTCGAGGTGGATAGGTGTTAGGGTGCAGCACACACTTGATGACCCAAAATCCGATTCTACTCAAGAACAGTGAATGGACTCAGGCATATATATCTGGCAACAGCCCAAACCAGCTGGTAATAGGTCATAAGTAAGTCAAGGGCTACAACAAACAAGACAGCACAATCTAGTAGCCCATCCACGTATATTGAAAGAAAACAAAACAAGATAAGACTCAGTGAGCAAATATAGAATAAATCACTACAATATCTTAGTGATGGCTCGGAGAGAGCAGTCGATATCAAACCACATAAAGAAGCAGACCATGACAGCTTCTACAACCCCCCAAACAAAAGAATCAAAATCTTTCCCAAATGAAGATACAATCCTGGAATTATCAGATACAGAATATAGAAAACTAATTTACAGAATGCTTCAAGACATCAGGGATGACCTGAGAAATGAAATAAGGCAAACTGCAGAAAAAGCCAAGGAACACACTGATAAAACAGTTTGAAGAACTCAAAAAGATTATTCAAGAACATAGTGGAAAAATTAATAAGTTGCAAGAATCCATAGAGAGACAACATGCAGAAATCCAAAAGATTAACAATAAAATTACAGAATTAGACAACGCAATAGGAAGTCAGAGGAGCAGACTCGAGCAATTAGAATGCAGACTGGGACATCTGGAGGACCAGGGAATTAACACCAACATAGCTGAAAAAAAATCAGATAAAAGAATTTAAAAAAATGAAGAAACCCTAAGAATCATGTGGGACTCTATCAAGAAGGATAACTTGCATGTGATTGGAGTCCCAGAACAGGGAGGGAGGACAGAAAACACAGAGAAAATAGTTGAAGATCTCCTGACAGAAAACTTCCCTGACATCATGAAAGACGAAAGGATATCTATCCAAGATGCTCATCGAACCCCATTTAAGATTGATCCAAAAAGAAAAACACCAAGACATATTATCATCAAACTTGCCAAAACCAAAGATAAACAGAAAATTTTAAAAGCAGCCAGGGAGAAAAGAAAGGTCTCCTTCAAGAGAGAATCAATAAGAATAAGTTCAGACTACTCAGCAGAAACCATGCAGGCAAGAAGGCAATGGGATGACATATACAGAGCACTAAAGGAGAAAAACTGCCAGCCAAGGATCATATATCCAGCAAAACTCTCTCTGAAATGTGAAGGCAAAATTAAGATATTTACAGATAAACACAAGCTTAGAGAATTTGCAAAAACCAAACCAAAGCTACAAGAAATACTAAAGGACATTGTTTGGTCAGAAAACCAATAATATCAGATACCAGCACAACACAAGGTCACAGAACAGAACATCCTGATATCAACTCAAATAGGGAAATCACAAAAACAAATTAAGATTAATTAAAAAAAAAAATTCTCAAAACAGGGAAGAATTGAAGTCAATATGTAAAAGATCACAATAATCAAAAAGAGGGACTAAATACAGGTGGCATAGAACTGCCATATGGAGAGTGATACAAGGCGATATAGGACAATACAAGTTAGGTTTTTACTTAGAAAAATAGGGGTAAATATTAAGGTAACCACAAAGAGGTATAACAACTCCATAACTCAAAATAAAAACCAAGAAAAACGTAATGACTCAACAAACATAAAGTCAAATACTATGAAAATGAGGATCTCACAATTTACAAAGAAAAACGTCTCAGCACAAAAAAGTAAGTGGAAAAATGAAATTGTCAACAACACACATAAAAAGGCATCAAAATGACAACATTAAACACTTAAAAAAAATTTTTTTTTTTTTTACTTATCTATAATTACACTGAATGTAAATGGACTAAATGCACCAATAAAGAGACAGAGAGTTTTGGACTGGATAAAGACACACGATCCGTCTATTTGCTGCCTACAAGAGACACACCTTAGACTTAGAGACACATACAAACTAAAACTCAAAGGATGGAAAAAAATATATCAAGCAAACAACAAGCAAAAAAGAGCAGGAGTAACAATATTAATTTCCTACAGAGACTTTAAACTTAAATCCACCACAAAGGATAAAGAAGTACACTACATAATGATAAAAGGGACAACTGATCAGGAAGATATACCCATATTAAATAATATTTATGCACCCAATAACAGGGCTGCAAGATACATAAATCAAATTTTAACAGTATTGAAAAGTGGGATAGACACATCCACAATTATAGTAGGAGACTTCAACACACCACTTTCGGAGAAGGACAGGATATCCAGTAAGAAGCTCAATAGAGACACGGAAGACCTAATTACAACAATCAACCAACTTGACCTCATTGACTTATACAGAACTCTCCACCCAACTGCTGCAAAGTATACTTTTTTTTCTAGCGCTCATGGAACATTCTCTAGAATAGACCACATATTAGGTCATAAAACAAACCTTTGCAGAATCCAAAACATTGAAAAATATTACAAAGCATCTTCTCAGACCACAAGGCAATAAAACTAGAAATCAATAACAGAAACACTAGGGAAAAGAAATCAAATACTTGGAAACTGAACAATACCCTCCTGAAAAAAGACTGGGTTATAGAAGAGATTAAGGAGGAAATAACGAAATTCATAGAATGCAACGAGAATGAAAATACTTCCTATCAAAACCTCTGGAACACAGCAAAAGCAGTGCTCAGAGGCCAATTTATATCGATAAATGCACACATACAAAAAGAAGAAAGAGCCAAAATCAGAGAACTGTCCCTACAACTTGAACAAATAGAAAGTGAGCAACAAAAGAATCCATCAGGCACCAGAAGAAAACAAATAATAAAAATTAGAGCTGAACTAAATGAATTAGAGAACAGAAAAACAATTGAAAGAATTAACAAAGCCAAAAGCTGGTTCTTTGAAAAAATTAACAAAATTGATAAACCATTGGCTAGACTGACTAAAGAAATACAGGAAAGGAAACAAATAACCCGAATAAAAAATGAGAAGGACCACATCACAACAGACCCAACTGAAATTAAAAGAATCATATCAGATTATTACGAAAAATTGTACTCTAACAAATTTGCAAACCTAGAAGAAATGGATGAATTCTTGGAAAAACACTACCTACCTAAACTAACACATTCAGAAGTAGAACAACTAAATAGACCCATAACAAAAAAAAGAGATTGAAAGGGTAATCAAAAAACTCCCAACAAAAAAGAGCCCTGGCCCAGAAGGCTATACTGCAGAGTTCTACCAAACTTTCAGAGAAGAGTTAACACCACTACTATTAAAGGTATTTCAAAGCATAGAAAATGACGGAACACTACCTAACTCATTCTATGAAGCCACCATCTCCCTGATACCACAACCAGGTAAAGACATCACAAAAAAAGAAAATTACAGACCTATATCCCTCATGAACGTAGATGCAAAAATCCTCAACAAAATTCTAGCCAATAGAATTCAACAACATATCAAAAAAATAATTCACTTTGACCAAGTGGGATTTATACCAGGTATGCAAGGCTGGTTTAATATTAGAAAAACCATTAATGTAATCCACCATATAAATAAAACAAAAGACAAAAACCACATGATCTTATCAATTGATGCAGAAAAGGCATTTGACAAAGTCCAACACCCATTTATGATAAAAACTCTCACCAAAATAGGAATTGAAGGAAAATTCCTCAACATAATAAAGGGCATCTATGCAAAGCCAACAGCCAACCTCACTCTAAGTGGAGAGAGCCTGAAAGCATTTCCCTTGAGAACGGGAACCAGGCAAGGATGCCCTTTATTACCGCTCTTATTCAACATTTTGCTAGAAGTCCTAGCCAGAGCAATTAGGCTACACAAAGAAATAAAGGGCATCCGGATTGGCAAGGAGGAAGTAAAATTATCTCTATTTGCAGATGACATGATCTTATACACAGAAAACCCTAAGGAATCCTCCAGAAAACTACTGAAACTAATCGAAGAGTTTGGCAGAGTCTCAGGTTACAAGATAAACATACAAAAATCACTTGGATTCCTCTACATCAACAAAAAGAACATGGAAGAGGAAATAACCAAATCAATACCATTCACAGTAGCCCCCAAGAAGATAAAATACTTAGGAATAAATCTTACCAAGGATGTAAAAGACCTATACAAAGAAAACTACAAAGCTCTACTACAAGAAATTAAAAAGGACACACTTAAGTGGAAAAACATACCTTGCTCACGGATAGGAAGACTTAACATAGTAAAAATGTCTATTCTACCAAAAGCCATCTATACATACAATGCACTTCCGATCCAAATTCCAATGTCATTTTTTAATGTGATAGAGAAACAAATCACCAACTTCATATGGAAGGGAAAGAAGCCTCGGATAAGCAAAGCATTACTGAAAAAGAAGAAGAAAGTGCGAGGCCTCACTCTACCTGATTTCAGAAGCTATTACACAGCCACAGTAGTCAAAACAGCCTGGTACTGGTACAACAACAGACACATAGACCAGTGGAACAGAATTGAGAGCCCAGATATAAATCCATCCACGTACGAGCAGCTGATATTTGACAAAGGCCCAGTGTCAGTTAATTGGGGAAAAGATAGTCTTTTTAACAAATGGTGCTGGCGTAACTGGATATCCATTTGCAAAAAAATGAAACAGGACCCATACCTCACGCCATGCACAAAAACTAACTCCAAGTGGATCAAAGACCTAAACATAAAGACTAAAATGATAAAGATTATGGAATTAAAAATAGGGACAACCTTAGGGGCCTAATACAAGGCATAAACAGAATACAAAACATTACCAAAAATGATGAAGAGAAACCAGATAACTGGGAGCTCCTAAAAATCAAACACCTATGCTCATCTAAAGACTTCACCAAAAGAGTAAAAAGACCACCCACAGACTGGGAAAGAATTTTCAGCTATGACATCTCCGACCAGCGCCTGATCTTTAAAATCTATATGATTCTGTCAAAACTCAACCACAAAAAGACAAACAACCCAATCAAGAAGTGGGCAAAGGATATGAACACACACTTCACTAAAGAAGATATTCAGGCAGCTAACAGATACATGAGAAAATGCTCTTGATCATTAGCCATTGGAGAAATGCAAATTAAAACTACGATGAGATTCCATCTCACTCCAACAAGGCTGGCATTAATCCAAAAAACACAAAATAATAAATGTTGGAGAGGCTGCGGAGAGATTGGAACTCTTATACACTGCTGGTGGGAATGTAAAATGGTACAACCACTTTGGAAATCTATCTGGCGTTATCTTAAACAGTTAGAAATAGAACTACCATACAACCCAGAAATCCCACTCCTCCGAATACACCCTAGAGAAACAAGAGCTTTCACACAAACAGATATATGCACACCCATGTTTATTGCAGCTCTGTTTACAATAGCAAAAAGCTGGAAGCAACCAAGATGTCCGTCAACGGATGAATGGGTAAATAAATTGTGGTATATTCACACAATGGAATACTACGCATCAATAAAGAACAGTGACAAATCTGTGAAACATTTCATAACATGAAGGAGTCTGGAAGGCAGTATGTTGAGCGAAATTAGTCAGAGGCAAAAGGACAAATTGTATAAGACCACTATTATAAGATCTTGAGAAATAGTATAAACCGAGAAGAACACATACTTTTGTGGTTACAAGGTGGGGAGGGAGGGAGGGTGGGAGAGGGTTTTTTACTGATTAATTAGTAGATAAGAACTGCTTTAGGTGAAGGGAAGGACAATAATCAATACATGGAAGGTCAGCTCTACTGGACTGGACCAAAAGCAAAGAAGTTTCTGGAATAAACTGAATGCTTCCAAGGTCAGCAGAGCAAGGGCGGGGGTTTGGGGACCATGGTTTAGGGGGACTTCTAAGTCAATTGGCAAAATAATTCTATTATGAAAACATTCTGCATCCCACTTTGCAATGTGGCGTCTGGGGTCTTAAATGCTAACAAGCGGCCATCTAAGATGCATCAATTGGTCTCAGCCCACCTGGAGCAAAGGAAAATGAAGAACACCAAGGTCACACGATAACTAAGAGCCCAAGAGACAGAAAGGGCCACATGAACCAGAGACCTACATCATCCTGAGACCAGAAGAACTAGTTGGTGCCCGGCCACAACCGATGACTGCCCTGTCAGGGAGCACAACAGAGAACCCCTGAGGGAGCAGGAGGACAGTGGGATGCAGACCCCAAATTCTCATAAAAAGACCAGACTTAATGGTCTGACTGTGACTAGAGGAATCCCGGCGGTCATGGTCCCCAAACCTTCTGTTGGCGCAGGACAGGAACCATTCCCAAAGACAACTCATCAGACATGAAAGGGACTGGACAGTGGGTAGGAGAGAGATGCTGAGGAAGAGTGAGCTACTTGTATCAGGTGGACACTTGAGACTGTGTTGGCGTCTCCCGTCTGGAGGGGGGATGGAAGGATAGAGAGAGTTGGAAGCTGGCAAAATTGTCACGAAAGGAGAGACTGAAAGGGCTGACTCATTGGGGGAGAGCAAATGGGAGTACGGAGTAAGGTGTATATAAACTTATATGTGACAGTCTGACTTGATTTGTAAACGTTCACTTGAAGCTCAATAAAAGTTAATAAAAAAAAAAAGAATATTTCAAGATCTATCCTGAAGAATAACTCTGTCAGTGATAGTATAATTTCCATACACCTACAAAAAGTACCAGTTAATATGGTTATTATTCAAATCTACACACCAACCACTAAGGCCAAAGATGAAGAAATTGAAGAGTTTTACCAACTTCTGCAGTCTGAAATTGATATAACATATAATGAAGATGCATTGATAATTACTGGTGATTGGAATGCAAAAGTCGGAAATGAAAAAAAGGGAACATTGTTTGGAAATCATAGCCTTGATGATAGAAATGATGCTGGAGATCACAGGATAGAATTTTTCAAGACCAACGACTTCTTTACAGCAAATACCTTTTTTCAACAACATAAATGGCCAGTATATACGTGGACCTCACCAGATGAAATACACTATATCAAATTGGATCAAATCAATTTAATCAGGATCGAATCGACTATATCTGCAGAAAGAGATGATGGGAAAGCTCGGTATCATCAGTCAGAACATGCCCAGGGGCCGACTGCAGAGCAGACCATCAATTGCTCATATCTAAGTTCAAGCTGAAACTGAAGAAAATTAGAACAGTTCTACGAGAGCCAAAGTACAACCTTGAGTGTATCCCACCTGAATTTAGGCCCCATCTCAAAAATAGATTTGACACATTGAACAATAATGAGCAACTCATTAAGACCCGATGAATTGTGGGATGACATCATACAGGAAGAAAGCAAGAGGTCTTTGAAAAGACAGGAAAGAAAGAAAAGACCAAAACGGATGTCAGAAGAGATTCTGAAGCTTGCTGCTGAACATAGAATAGCTACAGCAAAAAGATTTGACAAAGTAAAAGAGCTGAACAGAAGATTTCAAAGGGCAGCTCGATAAGTATTATAATGAAATGTAAAAAGACTTGGAGTTGGAAAACCAAAAGGAAAGAATGTATTTGACATTTCTTAAGCTGAAAGAGCTGAAGAAAAAATTCAAGGCTCTAGTTGCAATATTGAATGGATTCTATGGGGAAAGTATTGAATGATGCAGGAAGCATCAAAAGAAGATGGGAGGAATACACAGAGTCACAATGAAGTTGTCAAGGATTTCCTTTTACTTGGATCCACAATCAGCACTCATGGAAGCAGCAGTCAAGAAATCAAACAACTTATTGCATTGGACAAATTTGCTGCAAAAAAAAAAACCTCTTTAAAGTGTTAAAAAGCAAAGGTGTCACTTTAAGGACTAAGGTGTGCCTGACCCAAGCCATGGTATTTTCAGTCGCCTCATATGCACGTGAAAGCTGGACAATGAATGAGGAAGATTGAAGAAGAATTGATGACTTTGAATTATGGTGTTCCCGAAAAATATTGAATATACCATGGACTGCCAGAAGAATGAACAAATCTGTCTTGGAAGAAGTACAGCCAGAATGCTCCTTAGAAGCAAAGATAGCTAGCTGTCATCTCACATACTTGGAACATGTTATCGGGAGAGGCCAGTCCCTGGAGAAGGACTTCATGCTTGCTGGTCAGCGAAAAAGAGGAAGCCCCTCAACAAGATGGATTAACACAGTGGCTGCAACAATGGGTTTAAACATAACAGTGCCTGTGGGGATGGCACAGGACTGGACACTATTTAGTTTTGAGTTGGAACCAACTCGATGGTACCTAACAACCACAACAACAAACAATAAATGATTAAAAGCATCTTTAAGCATTTCTTACTTGGAAGCAGAAGTAAAAACCATGTACTTGCCTTCTGTCTTCTTCCTTCTGTGGTAAAAATGGCTGAAATCAGATGTGGAAAAGAATATGGCGGCAAAGTAAAATGCATTTCTCTGTCAGCAAATAGTATTAAAAGATGCATAGAAAACATTGTTAAAGGTTAGAAAAAGCGAGTATGGAACAAGTCGTGCCGAGTGGAAGGTTTGTTATCCATTGGGGTGAAAGTACAGAGGTTTCTAGTATGTCTAAGTTAATGGTATTCTTAAGTTCTGTTTTGACAATGAACTACATAAGCAACTTTTTTTGTGAGTCACTAAAGAGGGGAAGCCTTGTGGTCCAGTGGTTAAATGTTGGGCTGCTAACCAAAACGTGAGCAGTTCAAATACACCAGCTGCTCCTTGGAAACTCTATGGGGCAGTTCTCCTCTGTCCTATAGGGTTGGGATCAACTGGACAGCAAAGGGTTTGGTTTTTTGGTAAAGGAAAGGTACTAGAGAATATATGCTCTCCACAGAAAATTACTTCTTGAAAACTGAGTGAGGGTTACCACCCCTAGAGCAGGCGGTTTGATTAGAGAAAAAAGGAATTCTGAAGTCAGGTAGCAGAGTTGCCCCATTTGTATAATTAATTTGTTTCATTTTTCCTAGACCAGCTATTGTAGCAAAGAAGTGGAAGCCAGAGTTTCATAGGGCAGTATTCTTAAGCCTGAATTTATTTGTGTATGACCCACCTGGGGATCATGTTAAAGTGCAGATTCTGATTCAGTAGGTCTGGCATGGCCTGAGACTCGGCATTTCTAACCAGCTCCCGGGTGATCCTGCTGGTTGTGGTCCACAGACACCTTGAACAGTGAGGACATAAAGAAATATAGGCTGTTAGAGTTGATATTAATTTTGTAAAAATAAGAGCGTTTTAAAAATAATAAAATATTTTGTAAGACATGGGGAGTGAGCATATGAATCATTTGAACTGTTGAAAGAAAAATCTGATCAATAAGTCAATTAGAGTTAAAAGGTTTCGTTGGATAGGAAAGAAAAGAAACTGAGAGCAGGGAGCACGCTTTTTTGATCCCCTTATACATGGTACAAACTGTTCGGGGATTTTCCAAAAGGGAAACTTAGAATGATTGGTTGTCTTCTGCATAATTGGCAGGAGGCGGCTTGGACAGGTTTATTAAGTTTATGTGTCTGCATTGAACAGGCTAGTGATGGCTTATCTAATTATTTAAACTTTTATCATGAATTTTTAGTTTCTAGGAGGGGTTAAGAATTAAGTTTAAATGGGAGGAGGGGGCATTTTCTTTAATAGTACCACAGAGAGGTTTGCTTGTTGTCTGTGTCAAAGTCCTTAAGAGCTATCATACATGAACAGGCACTGCTGATTTGGCTTTTATAATATATTTTTTTAAATGTATGATCTTTTAAATAATGACAAATCGTTGTCACTAGAATTACTAATGGCCGTTAGTAAAATTATTAAAAAATAAATAAATACACCTAATCTGTTCTTTAAGGTAAAAGTGGCAACTTAACAATGAGTGAGAAAGTAACTGCTCTTCAAAAGAAACTTGTGGTGTGAAGACAGCATTGTGAAAACAGAGATTTTCCTCATTATATGGTTTTGCTGGAATGACACTGCCTTAGTCATCTAGTGCTGCCATAACAAACATACCACAAGTGGATGGCTTTAACAAAGAGAAATTTATTTCCTCAAAGTGATACAGGCTATAAGTCTAAACTCAAGGCTCCAGAGGAAAACCTTCTCTCTCTTTCAGCTCTGGAAGAAGGTCCTTGTCCTCAATCTTCCCATGGTCAAGGAGCTTCTCAGGGTCAGGCACTCCCAGTTCAAAGGACACGCTCTGCTCCTGGTGCTGCTTTCGTGGTGGTATGAGGTCCCCAACTCTCTGCTTGCTTCCCTTTCCTTTTATTTCTTGAGAGATAAAAGGCGGTGCAGGCCACACCCCAGGGAAACTCTAACTTGGATCAGAGAGGTGACCTGAGTAAGGATGGTATTACAATCCCACCCTAATCCTTTTCAACATAAAATTACAATCACAAAATGAAGGACAACCACAAAACACTGGGAATCATGGCCCAGCCAAATTGATACATATTTTGGGGGGACACAATTCAATCCATTACAGACACTGTGTACCACATAAAAACTTTCATATCTTCACACTAAGAAACCTAGAAACTGAATCTTCTAATATTTAGACATCCCTCATATGAGGGATTTTGAACCTATTTACTAAAAATATATTTTAAAAAGCACCTTCTGATTTATCTTCAAGAAAATCTTATTGATAGTGTAACCCTAATACTCCCCAGCATGTTTCCTCCTTTACAAAGTGAGTGATTGAGAACTTGACATAACCAACACCGTGATGAACCTAAAAGTTTTTTTTTTTTCTGCCTACCTTCTCCCTTCCACATTCCTTTGTTAATGACTTTGTTTTGTTCTGAGAACAACTGTCTGGCCACCTGTGACTTACGACCCCCCATGGAGAGTAGAGCCCAGATGTTTGGCATGTATACCTTTTGCCTGATAAGAAGAAGCCTGGCATGTATTTCTTTAGTCTGACAAAGAGACTCTTGTAATTATCATCCAGCCATGCCATTTGCAGGCTACAAAAACATTTCTAAGCCTGGTAAAAATCATATGAGGTCTACTGTAAAATTGCCTTTTGGGACTCCACAAAGACAGCCTGCATTCCTGCATTGCTGTCGGATATCCCCGTTGGTGCCAACTCCTAAATAAACTTTCTGTCTCTGACTTCAGATAGGTTTCATTGACTTGACTGCTCCAGCGTACAGACCCTAACTGGGCAATAATAGCAGAGAATGTAGAAAGGTATTAGCTGGGTTTCCACAGTCAATACAACTGAACAATGAATACTCCGTACAATCGTGCATGCCTTCTATTTGGATCTATGAAGTATCTTTTCTTTTTTTTTTTAATCCTTCTGACCATTGAAACCACGTAAGAAAGTAAACCAAACTTAGAACTAGACCACTGATCATACCAGAAAATGCTAAATCAAATTTTTAAAATATAAAGAAGTATATTTAATCACAATAAATATTTTGCAATTATATTAATAATGTGTAAAAGATTTTAGCGACAATAAAAAATTTACTGTTAATGAATAAAATAATTATTTAAAACTACTAGTTTTTATTCTTTTTTAATTTATATTTTATGTATATTCATGTACATAAAACATTAATACAGCAGTACATTTGAATAACGTATATGTAACTACACGTACATTTTAAAGAGTGCCTTTTTTTTAAACTAATAAAAACCAAAACCAAACTCATCACCTTCAAGTCGATTCTGACTCACAGTGACCCTATAGGACAGAGTTGAACTGCCCTAAGTAGGGGTGTGCAATCCAAAAACATCGGAGGACACTGATGTAAATGAACAAACATTTATAGGTTACAAGCTCTGAAAGAGCATTGTCTTTCTTTCATTTATTCATTCAAAGAACTTTCATTACATACAAATATTGCCTTAATGACTACTGGTTGCATCTACATTTAAAGAGATAATTAACCTAAAGCAAAAACACAGTTGCCTAGAATCAACTTTGACTCATGGCAATCCCATGGGTGTCAGAGTAGAACTGTGCCCCATAGGGTTTTCAGTGGCTGATTTTTGAAATATAGATAGGTAGGACTTTCTTCCAATTGATGAGATTTTGTTAGGAATACGCAAAAAAAAAAAAAAAAAAAAAAAAATGGGCCATCCCCATAGAAAGAAGAAAAAAGTTATCCTTGAGGTTGGAATAAATAGGCAGCTGTGTTGTGGAATGCCCCAAGTCCAGATCCTCCCTGTAGAGGACTCAGTAGGCATTTATTACATACCTAATGTGTCTGGTGAAGAAATATGCACCAAGGAGAGAATGTGACTCCAGATATCTTAAAATGACTCTCCCAGCTGGACTGCTCTGCTGGCCAAGGGTCTACCCTTGGGAGCTGGCTTAAAAGTCTAATCAGAAGCCCTGTATAAACGTTGCTTTGTTTTTGTGTGTAAGAACTCTGCTTAGAAAAAGAGTTTCTCGGGAACTCTTATCATGGAAATAGTTTGGATGAACTGTGTCTTATAGGACCATTGCTACAACTTCACTAAGATATGTCCTATTGTACATAATCAGTAGTTGGAAGAACTCCCAGTGAGAAAACTGAATGAAGGGAGATTTTTGGCTCTGATATAAAGAGAAGTAGAAATTACTTCCTTTGTATTTTGTAGTATCTGAGGCAGAGCTATGCTTTCAGTACAGAGAAATAGGTGTTTTTACTCTCTCTTCCTAACTGTGATATAGTGAAGAGAAGTAAAAGAGCTGGCGTTGAGAAAAGAGAGTAGAAACACACAAGAAATCAGCAGGCTGTAATACAAATCTAGCCTGAAGGTCTAGCTGCACATGTCAGCCTGGAGGCACAGTGACTCCAAGAAGGAATTCATGTTCAATTAAAAAGAACATTTTAATCAGAATATAGGGATGGCAGATTTAATGGTGATTAATACATACACAGGAAAAAACATTTCCGCTAAGAAAAGTGTTTATTCTCTAAGAATAAACACTTCTACTATTTACTATTGTTTTAAGTCAGCAATTTTTAAGTATATTAAATAATTTATAATTAAGAAGATAGAAAAGAAATGATTATAAATCTGTTACTGTGGACTTGGGCAAAGAATCCGTTTTGAATCTCGAGAAAAGCTTTTGCTTAATAAGTTGCACAAAATGATAAAGGCAGTCACTGCCATTGGTGGTGGTGGTTGTTGTTAGGTGCCGTAGAGTGGGCTCCAACTCATAGTGACCCCATGCACGACAGAACGAAACACTGCCTGGTCCTGAGCCATCCTTACAATCGTTGTTATGCTTGAGCTCATTGTTGCAGCCACTGTGTCAATCCACCTCCTTAAGGGTCTTCCTCTTTTCCGCTGACCCTGTTCTCTGCCAAGCATGATGTCCTTCTCCAGGGACTGATCCCTCCTGACAACATGTCCAAAGTATGTAAGACACAGTCTCGCCATCCTTGCTTCTAAGGAGCGTTCTGGCCGCACTTCTTCCAAGACAGATTTGTTCGTTCTTTTGGCAGTCCGTGGTATATTTAATATTCTTCTCCAACACCACAATTCAGTGGCGTCAATTTGTCTTCGGTCTTCCTTATTCATTGTCCAGCTTTCACATGCATATGATGTGATTGAAAATATCATGGCTTGGGTCAGGCGCACCTTAGTCTTCAGGGTGCATTTTTGCTCTTCAACACTTTCAAGAGGTCCTTTGCAGCAGATTTGCCCAATGCAATGTGTCTTTTGATTTTTTGACTGCTGCTTCCATGGCTGTTGATTGTGGATCCAAGTAAAGTGAAATCCTTGACAACTTCAATCTTTTCTACGTTTATCATGATGTTGCTCATTGGTCCAGTTGTGAGGATTTTTGTTTTCTTTATGTTGGGGCGTAATCCATACTGAAGGCTGTGGTCTTTGATCTTCATTAGTAAGTGCTTCAAGTCCTCTTCACTTTCAGCAAGCAAGGTTGTGCCATCTGCATAATGCAGGTTCTTAATGAGTCTTCCTCCAATCCTGATGCCCCGTTCTTCTTCATATAGTCCAGCTTCTCGTATTATTTGCTCAGCATACAGATGAAATAGGTATGGTGAAAGAATACAACCCTGACACACACCTTTCCTGACTTTAAACCAGTCAGTATTCTCTTGTTCTGTCCAAACAACTGCCTCTTGATCTATGTAAATGTTCCTCATGACCATAATTAACTGTTCTGGAATTCCCATTCTTCGGAATGTTATCCATAATTTGTTATGATCCACACAGTCGAATGCCTTTGCATAGTCAATAAAACACAGGTAAACATCCTTCTGGTATTCTCTGCTTTCAGCCAGGATCCATCTGACATCAGCAATGATATCCCAGGTTCCACGTCCTCTTCTGAAACCAGCCCGAATTTCTGGGCAGTTTCCTGTCAATATACTGCTGCAGCTGTTTTTGAATGACCTTCAGCAAAATTTCACTTGCATGTGATATTAATGATATTGTTCCACAATTTCCACACTCGGTTGGATCACCTTTCTTGGGAATAGGCATAAATATAGATCTCTTCCAGTCAGTCAGCCAGGAAGCTGTCTTCCATATTTCTTGGCATAGACAAGTGAGCATCTCCAGCGCTGCATCTGTTTGTTGACACGTCTCAATTGATATTCCATCAATTCCTGGAGCCTTGTTTTTTGCCAATGCCTTCAGAGCAGCTTGGACTTCTTCCTTCAGTACCATCGGTTCCTGATCATATGCCACCTCTTGAAATGGTTGAATATCGACTAATTCTTTTTGGTATAATGACTCTGTGTATTCCTTCCATCTTCTTTTGATGCTTCCTGCGTCATTTAATATTTTCCCCATGGAATCCTTCACTATTGCAACTTGAGACTTGAATTTTTTCTTCAGTTCTTTCAGCTTGAGAAACGCCGAGCGTGTTCTTCCCTTTTGGTTTTCCATCTCCAGCTCTTTGCACATGTCATTATAATACTTTATTTTGTCTTCTCGAGAGGCCCTTTGAAATCTTCAGTTCTTTTACTTCATCAATTCTTCCTTTTGCTTTAGCTGCTCGATGCTCAAGAGCAAGTTTCAGAGTCTCCTCTGACATCCATCTTGGTCTTTTCTTTCTTTCCTGTCTTTTCAGTGACCTCTTGCTTTCTTCATGGATGATGTCCTTGATGTCATTCCACAACTCGACTGGTCTTTGGTCACTAGTGTTCAATGCATCAAATCTATTCTTGAGATGGTCTCTAAATTCAGGTCGGAAATACTCAAGGGCATATTTTAGCTCTCGTGGACTTGCTCTGATTTTCTTCAGTTTCAGCTTGAACTTGCATATGAGCAATTGATGGCCTGTTCCCCACAATCAGCCCTCGGCCCTGTTCTGACTGATGATGTTGAGCTTTTTCGTTGTCTGTTAGCACAAATGTAGTCAATTTGATTTCTGCATGTTCCGTCTGGCGAGGTCCATGTGTATAGTCACCGTTTATGTTGGTGCAAGAAGGTATTTGCAATGAAGAAGTCATTGGTCTTACAAAATTCTGTCATTTGATCTCTGGCATTGTTTCTATCACCAAGGCTGTATTTTCCAACTACTGATCCTTCTTCTTTGTTTCCACCTTTCGCATTCCAATCGCCAGTAATTATCAATGCACCTTGATTGCATGTTCGATCAATTTCAGACTGCAGCAGCTGATAAAAATCTTCTATTTCTTCATCTTTGGCCGTAGTGGTTGGTGCGTGAATTTGAATAATAGTCGTATCAACTGGTCTTCCTTACAGGTGTATGGATATTGTCCTATCATTGACAGCGTTGTACTTCAGGATAGATCTTGAAACGTTCTTTTTGACGATGAATGCAACACCATTCCTCTTCAAGTTGTCATTCCCAGCATAGTAGACTATATGATTGTCTGATTCAAAATGGCCAATACCAGTCCATTTCAGCTCACCAATGCCTAGGGTATCGATGTTTATGTGTTCCATTTCATTTTTGATGATTTCCAATTCTCTTAGATTCATACTTTGTATGTTCCAGTTTCTGATTATTAATGGATGTTTGCAGCTGTTTCTTCTCATTTTGAGTCTTGCCACATAAGCAAATGAAGGTCCCGAAAGCTTTACTCTACCCACGTCATTAAGATTGACTCTACTTTGAGGAGGCAGCTCTTCTCCAGTCATCTTTTAAGTGCCTTCCAACCTGGGGGGCTCATCTTCCAGCACTATATCGGACAATGTTCCGCTGCTATTCATAAGGTTTCCACTGGCTAATGTTTTTCAGAAGTAGACTGCTGGGTCCTTCTTCATAGTCTGTCTTAGTCCGGAAGCTCAGCTGAAACCTGTCCTCCCTGGGTGACCCTGCTGGTATCTGAATACCAGTGGCATAGCTTCCAGCATCACAGCAACACACAAGCCCCCACAGTACAACAAACTGACAGACACCCCTGATAGACATAAATAATCAATTACAGCATTCTTTCCCAAATGAGGCCTTCCAAATACTTCTCAAGACAATGCTCCAGACAGATACTACCAATTGATAGGAGTTGACACCAGAAATAAAACCCATTTGACATCCCCAAGGGTATCTAAATCATGGTCAGGACATAAAGGCTTCCCCTGAACTGATGGTCTCATCATCAATGCATGACAGCTACCATCCTGGCCTGTTAGGACTACTCTCAGCACTACCCACTCACCCTGTGGATAGAGAAGGCTGGGATCCCAAAGGCTGTTTACTGGCCGACCATGCTTTATGCAGTAGGGTTCTCTTTGTAGCAGGACTTCCTTCCTTGGCTTACCTTTGCCCTCAGTCCTTGACCCCACCCACCCTACTTTCTTCTCAAGTGAAGCAGCTTGGACTTCTTCCTTCAGTACCATCAGTTCCTGATCATATGCCACCTCTTGAAATGGTTGAATATTGACTAATTCTTTTTGGTATAATGACTGTGTATTCCTTCCATCTTCTTTTGATGCTTCCTGTGTCGTTTAATATTTTCCCCATGGAATCCTTCACTATTGCAACTTGAGCCTTGAATTTTTTCTTCAGTTCTTGCAGCTTGAGAAATACCAAGTGTGTTCTTCCCTTTTGGTTTTCCATCTCCAGCTCTTTACACATGTCATTATAATACTTTACTTTGTCTTCTCGAGTCACCCTTTGAAATCTTCTGTTCAGTTCTTTTACTTCATCAATTCTTCCTTTTGCTTTAGCTGCTCGACGCTCAAGAGCAAGTTTCATAGTCTCTTCTGACATCCATCTTGGTCTTTTCTTTCTTTTCTGTCTTTTCAGTGACCTCTTGCTTTCTTCATGGATGATGTCCTTGATGTCATTCCACAACTCATCTGGTCTTCGGTCACTAGTCTTTGGTCTTTCCATCAATTGCTCATATGCAAGTTCAAGCTGAAACTAAAGAATATCAGAGCAAGTCCACAAGAGCCAAAATACGACCTTGAGTATATCCCACCTGAATTTAGAGACCACCTGAAGAATATATTTGACGCATTGAACACTAGTGACCGAAGACCATTGGTGGTAATGTATCCTAATTGCAGGAAAAGAGCCTACAGATTTTTTTTTAATTTTGAGTTGGTGGGTGGTTTCACTTTCTACTCACCTTTGTTCTGTTTTCTAAGGTGATACGGAGTTTCAGAGCTATTAAAATGAAGACTGTAAGGTTAATTGACTCAACAAATTATTACTGAGCATCTTCTTACTGTCAGGCACTATCGTAGGCACTAGGGATAAAGACGAACCAAAGAGTCAATGGCTGTGTATTCATTGCACTTAAAATTTTGGTGAGAAGATGGGCGATAAATGAAAGAGTTAAGGTAATTTCTGATAGTGCTAAGCGCCATATGCAGATAAAACAGGGTAATGTGATAAAGAATGACTAAGGAGAAGTGTTCAAGGAAGGCTTCTTTGAGGAACTGACATTTGTACTAAAAAACCAGATGAAATTCAGCCATGCAAAGATCTGAGAGAAGAGCATTTCAGGCAGAGAGAACAGCAAATATTAAGGCCGTAAAGTGAGAGTAGCCAGTATGTTTGTAGCGCGCCCAGGCAACAGAATAACTCAGAGAGAAAGGCAGGGGCTAGATTATTCAGAGCTATACACAGCAAGCAATCTGAATTGTATTCTAAGTGTAATGGGAAGCTGTGGGAAATTGAAAAACATGGGCACCATATTTTTCAGTTCCTCTGTTCAAGAGGGGGAGTCTATTTTCCCATCTCTGGAATCTGGACTGGCTTTATGACTTGCTTTGACCTCAGAATGTGGTAGAAGTGATGTGTTAGTTCCAAAGTTCCAGCCGCAAGCGTCCCTGAAGCTTATACTTTCACCTTCTTGAAATGCTTCTACCACAACATAAGAAACCCCAGGCAGGATTTTTAATAGTAACTGAAAATATGGAGAACAAGGCCTGGTCAATTGCCTACATCAAAATCCCAGATGTGTGAAGGAAGCTAATTTAGACTCTTCGGCCTCCATGGAGCCGCCAAATGACTGCAGCCACATGTGTGAGCCCAGGTAAGACCAACACAACTCCCTAGCTAAGCGCTGCCCAGATTGCTGAACCACTAAATTATAATAAACAATAAATAGTTGTTTTAAGCCACAGAGTTTTGGAACCCCTTGTGAAACAGGAATAGATAACTGAAACAGAAGCCATAGGAGAATTTTAATCCCAAGAGTAACATGATCTGATTTACATTTTAAAAGGTCACTTTGGCAGGTCAGACTCAGAGGGAAACATTGGCGATCAAAAGGGAGAAATGCCAGTGAATCTAAGATATCAAGGAAGAAACACCAGGACTCCAAACAAAATATATGTTCAGGTGGAATACACTGTCCAGGTTCTAGCCAGAATATTCTCATTCAGAAATGACCACTGTGGGTTTACTATAGCTGGGACACGTGGCCCATTAGCAAATGTCTCAACACTACGGCTGAACTAATAGAGTCTAACCCTTCTGAGTAGAACAAGGTTTCTAAGTGCTCTGAGAGAACTGCCTCCCTAAATGAGACTCCCTTTGCAGACTGATTGCATTTCTGTAGAAACTGGTAGTGCCATTATGAGACGTAAACCTAAGAGCAGCATTTAAACCTAAAGAGCAAGAATCAGTAACTTGTTTCTGGCTCTGATAACGATGGAGTAATGGGCATTGGTTTTACCCTCTCGCCATAAATAACTGTAAAACTGAACAAAACATTGCTGAGAGAACAACAGACTTAAATAAAGGGAAGAGATATGTGGTGTTTACAGACTGGAAAAATCAATGTTATTAAAATGTCAATTTTCCCAAAATTGATTTCTAGATTCAATGCAATCCCAATCAAAATTTCACCTGGCATTTTTAATGGAAATTGGTAAGCTTGTTCTAAAATTTATGTGGAAATTCAAAGGTCTAGAATAGCAAAATAATCTTGCAAAAGAACAACATTGGAGAACTACCTGATTTCAAGACTTAGTATAGAGCTACAATAGCCAAGTCAGTTTTATATTGGTATAAAACAAAAACAAGCCAGTTGCTTGGAGTTCATTCCAACTCATGGTGCACCTACGTGTGTCAGAGTAGAACTGTGCTTCATAGGGTTTTCAATGTCTGATTTTTCAGAAGTAGGGCACCACGTCTTTCTTCTTACGCATCTCTGGGTGGACTCAAGCCACTATCCTTTTGGTTAGAAACTGAGCACTTAACTGTTTGCAATATTGGTATGAAGATAAATATATCAACAGAACATAGTAGAGACCTCAGAAATAGACTTGTACTCATACAGTAAACTGATTTTTGACAAAGATACCCAAGCATTTCAATGGGAAAAAGAAAGTTCTTCTAACAAATTCAATTGTAATAACCAGATTTCCATGTAGAAAAATGAATCTTGACCTTTATTTCACTCATATAAAAAAACTAATTCTAGGTGGATCATAAGCCTGAATATAAAAGCCAGGATCACATAGCTTCTAGAAGAAAACATGAGAGAATATCTTCTTACTTGGGATAAGCAAAGATTTCTTAGACAGAAAACAATAGACGTGAGATTGAAATATTGGAGTTCATCAAAATTGAAAACTTTTGCTCATAAAGATTCCCTTAAGAAAATGAAAAATAAATTTTAGAACAAGCTTACCAATTTCCATTAAAAATGCCAGGTGAAATTTTGATTGGGATTGCATTGAATCTAGAAATCAATTTTGGGAAAATTGACATTTTAATAACATTGATTTTTCCAGTCTGTAAACACCACATATCTCTTCCCTTTATTTAAGTCTGTTGTTCTCTCAGCAATGTTTTGTTCAGATTGGGATAAAATATCCATAATATATATGTTTGATAAAAGACGTACTTAAAATATATAACTCTTGCAATTTAACAATAAAGAGACAACCTAGTTTTTTAAAATGGTCAGAAGACTTGAATAGACATTTCACAAAAGCAGATATTCAACAAAAATATGAAAAAGTTCTCAACATCACTAGCCTTCAAAGCAATGCAAATTAAAACCCCAGTGAAATAGTACTTCACACATACCAGAATGGCTTAAACCAAAGAAGACTGACAATACTAAATGATGGTGGAGATATGGGGCAACTGTTGATGAAAATTTTAAATGTTTGGCAGAGTCTAGTTATACACCTATCTTATGACCCATAAGTTCCACTTCTAGGTATTTACCCAAGAGAATTAACAATATACGACCACACAGTCTTGTCTAAGAATGTTCACAGCAACTTTATCCATAATAGCTCCAAATTGATAACAGTAGAAGTAGTAAGGGAAGTAGGGCTGTTGCAAAGAGGCAGGGATATCAGGAAAGCAAAAAAAACACACTGGCGGGGAGAAAAAGGCTGAATGTGGTGAGATTTAAGAGCTGACAAGGAAAAAGCTATCAGGAGCACCACAATTGCTGGTCATAGTTGGCTCCATGAGGTGCAGCAATAGCAGGATCCAAGGTAAATTTTCCTGTCAGTTGCTGAAGAAGGAAAAATTGGAGGGAGTGGGGAGGCAGAGTCTTAGAGTTATTGAAAGGGAAAAATCATTTGCAGAAAATTTTTTATGATCTGCATAAAACTCTGTAAGGAAGCTTATGCGGCCATGGAAGTAGGACAGGCCAGGCTTGTGAACAGAGATAGGTCTTGGTAAGAACAATTTCAAGCAAGAGAACTGGGCTTAGAAAAGGCCCTCAGAAGATCTTTCTGCCTCTAACTTATTTGCGAGCCTGATGAAAAATGTTAAGGCTTCCTCAAGGAGCTGAATTGAACTGAAACATGACTGTACTTGGGAGACTTCCAGAAAGCAGCTTCACGGAGCCTGGACAATAAGGGACGTTTAGTTGGGTTCAGAATGGAATTAATTTTTAGATCTATTCGCCAGTAAAATTTATGCAGGTTATAATTTAGGATAGCCCCAGTCGGAACTGAGTGGGAGAAGGGGTTCCGGACTCCCCAGTTAACCTTTTGTTGTTACCGTGTGTATTCAGTAGATTCTGACTCATAGCAACCTTATATGACAAAGTAGAACTGCCTCATCGGATTTCCTAGGTTATAATCTTTACCGGAGCAGACTGCCAGATCTTTTCTCCTGTGGAGCCAATGGTGGGTTTGAACCACTTACCTTTCTGTTAGCAGCTGATCTCTTGACCATTGTGTCGCTAGGGCTCCTTACTTAAACTTTTAGGGTCTGGGAATTAAGCACTACTGTTGCCCTTTTCAGTCATCTCATATGCATTTGAAAGCTGAACAATGAATACGGAAAACCAAAGAAGAATTGACAGCTTTAAATTGTGGTGTTGGTGAAGAATATTAAAGATACCATGGACTGCCAAAAGAATGAACAAATTTGTCTTGGAAGAAGTACAACCAGAACGCTCCTTAGAAGCAAGGATGGAGAGACTTCATCTCATGTATGTTGGGCATGCTATCAAGAGGGATCAGTCCCTGGAGAAAGACATCATGCTTGGTAAAGTAAAGGGTCACTGAAGAAGAGGAAGACCCTCAAAAAGATGGATTGACACAGTGGCTGAAACGATGGGCTCAAGCATAATGATTGTGAGCAAGGCACAGGACCTGGCAGTGTTTTGTTCTGTAGCATAGAGGGTCATTATGAATCGGACCCAACTCGATGGCACCTAACTACAATAACAACAATAACATTGCCCTTTGTGTTGGACTCTACTTGACAGCAATGAGTATTGCCCCTTGACACCTCGACCTTCTCTTTTAAATAAAGCAACCCATTGACATGTTGTACTGTTTGGGACAGAGCATTTGCCTTTTCCCTGGTTGATACTCAGAGTCTATAGAATTCTAGGTACTTTTTTTTATGAGCTGACTCAGTGTTGTTAGATAATGGAGAAGGACCCATAAACCATAAAGCCCAGATTCTTCCATGGTCATTTGAAGATGGTCAGGAGATACCAAGATCTCACAGGGGTTCTCCCCAGCAAGCATCTCTAAGAACAGAATGAGGGTCTCAGTGGCAGGATGACTGATCCCATCTTGCCTACTAAGGTTTCCCCATTCCTGGCACACAACATGGGGGATGAATCAGGAGTAGCTGAACTACCTGTGAACTGTGAAAGCAGGGACCTTTCCTTCCGTGAGCCTTGTTTACAGAATGTCCTTTCTGGAGCCAGACAGAAGATGCCCATATCTTAGATCCCTTGGTGAGGCAGGTAGCATTCTCTCCATATATCCTTTCTAAGATTCCACAAAGACGATGAAATTTGAGTCTCATTTTAAGTTGCCTTAGCAACTCAAAGAGCCACATCTTCTAAAAAGTGGAGTCCTGCACTGTTACTTGGAGTGCTTGGGTGGTGTAAACTGTTAACAAGCTCAGCTGCCTACTAAAAGATTGGAGGTCCTAGTCTACCCAGAGGTGCCTCAGAAAAATGACTTCCAAAAATCATCCACTGAAAACCCTATGCAACACAGTTCTACTCTGACACAAATGGGGTCACCACGAGTTGGAATCCACTCCATGGCACCTAGTTTTGTCGTGAGTTTTTTCTTTTTGGCACCATTAATAAACCAAAAAAAAGAAAAACAATTGCTGTTGAGTCGATTCCAACTCATAGCAACCCTATCAAAAAAACAACAAAACCCAGTGCTGTTGAGTCGATTTCCAACTCATAGCGACCCTATAGGACAGAAACTGCCCCATAGAGTTTCCAAGGAGCACCTGGTGGATTTGAACTGCTGACCCTTTGGTTAGCAGCCATAGCACTTAACCACTACGCCACCAGGGTTTCCAGCAACCCTATAGCACAAAGTAAAACTGCCCCATAGTGTTTTGTGATGGTTAAGATTGTGTGTCAACTTGGCTGGGCTGTGATTCTCAGTGTTTATATGTGATCACTCCTATGATGGGATCTGCTGTGAGTAGCCAATCAGTTCAAAGGGCATTTCCTTGGGTGTGTGGTCTGCCTCTGAATGTAAGCAGACATTTTGGCTTTTTGCTCACACTGGATCCTGCAGCTGTTTTCTGTTCATCTGAACTCCAGTTCTTGGGACTTTAGCTAGCAGCTTATCTGCCAGTCTTGGGACTCATGGATCTTCACAGCCTGTAAGCAAGAGCCCTGCTCTTCAACCTGCCGATCTTGGGTTCGCCAGCCCTTGCATCTACGTGAATCCGGAGAAGCCTCTATCCTGATACATGGACTTGGAACATTCTAGCCTCTACAATTGTATGAGCCCTTTCCTTGATATAAATCTGTCTCTTTATATTATTTATATGCTTTGCTGGTTTTGCTTCTCTAGAGAACCCAGCCAAAGATAGGTTTCCAAGGAGGGGCTGGTGGATATGAACTGCCAACCTTTTGGTTAGCAGCCCAATGCCTAACCACTGTATCACCATGGCTCCTATTAATAGTTACACTGTTAATAATTTATAGGCAGCTCCCTGGCCATTCAGCCCAGTTCTCTGGACTGCATGGACTGTGCTTAGGCTGGAATGTGTCCATTGTGTGTCTCTCTGAACTTGCTGCTGACCACCTTCCCCACCCCTTTCCAGCCAGGTCTTTCAGTGACTCCGTAACAGCCTTCACTCCTCCACCTATGTGGGAAACATTAGGAGTGACCTCCACAACCATGCCTGGCTTTGGGGCCTCTGTAGTTAACACTGATGCCTCTTCTCTCTAGGCCTGTCTGTTTTCTCTGGATCTGATTCCACTTGAGCAGTTTCCAGCCCCCTCCTCAGCAGTGTGGTTTATATTTAGGTTCGGCTACAAATTGGCAGATTGATCATGCAGAACCTCTCCTCCCCTTGGGGGTGGCCCCACTTTGTCTTCCTGACATTTTCTCTAAGAAGGAGGCAGGTGGTGAACTCTCCCAGAGGAAAGCACAAGACAGTGGCCAAGAAGGGAAAGAATCATGGTGAGAGGTGAGGGGAGTGATTAGTAACTGAGAAGAAAAATGTGTTCCCTTTTTTTTTTTTTTTTTATAATAACTTTTATTAAGCTTCAAGTGAACGTTTACAAATCCAATCAGTCTGTCACATATAAGTTTACATACATCTCACTTCCTACTCCCACTTACTCTCCCCGTCTTGAGTCAGCCCTTTCAGTCTCTCCTTTCTTGACAATTTTGCCGGCTTCCCTCTCTCTCTATCCTCCCATCCCCCCTCCAGACAAGAGTTGCCAACACAATCTCAAGTGTACACCTGATATAATTAGCTCACTCTTCATCAGCGTCTCTCTCCCACCCGCTGACCAGTCCCTTTCATGTCTGATGAGTTGTCTTCAGGGATGGTTCCTGTCCTGTGTCAACAGAAGGTCTGGAGAGCATGACCGCCGGGATTCCTCCAGTCTCAGTCAGACCATTAAGTTTGGTCTTCTTATGAGAATTTGGGGTCTGCATCCCACTGCTCTCCTGCTCCCTCAGGGGTCCTCTGCTGAGCTCCCTGTCAGGGCAGTCATCGATTGTGGCCGGGCACCAACTAGTTCTTCTGGTCTCAGGATGATGTAGGTCTCTGGTTCATGTGGCCCTTTCTGTCTCTTGGGCTCTTAGTTGTCATGTGGGCTTGGTGTTCTTCATTTTCCTTTGCTCCAGGTGGGTTGAGACCAATTGCTGCATCTTAGATGGCTGCTTGTTAGCATTTAAGACCCCAGACGCCACATTTCAAAGTGGGATGCAGAATGATTTCATAATAGAATTATTTTGCCAATTGACTTAGAAGTCCCCGGAAACCATGTTCCCCAGACCCCCGCGCTTGCTCCGCTGAGCTTTGAAGCATTCATTTTATCCCGGAAACTTCTTTGCTTTTGGTCCAGTCCAATTGAGCTGACCTTCCATGTATTGAGTGTTGTCTTTCCCTTCACCTAAAGCAGTTCTTATCTACTGATTAATCAATAAAAAAACCCTCTCCCACCCTCCCTCCCTCCCCCCCTCGTAACCACAAAAGTATGTGTTCTTCTCAGGTTTACTATTTCTCAAGATCTTATAATAGTGGTCTTATACAATATTTGTCCTTTTGCCTCTGACTCATTTCGCTCAGCATAATGCCTTCCAGGTTCCTCCATGTTATAAAATGTTTCGGAGATTCGTCACTGTTCTTTATCGATGCGTAGTATTCCATTGTGTGAATATACCACAATTTATTTACCCATTCATCCGTTGATGGACACCTTGGTTGCTTCCAGCTTTTTGCTATTGTAAACAGAGCTGCAATAAACATGGGTGTGCATATATCTGTTTGTATGAAGGCTCTTGTATCTCTAGGGTATATTCCGAGGAGTGGGATTTCTGGGTTGTATGGTAGTTCTATTTCTAACTGTTTAAGATAACGCCAGATAGATTTCCAAAGTGGTTGTACCATTTTACATTCCCACCAGCAGTGTATGAGAGTTCCAATCTCTCCGCAGCCTCTCCAACATTTATTATTTTGTGTTTTTTGGATTAATGCCAGCCTTGCTGGTGTGAGGTGGAATCTCATCGTAGTTTTAATTTGCATTTCTCTAATGGCTAATGATCGAGAGCATTTTCTCATGTATCTGTTGGCTGCCTGAATATCTTCTTTAGAGAAATGTGTGTTCATATCCTTTGCCCACTTCTTGATTGGGTTGTTTGTCTTTTTGTGGTTGAGTTTTGACAGAATCATGTAGATTTTAGAGATCAGGCGCTGGTCGGAGATGTCATAGCTGAAAATTCTTTCCCAATCTGTAGGTGGTCTTTTTACTCTTTTGGTGAAGTCTTTAGATGAGCATAGGTGTTTGATTTTTAGGAGCTCCCAGTTATCGGGTTTCTCTTCATCATTTTTGGTAATGTTTTGTATTCTGTTTATACCTTGTATTAGGGCTCCTAGGGTTGTCCCAATTTTTTCTTCCATGATCTTTATCGTTTTAGTCTTTATGTTTAGGTCTTTGATCCACTTGGAGTTAGTTTTTGTGCATGGTGTGAGGTATGGGTCCTGTTTCATTTTTTTGCAAATGGATATCCAGTTATGCCAGCACCATTTGTTAAAAAGGCTGTCTTTTCCCCAGTTAATTGACACTGGTCCTTTGTCAAATATCAGCTGCTCATACGTGGATGGATCTATGTCTGGGTTCTCAATTCTGTTCCATTGGTCTATGTGTCTGTTGTTGTACCAATACCAGGCTGTTTTGACTACTGTGGCTGTATAATAGGTTCTGAAGTCAGGTAAGGTGAGGCCTCCCACTTTCTTCTTCTTTTTCAGTAGTGCTTTGCTTATCCGGGGCTTCTTTCCCTTCCATATGAAATTGGTGATTTGTTTCTCTATCCCCTTAAAATATGACATTGGAATTTGGATCGGAAGTGCGTTAAATGTATAGATGGCTTTTGGTAGAATAGACATTTTTACTATGTTAAGTCTTCCTATCCATGAGCAAGGTATGTTTTTCCACTTAAGTATGTCCTTTTGAATTTCTTGTAGTAGAGCTTTGTAGTTTTCTTTGTATAGGTCTTTTACATCCTTGGTAAGATTTATTCCTAAGTATCTTATCTTCTTGGGGGCTACCGTGAATGGTATTGATTTGGTTATTTCCTCTTCGGTGTTCTTTTTGTTGATGTAGAGGAATCCAAGTGATTTTTGTATGTTTATTTTATAACCTGAGACTCTGCCAAACTCTTCGATTAGTTTCAGTAGTTTTCTGGAGGATTCCTTAGGGTTTTCTGTGTATATAATCATGTCATCTGCAAATAGTGATAACTTTACTTCTTCCTTGCCAATCCGAATACCTTTTATTTCTTTGTCTAGCCTGATTGCCCTGGCTAAGACTTCCAACACGATGTTGAATAAGAGCGGTGATAAAGGGCATCCTTGTCTGGTTCCCGTTCTCAAGGGAAATGCTTTCAGGTTCTCTCCATTTAGAGTGATATTGGCTGTTGGCTTTGCATAGATGCCCTTTATTATGTTGAGGAATTTTCCTTCAATTCCTATTTTGGTAAGAGTTTTTATCATAAATGGGTGTTGGACTTTGTCAAATGCCTTTTCTGCATCAATTGATAAGATCATGTGGTTTTTGTCTTTTGTTTTATTTATGTGATGGATTACATTAATGGTTTTTCTGATATTAAACCAGCCTTGCATACCTGGTATAAATCCCACTTGATCAGGGTGAATTATTTTTTTGATGTGTTGTTGGATTCTATTGGCTAGAATTTTGTTGAGGATTTTTGCATCAATGTTCATGAGGGATATAGGTCTATAATTTTCTTTTTTTGTAATGTCTTTACCTGGTTTTGGTATCAGGGAGATGGTGGCTTCATAGAATGAGTTGGGTAGTATTCCGTCATTTTCTATGCTTTGGAATACCTTTAGTAGTAGTGGTGTTAACTCTTCTCTGAAAATTTGGTAGAACTCTGCAGTGAAGCCGTCCGGGCCAGGACTTTTTTTTGTTGGGAGTTTTTTGATTACCGTTTCAATCTCTTTTTTTGTTATGGGTCTATTTAGTTGTTCTGCTTCTGAATGTGTTAGTTTAGGTAGGTAGTGTTTTTCAAGGAATTCATCCATTTCTTCTAGGTTTTCAAATTTGTTAGAGTACAATTTTTCATAATAATCTGAAATGATTCTTTTAATTTCATTTGGTTCTGTTGTGATGTGGTCCTTCTCATTTCTTATTCGGGTTATTTGTTTCCTTTCCTGTATTTCTTTAGTCAGTCTAGCCAATGGTTTATCAATTTTGTTAATTTTTTCAAAGAACCAGCTTTTGGCTTTGTTAATTCTTTCAATTGTTTTTCTGTTCTCTAATTCATTTAGTTCAGCTCTAATTTTTATTATTTGTTTTCTTCTGGTGCCTGATGGATTCTTTTGTTGCTCACTTTCTATTTGTTCAAGTTGTAGGGACAGTTCTCTGATTTTGGCTCTTTCTTCTTTTTGTATGTGTGCATTTATTGATATAAATTGACCTCTGAGCACTGCTTTTGCTGTGTCCCAGAGGTTTTGATAGGAAGTATTTTCATTCTCGTTGCTTTCTATGAATTTCCTTATTCCCTCCTTGATGTCTTCTATAACCCAGTCTTTTTTCAGGAGGGTATTGTTCATTTTCCAAGTATTTGATTTCTTTTCCCTCGTTCTTCTGTTATTGATCTCTAGTTTTATTGCCTTGTGGTCTGAGAAGATGCTTTGTAATATTTCGATGTTTTGGACTCTGCAAAGGTTTGTTTTATGACCTAATATGTGGTCTATTCTAGAGAATGTTCCATGTGCGCTAGAAAAAAAAGTATATTTTGCAGCAGTTGGGTGGAGAGTTCTGTATAAGTCAATGAGGTCAAGTTGGTTGATTGTTGTAATTAGATCTTCCGTGTCTCTGTTGAGCTTCTTACTGGATGTCCTGTCCTTCTCCGAAAGGGGTGTGTTGAAGTCTCCTACTATAATTGTGGAGGTATCTATCTCGCTTTTCAGTTCTGTTAAAATTTGATTTATATATCTTGCAGCCCTGTCATTGGGTGCGTAAATATTTAATATGGTTATGTCTTCCTGATCAATTGTCCCTTTTATCATTATATAGTGTCCTTCTTTATCCTTTGTGGTGGATTTAAGTCTAAAGTCTATTTTGTCAGAAATTAATATTGCTACTCCTCTTCTTTTTTGCTTATTGTTTGCTTGATATACTTTTTTCCATCCTTTGAGTTTTAGTTTGTTTGTGTCTCTAAGTCTAAGGTGTGTCTCTTGTAGGCAGCATATAGATGGATCGTGTTTCTTTATCCAGTCTGTGACTCTCTGTCTCTTTATTGGTGCATTTAGTCCATTTACATTCAGGGTAATTATAGATAAATAAGTTTTTAGTGCTGTCATTTTGATGCCTTTTTATGTGTGTTGTTGACAATTTCATTTTTCCACATACTTTTTTGTGCTGAGGCGTTTTTCTTAGTAAATTGTGAGATCCTCACTTTCATAGTGTTTGACTTTATGTTAGTTGAGTCGTTACGTTTTTCTTGGTTTTTGTCTTGAGTTATAGAGTTGTTATACCTTTTTGTGGTTACCTCATTATATACCCCTATTTTTCTAAGTAAAAACCTAACTTGTATTGTTCTATATCGCCTTGTATCACTCTCCATATGGCAGTTCAATGCCTCCTGTATTTAGTCCCTCTTTTTGATTATTGTGATCTTTTACCTATTGACTTCCATGATTCCCTATTATGTGTATTTTTTTTTTAATTAATCTTAATTTGTTTGTTTTTGTGATTTCCCTATTTGAGTTGATATCAGGACGTTCTGTTTTGTGACCTTGTGTTGTGCTGATATCTGATATTATTGGTTCTCTGACCAAACAATATCCTTTAGTATTTCTTGTAGCTTTGGTTTGGTTTTTGCAAATTCTCTAAACTTGTGTTTGTCTGTAAATATCTTAATTTCGCCTTCATATTTCAGAGAGAGTTTTGCTGGATATATGATCCTTGGTTGGCAGTTTTTCTCCTTCAGTGTTCTGTATATGTCGTCCCATTCCCTTCTTGCCTGCATGGTTTCTGCTGAGTAGTCAGAACATATTCTTATTGATTCTCCCTTGAAGGAAACCTTTCTTTTCTCCCTGGCTGCTTTTAAAATTTTCTGTTTATCTTTGGTTTTGGTGAGTTTGATGATAATATGTCTTGGTGTTTTTCTTTTTGGATCAATCTTAAATGGGGTTCGATGAGCATCTTGGATAGATATCCTTTCGTCTTTCATGATGTCAGGGAAGTTTTCTGTCAGAAGTTCTTCAACTATTTTCTCTGTGTTTTCTGTCCCCCCTCCCTGTTCTGGAACTCCAATCACCCGCAGGTTATCCTTCTTGATAGAGTCCCACATAATTCTTAGGGTTTCTTCATTTTTTTTAATTCTTTTATCTGATTTTTTTTCAGCTATGTTGGTGTTGATTCCCTGGTCCTCCAGATGTCCCAGTCTGCATTCTAATTGCTCGAGTCTGCTCCTCTGACTTCCTAGTGTGTTGTCTAATTCTGTTATTTTATTGTTAATCTTTTGGATTTCTACATGTTGTCTCTCTATGGATTCTTGCAACTTATTAATTTTTCCAGTATGTTCTTGAATAATCTTTTTGAGTTCTTCAACAGTTTTATCAGTGTGTTCCTTGGCTTTTTCTGCAGATATCCTAATTTCATTTGTGATATCATTAAGCATTCTGTAAATTAGTTTTTTATATTCTGTATCTGATAGTTCCAAAATTGTATCTTCATTTGGGAAAGATTTTGATTCTTTTGTTTGGGGAGTTGGAGAAGCTGTCACGGTCTGCTTCTTTAAGTGGTTTGATATGGATTGTTGTCTCCGAGCCATCACTGGGAAACTAGTTTTTCCAGAAAATCCGCTAAAAAAAAACTGCAGTCAGATCCCTATCAGAGTTCTCCCTCTGGCTCAGGCTATTCAGATGTTAATGAAGCCGCCTGCGTGCAGTCCGAATCCCTGTGGGACGGTTCCCCGGCTCGGATGCTGCTCTTTCTGCTCCAAGATCAGTCACTGCCTCCCGGGGACTTCTCCTAACGGCTGCGTCCCACGCCGCCCGTGGAACCGGCTAGTCCCCCTCCCGGGGTTAGTTCAGGGGGGTGGAGCAGGTCTCTGTGCTTGTGCCGTACCTGACTGGTATGCTGGCTCCAGGCTCTGGAAACAATCGCTGCTTCCCCGTATTAGTTCGTTCTCCGTCTCTAAATCTGTGTTTGTTGTTCAGGGTTCGTAGATTGTTATGTATGTGATCGATTCACTTGTTTTTCCGTGTCTTTGTTGTAAGAGGGATCCGAGGTAGCGTCTGCCTAGTCCGCCATCTTGGCTCCGCCTCTGTGTTCCCTTTTATAAAAAGAGAAAATAGGACAAGAAGCATTAGGGACTGCAGAAGCACCAACTGCTTGTCTCCAAAAAAAAAAAAAAAAAGCAGTAGGAAAAAGATTCCTGTGTCTTTGGAACTTGGGTTGTGGTATAGACTCAGTCATTAAAAATGTGATAGAATACCCACTAAGTATCAAGTACAGTCCCTGCCCTTCAAGAGCTTATGTTCAGTAGAGGAAACACATTTAAATAAAAATATGATGCAGAAAAGAATAGAGGTTTGTGTAAATTTCCCTGGGAGCCCAGGGGCTGCCTATAGGAGTAAAAGGAAGGTGTCACAGGAAGTAACATTGGAACTGGATCTGCAAGGATGTTATCAAATTGAGAAGGAGTAAAAAGCTGTTTTGTTTTGTTTTGTTTGTTTTGTTTTAGGCAGAAGACCTGGCATGAGCAAAGCATGGAGGCATACAATCAGAAAAAGGCAGGCAGGTCTTTGTAGCTGAAGCGTATCAGAAGTGGCAGACTACTGGGAAGAGTAAGGGAAAGATAAGGGCACCAGTTCAGGCAGTGAGCACATAAAAAGTACTGTGCACCATTGTGATGGTTACGGTTGTGTGTCAACTTGGCTGGGCCATGATTCTCAGCAGTTCGGCAGTTATGATGTAGTTTGGCAGTTATGCAATGATGTAATTTGGCAGTTATGTAATAACGTAATCATCTCCATGATGAGACCTAATATAATATAATCACCCCCATGATGACATCTGCTATGAGCAGCCAATCAGTTGAAAGGGGAGTTTCCTTGGGGGTATGGCCTGTCTCCAATATATATATGGATGTTCTGGCAAAGCCCACTGGCTTTTGCTTGCTCTGGATTCTGCATCTGGCCCATCATAATCTGGCCTCCAGTTCTCGGGACTTGAGCCAGTGGCCTGCTATATTATCTGCTGATCTTAGGATCCATCGGCCACTGCAGCCCATGAGCCAGCGGCCTGCCATGTGACTTGCTGATCTTGGGTTAGTCAGTCCCTGCAGCTACATGAGTCAGGAGAGGTCTCCAGCCTGAAGCCTGACCCACAGACTTGAGACTTGCCAGCCACTACAACTGCATGAGCCATTTCCTTGAAATAAATTTCTCTCTCTCTCTCTATGTGTATATATACATATACTCTGCACGTGTATATATATATGTTAAAAAAAAATCGCTGTCGAGTTGATTCAGACTCATAGCAACTCTATAGAACACAGTAGGGCTTCCAAGGCGTGCCTACTGGCTTCGAACTGTTGACCTTTTGGTTAGCAGCCATAGTTCTTAATCACTATGCCATATATATATATATACACACACACACGTATGTTTCACTGGTTTTGCTTCTCTAGAAAACTCAGCCTAAGACAACCACATGAAGGGATTTAGACTTTATCTTGTGCATAATGGGGATCTAGCAAAAGTTTGTGATGCAAAGGAGTGATGTGTTGAATAGATGTGTTTTAGTCCATGAAAATGTGACTTGGAGAGCAAGAGAAACTGAAGAGAGGGAACTATTTAGTCCGTGAAGGAAATTACATATTTCTGAACTAAGACAGGGATAGTCTGGAGTGGAAGGAGTAGCTTCTTGAGATTAAATTTAGGAGATAGAATCAACAGGATTTGCTGTCTAACTGATGTGTGACTTGTGGAGGAAGAAGAAGAAATGAATGATTTCAAGGTTTCAGCTTTGGGGAGTTGGGTATATGTTTGTACCATTTATTAAATGCAGCAAGAGGAGAAGGTGGTTGGGGATATTACAAGTTCACTTTTGCCCATGAGGAAATAGTTCGGAAGTTCCAGAGTTACAAAGCATGCCATTTTAGGCACATGAACATGCTACATACTCCACCTCCATTTCTGTGCCCTTTTTCTATTAACCCCCACCCCAAAAGCAAACTGAAGAATAAGCTAATGTGGGTGCTCTATTTATCTAAATACTTCATTCACCTAGTAGCTGAGAGGAAATGTGCGTTTAAAGTCTCACAATCTTTTCAAGGTAAATTGAATACAGTCCTTTCCTTTTTCCCCTTCTTCCCTACGCCACATCCCCACCCCCACTGAAGTCAGGAGGGATCACAAAAGAAAAGGAAGAAGTATACTGTTAGGCCCTCATGTGACAGCAGTCAGGAAATGTGTATTCAAAACAGGGAACAGGGTCCATTTGGAGTCTATTTCTGGGATGAGGCAAGTACTCTCTAAATTCAAGAAATACACCTCAGAAAGGAATTCCTCTTTCATGGTTTTGGGGACTTTGCTTCAAAGTGGCATTCTCCCCAACTATAATCTGATGGCAGGGAAGAGTCACTTACCTTCTCAGAGGCTTTCCTCTTCAATGGACCTCTGACTTGAACAAGCTGCCACAGGGCCTTGCTCAAGGCTCAGAAAGTGAGAATCCAGATAGAGGGAATTATAAATTGGCAGTCTTTTCCTCCAGGTCAAGGACTCAATATGTTTCATGCCAATTCGTGCTGATCTATAACAGAAAGATCTCCTCACTCAATAATTAAGACCAATCACCTGTAAGAACTATGGCCTAGGATAGTTCCTTGGATTGAGGAAAGAATGGATTTAGTTTGATAAATTTTATAAATATGAGAATTTTGAAATATTAACTGATAATCTTTCCCCCATCTCTTCTCTCCCTATGAACTCTCACCCACCCCGTACTCAGGCAGCCAGGCCATTTAACATTCATTTTCTTGAGGAAGATATGTACTAAGATAAAGCAGGAAGAGGAAAAAACAAGGACCAATCCTGACTTGAGTTCTAAAAGTGTAGGCCTTAAGAAAAGACATAGGATTCATGTCACAGGTGAAAAATTTGGGAAAATACATTAGAAAGAGAGATGAGTTAAATATTTCTTGGGATGAGGGAGGAGAGAGAAAGGAAAGATAAGAAGATGAGTAAATTATGGATATGTATCAGGAGGAGGAGAAAACAGACAAACAAAAAAAAGATTTGATCTGTGTCTTAGTTTCTTAGTGCTGCTATAACAGAAATACCACGGATGGGTGAACTTAACAAACAAATTCATTTTCTCATATTTTAGTTGGCTAGAAGTCATAGTTCAGGGTACTGGTGCTATGGGAAGGCTTCCTCTGTTCACTCTGGGGGAAAATCCTTGTCTCAGCTTCTTCCTGGTATTCTTTGGAGATCTCCACATGTATCTATATTTCCCCATTTGTGTTTACTGCTTCTGTGCCTAAAATTCTCCTTTTATATCTCAAAAGTGATTGGCTTAAGACAAACTCTACACTAAAAGAGACTCATTAACATAATAAAGACATCCTATTTCCAAAAGCTCCCACGAGTCTGTCAGTTTGTCCTATTGTGGGGGTTTTCGTGCTGCTGTGATGCTGGCAGCTATGCCACTGGTATTCAAATACCAGCAGGGTCATCCATGATGGACAGGTTTCAGCTGAGCTTCCAGACTAAGACAGACTATGAAGAAGGACCCAGCAGTCTACTTCTGAAAAGAATTAGCCAGTGAAAGCCTTTTGAATAGCAGCAGAACATTGATATAGTACTGGAAGTTGAGCCCCTCAGGTTGGAAGGCACTTAAAATACGACTGGGGAAGAGTTGCCTCCTCAAAGTAGGGTTGACCTTAATGACATGGTTGGACTCAAGCTTTAAGGACCTTCATTTGCTGATGTGGCATGACTCTAAATGAGAAGAAACAGCTGCAAATGTCCATTAATAATCAAAACATGGAATGCACGAAGTATGAATTCAGAAAAATTGGAAATTGTGAAAAATGAAATGGAACACATAAACTTCCATAGCCTAGGCATTAGTAAGCTGAAATGGACTGGTATTGGCCATTTTGAATTGGACAATCATATGGTCTACTATGCTGATAATGACAATTTGAAGAGCAATGGTGTTGCATTCATCATCAAAAAGAACATTTCAAGAACTATCCTGAAGTATGATGCTGTCAGTGATAGAATAATACCCACAGGCCTACAAGGAAGACCAGTTAATATGACTGTTATTCAAATTTACACACCAACCACTAAGGCCAAAGATGAAGAAACTGTAGATTTTTACCAACTTCTGAAGTCTGAAATTAATAGAACATGCAATCAGGATGCATTGATAATTACTGTTGTTTGGAATATGAAAGTTGGAAACACAGAAGAAGGATCAGTATTTGGAAAACATGGTCTTAGTGATAGAAACAATGCCAGAGATGGCATAATAGAATTTTGCAAGACCAATGACTTCTTTGTTGCAAATACCTTTTTTCACCAACATAAACGATGACTATACACCCTGGACCTCACCAGATGGAATACACAGGAATCAAATTGACTACATCTGTGGAAAGAGATGATGGAAAAGCTCAATATCATCGGTCAGAAGAAAGCCAGGGGTGGACTGTGGAGCAGACCATCAATTGCACATGTGCAAATTCAAGTTGAAACTGAAGAAAATTAGAACAAGTCCACAAGAGTCAAAATATGACCTTGAGTATATCCCACCTGAATTTAGACACCATCTCAGGAATAGATTTCACCTGTTGGATACTAATGACCATAGACCAGATGAGTTGTGGAATGACATCAAGAACATCATACATGAAGAAAGCTAGAGGTCATTCAAAAGACAAGAAAGAAAGAAAAGACCAAAAAGGATATCAGAAGAGACTCTGAAACTTGATCTTGAAAGTAGAGTAGCTAAAACAAAAGGAAGAATTGATGAAGTAAAAGAGCTAAATACAAGACTTCGAAGGGCAGCTTGAGAAGACAAAGTATTATAAGAACATGTGCAAAGACCTGGAGGTAGAAAACCAAAAGGGAAGAACATGCTCCACATTTCTCAAGCTGAAAGAATTGAAGAAAAAATTCAAGCCTTGAGTTGGAATATCGAAGGATTCTACGGGGAAAATATTGAACAACACAGGAAGCATCAAAAGAAGATGGAAGGAATACACAGAGCCACTCTACCAAAAATAACTGGTCGACATTCAACCATTTCAGGAGGTAGCATATCATCAGGAAGAAGTCCAAGCTGTACTGAAAGCACTGGTGAAAGACAAGGCTCCAGGAATTGACAGAATACCAACTGAGATGTTTCAACAAATGGATGCAACCTTGGAAATGCTCACTTGTCTATGCCAAGAAATTTGGAAGACAGCTCCCTGGCCAACTGACTGAAAGAGATCCATACTTATGCCTATTCTCAAGAAATGTGATCCAACCAGATGAGGAAATTATCAAACAATATCATTAATATCACACACAAGTAAAATTTTGCTAAAGATCATTCAAAATCTGTTGTAGCAGTATATTGACAGGGAACTGCAGGAACTTCAAGCCAGATTCAGAAGAGGACTTGGAATGAGGGATAGCATTGCTGATGTCAGATGGATTCTGGCTGAAAGCAGAGAATACCAGAAAGATGTTTACCTGTGTTTTATTGACAATGCAAAAGCGTTTGACTGTGTGGATCATAACAAATTATGGATAACACTACAAAGAATGGGGATTCCAGAACACTTAATTATGCTCATGAGGAATGTGTACCTAGATCAAGAGGTAGTCATTCAAACAGAACAAAGGGATATTTGGTGGTTTAAAATCAGGAAAGGTGTGCGTCAGGGTTGTATCCTTTTACCATACTTACTCAATCTGTATGCTGAGCAAATAATCTAAAAAGATGGGCTATATGAAGGAGAATGTGGTATCAGGATTGGAGGAAGATTCATTAACAACCTGCATCATGCAGATGGCAAAACCTTATTTGCTGAAAGTGAAGAGGACTTCAAGCACTTGCTGATGAAGATCAAAGACCACAGCCTTCAGTATGGATTACACCTCATGATAAAGAAAACAAAAATACTAACAATTGGACCAATAAGCAACATCATGATAAACGGAGAAAAGATTGAAGTTGTCAAGAATTTCATTTTACTTGGATCCACAATAAACACTAATGGAAGCAGCAGTCAAGAAATCAAAAGACGCATTGCATTGGGCAAATCTGCTACAGATGACCTCTTCAAAGTGTTGAAAAGCAAAGATGCCACCTTGAACACTAAAGTGCACCTGACTCAAGCCATTGTGTTTTCAATGGTCTCATATGTCCGTGAAAGCTGGACGATGAATATGGAAGATTGAAGAAGAATTGACATCTTTGATTGCGGTGTTGGAGAAGAACATTGAGTATACCATTGACTGCCAAAAGAATGAACAAATCTGTCTGGGAAGAAGTACAACCAGAATACCCCTTGGAAGCAAGGATGGCAAGACTGCGTCTCACATACTTTGGACGTGTTGTCAGGAGGGATCAGTCCCTGGAGAAGGACATCATGCTTGATAAAGTAGAGGGTCAGTGAAAAAGAGCAAGACACTCGATAAGACAGATTGACACAGTTACTGCAACAATGGGCTCAAGCATAGCAACGATTGTGAGGATGGCACAGGACCAGGCAGTGTTTCATTCTGTTATACATAGGGTCACTATGAGTTGGAACCAATTCGACAGCACCTAACAGTGACAATTTCCAAATGGGATTATATCCACCTGTATAGGGGTTAATTAAGTGTTACAACATATATTTGGGGGGAACATGATTCAATTCATAACAATTTTGTTGTTCAAAGGAAGGAAGGCTTTGTCCAAAACCAAACCAAATCTGTTGCTGTTGAGTCAATTTCTATTCATAGTGACACTGTAGGGCAAAATAGAACTGCCCCATAGGGTTTTCAAGGCTGTAATATTTACAGAAGCAGACTGCCACATCTTCCTCCCGTGGTGCAGCTTGTGGGTTTGAACCACTGACCTTTGGGTTAGTAGCTGAATACTTTAACCACTGCACCACTTTGGGCTTCGTCCAGTAAACTAAAATTTAGAAGGCACAAAAATGTGAAATAATGACGTTTAAAGATTTTAGTAGTTTCAAATCCTCTTCCCACCTTCAGCAAACATTATCCTCCTCCTTAATGTCTCCAGTCTCAGAGATCAGCTTTGCCTGACTTGCCCCTGTCATCCCCACCAGCCAGGCAGAAAAGACGGTTGGAATGGGAGGCCCGCGGTAAGGAGAGGGCAGAACTCTGCATCCCTTCTTCCTCTTCTTTCCTCATAACCAGTTACCTTCATTAATTGGAGGGTAGATCTAGTCGTTCCTGCCAATATGGCTATTTATGATTCAGATTTCAGGTGTTTTCACAGGTGCCCTGTCCAAAATTGGTACTGGGAGCTTCTTTGGGGTAGCCAAATGAGATTACTATGATGGTATGGGTGTTGCCCATCCCTAAGAGAGGGCCTGACCCAACTCAACTTCCCAAGGGACCAAAGACTTTCTTGCCCCAAAAGGGGCTTCTATAATATTCCAAAAGCCCCAAGTATCCAGGTCCTGGACAGTTGAATTCCTAGACAACTGCTGTAAGCAGCTGCACCCCAAGCTCAGATTGCCTGGCACTGCACTGCCTGCTTATTTCCCAGTGAGGTGATTTCTTACCTTTGATCCATGAAAAAGCAGAAGTAGCACAGGAGCAAGTCTGACTGGTGCCAACATATCTCTCATGGGTTGATGGTAGGATGAGGGCCTGTTCTTCTTCTTCTCTTGTTTACCTGAATCTTTCCCCTTTTCTACATAAAGCTTTTCCTTAACCTATTCCAAGTGATGTTAAGCAATTTGTCCAAAATCTGGTACATGCCAGGTAATGACCCAGATGAGACTCAGTTGGCAGGACAGTGTACGGGCAGTCCCCAGGTTATGAATCCAATTTATGTATAACCCATAGTTACAAAACAACCCCTGTAAAGCCTACTGTGTTAAAAATCCAAGGTAGATGCAATGGTTCATAGTAACAAACGGGAGCTACTTTGTAATATGCATTAAAACATTATTATTTCTGTTGTTGTTAGGTGCCATCAAGTCAGCTCCGACTCATAGCAACCCTGTGTACATCAGAATGAAACACTGCCTGGTCCTGTGCCATCCTCACAATCATTGTTATGCTTAAGCCCATTGTTGTAGCCACTGTGTCAAACCATCTCATTGAGCGTCTTCCTCTTTTTCACTGATCCTCTACTTTACCAAGCATGATGTCCTTCTCCAGGGACTGATCCCCCTGACAACATGTCCAAAGTATGTGAGACATAGTCTCACCATCTTTGCTTCCAAGGGGCATTCTGGTTGTACTTCTTCCAAGACAGATTTGTTCATTCTTTTGGCAGTCCATGGTATATTCAATATTCTTCACCAACACCACAATTCAAAGGTGTCAATTCTTCTTTGGTCTTCCTTATTCATCGTCCAACTTCGACATGCATCATAGTTAATTAAAAACACCATGGCTTGGGCCAGGCACACCTTAGTCTTCAAGGTGGTATCTTTGCTTTTCAACACTTTAAAGATGTCTTCGCAGCAGATTTACCCAATGCATCTTTTGATTTCTTGACTGCTGCTTCCATGAGTGTTGATTGAGGATCCAAGTAAAATGAAATCCTTGACAACTTCAGTCTTTCCCTGTTTATCACCATATTGCTTATTGGTCCAGTTGTGAGGATTTTTGTTTTCTTTATGTTGAGGTGTAATCCATTATTATTATTATTACTGTATTGTTATGTTAAATATGTTTTATTGTACGGGCAGTCCTGAGGTTACAAATGTCCAACTTATGGACAACTCACACTTGCCCTTTAATGTTATGTAAATTTGCCTTCACTCTGAAACAAGTGAAGCAACCTTTACTCAGAACAAATTCTTCATCACAATCACCTTCACTTGCTGTACGTACAGCTTTTAAATCATTGAAAAGGCTTTGAGCCTTTTCTTGTACTAAAGTAAGGTTAAATAAGAACCGTATGCACCTGTTCTGACTTACCTAAAATTTCTACTTAAAGGCTTAAAGACGCAGTTAGGAACAGTCTTGTTTGTAACCCAGGAACTGCCTGCATCTGGTAGTGTTTCTTTAATGTTTTTTACGCACAGAAAAGTATACTATATACTAAAGACTCAGTGACGTTAGTTGTGAACAATACCCAACTGTTCCGACTTGCATACAAATTCAACTTAAAGACAGACAGGAACAGAACTTGTTCATAATCTGGGGATTGTCTGTACTTAATAAATTAAGAAGTCATGTAATGTAGATGAAATAGCACAGGCTTTGAACCTGGATTTCAGTGTTACCTCTTCTCTTCATTAATAGTCTAATACTGGGCAAATTAATTTACCTGTCTCCATTTTCACATCTGTAAAATGGGCAAAATTAATTCCAAATTCAATAGGATTATGGTAAGAATCACATGAGGTAATTGCTGCTAATGTCATGCTTGGCACTATAACTAATGTCCTCATATTGTTAAGAAATTGACATTGGGGAAGCATGCTTCAATCCAGACATGACCCCTCCCTGTCCTTGAAAGTTATGCAGTTCGTCTACACTTATCACCTTCTACCATGTCAGTTTTTAGAACCATGTAACTCCTTCTGGTGATCTAATTTACCCATCTGTAAAATGGCATACTTTGAGGAACTGTTTGGAGTAATATATAGCTCACTTATCCAGGAATTTGATCCCTCACCTGTCAACTTTGCCCAGCCAGAACCCAACCCAGACTCTGGAAAAAAGTGACAAGGGCTTATGAGAAGCCAAAGTGGATATTACAAAGTCCAATCGTCACATCTCATGTAGGTTGGGAGCAAAAATTCCCTAGGTTTGGAAGAAAAAGTTCGTAGCTTTAAAACCAGAGATAAATTGAAATTCTAGTTTTACCAGTTAGGAGTTGTGTGACCTTGGAAAAGTTGCTCACTTTCATTGAAGCTCAGCTTCTTAAATTTAAATTATGGTGACAGGGTGTGGTGAGTATGAGATAATATTTCCAGTCCACAGAAATTCCTTAATAACTGGGGCTACTATTATTTCTGTATAGGTCAAACTCCTCAAGCCCTCGTTGGGAGCATATCTGATGTGGTCATTGTAATGTGTTGTGTTGACTTGCTTGGTGCCTATTATTCCTTCTTCGCCTCCAATTTCTTCCATTTATAATGGAAATGTCTACCTTGTCCACCGTTGTACCTTGGAAGCAGATAATTTGTATTCTAGATTTTACAGATGAAGAATTTTTGAATTTTGGACTTGGAGCTGAATTAAGACTTTTGTTATGATATGATGGGGTGAATATGTTTTACATGTGGCAAGGACATGAATTTCTTTGGGCCAAAGGGTGGAATGTCATGAATTGAATTGTGACCCCCAAAAATATGTGTCAACTTTTCGGTCACCTTTCCCAATATTTTATGATTGCCTACCATCTTGTCACCTGATTTGATTTTCCTATGTATTGTAAATCCTACCTCTATGATGTTAATGAGATGGCATTACCAGTAGTTATGTTAATGAGGCAGGACTCAATTTACAAGATTAGGCTTTGTCTTAAATCAATCTCTTTTGAGATGTAAAAGAGAGGAGCAAGCAGAGAGACAGGAGGACCTCATACCACCAAGAAACAAGAGGCAGGAGAATAGCATATCCTCTGGGAAACCCTGGTGGCATTGTGGTTAAGTACTATGGCTACTAACCAAAGGGTTGGCAGTTCAAATCCGCCAGGTGCTCTTTGGAAACTCTATGGGGCAGTTCTACTCTGTCCTATAGGGTTGCTATGAGTTGGAATCGACTCAACAACAGTGGGTTTTGGGTTCTTGGTTTGGGCCAGGGGCCCCTGCACTGAGAAGTTCCTCCACTGGGGAGATCGATGACAAGGATCTTTCCCCAGAACTGACAGAGAGAGAAAGCCTTCCCCCATAGCTGGCACCCTGAATTCAGATTTTTAGCTTCCTAGACTGTGAGAGAAAAAATTTCTCTTTGTTAAAGCCATCCACTTGTGGTACTTCTGTTACAGCAACACTAGATGACTAACACAGTCATCAACACAGTTGAATTACTTCTCTGGTCACCAAGCCAGCACGTTCCTGCAACTACAAGAAAGCTACCGGACAGCAGTGGTTCTCAACACTGACTACACATCGGAATCACCTGAAGAGCCCTTAAAACTCCCAATACCCTTGCCTAGGGCTTCGAATCAGCTATTTTCCAGTTCAACCCCCTGCTGAGAATTTGCATTTCTGCCCCAGATTTACTGAATCAGAATCTACATTTTAACAAGATCCCCAGAGAACCACATGGGGTAGAAAGCCCTGCCCTCACCACACCCCAGACCTGTTATATCAGAAGCTCTGGGGATGGGGCCCAGGCATCAGTTTGTAATGGTTCCCAGGTGATACCAATGTTCAGTCAAGGCTGGGAACCACTGGGCTTTATCTCCCACATTAATGTGCACACATAGCACCTGGGGATCTTGTTAAAATGCAAAATCTGATTGAGTAGGTCTGGGGTGGGACTGAGCCCAGATTCTGAATTTCTAATGGTTCCCAGATAGAGCTGATGCTGCTGAGTAGCAAGAGCTAGAGGAAGACTTGCTCTCATATAACAGGTGAGAGCCTAGCTTTAGAGGAAGAGATAAATAAAATAAAAAACCATAAAATGCAGCCTCAAGTTCCAAAAGCAGAGTGGCCTGGGACCTTTTAAAACAGAGACACATAGTCCTATACTTATAAGTAGCACCTAGGAGTATCACTGTATTATGACATAGCCCAAGTTTATGCTCATAATTATGATCCTGAGTCTCCGTGAAAAAGTTACGTTGTGTGTGATAGCATTTGTTTAAGAGGTCCAGGAAATGTATCATACATTTTGGAGTCTCTTAGAAGAAAAGCATATTTTAACTGTAAAAGGTAAGCTTTACGCAAAACAGCAAAGCAGGGGAAGGGGTCTGGGGACCGCGGTTTCAGGGGACATCTAAGTCAATTGCCATAATAAAATCTATTAAGAAAACATTCTGCATCCCACTTTGAAGAGTGGCGTCTGGGGTCTTAAACTCTAGCAAACAGCCATTTAAGATGCGTCAATTGGTCTCAACCCACCTGGATCAATGGAGAATGAAGAACACCAAGGACACAAGGCAATTATGAGCCCAAGAGACAGAAAGGGCCACATAAACCAGAGACTACATCATCCTGAGACCAGAAGAACTGCATGGTGCCTGGCTACAACCAATGACTGCCCTGACAGGGGACACAACAGAGAACCCCTGAGGGAGCAGGAGAACAGTGGAATGCAGACCCCAAATTCTCATAAAAAGACCAGACTTAATGGTCTGACTGAGACTGGAAGGACCCCGGTGGTCATGGCCCCCAGACCTTCTGTTGGCCCAGGACAGGAACCATTCCCAAAGCCAACTCCTCAGACATGGATTGGACTGGACAATGGGTTGGAGAGGGATGCTGGTGAGGAGTGAACTTCTTGGATCAGGTGGACACTTGAGACTATGTTGGCATCTCCTGCCTGAAGGGGAGATGAGAGGGTGGAGGAGGTTAGAAGCTGGCAAAATGGACACGAAAAGAGAGAGTGGAGGGATAGAGTGGTCTGTCTCATTAGGGGGAGAGTAATTGGGAGTGTGTAGCAAGGTGTATGTGGGTTTTTGTGTGAGAGGCTGACTTGATTTGTAAACTTTCACTTAAAGCAAAATAAAAATTATATATAAAAAAAGAAACAATCAATGTCTTGGTGATGCCATTTAACTAGGCGTTTACTCACAAAGCACCTAACTGTTCAACCCTAGGAACGAAGAAGACACAAGCAGGATTTACAGCTAACATGTACAGAAATGAGAAATAAACATTTGTTGTTACAAGACTGTCTTAGTTACCTAGTGCTGCTATAACAGAAATACCACAAACAGATGGCTTTAACAAAGAGAAATTTATTCACTCACAGTCTAGGAGGCTAGAATTCTGTATTCAAGGTGCCAGCTCCAGGGGAAGGCCTTTCTCTTTCTGTCGGCTCTGGGGGAAGGTCCTTGTCATCAATCTTCCCCTGCTCTAGGAGCTTCTCAGCGCAGGGACCCCAGGTCCAAAGGATGTGCTATTCCCCTGGCTCTCGTTTTTTGGTGGTATGATGTTCCCCTGTCTCTCTGCTTGCCTCTCTCTTTTATGTCTCAAAAGAGATTGACTTAAGATAAAACCTAATGTTATAGATTGAGTCGTGCTTCATTAGCATCATAGAGATAGGATTTATAACACATAGGAAAATCACACCTGATGACAAAATTGTGGACAGTCACACAATACTGGGAATCATGGACAAGTCAAGTTGACACACATTTTTAGGGGACACAATTCAATCCTTGATAAAGCCATTGATGTTGGTGATATTCATTACCACACTATAGCCTAGTGGAAACTGAATAACGTATGAGCAAATGGAAAGAGGACCACAGAACACAGAGAAGGTGTCACCTCATGGGGGATATGGTATGATACAGATGTGAACGATGATGAGTAGTAACAAAAGTGGCTCAACATGTTTAGATCTCAAGGGGCTAGTTGCATGTAAATATGAGGATAATTAACACATAGACATCTTCTGGTGAATTTGGAGAAGTTTCTTATAGAAAATACTCCTTTTGATGAAGAGAGGACAGAGCAGGGCAATAAGGGAAAGGACAAATGTGGGCCTGGAAATAATTAACAGTGAATTATTTCAAGAGATGAGATGATTTGAGTAAGATGTTGCATCTGAAGCCCAAATCTAGAGTTCAATTAAGAGAGTGCACAGTATGGACAAGAAGTGGCTGAGGGCTTTGATGGAAAGAGCTACAAGTTTTTCTCATTAGAAACACCAGTCTTCAAGATGCTTCTTTTCTGGTCTCCATGGAGAAGGTATCCAAAGCCACATTCAACTCTTCCTCTTTACTCCCTGGGGAGGAACATGAGGGTCAGATTAGTTAGATTCTAGGGCATTGATTTGGCTTTTCCTGTTTCTTTATCTCCCTTGGAGACCTCACATGAAGGGAGAAGTAATTAATGTGGAATAGACTTCAGGTATTCCTGGGTCCCCTAGACAAAGTTCTGCCCTTAATACCATTTCAATAGCACCCAAATTGTTCTCTGATTTCTAAGACTTCTTGTCTTACTCATTCCTTCTGTTCCTGTGACTGTCACCTGATGCCCAGAGAGATATTTTCAGCCAGTCAAGTCTTAAATAATTGTGTATCTCTGTGTGTTTGTGTCTTTTAAGAGCACCATGACATGCTCTAATTATGAGAGTGTAAAGGCTATTTCCCAAACCCTCCTCACCAGTTTATCAGAATCCAAATGGGAACGTAAAAATCTGAAGAGAGGTGAACTCAGCTATTCTGAAAGTAAAGGGCACGTGAAAGTTAGAGAAAATCCCACAGAAGTAGAAAGGAAAAGGACAAATGAGAAGGACAGGGAAAGTTTAAAATGAGAAAATCAGCTAAGGACATAATGACTTTAGCCTCTCCCCCTACTTCTTTAACCTCATCCCTCCTTCATTTGCTGAAGTAGCCAATTTTAGCTTGGTAAATGTTCAGGCTGAGGAAAATGATCCTTTGTGTCTCAGGCTAACAGAGAAAAGAGTCTTGCAAAATCATTTTCTTTCCTTTCTCTGTATGTAAAATCCATTGTAAAGCTTGAGGCCATCTCTCTACTCTGGAGAAAAAGAAAGTATTTACAAAGAACACAGAAGAATGTCTTCACACATATACACAAAAGAGAAGGCCAATTAAAGCCCTCAATAGGGGAGAGTTTTGTAAGCTTATTTCTGTCAGGAACAAAAAAAGCTTGTCCATCAACCCACTTCCTCTAGGCAAGGAACCAAATCAGAGTCACAGGGATAAAACTGAAGAGCCCAGTGGAATTTAACATCCTCCAGCTTGTCATTTGCCATCTTCCTCAAGGCCTCTGTCATGGGGTGCTATATATATTGGCCTAAGGGAAGCAGATTTCTCCTGGTACCACAAAGACGTTTGATGACCCAGGTCAATTAGAATAAGGGGACACAGCCTAAGTCTGTCTCCATTCAAAGAGTCACTTACTCCCATCTTTGGGCTCCTCGTTCTTTCTCTACTTTTCTATTTTCCTTTTTATATTTTAATTATAAAAAAAAATTAAAATCCTCTAAATTTCTCCTAATCACTTCCACCTTGTGATTAACTGAGAGTTAATCACAATAACCCATTTAAGTACTTTTTCCAAAGTGAGATCAGAACACTGGACACCATGTTAGTGATGTATCAGGATTGTGGCAGGACAGGACTTGGTGGTTTTAAGCTGAAAAAATAGGGAAAATGAGAAGGGGTTGAACTTGTGGGTGAAGATTACAAGGGTAAGGCTTTCTGGGGAGCAGTGGGGCACTAGGGTGAGACAATAAAGAGACATATGAGTTACACTTTAAAGACAGAAAGCTGGGTTCACATCTCATACCAATGGAGAGGTCATTTTGTTGGCAAAGGAATAGGTCAAGGAAATATTACTGTACTCTCATCATCATTACTAATATCTGGTAGTGATGTATTCAGGCACAAAAACCACTTCAAAAAGGCTGGGCCAAGTTGACAGGAATATAGTCAAGGATAGAGGCTGATGTTGTTGGGGAACAGAGATAAAGCGGGTTAGAATAAGTATTTTTTTATCTCAGCTTGTTGATCAGGATCTATTGCCTAGGTCACTTCATTAATGTGAGTTGTCTACAAAATCACATGCATGTAAAATGTGAGCTACGAACAGTGAACAAAGTACTAGGCCAACTCCAAGCCATTGATTATCTCATCTGTTCTGACCCACCCTAATTCTCCCTGAGTTTTTCTTCCCATCTGATTTTTTTCTCTGTTTCCAACGTTTACTTTATATGCTCATTATTTGATAACCTGCTTTGGATATAGTAGCCTGACTTGAACTGGTGTTCTCCATTGTGTTAGTTATCTAGTGCTGCCATAACAGAAATACCACAAGTGGATGGCTTTAACATAGAGAAATTTATTTTCTCACAGTATGAGTCCCCAAATCTCTGCTCGCTTCCCTTTCTTTTATCTCTTGAGAGATAAAAGGTGGTGCATGCCACACCCCAGGGAAAATCCTTTTACATTGGATCAGGTATGTGGCCTGAGCAAGGGTGTTACATCCCACCCTAATCCTCTTTAACCACAGGCAGAGATTGTGATTTATAATACATAGGAAAATCACAAAATGGAGGACAACCACAAATGGCCTAACCAAGTTGACACGTATTTTGGGGGGACACAATTCAATCCATTACACCCATATTTCACCCAGGGTTTGATTTTTGCTACCACGCATCAGGACTCTAGGTAAGCAATCTCTCTCTCTCTCAAAACACGCACACACACACACACGCCACATACACACACACACATCAGGGGTTGGGCTGTGTGTAGATTAGATGGGTAGATGGCAAGTCAGACCACAGACATATTGAGATATATTCAGAATCCAAGTTTTCCAAATATCATACCCCTTTTCATCGCCTCTACCCCTAAGGTTTACGTCAGCCTGTACATTACAAAGAAATTATATTTTTATAGAGTCTAGCAGTACCATCTTCTTTTCTCTAAAATTAGAGTAGGACAGCTAAGATATTTGATAAAATAGTGATTTTGTTAAAAAAGACAAGAGTTGGCAGTTCGAATCCACCAGGTGCTCCTTGGAAACTCTATGGGGCGGTTCTACTCTGTCCTATAGGGTCGCTATGAGTTGGAATCGACTCGACAGCAGTGGGTTTGGTTTGGTTTTGGTACTTAGCCCAGTATGGTCTATTTTTCAGTTAATCAAGAATTTATGGTTAGAAGAACCAAGATGGCAGCTTAGTTAGACACACCATGCTGTACCTTTACAGCAAAAACCCAAGAAACCAAGGGAAAAAGATGCAGATTACAATCCTGGAGACCAGAACATCAAGAGGAAGGATAAAGAATTGAATTGAACACTGCTTAGAAGGAGAAATTGAACAAATACAACCAACAAGGAGTGATACAGAGAGGAGGTGTCCCGCCAGCCACCCCAGCACAGTGTGGGCATCTTGAGACAAAACCAGCAGTAACCCAGGTGAGGAGTACAGGAAAGCAACTTCACGGAATTCCCAATAAGAGAGACAGAAACTGTGTAGACATACCCAGAATGAAGCAAGGTGAGCAGAACAGGGCCCAGATCTAAGGAGGAAAAGTATATAGGAAGGAGGGTGAGAGCTCCAGGGATTCTGGCATTCACAGAGTAGGGAAGAAGCTAAGATCCAGAGACAGGTATACTTACCAGCTGCAGTCCTTGACCATTAGGGTAGGTGATGCACATAAAATAATAGATCTACAGAGTGTCGGAGGGGGTCTCCCAACTGACTGGAATCCAAGCAGCACCCTCTCCTTTCACTTGGTCCAGGCCGGGTCCTGACTGTTGGCTACAACCAACAGGAAGTACACAGACACTGAACCAACATCTGAGGACCAGAGGAGCATGCTCCCCCTCCCCCACCCTCCTAATCATTAACCAAAAAAAACCAAACACAGTGCCATCGAGTCGATTCTGACTCATAGCGACCCTATAGGACAGAGTAGAACTGCCCCATAGAGTTTCCAAGGAGCACCTGATGCATTCTAACTGCCAACCCTTTGGTTAGCAGCCGTAGTACTTAACCACTACGCCACCAGGGTTTCCTCCTAATTTTAGCAACAGAAAACCCCATATCCCTGAAACCTCACCTGCCCGGGGACTATAATACGAGACCTCCTTCCCCCCACACAGCCCCATCTGCCACCCCTACCTGCCCACCTGACAAGAGGCAGTAAGCACACTCATGCACTACCACCTGCCTGCCACACCCCTGCCTGCTGACCTGTTGAGTGAAGGAGGGTGTAATCTTGTGCCCCACTTGCCTACCATCCACCCCCACCACCCTACCCAGTGAGAAATGGAGAGCGTGCTCCTGCATACATGCACACCTGTCACCCAATCCTTGATCTGGCGAGTAGTAGCGACCATGCTTTCGTGCCCCTACTCACCCACCACACTCTTCTGCCCTCCAAACTGGCCAGCAGTACAGAGAACGTCCCTGCGCTTCTCCCATCCACCCCCAACCATTGACCCAGAGAACGGTGGGGGGCATGCTTCCATATGTCCACACAAACACTACCCATTCCTGCCTGCCAACCCAGTGAGCAAGGGACAATGTGCTCCCATACTTCCACTCGCCCATGACACCCGCTACCCTGCCCCTCAGTGCCATTGCTGCTCCTGCACCAAAAGACATATGATGGGTGGCAGCCAACACCTTTGCAACCCACCCTCAGCCACTCCCCATGACCAGCAAAGACCGGTGTTGACACTGTCAGCTGCTTCACCAACCACCCAGAGACAGGTGATGAGCGTTCCTGTGCCACCAGACTAGGGAACAGAGAACCAAACAAACACGATTATTCAATAAATAAAATAACACCTTAATGCCTCAGAGACAAAAGACAATATCAAACCATATAAAGAAGCAGGACAATTTGTCTCAAGCAAGTGACCAAAATAAAGGGGTAGAAAACCTTCCTGAAGAATGAAGGATAACGGAATTACCTGATCAGGCAGTCAAAAGACTTAAATATAGGATCCTCAAAGAGATCAAGAAAAACACAGATGAAACGAGGAAAACACAGACAAAACTCTAGAAGAATTCAAGAAAACAATACAAGAACAAAATTAGAAACCATACAAAAATATCAATTAGAAATCCAGAAGATTAACAATAAAATAGCAGAAACAGACAACTCAATGAAAGGACATTAAAGTAGAACTGAATCAATGGAAGAAAGAATCAGTCAAGTAGAAGACAAATCTGTTTTGAGGAACAATCAGAAAAAAAAATGAAGGAATATGAAGAAAGCCAAAGATTTGTGTGGAATACTATCAAAAGGAATAATTTAAGAGTGACTGAAATTCCAGAACAGGAGGAGACAAAAAAAGCACAGAGAAAATTTTTGAAGATTTGCTGGCAAAAAACTTCCCAAATACCGTGAAAGACAAGAAGGTTTTTGTCTCAGAAGTTCAACGAACTGCATACAAGATAGACTCCCCCAAACGTTGCCAAGGGGTTAAGGCTATGTGTCAACTTGGCTGGCCCATGATTCTCAGTGGTTTGGCAGTTATGACGTAGTTTGGCAGTAGTATGATGACGTGATCATTTCCGTGATGAGATTTGATATAATGTGATCATTTCCATGATGAGATTTGATATAATGTGATCACTTCCATGATGGGCTCTGCTGAGAGTAGCCAATAAGTTGAAAGGGAGTTTCCTTGGGGGTGTTGCCTGCATCAATATAAAAGTGGACTCTGGATCCTGTGGCTGGCTCCTGTTCACCTGACTCCCGTTCTTGGGACCTGAACTAGCAGATTACTAGTGGTCTGGCCTGCCAATCTTGGGATTCATCAGTCTTTGCAGCCTGTGAGCAAATGCCCTGCTCTCTGACCGGTTGATCTTAGGTTGGCCAGCTCCTGTGGCTATGTGAACCAGGAGAAGCCTCCAGCCTGACCTGCAGGTTTGAGATGTTCCAGCCTCTACAACCACGTGAGCCATTTCCTTTACATAAATCTCTCTATACAGATATTTATATGCTTTACTGGTTTTGTTTCTTTGGTGAACCCAGCCTAAGACAGATTTGGTACTCAGAGAGTGGGGTGCCTCCAGGCATTTATTGGTGGAGCTAAAGCGCTTTGGAACACTTGACCCAGCAGGGAAGACTTGGGTGGTGAGGCCCGAGGGGATGAGAGGCCAAGGAACCAGGAACGGAAACTGAAGAGACAAGGAACACAGGAAGCAGAGCTTCCTGAGTCTCAAAGGGCATAGCCATGATCTCTAGGGTCTCAAAGGGTGGAGTGGCCAGATGGACTAGGAAAATGGAGCCACCCAAAGCTGAGGGAGCAGAGTTGACATTCCAGTAGACTTGGGAGGCGAAGCTGAAGACCAGGGCCAAGGGACCTCCACTCAGAACTCGGAGAGTGTGGCCAGCACCTAGAGTCTAGAGGGCAAGGCCATCGTGTGCATGGTCTCAGAGAAGAGAGGATTATTTTCAAGCACTGAGAGCTAATGTAATGTGTTCTGCTGACTTGCTTGGTGCCTCTTATCCCTTCTTTCCCTCCAACTTCTCCCATTTGTAATGGAAATGCGTAGCTTGTGCCTGTTCTAGCATTGTACTTTGTAAGCAGATGACTTGTATTCTAGATTCACAGTAGACGAGGAATTTTTGGATTTTGGACTTGGAGTTGATTTAAGACTTTTGCTATGATACAATGGGGTGAATATGTCTTACATGTGGAAGGACACAAATTTTGGGTGGCTAAATCGTGGAATGTCATGGACTGAATTGTGTTCCTCAAAAATGTGTGTCAAATTGGCTAGGTCATGATTCCCAGTATTGTGTGATTGCCCACCATTTTGTCATTTGATGTGATTTTCCTATTTGTTGTAAATCCTTTCTCTATAACGTTAGAGGCAGGATTACAGGCAGTTATGTCAATGAGGCAAGACTCAACCTACAAGATTAGATTGTTTCTTAAGTCAATCTCTTTTGTGAGCAGAGAGACAAGGGGACCTCATACCACCAAGAAAAAAGTACTGGGAACAATGTGCATCTTTGGATCCAGCTTCCCTGCTTTGAGACACTCCCAGACCAGGGGAAGATTGATGACAAGGACCTTCCTCCAGAGCTGACAGATAGAAACTTCCCCTGGAGCTTGCAGCCTAAATTCAGACTTCTAGCCTCCAAGACCATGATAGAATAAATTTCTCTTTGTTAAAGCCATCCACTTTTGGTATTTCTGTTATAGCAGCACTAGATAACTAAGACATCCAGACATATAATAATCAACTTTTCTAAAACCAAAAACAAAGACAGAATCCTGAAACCAACTTGGGAAAAATGAAATCTCACCAACAAAGGGAATCATAAGACTAAGCTCTGATTTCTTGGCAGAACCCATACTGGCAAGAAGACAATGAGATGACATATATAAAACCATGAAAGAAAAGAATTGCCAACCAAGAATCATATATTCAGCAAAATTGTCTCTCAAATATAATGGTGAATCTAGGACATTCCCAAATAAACAGAAATTAAGGAAATTTGTATAAACCAGACCAATCTTACAAAAAATATTAAGGGGAGATATTCGGACAGAGAACCAACATCAGACAACAATCTGAGATTCAGACACATGACACCATCACCCAGATACTTAGATAAAGAATTCTCGAAAGTAAAATAAGCCTACAACACTTAAAACAGGGAATAAGAGACATGAACTTGAAAATGATGACAACTTTAAACCAAAAAGGGGGAATAAATAGTGTAGTTATAGAACTTCCATGTGGAGAGGAAGTTAAGGTGGTATCAAGAAATAACAGACTATTTTAAACTTAGGAAGATAAAGGTAAACTTTAGGGTAACCACAAAGAAAATTAATAAATCTACTCACCAAAATAAAAAAGAAGAAAATGATAAGGACCCAGTAAACACAAAAGCAACAACAGTAAAGGAGATGAAAAGAAAAGCCATAAGTGAAAATAACTCAGGACAGAAAATTAAGCTGACCAAAGAAACCATCAATACCACCAAAAAAATAAATAAATCATAACAAAATGACAGTAGTAAATTCATATCTATCAATAGTCACACTGAATGTAAATGGTTTAAATGCACCAGTCAAGAGACAGAGCATGGCACAAAGGATTGAAAAAAAAGGGCACTTCAATATGTCGCCTACGAGAGATACACCTTAGACACAAAGATATAAATAGGCTAAAAATCAAAGGATGGAAAAATATACGAAGCAAACAGTAACCAAAAAAAGCAGGCATGGTAATATTAATTAATCAATCTCTGATAAATTAGACTTTAAGGCAAAATCCACCATAGGAAACAAGGAAGACCACTGTATAATAATTAAAGGGTCAATCCACCAAGAGGATATAACCATAATAAATATTTACACATCTAATGACAGAGTTCCAAAATACGTAAAATGAAGTCTGACAGTATTTAAAAGAGAAATGGACAGTTCCACAATAATTGTAGGACACTTTAACACACCACTTTTGATGAAGGACAGAACCAGAAAGAATCAACAAAGGCACAATCAGCCAATTTGACCTCACAGACATATACAGAAAACTCCACCCAACAGCAGCACAGTACACATTCTTCTCCAACACACAAAGATCATTCTCCAGAATAGACTACATTTTAGGCCACAGAGCAAACCTCAATAAATTAAATAAATTGAAATAATACAAAGCATCTTCTCTGATCACAACACTATAAAACTAGAAATCAATAACATAAATAACAAAGAAAAAATCAAATACATGGAAACTGAACAACACCTTGTTTAAAAACCACTGAGTAATAAAAGAAATTAAAAATAAAATAAAATAAATTTCTAGAATCTAACTAGAATGAATACACAACATACCAAAATCTTCGGGACACAGCAAAGCACAGTGCTCAGAGGAGAATTTATAGCAATAAACGCACGCGTCAAAAAAGATGAAAGGTCAAAAATCAATAGCTTAACCCTACAACTCGAACAAATAGAAAAAGCAGCAAAAGAAGCCCACAGTGACTAGATGAAAGGAAATAATAAAGATCTGAGCAGAAATAAATGAAACAAAAACAATAGAAAGAATCAACAAAACTACAAGTTGGTTCTTGGAAAGGATGAATAAAATTGACAAAACACTGGACAAATTGACAGAGGAAAAGCATGAGAAGACACAAATAATTAAAATAAGAAATGAGATGGGTGACATTACAACAGAACCACCTGAGATAAAAAGGATTGTAACAGAATATTATGAAAAATTGTACTCCGATGAACTTAAAAACCTAGAAGAAATGGAAAATTTTCTAGGAAAAAAAAAAAAAAACTACCTAAACTAATACCAACCGAGGTAGAAGAATTGAACAGACCCATAACAAAAGAAGAAATTGAGGAAGTCATAAACCCCTACCCCCACCCCACCCCCCCAAAAGCCCTGGCATAGACAGCTTCACTGGAAAATTCTACCATTCGGAGAAGAGTTGAAACCAATTCTATTCAAACTATTCGAAATCACAGAAAAGGAAGGAATACTCCCTAATTCAGTCTATGAAGCTAGCATAACCCTAATAACAAAGCCAGGTAAAGACACCACTAAAAAAGAAAATTACAGACCAATATTCCTGATGAATATAGACACAAAAATTTTCAACAAAATTCTAGTCAATGGAATACAACATTATATCAAAAAATAATACATCGTGACCAGTGGGATTCACACCAGGTATGCAAGGACGGTTCAACTTTACAAAATCAATCAGTATAATTTACCACATAAATAAAACAAAGGAAAAGAATCATATGATCATCTCAATCGATGCAGAAAAGGCATTTGATAAAACTCAACACACTTTCCTGATAAAAACTCCCAGCCAAATAGGAAAAAAGGGAAATTCCTTTTAATTAAGAGCATATATACAAAATCAACAGCCAATGTTCCTCTCAATGGAGAAAGACTGAAAACATTTCCCTTGAAAACTGGAACCAGACAAGGATACACTTTATGATCATCTTGTTAATATCTTATTCAATATTGTAATGGCAGACCTAGCTAGAGCAATAAGTCAAGGAAGGGAAATAAAGGGCATCCAAACTGGTAAGTCTCTTGATTACCTAGTGCTGCTGTAACAGAAACACCACAAATGGATGGCTTTAACAAAGAGAAATTTATTTCTTCCCTGTAAAGTAGACTAAAAGTCCAAATTCAGGGTGTTGCCTCCAGGGGAAGGCTTTCTCTCTCTGTTGGCTCTGGAGGAAGGTCTTTGTCCTCAATCTTCCCCTGGTTGAGGAGCTTCTTGGGCACAGGGATTCCGGGTCCAAATGACGAGCTCTGGTATTTCTATTCACAGATAACATGATCCTTGCTGTTGTTAGGTGCCCTTAAGTCAGTTCTGACTCATAGTGACCCCATGTGCAACAGAACAAAACACCACCTGGTCCTGTGCCATCTTCACAATTGTTGTTATGCTTGAGCCTGTTGTTGCAGGCACTGTGTCAACCTGTCTCACTTAGGGTCTTCTTTTTCCCTGACCCTCTACTTTACCAAGCATGATGTCCGTCTCAAGGGACTGGCCCATCCTGGTAACACATCCAATGTACACGAGACGAAGTCTCTCCATCCTTGCTTCTAATGAGCATCCTGGCTGTACTTCTTCCAAGACTGGTTTGTTCATTCTTCTGGCAGTCCATGGTATATTCAATATTTTTCACCAATGCCATAATTCAAAGGAGCCAATTCTTTGGCCTTCCTTATTCATTGTCCAGGTTTCACATACATATGAGGTCATTGAAAATACCATGGTTTGGGTCAGGCTTATCTTAGCCCTCAAAATGACACCTTTGCTTTTTAACACTTTAAAGAGGTCTTTTTTACAGTGAATTTGTCCTGTGTAATATGTTGTTTCATTTCTTGACTGCTGCTTCCTTAGGCATTGATTGTGGATCCAAGTAAAATGAAATCTTTGGCAATTTCAACATTTTCTCCATTTACCATGATGTTGCTTATTGGTCCAGTTGTGAGGATTTTTGTTTTCTTTATGTTTAGGTGCAATACATACTTAAGGCTGTTGTCCTTGATCTTCATCAGTAAGTGCTTCACGTCCTCTTCACTTTCACCAAACAAGTTTGTGTCATCTGTATATCACAGGTTGTTAGAGTCTCCCTCCAATCCTGATGCCCCGTTCTTCTTCATATAGTCCAGGTTCTCGAATTATTTGCTTAGCAAACAGATTGAAGAAGTATAGTGAAACACACTTTTCCTGATTTTAAGCCATGCAGTATCCCCTTGTTCTGTTTGAAGTACTTCTTCTTGGTCTTTGTACAGATTCCCCATGAGCACAATAAAGTGTTTGGAATTCCCATCTGGGAAATGTTATCCATAATTTGTTATGATTCACACATAACATAGTCAATAACACACAGGTAAACATCTTTCTGGCATTCTCTGCTTTTAGCCAGGATCCATCTGACATCAGCAATGATAACCCTCATTCCATGCCCTCTACAGAATCCAGCTTGAACTTCTGGCAGTTCCCTGTCAATGTACTGCTGCAACCACTTTTGAATGATCTTCAGCAAAATTTTACCTGTGTGTGATATTAATGATATTGTTTGATAATTTCTGCATGCTGTTGGATCACTTTCCTTTGGAAATGGGCACAAACATGTATCTTTTCCAGTTGGTTGGCTGGGAATCTGTCTTCCAAATTAACTGACATATCCAAGTGAGCATCTTTAACGCAGCAGACATGATCCTTGTCTTAGTCATCCAGGGCTGCTATAACAAATGCCACAAGCGGATGGCTTTAACACAGAGAAATTTATTCTTTCACTTCACAGTCTAGTAGGCTAAAAGTTCAAATTCAGGGTGCCAGCACCAGGGGAGGGCTTTTTATCTCTGTTGGCTCTGGAGGATGGTCCTTGTCATAAATCTTCCCCTGGTCTGGGAGCTTCTCAGTGCGGGGACCCTGGGTCCAAAGGATGCACTATGCTACTGGTGCTTCTTTCTTGGTGGTATGAGGTCGCCTTGTCTCTCTGCTCACTTCTCTCTTTTATATCTCAAAAGAGATGGACTCAAGACACAACCTAATCTTGTATATTGAGTCTTGCCTCATTAACATAACTGCCTGTAATCCCACCTCATTAACATCTTAGAGGTAGGATTTACAACACATAAGAAAATCACATAAGATGACAAAAGGTGGACAATCACACAATACTGGGAATCATGGACTAGCCAAGTTGACACACATTTTGGAGGGATACAATTCAGTCCATGATATTCCCCCTTTTGCCCCCCCCAAATTCATGTTCTTGCCACAAGCAAAACATATTCACTCCATCATATCACAGCAAAAGTTTTGATTCAACTCCAAGTCCAAAATCTAAAAATTTCTCTTCTGTGAAATCTAGAATACAAGTCATGTGCTTCCAAGGTATGATGGTGGGACAGACACAAGCTAGACATTTCCATTACAAATGGGAAAAACTGGAGGGAAAGAAGGCATAACAGGTACCAAGCAAGTCAGCAGAACACATTTCCTTAGCTCTCAATGCTTGAAAATAATCCTCTCTTCTCTGAGACCATTTACACAATGGCCCTGCCCTCTAGACTCTAGGTATTGGCCATACTCTCCGAGTTCTGGGCAGAGGTCCCATGGCCCTGGTCTTCAGCTTCACCTCCCAGGCCTACTGGAATGGCAACTCTGCTCCCTCAGCTTTGGGTGGCCCTGTTTTCCTAGTCCATCTGAGGGGCGACTCCACCCTTTGAGCCTGAGGCAGCTCTGCTTCCTGCCTTCCTTGCATCTTTAGCTTCTGCTTCCTGGTTCCTTGGCCTGTCAGCTCCTCAGGCCTCATTGCCCACATCATCTCTGCTGGGTCAAGTGTTCCAAAGCTCTTTAGCTCCACCAGTAAATGCCTGGAGGTGCCACTCTTCCAGTAAACTTTGGCTGGAAGGCACTTAGCGCTCTTGCTCTGTTGATCGGCAAGCCTAGCTTCACTGATAAGTGCTCGGAAGCACCCCACTCCACCAGGAAGCCTTCTGCCAAAGGCACTCATCTCTCTCACTCCATGGGTTGGCCTCAGTGTGCTATCTTATGCGGGTCTTCTGGTGCTACTGCTGCCTTTTCTCTGCTGTTGCTGCCATTTCCCCACTGCTGCTCCTGTTTCTTTGCTGTTGCTTCTCGTAGTCTGTGTCATCTCTAGTGTAACAACTCTCCTCACTTCCTCCTGAGGCCCCACCAGAATTGTCCTTGAGACCCATAATTCCACCAACAGTCTCTTCAAGGCAATCTAAGTTTTAACTATTAGGCACTTTAAAATTCTTGCAGACCCTATCCATTCACAGTTTCAAAGCCACTTCCACATTTTAGGTATCTGTTAGAGCAGCACACCACTCCTGGTGCCAAATTCTGTCTTAGTCATTTAGTGCTGCTATAACAGAAATATTACAAGTGGATGGCTTTAACAAATATAAATTTACTCTCTCACAGTTCAGGAGGCTAGAAGTCTGAATTCAGGGTCCCAGTTCCAGGGGAAGGCTTTCTTTTTCTCTTGGTTCTGGGAAAAGGTCCTCGTCATCAGTCTTCCCCTGGTGGAGGAGCTTTTCAGCACAGGGTCCTCAGATTCAAAGAATGTGCTATGCTCCTGGTCCTTCTTTCTTGGTGGTATGAGGTTCCCTTGTCTCTCTGCTTGCTTCTCTCTTTTATGTCTTAAAAGAGATTGACTCAAGACACAATCTAATCTTGTGGATTGAGTTCTGCCTCATTAATATAACTGCCTTTAATTCTACCTCATTAAAATCATAGAGGTAGGATTTACAACACATAGGAAAATCACATCGGATGACAAAATGGTGGACAACCACACAATACTGGGAATCATGGACTATCCAAGTTGACACACATTTTGGGGGGACACAATTCAATTCATTACAATCCTATACATAGAAAGCCCAATAGATTCTACAAGAAAGTTATTGGAACTAATAGAGGGATTCAGCAAAGTGACAGGGTACAACATCAACATATAAAAATCAGTTAAGTTCCTCTACACTAACAAATAGAACTTCAAAAAGGAAATCAGGAAATTAATACTATAATACCCTCCAAAAGATAAAATACTTAGGAATAAGTCTAACTACAAAGAAAACTACAAAACACTACTGCAAGAAAACAAAAGACTTTCATAAATGGAAAAATCTACCATGCTCATGGATAGACAGACTTAACATTGTGAAAATGTCAATACTACCCAAAGTGATCGCTAGATATAATCCTATCCCGACCCAAATTCCAACAATGGTCTTTAATGAGACGGAAAAGCTAATCTCTAAATTTATTTGGAAAGGAAAGAGGTCCCAGATAAGTAAAGCATTATTGAAGAAGAAGAACAAAGGAAGAGGCCTCATACTTCCCAGTTTCAGAATCTACTGTACAGCCACGGTAGCTGAAACAGCCTAGTCCTGGTACAGCAACAGATATGTAGACCAGTGGAACAGAACTGAGAAACCAAAAGTAAATCCATCCAGCTATGGACAGCTGATTTTTGACAATGGATCAAATTCCATTAAATGGGAAACAGATGGTCTCTTTACTAAATGGTGCTGGAAAACTGGATATACATTGGCATAAAAATGAAACCGGGTTTATACCACATACCATACACAGAAGCTAACTCAAAATGGATTAAAGACCTAAATGTAAAACCTGAAACTATAAAGTTCATGAAAGAAAACCTAGGGACAAAGCTAGAGGTCCTAATTTATGGCATATATAGACTATCAAACGTAACTAAAAATACACAAATAACAGATAAACTAGATAACTGGGGTCTCTTAAAAATCAAACGCTTATGCTCGTCAAAAGACTTCTCCAAAAGATTAAAAAGAGAACCTACAGGTGGGAAAAAATTTTTGGCAATGACATATCTGACAAGGGTCTAACCTCTAACATTTATAGAAAACTTCAACACCTCAACAATAAAAAGACAAACAATCCAACTAAAAAATGGACAAAGGGCATGAACAGACACTTCACCAAAGAAGACATTCAGGTGGCTAACAAACATATGAAGAGATGCCCTTGATCATTAGCCATTAGAGAGATCAAAAGAACAGAAAACAACAAATGCTGGCAAGCTTGTGAGGCAATTGGAACTCTTATACACTGCTAATGGAAATGTAAAATGGTACAACCACTATGGAAAATGGTATGATGCTTCCTTAAAGAGGTAGAAATAGAAATACCATATGATTCAGCAATCCCACTGCTAGGTATATATCTAAAGAAGTAAGAACCCTGACACAAAAAGACATATGCACACCCATGTTCATTGCACCATTGTTCACAATAACAAAAAGATGGTAACAACCTAAGTGCCCATCAATGGATGAATGGATAAAAAAACTAGTACATGCACACAATGGAATACTACACAACAATAAAGAACAATGATGAATCCTCAAAACATCTCACAGCATGGATGAATCTGGAGGACATTAGGTTGAGTGAAATAAAGCAATCATGAAAGGACAAATATTCTGAGACCACTATTACAAAAAGTCAAGAAAATATTTTGACTCTGAAAGAAACATTCTTTGATGGTTACCAGGGATGGGAGGGGGAGTAAGCAAAATCACTAATCAGATAGTACAAGTGTTAATTCTGGCAAAGGGAAAGGCAATACGCAACATGGGGACGTTAGCACAATGTGATCAAGGCAAAGAAAAACGCTGATAGGTATGCAAGAATAAAGGGCAGCTATGGTAATTTTTTTTTTTTATGGTAAATTTTTTTTTTTTTTATCGTAAATACTGGAGCCCTGGTGGCACAGTGATGAAGAGCTTGGCTGCTAGCCAAAAGGTAGGCAGTTTGAATCCACCAGCCACTCCTTGGAAACCCTATGGGGCAGTTCTACTCTGTCCTCTGTCCTGTAGGGTCACTACGAATCAGAGTCAACTCAACAGCAATGGGTTTTGTTTTGTTTTCTTTTCTTTTTATGGTAAGTACTATAACATTATCAGAAACTCTGGTGGCGTAGTGGTGAAGTTCTACAGCTGCTAACCAAAGGGTCGGCAGTTTGAATCTGCCAGGTGCTCCTTGGAAACTCTATGGGGCAGTTCTACTCTGTCCTATAGGGTCGCTATGAGGCGAAATCAACTCGACGGCACTGTTTTGTTTTTTTTTTTAATAACATTATAATCCTGCAACAACAGTAATATACAGATTATGCAGGAATCTTTCTTCCAAACCCTTGGAATAAATCTTGCTGATTGGCTGCCTTCATAATCCTAACAAATTTGGCTTCACAAGGCATTAGAGGGTCCAGGAGATATAAAGGGGAAAGGAAGAAAAATGGACTGATCTTCTAGGTAGCAATTCAGTTTTTCTTTAGGCTGAGAGTTTAGCCAATTCTTCGTCTCCCAAAAGATCTGCTAGGGAATGTTTTCAAAGGGTAACCTTCCCTTTGCTTTCCTGAAAGGCCATTTAGAAAAATAGCTGTGATGCTAGGTAATATCCAACTCATTTAGAGAACTCCATGTGTGCCTCTCAGGGGATTCATTTTTACATACCAAGTAGGGAAAATTCTCAGATCTGAGCCACTGAGTAGAATTTACTGAGGCGGCAGACTCCTGTGCTCCCCTTTCCCCTCTTCTCCCTGCCCCAACCCTACCCCACTCTTTGGAAGACGCCAACCCTTTAGAAACATAGATGGATGAGGTGGGAAGGCTGATCTGGATTCAAAGCCTAAGATAAACTCATGTCTGACTAACTCATGGGGTGGGCTTATCAGAAGTCTATTGAGAAGTATCTTAAGACATCATTTATTCTAGGAATTAAAAGAACCTGAAACAATCAAATTCTGCAAGAAAACCTTAATGATCAGAGGAGGCTCTGAGCTCATTTTAGAGTTGACAGTTTGGTTTTATTTCCCACTCCAGCCCTCCTAAACTCATGTGAGTCTAAGAACCATTTGCTGAACAATTTCTACTTGCCAGTCACTACACCAGGTGCTTTAAATATTTTACCTGACTTACTGCTCAGAACAGCTCTAGAGAGGAAATAGGTATTTCTTAGAGACGAAGAAACTGATGGTTGTGGAGGTGAAGTGACTCATCCAAGTTTACACAACTGGCATTACACAGGAGTTCTCCTTCCTAGTAAGAAGCGGGACTGGGATTTGAACCCACCTCTGCCTCATCCTTAGGCCAGAGTACTTTCTACCGTGCTATGGCATTTTTTTTTTTTTTTTTATAGCACGGGACGTGTATTTTTCCTCCTTCCCTATCCATATCTGCTTGGCCATTTAATGCCTGGCGAATAATATGGGACCTACAGTAAAAACTGAAAGACTTTTGACCAAAATATTGCATAATATTGAGGTACAAGGCATTACTGGCTGTGGAACCTTCTAGTGCTGAGTCACAGAGTGAATCACAAAAGGAAAACGAGGCCTTCTTTTCAACTTCTCAACAGAGCATCAGGCAATCTTGGACTCTTAAGCACTCCATATGAGACAGAAGAAGGCAGAGCCTGGAAATCAGGACATTGCCCAGAAAACAGTTACCATGAGAAGATGGAGCAGACTGATCAGGGAGCATGTGCGAAATATCCCCAGGCCCCCAAAGCATGTAGGAACTCCTTATAGGGGCTGAGGGCCTGCATAAGCAGGGGGAAAAGAGCCAGTGAAATCCAACTTAGTGCCATTACTAGTTCACCACTAGTTCTTATGGGTAAATGATGCCAGGGAAACCGTGGCCACCAAAACAAACAAGGAAACATACAAAAAACCTATAGCCACTGAATTGAAAGGAAGCTTATAAACAATTTAGTCGAGGAGTTTTCTAACTTTAAAAAAATAACAGCAAAACCACTTATTTTTCTAATAAATCTTATGTGGAACCTCAGTATATTAAACAAAAGAAAACTGAAGCCTGCTGCACCTCCCTTTGTTCCTTCAAGCCTCGAGTTGCGTTACTGAAGGTTTCTATCAGCAAAAAATTAAATGACACAGGAAGCTTTAAAAGAAGACGGAAAGAATACAGAGAGTCACTATACCAAAAAGAGTTGGTTGATGTTCAGCCTTTCCAGGATGTGGTGTATGATCAAGAACCACTGGTAGTAAAGGAAGAAATTCGTGCTGCACTGAAGGCACTGGCAAAAAACAAGGTTCTAGGAACTGATATATGGAATACCAATTGAGATGCTTCAACAATCAGATGCAACACTAGAAGTGCTTATTCATCTATGTCAAGAAATTTGGATGACAGCTACCTGTCAACTGACTGGAAGAGATCCATATATGTGCCCATTCCAAAGAAAGTGATTATATGGAATGTGGAAATTATTAAACAATATCATTAATATCATATGCTAGCAAAATTTTCCTGAAGATAATTCAAAAGTGATAGTAGCCATAATTTGACAGGATAATGCCAGGAGTTCAAGCCAAATTCAGAAGAGGCTGTGGAATGAGAGATATTATTGCTGTTGTCAGATGGATCTTGGTCAAAAGCAGAGAATACCACAGTTCTATAGGTTATCATTTTTATGCATGACTCTAGGCTAGTTAGCCTTGTTGGCACAGGGGTTGAAGCGCTCTGCTGCTAACTGAGAGGTCAGCTGTTCAAATCTACCAGCCACTTAGCAGGAGAAAGATGTGGCAGTCTGCTTCCATAAAGATTCAGAGCCTTGGCCTATCAGGCAGTTCTGTAAGTCAGGATCAACTCGATGGAATAGACTAGTTCTTAATAACATACCAGTGTTCAATTAAAGAGTGTCAAAAAGCTAAAGTTGGGTATTTATGAAATAAAATGAACAGTTTCTGGAGTTTCCTGAGAACTCTAAGGCCACCAAGAAGTCTGGCTGTCACACAACACTTGGCAATGTGGGCTAAGCCCTTACTGTGTATGTGGATATGCAGAGAGCTGGTATCTCTAAAATTTGAGGGAAAGACTCTGTTATCACATGGCATCATCGTTGTATTGACTTGGTTGTAATGTTTAATTGCTGAGCTTGCTGGGTTAAGATATCTGCAGATTCATACTTGTGAATCATTTTATGTTTAATTCATGCAGTATTGTATTTTGGTTGCTATTTTTTTTTCTCCAATGCCTTGTTTCACCATATTATTTTTCCACTTGAAAGTAGAACCAAGTCAGACAGTTGATCTTGTCCCCATTTTGGTGGGCTGGGTTCCAGACAAAGAAACCCTAACTACAAATACCTGTGTATATAACCGCATGGTCTGGTTTGATAAGAGAAAAACGTGGTTTGAACCAAAATAGGAACCATTTTTGGCCACTAAAATCTCAAGCAAGGTGGAACTGATGTCAAAAACCACAGCCCCACCAGGCTGGGATGCACACACAATGGAGGAAGGATCATGATGGTCATGGAATGAACGTCAGTGGTGTGAAACCAAAACCTTCCACAGAACACACACCATCCTCAATGCCTAAAGAAAAGGAAACATCATACACAGGAAGAGACATCCAGACCTAGGTGCCCCTGATGCCACTTCTCTCTCTCTTTCCCTTCATTACCATGATTTTTGTCTTTCCACAACTCTTCACTCATTATATCCTCACAACCACCACTGCCGTCTTGTTCCCACGCACTTCCTACCTACCCAAATGGTTTTCCCTCAAATCATTCCATCTACTTCAGAACCACCAAGTCCAGTGGTCTGTGTTTGGTGCTCATCTTCCATTTTCAAACTGACCTATTCACTTCTCTCTTAAATTCTCCTTTGTCTTGGCCTCGTCAACCCAGCATTGCCTTACTTCTCTATTACTCTGCTCTTTTGTCTTTTCCAGCTTCATGGCCCTTCTAGACTCAATTATTTTCTCCTTTGAATTTTTTTTTTTTTTGATACTATGTGTTTTCACTAATGAAGGCATGGTGATTAAAGGACCAATTCAAAATTTTTGTTATGATTTATGGATTTTAGTGCCCATTATCTGGGATCACCTGTGTCCCAGCAGCCCCTGGACAACATTAATCCTGCTGATAGGAGTCAATGATAAGATCATTTATTATTTTTTTATTTTATTTCTTGAAAATTTGCAAAACATGACGTAAAACATGAAGACATCTGGAAATGACTGCACGTACATTTTATTCTAGCCTCCTTCTGAGACTTTTTATTATTTTTCATGAAAATTTTCAAAACCTGGTACAATGCACTCTTCCTTATTGCAAAAGCAGTACTTACAGCCCAAATAAATAAAGCCAGCTTATTTTTTTATCTCAGGAAAATTACCACTGCAATATATTCTTCATTACTGCAAAAGCATAACTTAGATGCAAAATATATAAAATTAAAGGAATTTGAATCTCAAGAAAATTACCACTACTATGTATTCTTCGTTATAACAAAAGCAGTACTTACAGCTAAGAAGCAGAAACAACTGCTCTGGAAAACTGCAGAACTACTCACAGCGGTGTATTCTACCTGCTGTGCGTGGAAGCAATGATTGAGCCCTAAGACTGAATGCAGAGTAAGAATAACTTGGAGGAGTTACAATCTCTTGAAAAGTACCACTTCCATACATTATTCCTCACTGGAAAGGCATTATTTACTGTTCAGAACCTAGGAAAGAAGGGAGCCAGTAACACCTGAAAACAATGAATGGCATAAAGGAGAAAAGAGCCACGATGACTGAAGGAAGACTGGCAATAGCTTATTCTCATGATAAGTACATTCTCACAAGAACATAGTAACTGGGAAACATAATGAGGAGGCTTATCTCACAGAAATAAAGGCAAATGTGTCAAAAGTTTAGAAAATTCCCACATTCATGAGGCATTGCCTAAGACAATGCTCAATCTACACAAAAATGAGACACCCTCTCAGTATTCCTGAATTTCATGCATTTTAAAAAATTCCCACCTTGAGGGTAAACATGTTAAAATTGGGCTACCCACTTTCCAAAGAACTCCAGAGACATGAAAAGTGGGTGGGATACCGTGTATCCCAAAGGTCTTGGAAGGGCTAGATGAACATGTTCCTTGTAGTCCTGCCCTTGAACTCTGCTGTTTTTGCCTCTCACTCAAGGAGATGACTCTCAAATGGAGATCACTCCTTTATCGAGCACCTACTATGTGTCAAGCATAAAGCTAGATACTTCAGGTATAGGAGAAAATGACACAGGTATAGGGGTAGTGGTATATTTAATCTTAATTTCTGTCCTCCAGCCCCATGTTTACTACAGTGCTATCTGGTACTTCAAATCTAATTCTCCAGCCTCCCCAAACTGCTCTTCACCTTAGTTTACTCATTTGGTTAATTGCTTTGTAAGTCTTCTATTCCCCTAGGCTAGTGACCTTGGATTCATTTTTAATTGTTCCTTTTCCACTAATGATCAATCAGTGGTCATGTCTGCTAGATTCTACCATCACTTTATCCCTCCATAATCACCCTTGTTTAAACCCACTTTAATCCTCATCTGAAATATTCTTGTAACCTCCTCTTCAGTCTTCCTAGCCTCCCGTCTCTCCTCTCTGAGTCATAAGGATAATTACTCTTCTTCAAGCACAGCTGTGATTAGACATTCCTTTACTAAACCCTCCCTGGCTCCCCAATGACTGACAAATTAAGTATAAATTGCTCAACCTAGCACTGAAGTTTTTTTATGACAAAGCCCTGATCTTTGTTATGGATCGACTTGTATTCCCAAAAAATGTGTGTCAACTTGACTAGGCCATGATTCCCAATATTGTGTGCTTGTCCTCCATTTTGGGATCTGATGTAATTACCGATGTGTTGTAAATCCTAACCTCTATGATGTTAATGAGGCAGGATTAGAGGTATATCATTGCTGATGTTAGAAGGATCTTGGCTAAAAGCAGAGAATACCAGAAAGATGTTTACCTGTGTTTTATTGACTATGCAAAGGCATTCAACTGTGTGGATTTTAACAAATTATGGATAACATTGTAAAGAATGGGAATTCCAGAACACTTAATTGTGCTCATGAGTAATCTGTACCTAGACCCAGAGGTTGTCACTGGAACAGAACAAGGGGTTACTGCACAGTTTAAAATCCAGAAAGGTGTGCATCACAGTTGTTTCCTTTCACCATACTTATCCAATCTGTATGCTGAGCAAATAATCTGAAGAGCTAGACTATATGAAGAAGAACGTGGCATCAGGATTGGAGGAAGACTCATTAACAACCTGCGATATGCAGATGACACAACCTTGCTTGCTGAAAGTGAAGAGAATTTGAAGCACTTACTGATGAAGATCAAAGACTACAGCCTTCAGTATGGATTGTACGTCAACATAAAGAAAACAAAAATTCTCACACCTGGACCAATAAGCAACATTATAACCCAAACACACAGCCCCTGAGTTGATTCCAACTCATAGTGACCCTATAGGACACAGTAGAACTGTCCCATAGGGCTTCCAAGGAGGGCCTGGGGAATTCAAACTGCCGACCTTTTGGTTAGCAGCTGTAACTCTTAACCACTACACCACCAGGGTTTCCAACATTATGATAAACAGAAAATATTGAAGTTGTCAAGGATCTCATTTTACTTGAATCCACGATCAACGCCCATGGAAGCATCAGTCAAGAAATCAAATGACATTGCTTTGGGCAAATCTGCTGCAAAAGACCTCTTTAAAGTGTTTAAAAGCAAAGATGTCACCTTGAAGACTAATGTGCACCTGATTCAAACCATGGTGTTTTCAATCTCCTCATATGCATGTGAAAGCTGGATGAGTAATGAAGACCAAGGAAAAATTGATGCCTTTGAATTGTGAGTCGGTGAAGAATGTTGAATATACCATAGGCTGCCAGAAGAATGAACAAATTTATCTTGGAAGAAGTACAGCCAGAACGCTCCTTAGAAGCAAGGATGGCAAGGCTTCATCTCATATACTTTTGATATGTTTTCAGGAGGGACCAGTCCCTAGAGAAGGACATCATGGTTGGTAAAGTAGAGGGTCAGTGAAAAAGAGGAAGACCCTCAACTAGATGGATTGACACAGTGGCTGCAATGATGTGATCAAGCATGGCAACGACTGGGAGGATGGCACAGGACCAGGTTGTACATAGCATTGCTATGAGTCAGAACCAACTTGATGACACCTCACTGCAACAATATGTTAATGAGGCAAGACACAGCCTACAGGATTAGGTTGTAGCTTGAGTCAGTCTTTTCTGAGATATAAAAAGACAGAATCAAGTAGAGAGGAGGGGGACCTCCTACCACCAAGAAAGAAAAGTCTGGGCACAGTGTGTCCTTTGGACCCAGGGTCCTTGCGCTAAGACACTCCTAGATCCACGGGAAGATAGATGGCAAGGACCTTCCTCTACAGCTGACAGAGAGAGAAAACCATCCCCTGGAGCTGGCAGCTTGAGTTTAGATTTCTAGCCTCCCCTTAAACCATGACAGAATAAATTTCTGTTTGTTAAAGCCATTCATTTGCTGCATTTCTGTTATAGGAGAACTGGATAACTAGGACAGAATTTAGAACCAGGAGAGTGGGGTGCTGCTCTGATAGATACCTTAAATGTGGAAGTAGTTTTGAAACTGTGAATAGATAGAGGCTGGAAGAGTTTTAAGGTGTGTAATAGTAAAAGCCTAGATTGCCTTGAAGAAACGGTTGGTGGAATTATGGATGTCAGAGGTAATTCTGATAAGGACTTAGAAGGAAGTGAGGAGAGCTGTAACACTGGAGATGGCACAGATGGCAAGAAGCAGCAGCAGAAAAATGGCAGCAGCAGAACGAGGAGACTGGTGTGAGATGGGGCAGAAGCTGACACACAGAGCAAGAGAGCTGAGATCCTTCAGGCAGGAGGATTTCTAGTGGAGTGGGGTACCTCTGGCCACTTAGTATAGCTAAGGAGCTTTGTAACACTTGCCTGAGCAGAGCAGAGGGAGGCCAGGCTGGCCCAAGAGGCCCGAGGGGTTGAGGGGCTGAGAGGCCAAGGAACCAGGAAGCAAAAGCTGAAGAGATAAGGAACATGGGAAACAGAGCTACTTCGGTTTCAAAGGGTAGGGACATCACCTCTGGGGCCTGAAAGGGTGGAAACCCAGTCTGCTCTGTCTCAAAGGGTGGGGTGAGGCCATGGCCTCCTAAATCTAAAAAAGTCAGATCTTCACTAACTTGGTTCTGGAGCATGGGGCTGCTGTTCACAAGTTCCAGGGGGATGGGCCTGGATCCACTGCCCAAAACTGAGAGGGCCAGGTTGCCATGCCTAAGGGGCAGAAGAATGGGGCCTGCCCAGGCTGAGGGGGTAGGGTCACCACTCAGGTGGACTAGGAGAATGGGGTCACACAAATCCAAGGGAGCAAAGTTGCTGTCCCAGTGGGCCTTGAAGGTGGAGCTGAAGCCCAGGGCCAAGGGGTCTGCACACAGAATCTGTAGAGTGTGGCCAACACCCAGGGTCTGGAGGGCAGGGCCCTTGTATAAATGGTCTCAGAGAACAGAGGATTATTTTCAAGCCTTGAGAACTAATGTAACATGTTCTGCTGACTTGCTTGGTGCCTGTTATCCCTTCTTCCTCTCCAATTTCTCCCATTTGTAACGGAAAGGCCTACCTTATGCCTGTTCTACCATTATACTTTAGAGGCAGATAGCTTGTATTCTAGATTTCACAGATGAAGATGAATTTTTCAGAAGATGAGATTTTGGACACGAAGTCGATTTAAGACTTTTGAGATTATATAATGAGGTGAATGTGTTTTACATGTGGCAAGGACATGAATTTTGGGGGGCCAGAGGGTAGAACGTTATGGATTAAATTGTGTCCCCCCAAAATGTGTATCAATTCCTCTAGGCCATGATTTCCAGTATTGCATGGTAGTCCTTCATTTTGTGATCAGATGTATTTGTTCCCTGTGTTATAAATCCTAACCTCTATGATGTTAATGAGGCAGGATTAGAGTCAGTTATGTTAATGAGGCAGGACGAAGTCCAAAGGATTAAGTAGTATCTTGAGTCAAATCTCTTTTGAGATGTAAAAGAGAGGAGCAGGTAGAGAGGAGGAGGACCTCATTACCACCAAGCAAGAAGAGCCAGGAGCGGAGGGCATCCTTTGGACCCAGGTCCCTTGCACTGAGAAGCTCCGAGACCAGGGAAAGAATCTTGAGAAGGACTTTCCCCCAGAGCCAAACAGGAGCTGGCACCCTGAATTTGAACTTTTAGCCTCCTAAACTGTGAAAGAATAAATTCCTGTTTGTTAAAGCCATCCACTTGTATTTCTGTTATAGCAGCACTAGATAATTAAGACAATCTTATAGCCCGAGTCTTCCCTACTGTACTTTATGTATCACTCAGATTAGATGATTTACTGGCACTTCTCCACCTTCGTATTTCTACTCCTGTCATTCCTTTACCTAAAAAGTCTAGAAAGTTTTTTTCCACTCCTTTAACCTTACCTGATGGAATTCTATCCATCATCCTTTGAGGACTACCTTGAACATCTCCACCTTCTAATGGCCCTTGCACAAGGTGGGATCCCTACCTTCTTTGACCGCCCATTATCAAAGGTCTGTATTGCTCTTAAGTATGATTGCATTTGTACCATTTGCATCTTTGTCTTTTTTCCACAGAGTCCCTGGATGGTTCAAATGGCTAATGCACTTGGCTGCTAATCAGAAATTGAAAGTGGCAGTCCACACAGAGACACCTCAGAAGAAACGCCTAGAGACCTAATTTCAAAACGCAGCCACTGAAAACCCCATGGAGCATAATTCTACTCTGACACATATGGGGTCACCCTGAGTTGGAGTTGACAGGAGAGCAACTGGTTTCGTTTGGATTTTCTTATTTCCGTAGCTGGACTGTATCTCATCCCCCATGACAGATAAAGCCCTCAGATGTGTGGAAAATGTACCAGGATAGGACAAATGTGAATTCTGTTCTAACTTTATAGAGTCTGGAACACTCTAGGAGCGATAATATCCTGGAGCACAACAATATTTTTAAAAGCTCTTTGTTAAAATACAGAAGAGGGGCCAGGCACAGATATGAGATGTCACAGTGACCCGTCTGTCCTTTGAGATTTAGTGGGATCTGAAAGGAAAGAAAAATTGATTTTTTTTTTCAAAAAAAGCATGTCTTGTAGGAGACTGAAAACTTCACAGCATAATTAAGCACCAATATGTAAACATATAAAAACAATATATATAATAAAATACATAAAAGTAACTTCCAATATTTATGTATCACTTACTATGTGCCAGACATTGTTCTAAATGTTCTACTTATACCAATTCATTTAATCTTTACAAACCACTTTTTTACTGATGAGGAAACTGAACACAGAAGGGTATCTTGCCCAGGATGACAACTGGTAAGTGGTGGAGATGACTCCAAGCAGAATAACTTCAGAGTCCATTCTCCCAACCACTATGTTGTCTAGTCTCTCACTATACTGTAGAGACCAAAAGGGAGGCCCCTCTGTATTAGTCCTAGGACAAATCCTATCCTTCAGCTTGCATGGTTCTGTCTAGGAAGCCATCCCACATGTAAAACAGTGTCCACCGGCATCTCTTGAGAGCCGTGTTTTACATCAAGTAGTCCCTTAGTCCCAGAGGGTTACTGATCATGAGGCTGTTACATGGACCTCTCTAAACGCAGAAACAGTTATGGAAGTCCCTGACCAGAGGATGGATGACAGCAGGAATGGCCACTCAGAAAGTACATAAAGGGTATGGGACTTAGATGCTCTGAGGACACATGTTCCGCCATATTTTGAGGTTATGGTGCTTCCTTAGCTGGCTCTATTTCCCCCAGGCATCTTCTGACCCTCCCTTTCTACCTCCTGCTGAAAGGGGGAGCATGACAAGTGCTGGGATGTAGCATTGAGCTGATGACATCCGCTGTTTCTCTGGCTTCATATTCCCTCCAGTTTCCCATTCCTTATCTCCTCTACCTCCTGTACATGTTAGAAGATGAACCCTGGCAGGGGCAGAGTATACAGGTGCCATGGGGACTGAGGGGGGAGCTAGGCAGTAGGAAGCATGTGTGCTCACTTCAGCCCTGTGGATCCTAACAGCTGGTGTGGACTGAGCTCTCATTTTGTGCTAGGCACTGTTCTAAGGACTTTTTGTGTGTTGACTTATTAATCTTCACAACAACTACTCATTGAGTTGGTGCTTTTCTTTCTCTTTTTTTACGTGAGGATCCCGGCACAGAGAAAGGAATGGTAATTTTTACAAGGTCTTACAGCTAGTTAGTGGAAGAACCAGGATTTGAACCCATTTAGAGCCCTCGTTCTTAATCACTAACTTGTATTGATTGCCTCCTTCTTCCCACCCTCAAAAGAAAAGATTGGCTGTAGATGTGTAAAACAGCCCTTTGGAGCAACGGTTCTAAACCCTGGCTGCATTTTGGAATAACCTGAAGAGCTTCCTGAAATGGCAGTGCCTGGGCACCACCCCCAGAAATTCTGATTCATTTGGTCCAGAGTGGTATCTGGATGTCAATATTTTTTTACAGCTCCCAGACAGATTCTAATGCTTTAATTTAACATGTTTTTGGCATCCATGTAAAGTGCACTTATTTATTCTTTCAGCCATCTAGTAATCAAATATCATATGTGCCAATATATAAGAATAGCCCCAAGTATATGGTGGAAAGCCTCCAAATATATGGCTGAAAGAACTCAACCAAATTTTGGCCAGCTTGAACAGAGGACCTTTTTAGAAATATAGATAAAGTCATCAAAGCACCTGCTTATAGTTAATTTATTAATTTAGTTACACATATGCATTTAAAACCATGCATTAGAGAGAGTAGCGAATTAATTTAGAAACATTGTTTTTTCCAGTCTCATATTTCACAAAAGAATTGTATTCAAACATCTCACATGCGTCCACCACAGTCACCATCACAGAAGCCATATTTGGTATCACCTGCACAGGTTTCCAGTACACATCACCTGTACCGCCATTCATCTACTGAAATACAACAGTTTTTCAACACATGCATAACCTGGTCGCTGGAAATTTTATCCCAAGCCACAAATATCCGTTTGCATAAGCTCAGAACCTCAGTTGGTTGTTCATGTGTATTGTGGGCAGCGCTTGTAGCCCACTGACAGACTAGAGGTTACTACACTGTAGCTGAGGGGTGTACTCCTAGCTGCGTTCTGGTGGATCTGCACCTTGTTTAGATCAGTTGTTAAGCGTTTTTAATATTATCCCTGCTTATGGGCAGATTCTTGAGTTTTACAGCCTACCAATCCTTTGCTGTATTTTCCCTTAAAGTGAGCTTTAAAAAGGCTTATTTACAATGGTGGGCGCACTCACAATTTTGAAGATTACACACTTTGCAGCAATAATTGCTGCTGTTGTTAGGCACCATCAAGTCAAATCCAGTTCACAGCGACCCCACGCACAAAAGAACAAAACACTGCCCAATATTGTACCATCCTTACAATCATTGTAAGGCTTCAGCCCATTGTCGCAGCCACTGTGTCAAACTATCTCGTTGAGGGTCTTCCTCTTTTTCAAGGACCCTGTGCTTTACCAAGCATGATGTCCTTCTCCAGGGACCAATCCCTCCTGATAACATATCTAAAGTATATGAGATGAAGTCTTGTCATTCTCACTTCTAAAGAACATTCTGGCTGTACTTCTTCCAAGACAGATTTGTTTGTGCTTTTGGCAGTCCATGGTATATTCAATATTCTTCACCAACACTATAATTCAAAAGTGTCAGTTCTTCTTCAGTGTTCCTTATTCATTGCCCATGCATATGAGGTGATTGGAAACACCATGGCTTGGGTCAGGAGCGCCTTAGTCTTCAAGGTGTCATCTTTGCTTTTTAGCACTTTAAAGAAATCTTTTGTAGCAGATTCTCCCAATGCAATAAATCATTTGATTTCTTGACTGCTGCTTCCATGGCTGTTGATTGTGGATCCAAGTAAAAAGAAATCCTTGACAACTTCAGTCTTTTCCCCGTTTATCATGATGTTACTTACTGGTCCAGTTGTGAGGATTTTTATTTGCTTTATATTGAGGTGTAATCCATACTGAAGCCTGTAGTCATTGATCTTCATCAGTAAGTACTTCAAGTCCTCTTCACCTTCAGCAAACAAGGTTGTGTCATCTGCATATGGCAGGTTGTGAAAGATTCTTCTTCCAATCCTTATGCCACATTCTTCTTCATAGAGTCCAGCTTCTTGAACTATTTGCTCAGAATACATGTTGAATAAGTATGGTGAAAGGATACAACCCTGATGCACACCTTTCCTGACTTTAAACCACACCGTATCCCCTGTTCTGTTCAAAAGACTGCCTCTTGACCTATGTACAGGCTCCTCATGAGCACAATTAAGTGTTCTGGAATTCCCGTTCTTGGCAATGTTATCCATAGTTTGTTATGATCCAACAGTCAAATGCCTTTGCATAGTCAATAAAACACAGGTAAACATCCTTCTGGTATTTTCTGCTTTCAGCCAGGATCCATCTGTCATCAGCAATGATATCCTTTGTTCCACGTGCTCTTCTGAATTGGCTTGAATTTCTGGCAGCTCCCTGTCAATATACTGCTACAACAGGCTTTTGAATGACCTTCAGCAAAATTTTACTTTGTGTATGTCCTTATAATACTTTGTCTTCTCGAGCTGTCCTTTGAAATCTTCTGTTCAGTTCTTTTACTTCATCATTTCTTCCTTTTGCTTTAGCTGCTTAACATTCAAGTGCACATTTCAGAGTCTCTTGTGATATCTATTTTGGTCTTTTCTTTCCTTCTTGTCTTTTTAATGACCTCTTGCTTTCTTCATGTATGATGTCCTTCATGTCATTCCACAACTCATCTGGTCTTCTGTTATTAGTGCTCAATGCATCAAATCTATTCTTGAGATGGTCTCTAAATTCAGGTGGGATATACCAAGGTCATACTTTGACTTTCATGGACTTCTTCTAATTTGCTTCAGTTTCAACTTGAATTTGCATATGAGCAATTGATGGTCTCTTCCACAGTCGGCCCCTGGCCTTGTTCTGACTGATGATATTCAGCTTTTCCATCATCTCTTTCCACAGATGTAGTCGATTTGATTCTTGTGTATTCCATCTGGTGAGATCCACTTGTTATCATCACCATTTATGTCATTGAAAAATGTATTTGCACTGAAGAAGTCATTGGTCTTGCAAAAATCTGTCATGCGATCTCTAGCATTGTTTCTATCACCAAGGCCACGTTTTCCAACCACTGATCCTTCTTCTTTGTTTCCAGTCACCAGTAATTATCAATACATCCTGATTGCATGTTCAGTCAATTTCAGGCTGCAGAAGCTGGTAAATGCTTCAGTTTCTTCATCTTTGGACTTGGTGGTTGATGCATAAATTTGTATAACAGTCATATTAACTGGTCTTCTTTGTAGGCATATGGACATTTTCCTATCACTGACAGCATTGTACTTTAGGATAGATCTTGGAATGTTCTTTTTGACAATGAATGCAACATTCCTCTTTAATTTGTCATTCCCAGTATAGTAGATCATGTGATTATCCAATTCAAAATAGCCGATACCAGTCTATTTCAGCTCACTAATGCCTTGGATATCGATGTTTATGCTTTCCATTTCATTTTTTTGAAGATTTCCAGTTTTCCTAGATTCATACTTTGTATGTTCCATATTCTGATTTTTAATGGATGTTTGCAACTATTTCTTCTCATTTTGAGCCATACCACATCAGCAAATGAACGTCTCAAAAGCTTGACTCCATCCATGCCATTAAGACCGACTCTACTTTGAGGCAGCAACTCTTCCCCAGTCATCTTTTGAGTGCCTGCCAACCTGAAGGGCTCATCTTCCGGCACTATATTAGACAATGTTTCACTGTTATTTATTAGGTTTTCACTGGCTAATTTTTTTCAGAAGTAGACTGCCCGGTCCTTTTTCCTAGTCTTTCTTAGTCTGGAAGCTCAGCTGAAAGCTGTCCACCATGGGTGACCCTGCTGGTATTTGAATACCAGTGGCATAGCTTCCAGCATCACAGCAACATGCAAGACCCCACAGTACAACAGACTGACAGACCAGTGGCATAGCTTCCAGCATCACAGCAACATGCAAGACCCCACAGTACAACAGACTGACAGATGCCTGCTAGCTGCCTTAAATTTCTTTGTTTTTTTAATGGCTTCTATCAGAGGTGACTTCTACAATGTTGTTTGGGGTGGTTTCTCCAAGCAGGGTTTTGGGTTCAAAATTAGGCAATGAAGAGTGTGTCCTATACAATGTGAAACACTTTGTAAAAATTTCATTATAAAATGGCTCTCTTCCAGAAGGTAATTAGGAGAGAGGCAACTCTCACCTTTTATCCAAGCATAAAATACCCCAAACCCATTGTTGTGGAGTTGATTTTGACTCATAGCGACCCTATAGGACACAGTAGAACTGTCTCATAGGGTTTCCAAGGAGCAGCTGGTGAATTTGAACTGCCAACCTTCTGGTTAGCAGCCAAGCTCTTAACTGTTGTGCCACCACAGCCCCATCCAAGCATAGACAATTGTTATTGAACACAGAATGGTGAATAAGGCACAGTGGCTTATATTTCTACACACAATAGCCCAAGTAGCACCTCACCTTGAGCCACTTCGAGTTTCTTTCTCCTCTTATTATCTTCAGACTCTGAGAAGTGTCAGGGGCGCAGGAGTTTTTCTCCTCCCTCACACCTCCGCCCTTCACACCCCTCTCCCTGCCAGGTACCTGCATCTCTGCCAGTTCCCTGTCTCAGTGGGACTGAGATGCAACCATGCAGCTTCTGGAAAGCACCCATGTTTGAACAGGGATGAGACAAACCTCCTTAAGCTGCTTATTCTAAGTTGGAGATTGTTCCTTCTAGTCAATTGATACTGGAAATAATTACTTCTTAGAATCTTTGAAAACCAAATGTGTAAAGAGAAATTAAAGTCTAATTAAATGGATGTAGGCAGTCCTGTCTGAGCTGACAACTTCTAAGCCACTGCAGTTTGTCAAAGGTTACATTATCTCTCTGTCCCTGGACACTTCAGGCTCTGCCTGGCTCTGAGCCCAGTGCCTCCCCTCCAGCACACTTTTTTTCTGCTCTGTCCTGAGCCCGGGATCCTGTTTGTTCTTGAGGAGAAACGCTGGCTAAAATAGGCTGGCTGTCAGGAGGGTTGCTGAAGGGCTATGTGGAGGGCTGGCTTCTCTCTGATCCTTAAACTTCAAACCAGTGTTTCTCAATAGGAACACTGCTGTCGTAATGGCTGGACAATTCTTTTTTGTGTGTCTCTGGCAGGGGCAGAGGGCAATACCTCCCCCAGTTAAAAGCCACCACTTTGAACCAACTCTCGTCAGCCACCAGCATGTAGCTGGTAGCCCATAACAGCAAGCCTTACACCCTTCAGCTATAGTGAAGTAACCTCAGAGACCAGTGTGACTCCAAGTGGATGGTGAACTGATCTGGCCTGTGAAGTGTGTCACCATTCTATAGTGAGATTCCTGAGTAAGTGGCTAGAAGTTTTCATAGGAGTTTGACATTGCCATGACATTCTTTCTGAATTTACAGTTTAGGAAATCAGTTGGTAATTGTTTGCAAGAAAAAGAAAATGAGCCTTTACCACAAACAACACAGATGTTTTAAAAGTTTGGTCCAAGGTCTTCCTTGCCTATTCTGGACCTTATGCTTGTTCAACTCCAGCTTCTTCCTGCTTATGACCAGAGGCTTTATCTTGATATTTGAACATGATTTTTCTGGCTTTGTTTGTCACATGGTTATCTCCTCCCCTGGCCACTTAGCTAGACTGTCTCACTTTCCACTGAGACATTTTTGGTTGTAAAAAACAGACTCACTCACATCACCCCAAGAAAAGGCAGGGTGGGGTAGTCACAGCAAAGGTTCATATGGAGAAAAGCTGATGTGAATCTGCGAGTGCTGGCAGGACCTGAAGAAGGTGGGATCTAGGAGTGGCTGCTTCCGCATCTCTCCAAGGCTGTCTGTCTCTCAGCCACTTTCTGGTCTGTTCTCTTTCCTGCTGCCTCCTCTGTGTGCTCATGGTTTCTGTTTCTTCCCCAATTGTCCCTCCATTGGCCCATTATGGCCTTTCCCACCTCATGACCTCAGCTTTACCTGCCAACTGCCCAGGCTCTCTCTTTCTCTAGTTTAAGGTAACATGAGAAGGAATCTGATTAGATCTGCTCATTGTTTCCTGTGGGGCCTCAGTCTGAGCAGGCTCACGGATGGCTGTGCTTGGGTCACGTGTCCTCTTCTGGGTCCGTGAATTTCCTCCTAAGAGTTACTTGGTAAAATCCAGATCCTGTAAGCTGCAGGGACTGCTTACTCATTTTATTCGTAAATAACTGTGGATAGGGGGTTTCATTGGAAGGCATTCTGTGCTCAGCCAGCCCCAAACACTCTTGCTTTATTTCTTATTACCCACACTGGGTGATTATCAGACTGGCTGACTTCATGACTCACCTTGGTCCTTGTGAGGAGATGTACTGGCGGGAATTGGAATACTACAGGAACATCTACTATCAAATTTTGGGAGTCCATGAAATGCACATTAGTGGACTTTTCTCACCTTGGAATCATCCCAGTCCTGGTGCTTAGCTGGTGAAAGGGGAGTGCAGGAGATCACTGGAGGCATTTCCCACTACCCAGCCCTGGCATGGTAGATGGCTCCACAGGGGTTAATAGTTGTTGACTGATGAAATCACAGCTGAGTTATCCATTGCAAAAGCTCTTTGCCAGCATAACAGTTATTACTCCCTGGGCACATCCCCATTCACTTCTGAGCCATTTCATTTTCTCAGTCTTGTCGGAAATGAGCATTTGCATCACTATGTCAGTGCTCCCCCTTGTAATAATGCAATAATATTATTGTTTTCACATCACCTTTAGAAGTGGGTGCTGCGAGGCTGCCACATTTGCATACCGGCTCACTGACTGAGCCCTGTCTGGAGCCCAGGGACATCACTTAGTGGTACACCTGAACGGAGGCTGTTCTAACTCTAAGGGCACTCTCCAGGGGCCGGCAAGAGACCTTTCAACTGGTGTGGGTGCACCTGTCTCCATAACCAGGCACCAGGAGTTTAGGCCTTGTTCCTTGCCCATCTTTCAGTCATGGACAAACTGATGCTAGTAACAAGGAGCCCTGGTGGTGCAAACGGTTAAGCTCTGGGCAGCTCAACAAAAGGTTGATGGTTTGAGCCCACCCATTGGTTCCAAGGAAAAAACACATGGCAATCTGCTTTCATAAAGATTTACAGCTTAGGAAACCCCATGGAGCAGTTCTACTGTGTCACATGTGGTGGCTATGAGTCAAAATAAACTTGATGGAAACTAAGAACAAGCTGCACTCTCTTCCACAGCATTAAAGCTCTCTCTGGCCCCTAGGGAGAGCTCAAGATCTCCCTCACTCCATTTCCAGAAGAAGGGAACTGCGCTTTTTGTCCCTAAGGATAAGACTCTGAGGATCAAGACTGGACTAGAGAAAAAGGTAAAAGAAGGACCCTTGGACTGTGTTTGATTCAGGCTGCAGAGACCTGCAAAAAGCTCTGGCTACCAGTCAAGTGTTCTTTGGGGTGCTCTTCTCCTGGCGTTATCCTCTGTGTAGGGACCTCTTCTAGGAACCTCAAAGGGGCACCTGCTGCCTCAGGAGTTGTTGCCACAGATTTAGCTCTGGATTCTGGATCCCTTTTTTTCCTCCTCCTCCTCTCTTTTTCTGCCTCTTTCCACCTTAGAGATACTCATTGCTGTCTAGTTGAGTCCGACTCATAGTGACCCTATAGGACAGTGTAGACTGCCCAGGGCTGTAATCTTTATGGAAGCACACTGCCATATCTTCCTACCATGGAGCTGCTGGTGGGCTCCATCTACGGACCTTTTGGTTAGCAACCAAGTACTTAACCACTGCACCACCAGAGCACCTTACCTTAGAGATAGTAGCCATTTTATTGCCCCACCTTTCTTCTCCTGACTTAGACCAAGTGAAAAACTAGATAACTTATACCATTTCTTGGACAAATATCTTCCATTCTAGTTCCTTCTCACTTGGTTAGTCCTGGGACAGTCCGTTAAAGGCTAGCATCTCCCCCAATTACCCTATTATTAAATTCCTTGCTGGATGTTCAAATAATGACCTACACTTTGCCTGACTTTCTTTACACAGTAGTAAAATGGGTACTGAAAGGAAGATCAAAGAATTGACTCCTTTGAATTGTGGTGTTGGCAAAGAATATTGAATACACCATGGATTGCCAAAAGAATGAACAAATTTGTCTTAGAAGAAGTGCAGCCAGAATGCTCCTTAGAGGCAAGGATGGCAAGACTTCATCTCATGTACTTTCAATATGTTATCAGGAGGACCAGTCCCTGGAGAAGGACATCATGCTTGGTAGAGTAGAGGGCCAATAAAAAAGAGGAAGGCCCTCAACAAGATGGATTGACACAGTGGCTGCAACAATGGGTTCAAGCATAACAACGATTGTGAGGATGGCACAGGATCGGGCAGTGTTTTGTTCTGTTGTGCATAAGGTCTCTATGAGTTGGAGCCAACTCAACAGCACCTAACAACAACAACAACAAAAGATGGCTGGAGAGAGCACTTTTGCTATAAGCTGTCAACCAAAAATGAGGTCATCTAGGCAGATTCTCTAAAACTGTGGGACCAGAGAGAAGTAACAGGATCCAGGGGGTGTTATCACAAGGCTTTTAGTCTTGGTGTCAAGCAGTTGCTTTCTGCTTTGGCACATGGAAGGCACATTGAAGGCCTCATAACAGCCCTGCTGAGCACTTAATAAAGCAGCTAGTGTCAAGAGCTAGTGGCTGAATGTATACTGGGACACTGTAGTACAATTTCTTAGCCAAGACCTCTGCTATTTAGAATCAGATTAATAGAGATGGGAAGGACACAGCACTCCAGCAAGGGAGACATCCCAAGGGACAGAAGCTAGTCAAGGACACTGGGGCCAGGTAATCTGTTACTTCTGAGTAGCACATAACAGTGACTAATCACTTCTAGGGTTATGGATGCATTTATAAATCTGATATTAATACCTAATACATTATTTATGACTCCAAATATGAATAATTCAATGTGTCTACATTTAGTAAGTTTATGCTTAAAAATCAGCTTTGTACTGGGTCTTTGCTCCTGACATAGATCCAGGAAGAACTTGGGAAGAAGTAGCTCAGCTCATGTTTCCTGCCCAGGAAGACTGGGTCTGCTGACTATGCAGAGTGTTTCAGCCCAGACCTTCCCTGACATAGGGTATTTAGTTATCACCTCTACTACCCTCTTTCAGGGTTTTCCCTCAGTTTATTCATTCATGTAATGAAGATAGTCTGGCTAGATAATTGCTGAAGTTCATTCCAGTGTTGAGATTCTGAGGAGGAAGAGAAACAGAAATAAAGAAAGTGGCAAGAACCAAAAATGGTTACATCTGGGTGCCTCTAACCCTGGAGCGAGATGTGCATGGGTGGTTGGTTACAGGGTGTGAGTTTGTCCCTTGGGCAAAGGAGAGACTGATTGGTGTCCTATTCCCTGGGCTTCTAATTCCTTACATCATGTAGCTCTATGTCCCTCCTGACTGTAAGCTTCTTGAGGTCAGAGACTTCCTTATCTTTGGATCTACTGCAGCTCTGAGCACAGTGCCCAGCATGTAAATATTAAAGAATTAATGAGACAGGAGTGAGGTGGATGAAACTCTTACTCCTTTGTCAGTTTAGTCCATGTATGTGATGGGGAAGGAGAAATTCGCTAGGTGTGGCTTTCCTAGAATTCAGATTTCTGTCCTCACTCCAACAAGGCCATTTTATCCTTTTTACTCCTTTAAGCCCAGGAACCCACTGGGAAAAAAAAACCAAAAAACAAAAAACCCTGTAGTTCTACAAAACTATTTCAGCTTTTGCCTGTGGTTAGAGTTGAGCTGATCTCTACTCTAAGATTGGATCTTCCATTGCTCAGTATTGAAGCAGGAGGAGATGGAGAAACTGGGTAGCAACAGGAACCTGGCCTGGGCAGGAGAATACCTGAGTTCTCCTTCAGACCCTGTGCTGTGAATTGGATTGTGTCCCCCTAAAAGATATATTAAGTCCTAACTCCAGTATCCATGAATGTGACCTTATTTGGAAGTAGGGTCTTCGCAGATGTAATGAAGTTAAAATGAGGCTATATTAGATTAGAGTGGGCCCTAATGCGATGACCTTTGTCCTTATAAGGAGGTTTTGACACAGACACAAGCACAGGGAGAATGCCATGTAACTACAGAGATGGAGATTGTGTCTACAAACCAGGGAACCCCAAGCATTGCAACCACAGAAACTAGGAAGAGGCAAGGAAGAATCTTCTCCCAGAGCCTTTGGAGAGACCATGACCCTGCCCATACCTTGATTTTGGACTTCTGGCCTTCAGAACTGTGAGGCAATACATTTCTGTTGTTTTAAGATATTCAAGTGTGTGGTCATTTGTTATAGCAGCCCTAGGACACTAATACACTCTGCCAGTGTTGTGGTCTTGTTGTTGTTGTTAGGTCCTGTTGAGTCGGTTCCAACTGTAATGACTCCATGAACCACAGAATAAAGAAAACATTGCCCAGTCCTGTACCATGCTCACAATCATTGTTATGCTTGAGTCCATTGTTGAGGCCACTGTGTCAATCCATTTCTTTGAGGGTCTTCTTCTTTTCTGCTCACGCTATACTTTACCAAGCATGATGTCCTTCTCCAAGGACTGATCCCTCCTGACAACATGTTCAAAGTAAGTAAGACGCAGCCTTGCCATCCTTGCTTCTGGTCGTACTTCTTCCAAGACAGATTTATTCATTCTTCTGGCAGTCCCTGGTATATTCAATATTCTTTACCAACACCACAGTTCAAAGGTGTCAATTCTTCTTCAGTCTTCCTTATTCATTGTCCAGCTTTCACTTGCTTAGAATGCAATAAAGAAACATGCAATCCATGTTTTGAATCAGGCACGCCTTAGTCTTGAAGGTGACGTCTTTGCTTTTCCAAGACTTTGAAGAGGTCCTTTGCAGCAGATTTATCCAATGCAGTGCGTCTTTTGATTTCTTGACTGCTCCTTCCATGGGTGTTGATTGTGGATTCAAATAAAATGAAATCCTTGATAACTTCAATCTTTTCTCCATTTATCACGATGTTGTTTATTGGTCCTGTTGCGAGGATTTTTGTTTTCTTTATGTTGAGGTGTAATCCATACTGAAGGCCGTGATCTTTGATCTTCATCAGTAAGTGTCTCAAGTCCTTTTCACTTTCAGTAAGCAAGGTTGTGTCATCTGCGTATGGGAGGTTGTTAATGAGTTTTCCTCCAATCCTGATGCCCCATTCTTCTTCATATAATCCAGCTTCTCAGATTGTTTGCTCAGCATACAAATTGAATAGGTATGTTGAAAAGATACAACTCTGACGCACACCTTTCCTGACTTTAAACCAATCAGCATCCCCTTGTTCTGTCCGAACAACTGCCTCATGAGCACAATTAAGTGTTCTGGAATTCCCATTCTTCGTAATGTTATCCATAATTTGTTATGATCCACACAGTCAAATGTCTTTGCAAAGTCAATAAAATACAGGTAAACATCCTTCTGGTATTCTCTGCTTTCAGCCAGGATCCATCTGATACCAGCAATGATAGCCCTGGTTCCACGTTCTCTTCTGAATCTGGTCTGAATTTCTGGCAGTTCCCTGTCAATATACTTCTGTGGCCGCTTTTGAATGATCTTCAGCAAATGTTTGCTTGCATGTGATATTAATGATATTGTTTGATAATTTCCTTATTCAGTTGGATCACCTTTCTTGGGAATAGTCATAAATATAGATCGCTTCCACTCAGTTGGCCAGGTAGCTATCTTCCAAATTTCTTGGTGTTGTTCTTCCCTTTCGGTTTTCTATCTTCAGTTCTTTGCACATGTCATTATGATACTCTACTTTGTCTTCTCGAGTCACCCTTTGAAACCTTCTGGTTAATTCTTTTACTTCATCATTTCTTCCTTTTGCTTTAGTTGCTCGACTTTCAAGAGCAAGTTTCAGAGCCTCTTCTGACATCCGTTTTGGTCTTTTCTTTCTTTCCTATCTTTTTAATGACCCTTTGCTTTCTTTGTGTATGATATCCTTGATGTCATTCTACAGCCTGTCTGGTCTTCAGCCATTAGTGTTTAACGCATTAAATCTATTCTTGAGATGGTCTGTAAATTCAGGTAGGATATACTCTAGGCCATACTTTGGCTCTCATGGACTTGTTCTATTTTTCTTCAGTTTCAACTTGACCTTGCATATGAGCAATTGAAGGTCTGTTCCACAGTCAGCCCCTGGCCTTGTTCTGACTGATGATATTGAGTTTTTCCATCATCTCTTTCCACAGATGTAGTCAATCTGATTCCTGTGTATTCCATCTTGCAAGTTCTATGTGTATGGTTGCCATTTATGTTGGTGAGAAAAGGTATCTGCAATGAAGATATCTTTGGTCTTAAAAAATTCTATCTTGCAATCACTGGCATGTTTTCTATCATGGAGGCCCCACATTTCTGTCAGTTTGTCATACTGTGGAGGCTTGCATGTTGCTGTGATGCTGGAAGCTGTGCCACCAACATTCAGATACCAGCAGGGTCTCCCATGGTAGACAGGTTTCAGCTGAGCTTCCAGACTAAGACAGACTAGGAAAAAGGACCGAGCAGCCTACTTCTGAAAAGAATTAGCCATGAGAACCTTATGAATAGCAGCAGAACATTGTCTGATATAGTGCTGGAAGATGAGCCTACCAGGTTGGAAAGCACTCAAAGACAACTGAGGAAGAGCTGCCTCCTCAAAGTAGAGTTGACCTTAATGACATGGATGGAGTCAAGCTTTTGGGATCTTCATTCACTTATGTGGCACAATTCAAAATGAGAAGAAACAGCTGTAAATATCCATTAATAATTGGAAACTGGAATGTAGGAAGTATGAATCTAGGAAAATTGGAAATCATCAAAATGGAAATAGAACGCATAAACATTGATATCCTAGGCATTAGTGAGCTGAAATGGACTGGAACTGGTCATTTTGAATTGGACAATCATATGGTCTACTATGCCAGAAATGACAACTTGAGGAGGAATGGTGTTGAATTCACCATCAAAAAGAACATTTCAAGATCTATCCTGAAGTACAACACTGTCAGTGGTAAGATAATATCCATAGACCTACAAAAAAGACCAGTTAACATGACTATTATTCAGATTTACACACCAACAACTAAGGCCAAATATGAAGAAATTGAAGATTTTTAACAATTTCTGCAGTCTGAATTGATCAAACATGCAATCAGAATGCATTGATAATAACTGGTGATTGGAACGTGACCACTGGAAACAAAGAAAAAAGGATCGGTAGTTGGAAAATATGGCCTTGGTGATAGAAACAATGGTTGTAGCATTGAGCAGGCTATTTCTTTGAGTCCCAGTTTTCTTATCCGTAAGACAAAGGGTCAGACTTAGAGATTTATAAGTCCATTTTCAGTCGAGAATTCTCCATGAAAAGTAGGTGAGGAATGAGCCAGAGGCACCTGCCTTGAGTAACCCTGAGCTTAGTGGCACTTAGAGAGTGAAGAGTGGAATCGTCCATGATGATTCAGATGGTGGAAGGATAATGCTGAGAGTTCCAGACCCTGTGAGCCAATTGCTCTGTCCCACAGCCAAAGTTGGCACCCAGAAACCTCAGATTTTGACTGATTATCTGCAAACCCAGCAAGTGCCTGCTAAATCACTACTGTTCCTATAAAAATAACTCCAGGTGCATACCCATGGAGGGAGAAGAAGGGAGGTTAGAAGTATTACACTAGGCAATATGTAAGAAACAGCATTTAGGAGTGGGGCGAGTTAAAGTCAGAAATCTCCTGGTTGAGCCAAAAGTCTCTGAGTACACCTGTTCTTATATCATGTAGGAGAAATGGGAAATTAATCTGTTTTCAAAGATATGAGCCAATGGAGCCTCAATTATCTCTTTTGAGAGCCTGTTCTGGTTTGTGATCATGGGCACAATCTTCTTCTAATTCTCTTTACTCTTCTGAGCTGATGGAGAGGCACTGGCCATGGTTAGAAACTGAGGTCAGATTCCCACCACACTTTGCCGGTTTTATTTATCAGTCTTTCTAATGGGGTCTTCTCTTCCTCCAGAAGAAAATACTCTTGTAATCTTAAGGTTAGAAACCATTTCCTTATGTTCCATGTCTCTTCTTAGGACCATTTGCAATTCTGCATCTTCCTTTTAAAATGCAGTGACCCAAGATAAAGTGTAAGAGCCCCGCTAACTGGCGTGTTTTCTGTTGCCCTGCCTCCAAATTGCATGTTTACTTTTAAAATAACCACCAATTTTTAACTCATATTCAGCTGCTGTTTCACTGCAATTCTCAGGTTGCTTTTGTCCCCAGAAATATCTGTTCCATTTTATGGTGCTCGGCTCATTTACATTCATATAACGACACTGAGAAATAGTAGACAATGGTGACTATGATGATCATAATGAAAAAATGATAATGGCAAAGTGTTGTGAGAGCGAATGGTGTTCTTGGAGGCACTGATGGCTGCAGACATAGCCTCTGGTGGAATGCTCCAGTCACAGGAAGCTAGAGATAGTCTTAAGCAATTGCCAGCGCTGACTGTTGTTCCATGACACTTTGTTTGCAGTCTCCCGGGGCATTAATGTTCCTTTCTAATAGTCTCCTTAGGACACATCCTGGTCTTACTCAAACACTTAGAAAGTCTGAGTATCTCGCTGGTCTCAGATACACAGAGAGAAAAGCCACAGAAGAAAAAGTTGAGTGGAAACTTCACTGAGGGCCCTGTAGCCTGATTAGAGGTAGACCTCTGCAGCAGGAAGCCTGTCCCTGAAAGGAGTTTAAGGGCTAGTGGGTTGCTTTAAAGGAGGGTTGGGTGGGTGGTATTATGAATTGAATTGGGTCCCTCCCCCAAAATAGATACATTGAAGTTCTAACCCCAGTACCTGTGAATATGACTCTGTTTGGAAACAGGGTCTTAAACAATGTTATCAGCTAAGTTAACATGAGGCCATACTGGAATACAGTAAGTCCTAATCCAATTTAAAAGAAAAAAAAAAAACAAAAAACAGTTGCAGTTGAGTCAATTCCAACTCATCACGACCCAATGTGTGTCAGAGTAGAACTGTGCTCCATAAGGTTTTCAATGGCGGATTTTTCGGATGTAGATTGCTAGGATTTTCTTCTGCAGTGCCTCTGGGTGGATTCAAACCATTCATCTTTCATTTAGCAGCTGAGTGCCTTAACCTTTTGCACCACGCAGGGACTTCAATCCAATGTGGACCTCTTATACTGCCACAATAATACACTTCCCTGCTTCAAAGAAGAGAAGAGACACAGAGAGAAGAATACCACGTGAAGCTGCAGCTGCAAGCCAAGGAATACCTGGAGCTACCAGAAAATGATAGACAAGAAAGATCTTCCCTAAAGCCTTCAGACAGAGCTCGGCCTTGCTAACACCCTGAGCTCAGACTACCGGCTTCCAGACGGTGAGACAGTAAATTTCTATTCTTATAAGCCATCCATTTTGTACATTGTTACTGCAGCCCTAGGAAATGAAAATAGGTGGGGAAAGGTGTTGGTGTGTCTGTGTAAGAGGACATCACCCAAGACTCCAGCCAGCCTGGGTTCCTCTCCAGGCCTCAGTCCTCTCACATGTAAAAAGGAGATCAGCCCTGCCTCAAAAGTCCCTCCTCTGTGGGTAATTAGGGGTGTGGGAAGCTGGCAGGTTCTGTTAAAAAATGTTTCTGAAGCATTCTGTAATCTCTTTCCATTTAATTCAGTAAACGATTACTGGCCCTTTGCTAGACACCAAGGGTGACACAAGGACAAAGTTCTTGCCCCAACGCACTGACAAACTGTAGGGAAGAAAGGAGTGCATGGTAAGAGGACAGAGAACACAAATAACTGGGACACCACGAGGGGACCCATGCTGTGATCCAGGAACAAAGAGAATGTTGTGAGTTAACTGAAGAAAAATAGAGATTTGGGTGAGGTGGCATTTGAATTGCACCCTAAAGGAGAACTTCTTCCTTTTTTGTTTTTATTTTTCTTCCTTTTTATTACGAAGATTTTCAAACATATTCAAAAGAAGAGAAACTAGTACAATAACTCCCATGTGCATATCACTCAGCCTCAAATCTCAGCACATGGCTACTCTCCTTTTATATAAAACCCCAGCGGATCGTTTTGACTCCAGTCCCAGACAGAGTATCATTTCATTCTGAAAATACTTCAATGTGTCTCTAAAAGATAAAGACTCCTTGTTTTAATATAACCACCATACAATTATTACAACTAGAACAACTTCCTTAATATCATCTAATATTTAATCAGCCCCTAATTGTCTCATAAATATTTTTTACTGTTGGTTTGTTCAAATTAGGATACAAAGCAGCTTGATAAGCCTCTTTAGTAGTTTCCTCCTCCCTCTCTCTCTCCCTCTCTTTTTTTCAATTTGTTGCTGTTGAAGAAACGAAGTCATCGGTCCGGTAGAGTTTCCCTGAGTCTGGATTTTGTTCCTTTGTCCCTTGTATTTTGTAGAAACTGGGAATTCCATAGAGAGGTTAGTCAGATTCGATTCACTATTTCTGGCAAGACTCCTTTATAGGTGGGGCTGGGCACTACCATCAAAAATAAACCAAAATCAAACCCATTGCTGTCAAGTTGATTCTAGCTACCATAAGGCTTCCAAGGAGTGGCTGGTGGGTTCTAACTGCCAACCTTTTGGTCAACAGCCATAGCACTTAACCACTACACCACCAGCGTTTCCAATGAGTTGGAATTGACTTGATGGCAACAGATGCTTCCATCAGGAGGCTTATAATGCCTGTCCCTTTCTGTGATGTCTACAGATGCGAATAATCACCTAGATACAATGCTGTTGCTTGACCTGGATAATAATGATGCAGATGTTTGCACTGCAATTATTTTATAACCTGGACATGTATGTCTCATGAAAATTCAAGTATGTTGGTTACATAGCATTAAGAAAGAAAAAAAAAAGGCGGGGGGTAGGGGGTGTTTTTATAAGGCAATAGAGAGCCACTGAAGGCTTTCTCCTGGGCGGTGACTGTTCACATCCATGGGTTAAAGCAGTGCCTAGCAGAGAACAGAGAATCCTGCAGGCTAACGCTGGGCCTTAGCTGCTGAAATTCTGGTTTCTGAAACCCACAGGCCAACAACATTGGTGGTTTTATTGAGGCATACCGCGAACCTAATCTTTGGAGCATTTACTCTGTAGAGCAGATTATGCTCCTGCCTATTATTGGGGTAATTTCAGTTGTGAAAGAGCCCTTATCTACCTATGTTTATAACAAACAAGAGAGCATTTCAGTTGCTTACAGTAGGTGTTTCCAGCAGTTATTTACATAAGAGTGAGCCTCAGGCAGCAAAGTTTGCACGTTTTGAACAACTAATAGGTATCCTTAGGGAGACTCCCAAATATGGGAGGTGAGGGGTTCTGTGGGGTCAACTACCTAAATTCAAGTCCCATAGTCACCTCTGACAAGCTGGATCACTATAGGCAAATTATATACCTTTTTCAAGCCTCAGTTTCCTCAATTGTAAAATGGGGGTTATGGTAATACCTACCTCCCAGTGTTGCTTGAATGGTTAAATGAGTTGATTCTAGAAAGTCAGCAGGCACCTAATAAATGTTAGTTGTTTTTATTATGCAATAGGACACTATACCTCTGACATTTGTTTTCACATCCTGAGAATAGTCAGTCTTGAAATGGAGTCTTAAGAAACATTAATTGATGAAGCTCGCATTAAAAATGACTGCTTTCTTGGATCTCTCAAGATACTTGGGCCTGGGGTTTTGTTTTTTCTTTTTTTTAGTGAGGTGATATTTTATATCCGAGAAGCTGGTGAACTTTCTGAGCTTTTGAGCAAGAAACAAATGATGATCCCACTGCTTGCCAGCCTGCTCCTCAGACTCTTTGGCCAGAACCCTGCCCCCACCCCATGGAAACTGTAAAGTCATTAGGAACAAAGATGTAATTAACATCCAAAATAGGCAGGGAGACAAGTTGTCAAACTTTGTGATCTACAAATGACCGAGAGGCTAAAATCATCGCAGGGAAAATTAAAACAGCAAAAGCCAAATTTGCCTGACTTGTCCTTGTTTAATGAGGGCCTGGCTTGCAGCTTGCTGATTGGGGATGGGGGAATGGTGGCTTGAGGGCATCTCTAAAATTAGGTTCCATTTACATGTGATTTCCAAATAAGACATTTTCTAAGACTTCTAAGATTGCTACTTAGTCAATGATCCACCAACAAATATTTATTGACCACCTATAATGTCAGACTTGGAACTAGATTATGGGGGAGCCAGTAATAAATAAGACAGACGAGTACCTGTCCTTATAGAACGTACATTCTAATGGTAGAGACAAATAATATGCAATTACAATGGAAGGAAATGTAATATAATCTCAAGACAGCCCAGTCTACTTAATAATATCCAAAAAGCAGCCTAGCAGTCGAAGATACTAACAAGGAACCAAGAATGGATACCGTTTATGCCCCTGCTGCCATTGCCACGGTCTAGTTTCTCACCACTTTGTGCCTAGACTCTTAAAACAGTCTCCCAACTGCCTAACTGCACTGTACACCAACAGCAGACTCGATTCCTCTTCCCTAAAGACCACTTTCATCACGTCAGAGCCATGCTCAGAAACCTTCTGGGACTTCCCCCACTGACAATGTTAAGTTTAAATTAGTTAAGCTGCGTCTTGAAACTCGAGAACAAATTTGCACGTAGGAGCCCTGGTGATGCAGTGGTTAAGAGCTATAGCTGCTAACCAAAAAGTCGGCAGTTCAAACCCACCACCCACTCCTTGGAAACCCTATGGGCAGTTCTTTGTCCTATAGGGTCCAATGAGTCAGAATTGACTCAATGGCACCAGGCTTGGTTTTTGGTTTTAAGAGAGGGGACGTGGATTCCTCACAAGAGGTTGGAACAGGGAGTGGGTGGAGAAGAAATTACCAAATAAGACAGGTGGTATTGACCTCTTTCTCATTCTGTCTTCTCTTGTTGAGTTCTTGGCATCTTCCAAGCTTCTGCACCTGCCCCTGAAAGACTGGAGGGACTTGAGCTTTACTAGATATCCCAGCACTAAGGCTGGTTAGATCCTCCTTCATATCAGCACTGACAGTGCAGACTAATATCAAAATTACACAGATCCTCCAAATCAGTTACAAGTAACAATGGTGGCTAATGAATGCCATTCAGGGACTGAAATGATGCCTAACCTCAAGGAACCAAAGGAAAGAACCTGTAACCAGAGCAGGTTGAATTTGTCCTAAGTAGGAAATACATTATAGCCCCTCCATTCCAATGGCTTTTCCATATTTTATGTCAACTCTACAAACTTTAAACATCAGCTGTAAGAGCACTCATCACATTGCATTTTAATTACATCTACTTATTATCTCTTGGGTCCACCATACTGTGGCATCTTCTTCAAGAACCATCTTTTATTCATCTTTTACACAAAGCAACTGGTGTAATGCGTAGGACACAATAGGCACTCAATAATGATAAGAGAATTCTGACCCATTGCCTTCTAAGCTATTTCTAAGCACCGTTGGCCACAGTAGTTTGTCTTTCCTCTGAATTTTTAGGGCACTTATCTGTCGTATTCATGTATTTGCATGAATTGCCTTACAACTCTTAAATGACTTCTAAAAGTTCCCTGGAATATTCTTTGTACACAGAAAAAAAAAAAAAGAAGTTATAAATGTTTCCTAAGCTAACACACAAAGCCAGTTTTTAAACCATCATATTCTTGAACTCACTAAATACAACTCAGCAAACATTATTGAACACTTACTATGTGTTGGGTTGTGGCATAGGCACTGGACATAAAACAATGACAGGCCCTGTCTTCAAGAAGCTTACCATTCAAGAGAGGGAATAAATAATGACAGCACAGTGTGTCAAGTCTGTGGCACAGAGGACGGGAGTGTTTACTCTGTTGGTAATCAGGAAAGGCTTCACAGGGAAAGTGTCATCTGAGCAAGGTTTTGAAAGGTATTAAGACTGGGATAGAAAATTCTAGAGAACTCCAGGAGAGGCACAAGCATGAAAAACAGAGGCCTGAGATTCCACGATATGTCTGGATGGGAGTGAGGTGGAGGGACAGGAGAAGCTGAGATCAGCAGCAGGTGAGAGGGGATGAGTCACAGGAAGCCTTCAACCCACATTAAGGAACTTGGACTTTATAGGTGATGGGGCTTTGGGCAGAGAAGTGCTGAGGTGACTGTAGTCCATTTGCAGACCTGAGCATGGACTGGGTTGCAGCAGCCAGAGGCAGGGGCCAGGGGGAAGCTACTGCATAGCTCAGGTGAGAAATAGTGAGGGTCGTAACCAAGGCAATGTGAGCTTCTTTAAGCCATTCTTGTTTGCCCCAAATGCTTTGCCTCTACTTCTGAGATCCCCTTTCTCCAAAATAATGGACAGTGGGTGTGATGATTAATTTTATGTGTCAATTGGCTAGGCTGTTGTACCCAGTTGTTTGGTAAAACACTAGTCTTAGTGTTCCATAATGTGAGTGGGTCTCAACCAGTCAGTTGAAGATCTTAAGAACAAAAAAAGGGAGTTTTCCTAGTGTGTGTTCTGCTTCCAGATTATACATGGACATTTGCCAGAACACTCCTACTCTTTACTCTTCCTATCACCTGACCTATGGCTTTGGGACACAAGCCTGTAGGAGTCTCCAGCCTGACACCTAACCTCCACGTTTTGGACTTTCCAGCCCCCCAAGTTGTGTGAACCAATTTCTTGAAGTAAATATCTCTCTCTTTCTCTATTCTATATATCTCACTGGCTCTGTCTCTCTAGTATAAGGCAATGGACATTGGGCACCAGTGATGGAGGGAGCGAGGTTTAAAATGAGATGCCTGGTTTGTCTATGTTGGTGTGTAGACTTAGGCTATTTATGAGTTTAGTGTCTATTAGTGGAGACCACTGAGTATGTTTTTATCTTCCACCAATACTCTAAGCCACTTGAGGGTAAACACCACGACTTATATATCTCTCTACCTCCTTCCCACTCAGCCTGGAGCACAGGGCTCTGCATATGTCTAAACCAGTGAACATGTATGAATTCAGATGTGTTGATTAAGCCATACATTTTGTTTAAAACATATCATCTTTAGGGCAGTGTCACACAAACATCTTGTTCATTGTTGGCATGCTGTGTAAACACAAGCAGTAATTAAAACAACACAGTGTTAACAAGTCTAGCCTAACTGACAGCATGGCATGAAAGTATGGCATGGAATGCAGCCTGATGCTCACTTTGGTACCAGTTCGATGACACTCCCAGCTGTGGGTTTAGTTAGTTTCTTCACAATTCAGACGAGGCCTCTGGCTCCTCTTCATCTGAATAATGACTCCAGTGAACCATGTGAAGCCCTCAGAGTAAGAAATAAGCAAGAGTCAAGTTCACTTATCCAACATGGCTGACGATCATAGGATGTTGTGGGTGTTTTGTTTTGATTTGTTTAATTTAGGGAGGATTCCCCAACAATCTGTACGGAGTCATAATCACCAGAGATTTCAAAAATGGAACTTTGAAAATTGAAAATTATTGGCTCTTTCTTTGAGGATTTAGGAAGCACTTTGGGATCCTGCTGAGCCCCAGAGCCCTCAATAAGAGCCCTGTTTTCATCACTCTGAGGTGGGTGTAGCAAACCTGCATCCCTTACAGAATCCTGCAGTGGAAAGCTCTGTCAATAGGGGGAGCTTATGGGGTATCGCACAGATTGAGGAAGAAAGTCAATTGTTCATTCATTCATTTAACCAACATTTATTGAGGGCCAAAGGTTTTAGGCACCAAGCTGCAAACAAAAGAAATAATGCAAAGAAAGCTACCTTTAAGTCAAACAGACCCTGGGTACCTCTGGGCTCCCCTTTGTAACCTGGGGTAACTGCTTAATCTTTTGAACCTCAGTTACGTATCTATAAAATGGTTACAATAAACCTCCCTCTGTTGGTTGTGACTAGGATTAAATGAAGCCCTTGGTGTAAATGGCTCGCACAGTGCCTGGCTCACGGTAGTTCACTTAAAATGAGTTCCATTTCCCTTCCTCTTATGTGTCTTAAAATCCAAAAGCACACACACACTTAAAAAAAGAGAGAACCATCTAAAAGCAAAGTATAACATTGCATTAATTTACAGCAAACTCCTCAACATCAAACAAGGAAGTCTGCAGCTGTCTGGAAAGGAACTGCTCAGATACTGAAGGTAATTTTTCAAAAACCCAGTCTAAACAAGCATTGGCATAAACTTATCGTTAGCTAAGCTTTAGCTTTGCGGCACTTAAAAAAACTGGAATACTAAAAGTAAATTAAATACTGCATATGACTACGCATCGAAGGTGTTTAGGGAGCAATTTCACAGTTGACGCACTCAAGCTTTCCTGTCTGATGAAAATTCACATTTCCCCAGGGGTGGAGGAATGAGAACCAGGAATTGGGGAGGAGATGAGAACACAGGCAACGTGACCTGATTTGCCAAGATGACTTGGGAAAGGGGCTCAGACATGAACCTTCCTTTATGTACCACTGTGTGAAGATGGATATCATTTTCTTAGTCTTTTTTTGGCCAAGTAAACAGATACTTTTTTTTTTTTATTGTACTTTAGATGAAGGTTTACAGAACAAACTAGTTTCTCATTAAACAGTTAGTACAAGTATTGTTTTTTGACATTGATTAACAACCCCATGACATGTCAGCATTTTCCCTTCTCAACCTTGGGTTCCCTATTACCAGCTTTCCTGTCCCCTCCTGCCTTCTTGTCCTTGCCCCTGGGCTTTTATGCCCCTTTAGTTTTGTTTTGTTTTGTTTTGTTTTGTTTTGTTTTGTTTTATGGGCCTGTCTAATATTTGGCTGAAGGGTGAACCACTGGAGTGACTTCATTACTAAGCTAAAAGTGTGTCTTAGGGGCCATACTCTTGGGGTTTCTCTAGTCTCTGTCAGACCGGTAAATCTGGTCTTTTTTTTGTGAGTTAGAATTTTGTTCTACATTTTCTCTCTGTCTGGGATCCTCTATTGTAATCCCTTGAACAGATACTCTTGGTTACAGAATCTGGGTCAGAAAATGTGGGTTATCCTCTCAGTGCCTCTGCAGTGCTGCAGGATGACTCAGATGTGGAGATGCAGGCAGTCATGTAGCTCCACAGGATTTGGGGTGCCTCCCACACACACCCGACCCCTCCACATTCCAGTACCCTTCATCACCTCCTCTACCACAACGTGCTCCCATCTCGTCACTTCTGGTGTCTTTTGGGGTCATTATTGTATGTGTGGTAGGCTTTGTAGTTTACATTAGAAGAATTGAAAGCTTCTAATTCTTCACAGCTAGATGTAGACGTGAGCTACATCTCTAGCAGCAGGGCAGAATTCAAGTCAAGCTTTCCACATGCTCTTTTCTGTTTCCAACATGTGATGGGACTTGGCAGAAAGAGGCCCAGGGCCCTCCTGGGTTATCAGTGGGGACATGAGACTGGGCATTAGACTTGGTCCTTGTCTAAGAGACAGAGTTAAGTTGGGCTGTGGGTCAGTCATTCTGTGGAGAAAGCCAGAAACCCAAAGTCTGGGGCAGAGTGGATTAGAAACCAAGTGGGACTGGCATGGAGCCAAGGGAGGACAGAACCAAACCATGAGGGCAAAGCCAAGTTGGTAATGAGAAGGGAGCCAAGTCACACAGGAGACATCGGACTAGAACACTTTTGACAAATCTCACCAAATTGCTATCGACCCAGCCTCAAGGGCTTTCACTCCAGTGGCATCTTAAAGGCACTGACCAGCTTCTGACATGTCTGGAAGAGACAGGCCAGGGCTCAATGGGCCATCTGTGGCTATGGCACAGAGTAATCCTAACTGGCTGTTAGGAACAAGCAGAACAGTCTTCTAGTGCTTCAGGCTTCAGACTTCACAAAACTTTTTGCATCCACTGAGATATCCGAGGAGTCCCTGGATGGTGCAAATGGCTAACATGTTCAGCTGCTAACTGAAAGGTTAGAGGTTTGAGTTCACCCAGAGGTGTCTCAGAAAAAAAAGCCTGGCAATCTACTTCCAAAAAATCAGCTATTGAAAACCCTGTGGAGCACAGTTCTACTCTGACACACATGGGGTCGCCATGAGTCTGAGTCAATTTGACAAAAACTTGTTGGTTATTGATTATAATATCTGAACCTTACAAAAATCCCTTATTATCCCTATTATATACCTGGGAGATAATGGAGATGAGAGCTTTTCCCAAGATCATCCAGCTTTTAAGTTATGGAGCTTAGTCTTGGATCTACTCCTTCCTCCATAACCCACCTTGAATCTGTGACCATGGTTGTATTCACACCATGTTTCATTCAGGATGTATTCACACCAGGTCCATGGAAAGCAGGACTATTCATTACTCTTGGTTCATAGGCTGATCACAGTCTTGCTGGGTGCTAGCCTATTAGCAATTGTGTTGTTGTTGTTGTTAGGTGCCATTGAGTCTGTTCCGACTCATAGCGACCCTATGTACAACAGAATGGAACAGTGCCTGGTCCTGAGCCATTCTTACAATAATTGTTATGCTTGAGCTCATTGTCGCAGCCACTGTGTCAATCCACCTCGTTGAGGGTCTTCCCCTTTTCTGCTGACCCTGTACTCTACCAAGCATGATGTCCTTCTCCAGGGACTGATCCCTCCTGACAACATCTAAAGTATGTAAGACGCAGTCTCGCCATCCTTGCTTCTAAGAAGCATTCTGGTTGTACTTCTTCCAAGACAGATTTATTCGTTCTTTTGGCAGTCCATGGTATATTCAATATTCTTTGCCAACACCACAATTCAAAGACTAGGAAGAAGGACCCAGGAGTCTACTTCGGAAAAGCATTAGCCAGTGAAAACCTTATGAATAGCAGCGGAACATTGTCTGATATAGTGCTGGAAGATGATCCTCCCAGGTTGGAAAGCATTCAAAAGATGACTGGGGAAGAGCTGCCTCCTCAAAGTAGAGTCGACCTTAATGATGTGGATGGAGTAAAGCTTTCAGGACCTTCATTTGCTGATGCGGCATGACTCAAAATGAGAAGAAACAGCTGTAAATATCCATTAATAGTTGGAACCTGGAATGTACAAAGTATGAATCTAGAAAAATTGGAAATTGTCAAAAATGAAATGGGACGCATAAACTTCAATATCCTAAGCATTAGTGAGCTGAAATGGACTAGTATTGGCCATTTTGAATCAGACAATCATATGGTCTACTCTGCTGGGAATAACAACGTGAAGAGGAATGGCATTGCATTCATCGTCAAAAAGAACATTTCAAGATCTATCATGAAGTACAATGCTGTCAGTGATAGGATAATATCCATACGCCTACTTTTACAAGGAAAACCAGTTAATACGACTATTATTCAAATTTACGCACCAACCGCTAGGGCCAAAGATGAAGAAAGAGAAGATTTTTATCAGCTGCTGCAGTCTGAAATTGATCAAATATGCAATCAAGATGTATTGATAATTACTGGTGATTGGAAAGGGAAAGTTGGAAACAAAGAAGAAAGATCAGTAGTTGGAAAATATGGCCTTGGTGATAGGAATAATGCTGGAGATCGAATGATACAAGTTTTGCAAGACCAACGACTTCTTCATTGCAAATACCTTCTTTCACCAACATAAACGGTGACCATACACATGTACCTCACCAGATGGAGCATGCAGAAATCAAATTGACTACATCTGTGGAAAGAGATGATGGAAAACCTCAATATCATCAGTCAGAACAGGGTCAGGGGCCGACTGTGGAACAGATCATCAATTGCTCATATGCAAGTTCAAGATGAAACTGAAGAAAATCCGAGTCCATGAGAGCCAAAATATGACCTTGAGTATATCCCACCTGAATTTAGAGACCATCTGAAGAATAGATTTGACACATTGAACACTAGTGACCAAAGACCAGACGAGTTGTGGAATGACATCAAGGACATCATCCATGAAGAAAGCAAGAGGTCATTGAAAAGACAGGAAAGAAAGAAAGGAAAAAAAATAGCAATTACTCTATATCTAATCTCACATGTCCCATCTAGACCTGGGATCCCACAGTGTCCCTGAGAACAAGGTATAATGCATTCTGGTCACTCGCCATTCTCCTTTGCTGTGACCCTGCTGTGGATAGTGACCCTCACCTTTCCTCCCCATATATTCAATCCTTATTTTCTTTATTCAATTCTTCTTTAGCATACTGTTCACTTCCTGCGTAATATCACCTGGCTATTAGAGGAATCATGGCATGAGTTTTAACAGCTTTCCCATTATTGGATAATCACCTGTATGAAATCTCAACAAATACAGGTAGCAATCAATCTGCAGTTAATTAATATAAAGCAACCAGTCCCATTAAATTCAAATGTTGCACTGGACATGGTTGGTTGACTAAATATCAGTGCTATGTATAACTATATCTTTCTTAGGATTGTTCTGGACTGAAAATATATTTTTCATTAACTAGCTGGTATTTAACAAAAATTAATTGTTTGCTATGCATCAACAATTTCATCCTTTAGAAGCAAGACCTGGAGCTGACTTGGAGCAGCTGTGTTCATGGAGGAGCTTTCTGGGTAGTTCTCTGAGACTCATTACCCCTTTCTCTCCCCTTACTCCCTAGATTTACCTCATTTCTGCACCCCTCTACCTAGCATCTTAACGAGGCTTCTTTTAATCAAGCGGCAATTTTGCAAGCTGTTCCTTAATATCTGTCTTTGAACTTGGCTCATTTTCCAAAATATGTTGTTATTTGCTAGTGCTACATTGAACATGGGCACTAACATAGCAAAAGAATTGGGACACCGGAAATGGGGGAGTAAAGGGCTGGTATAACTCTAAATGAGGTGGTTCATCTTCATTTATGGAACAGAACATTTGCTACCAATCTGCGCCATCTGTATTAGGTAGGATTCCTTTAATTGAAACAACAAAGTTCTACTAAAACAACAGTTGAAACAAATAAATGACATTTATTGCCACATATTAGTGAGTCCAAGGGAATTCAGACAGGACTGGATCCAGGGATTCAAACAATATCATCAGGCCTCTTTCTATATGTCTTAGCTCCATTTGCTTCTGTTTGGCTCTGTTTTCATTCAAGCTCCCTCTATCTAAGAGGCAGCAACATAATTGCTGGAAGCTCCAGCAACCCCAGAAAAAGAGAGAAATCCCCTCACCCCCAGCATCTGTAATTAGGTTTTGGTTGGCTCTGCTTGGATCAGGTGCTCACTCCTGGACCAATTACCCTGCCAGGGGTAATGGACAATTCAGGCTGCTCCTAAGGCAGGGAAGGAAGAGCTATGTGACTGACACACAGTCTTTCCACAATCTTATGGAGCGGGAGAGAAATGCAGGGCAGATACAAAGAACAGATGTCCCCTACATTATTTCTAAATATAACTATGCTTTAGTTATTAAAGGATCTACACCATGTCAAAGTACTATCTCTACTCATAGAAACTTGATCATGCAAACATATTGGCTTTGTTTTGGCTTCAAGAGGATTTATAGCAAGACTATAATTTATGAAAACTTCAACTCCTTTTCATTCACTTAATTAAGTCAGAAATTGGGGGTAAGAGACTCTTAGATGACAGACAAAAGTGACAGACATGTGACACTCAGGTACTTTTAGAATTATGGGGCATTCTGATGGTAAGCAATTTATTAAAGGAAGACCCAAAGTGGATTTCAAAATTCTCCCTCCGCCCCCACCTTGGCTGAATTCCCTTTTGCAGCTTTTCTGTCTTTATGAAGGTGTCATAGCAGATTTGTCAGTGGACGTGCCGCCTCCAACCAGATTTGCCAGAACCAACTTGCCAGTTGCACAGATTATTGGATTTGCCCACCGTCTTCCCAACTCAGCCCCGCCCTCTTACTTCTGACATGTAAGCAGGGGAAGGAATGTTATTCCCCTTTACCTGAAGGGTAAGGTCAAAGGCTTTACGGAAGAGATTTTGTTACCTAGGGTGAGGATGGTAATATAGATTTTACTCCTTTGCAGGTGATGGTCCCTGTATACTATTTGGGGCAGAGGCTAGCAATGCTCTTCTTTGGCAACAGGAATCCTGAATGGTTTTTCTAAATGCTTCCTTATCTTGAGAGAAGATTTATCTAGACAGGCTTGCCTGTTGTCATTTCATTAATATGCTTAGTCAGCAAAACGGTACGGCTGGCCCATCAGTTACATCTGGCAGAACTTGAGCAGCCTCTGTGGGGCCCCTGTTTGCCTGGCCCTGCTCATGCATCGGTTAACACTCTGCGTTTCCAGGAACCTGACAGCGTGAATGATGGCTTGGACCTAAGCACAACACAAACACTTAGAGACACCATTCCTTGCCCTGCCTCACCGCATGCAATAGGAGAGAGGGCTATGAAATAGCCTTTTCTTGCCTCATCTGAGCTGGCAGTGGTTTTGACAGTTCCCAAATGGATGTAGGGGCGAGATCCTCAGTCATAATCAAGCACCCGGCAGGAGCATTTCATCCACCAGTCTCCATCCCAGATGGTGTCAGACTGTAGAGCCTGAGACACTGCAAGAAACCAGGCAGGTCCATGAAGTAGAAGACGAAGACACTGAAAACAAGAGAAGGGGAAGTCTGAGAGATTGGGGAAGAAAGAAAGATAATTAATACTGCCAGGAGAGTAAAAGAAGTGCAAAATGCCCCTTGCAGTGCAGGTAATAGGATGACCTGCTTGTCCTGGTTTGCCCAAGACTTTCTCAGTTTTGAAGTTCAAAGTCCCATATCCTGGGAACCCCCTCAGATGCAGGCAAACCAGGACATTGATCACCCTAATGGACACCAAAAAAACCAAACCCATTGCCGTCGAGTCAATTCCAACTTATAGCGACCCTACAGGACCGAGTAGAACCGCCCCACAGAGTTTCCAAGGAATGCCTGGCGGATTCAAACTCCCAACCTTTTGGTTAGCAGTTATAGCTCTTAACCACTATGCCACCAGTGGTTCCCTAGTAGACACAGGTGGACTTTAATTATGTAGGACCGTAGGGAAAAGCCTGAAAAGCACGCTGGCATAATTTTAGGGCAAAATATATTTAAAAATGCGAGAGCTGCCACTGTAGACTCTGTGGTCACAGGGGGCAGATCCCACAGCATGCCACAGGTGTAATCCAGACCACTCAGCTCTTGAAGGGTATCACTTGTGGTGTATGTTGCTCTTCATATTTCTCTGAAGTTCTATTAAAAGGCTAACAACATGTTGTTCTTAACATATCAAGCCCCCGGCACACTACAAAAGGTGGATGATACATATCACCAATTGGCTGGACCAGTATTTTTTATGACATGTCTACCTAACTTTTTCATTCTTTACTTATAAAAATCCAGTTGAAAAGGCATGCCCCTAAGTGAGTGAAGACCTAAGGCCAATGGTAAAGACAAGTCACAACATAGCAGTAGGAGTCAGAACAGGAACATGCCTGCCAGGGAGAACTTCGACCTCAAAGTTTTCTCAAGCACAAACCACCACTGCCTTAGGAAGTCACGCTGTGCTTCCCACAGCATAGGTCTGGCTTTAGCACCTGCTCATTCATCTCTCTTGACTGTTTGGAACCTCAGACAGCTCTGCTGTCGGCCTCTGGCATTGGCCTCATTGGACTGGGCATCTCACATTATCACTCTGTCCTCCATCCTCTCTACTGCCAGTAGGCTAGACTTGATGGCCTCGCCCATCGCCTCCCTGCCCACTGGTCCTTGGCCTTGGCTTTCCTGGCAAGGATTGGCAGTTTACCTTGGCCTCAGCGAGACTCAACCCACAAAGGGAATCTATTTCACCAACAAACTCTCCTGATGTTTCCCATGCTTACTGCCATCTTGCAAAAGTGGAAGAGGCCATATATAAAAATGGTCTTTCAGGGGCAAAAGGTAACACAATGCCTCTTTCTCAATGCCATGTAGACTCACTCATTCATTAACATATTTTTAAAAAATATTTATTAGAACATAGTACATGCCAGGCAGTAATGTAGGTGCTTGGAATACAGCAGAGAACAAGACAGATAAGGCCCTTGCTCAGGGAGCTTATGATCTAGAGAAAGAGAGAAAGATAATAAATAAGAACATAAACAAATGAACAAAAACATTTTAGCAATTATTAAGCAGTGTAAAGACAATAAAAAGGGAAGTATAATCTTCCTAGGGAGGGTGCTTGGGTCACCAAGAAATTTACCTTTATGGTCCTTCCTAACTCTTCAAAGAGTCATCCAGTGCCTCCTGCGGACCAGGATCAGCAGAACATGCTGAACTCTCCTGGGATGGCTTGTCTTTCTCCACAAGTGGTTGTTTATGTCTGTTTTGCCTCCATACCCCTTCCCCTTAATCTACTATCTTAAGACTTTTCATGGGAGGAGTTGTCCTTGGGAACTGAGCTGATCTTGGTAAAGCCCTTCCTGAGATAGTCTTTGTGCAAACAGGAGACATCTTTTTTGGAGGCTTATGCAGCCTGATGGTTATGAGCATTGACTGGCTTCAGCCCCTCACCTGGCTTGCCAACTGGGACTGGTCCTTCAAAATCGCACTCAAGCATCTCCTCTGAAAAGCCTTTACTGAGCCCCTGCGATGTGAATCCCCATCAGCATACGCCTGTAAATGCAACATAGGGATGTTGTGGTTTGTCAGTAGGTACCAAGTCGACTCCAACTCAATGGCCCTATGTACAACAGGAGGAAACACTGCCCGGTCCTGCGCCATCCTCATAATTGTTGCTACGCTTGAGTCCATCGTTGCAGCTACTTTGTACCAAGCCTCCAGTGTCTGAGGCATAGAAAGGACTCAATAAACATTTATGGAATGCATGCATAAATAAATGAATAAATCTGGAGCTCAGCAGGGCAGCCTGCTTCTGATAACTTGGACCTTCAGTTCACTGCCTAACCCAGAAGTTCACTAGAAAAGGCTAAGTAAACTTATTTGAAAAGCCATCTCTTGGGTGCTTCAGACTGACTCTCCCAAAGGTGAGAAGCACAACTGTTTTAGTCAAAGCCACACAAACACCCCCTCAGTAGACTTCTTTGAAGCTTCTATCGATCTTTAAGAAAAGTTTGATTTAACAAAAGTGCTGCTTCCAGCTTCTTGCCTTGTTCCCTGAATTCCCTCCACGTATTTCCAGGTGTAATGTGAAATTCAGCTCTGTGTGTCAGCCCCAATAATTGGAGATCCCTAGCTCACCAATGGGCTGTTGGGGGAAAGCTGTTTTAACGGCTATCTCTGGACAAGATGTTGAACTCTGACAGGTTGGAATTAAAAGTAACTCCAAGAAGCTTAGATCACCCTGGCTGTGCTGGCATGGAGGAGTCAGTGAAAGTTTAACCCCAACAAACCCTGGCTTAAGGCCTTGTGGAGTTTTCCTGTGGGCTGCTACCTTCAAAGCTGAGAAAAGTGTCTTCAAAATTGTTTGGGGAATTATGGACATGTCAAAGGGTCAGCTCTGTTGTTAAATGTTTGTCTGGATTAAATTGTGTCCCCTCAAAATATGTCTATCAATTTGGCTAGGCCATGACTCCCAGTATTGTGTGATTGTCCAACATTTTGTCATCTGATGTGATTTTCCTATGTGTTGTAAATCCTATCTCTATGATGTTGATGGCATGGGATTAGTGACAGTTAATGAGGCAGGACACAATCTTCAAGATTAGATTGTGTCTTAAGCCAATCTCTTTTGAGATATAAAAGAGAGCAGTGAGCAGAGAGACAAGGGGACCAAAAAAGCAGTGCTGGGAGCAGAGTGGGCTCTCTGGACCCAGGGATCCTGCGTGGAGAAGCTCCTAGATCAAGGGAAGATTGATGATAAGAACCTTCCTCTAGAACTGACAGTGAGAGAAAGCCTTCCCCTGGAGCCAACGCCCTGAATCTGGACTTCTAGCCTACTAGATTGTGAGAGAATAAACTTCTTCTTGTTGAAACCATCCACTTGTGGTATTTCTGTTATAGCAACACCTCGACGGCATTGGGTTAGATAACTAAGCAGCGAAACATTGTCTGATAAAGTGCCAGAAAATGAGCCCCCCAGGTTGGAAGGCACTCAAATTACAACTGGAGAACAGCTGCCTCTTTAAAGTAGAGTCCACCTTAATGATGTAAACGGAATCAAGATTTCGGGACCTTCATTTGCTGATGTGGCACAACTCAAAATGAGAAGAAACCGCCACAAGCATCCATTAATAATACGAACATGGAATGTACGAAGTATGAATCCAGGAAAATTGGAAGTCGTCAAAAATGAAATGGAACACATAAATATCGATATCCTAGGTATTATTAGCAAGCTGAAATGGACTGGTATTGGCCATTTTGAATTGGACAATCATATGGTCTACTATGCCAGGAATGACAACTTGAAGAGGAATAGTATTGCATTCATCATCAAAAAGAACATTTCAAGATCTATCCTGAAGTACAACACTGTCAGTGATAGGAAAAATCCATATGCCTACACAGAAGACCAATTAATAAGACTATTATTCAAATTTATGCACCAACCATAAGGCCAAAGATGAAGAAATTGAAGGTTTTTACCAAATTCTGCAGTCTGAAATTGATCAAACATGCAATCAGGATGCATTGATAATTACTGCTGATTGGAATGTAAAAGTTAGAAACAACGAAGAAGGATCGGCAGTTGGAAAATATGGCCTTGGTGATAGAAATGATGCTGGAGATCGCATGATTGAATTTTGCAAGACCAACGACTTCTTCATTGCAAATACCTTTTTTCACCAACATAAATGGAGACTATACACGTGGACCTTACCAGATAGAATACACAGGAATCAAATCAACTACATTTGTGGAAAGAGACGATAGAAAAGCTTAATATCATCAGTCAGAACAAGGCCAGAGGCGGATTGTGGAACAGACCATCAATTGTTCATATGCAAGTTCAGGTTGAAACTGAAGAAAATTAGAGCAACTCCACGAGAGTGAAAGTACGACCTTGAATATACACCACCTGAATGTAAAGGCTATCTCAAGAATAGATTTGATGTGTTGAACACTAATGACTGCAGACCAGACAAGTTGTGGAGTGACATCAAGGACATCATACAGGAAGAAAGCAAGAGGTTATTAAAAAGACAGGAAAGAAAGAAAAGACCAAAATGGATGTCAGAAGAGACTCTAAAACTTGCTCTTAAACTCCAAGTAGCTAAAGCAAAAGGAAGAAATGATGAAGTAAAAGAGCTGCACAGAAGATTTCAAAGGGCAGCTCAAGAAGGCAAAGTAATTACAATGACATGCACAAAGAGCTGGAGATAGAAAACCAAAAGGGAAGAACACTCTCAGTGTTTCTCAAGATGAAAGAACTGAAGAAAAAATTCAAGCCTCGAGTTGCAATACTAAAGGATTTTAAAGGGAAAATATTAAACGACACAGGAAGCATCAAAAGAAGATGGAAGGAATACACAGAGCCACTCTACCAAAAAGAATTGGTGGATGATCAACCATTTCAAGAGGTAGCATATGATCAGGAACCGACCATACTGAAAGAAGAAGCCCAAGCTGCACTGAAGGCACTGATGAAAAACAAGGCTCCAAGAATTGAAGGAATATCAATTGAGATGTTTAACCAAATGGATGTAACCCTGGAAGTGCTCACTCATCTATGCTAAGAAATTTGGGAGACAGCTACCTGACCAACTGAATGGAAGAGATCCATATTTATGCCTATTCCAAAGAAAGGTGATTCAGCCAAATGCGGAAATTATCCAACAATATCATTAATATCACACACAAATAAAACTTTTGCTGAAGATTATTCAAAAGATGCTGCAGCAGTATATCGACAGGGAATTACCAGAAATTCAAGCCAGATTCAGAAGAAGTGGTGGAACCAGGGATATCATTGCTAATGTCAGATGAATCCTGACTGAAAGCAGAGTATACCAGAAAGATGTTTACCTGTGTTTATTGACTATGCAAAGGCATTTGACTGTGCGAATCACAACAAATTATGGACAACATCACGAAGAATGGAAATTCCAGAACACTTAAATGTGCTCATGAGGAACCTGTATATAGACCAAGAGGCAGTCATTGGAAAAGAACAAGGAGATACCGCGTGGTTTAAAGTCAGGAAAGGCGTGCATCAGGGTTGTATCCTTTCACCATACCTATTCAATCTGTATGCTGAGCAAATAATCTGAGAAGCCAGATCTATGAAGAAGAATGTGGCATCAGGCTTGATGGAAGAAGACTCATTCACAATCTGCCTTATGCTGATGATACAACCTTGCTTGCTGATACAAGTGGATCACTTTAACAAAGAGAAATTTATTTCCTCACAGTAAAATAGGCTAAAAATCCAAATTCAGGGCATCGGCTCCACGGGAAGACTTTCTCTTTCTGTGGGCTCTGGAGGAAGGTCTTTGTACTCAGTCCTCCCTGGTTGAGGAGATTCTCAGGCACAGGGATCCTGGGTCCAAAGCATGCGCTCTGCTCCCAGAGCTGCTTTCTTGGTGGTATTAGATCCCCAGATCTCTGCTTGCTTCTCTTTCCTTTTATCTCTTAAGTGATAAAAGGTGGTGCAGGCCACACCCCAGGGAAAATCCCTTTACATTGGATCAGGGATGTGAACCGGTAAGGGCGTTACAATCCCACCCTGATTCTCTTTAACATAAAATTAGAATCAGAAAATGGAGGACAACCACAAAATACTGGGAATCATGACCTAACGAAGTTGATGCACACTTTTTTGGAGGGACATAATTTAATCCATGATATTCTACCCTTTGGCCCCCTCAAAAAACCACATTCTTGCAACATGCAAAACATATTCATCCCATCGTATCATAGCAAAAGTCTTAACTCCAAGTACAAAATCCAAAAATTCCTTTTCATCTGTGAAATCTAGAACACAAGTTATCTGCTTCCAAATGTACAATGGCGGAAGAAGTACGAACTAGACATTTCCATTACAAATGAGAGAAACTGGAAGGAAAGAAGGCATAACAGGCACCAAGCAAGTCAGCAGAACACATTACATTAGTCCTGAAGGCTTTGAAAATAATCCTGTGTTCTCTGAGACAATTTACACAATGGCCCTACCCTCCAGACTGTAGGTATTGGCCACACTCTCCAGATTCTGAGTGGAGGCCCCTTAGCCCTGGGCTTCAGCTCCACCTTCCAGACCCACTGGGACAGCAGCCCGGCTCCCTCAGCTTTAGGCGCACCATTCTCCTAATCTATGTGAGTGGTGACTCCACCCTTAGAAACACCAGAGGCCATGGCTCCACCCTTTGAAACCTAAAGGTCACCTTTTGAGACTGAAGCAGCTCAGATTCTGGTGTTCCTTGTCTCTTTAGCTTCTGCTTCCTGGTTTCTTGGCCTCAGGGCTCTCAGGCTTCACGACTGCATATGCCCTGCTGGGGCATGTGTTCCAAAGCTCTGTAGCTCCACTGATAAGTGCACTGAGGCACCCCACTCTGCCAGGAAGCCTCCTGCGCACAGAACTCAGCTCTCTTGCTCTGTGGGTCGGCTTCAGTGCCGTCTCCCACTGGTCTTCTGGTTCTGCTGCTGCCAGTTCTCTGCTGTTGCTGCTTCTCTGCCACTGAAGGTTTTCTGCTGCTCTGGTCCTCTGCCACTGTCGCAAGTCTATCCATTCACAGTTTCAAAACAGCTTCCACATTTTAGGTGTCTGTTAGAGCAGCACTCCACTCTTTTGGTACCAAATTAAGTCTTAGGAATCTAGTGCTGCTATAACAAAAATACCACAAGTGGATGGCTTTAACAAAGAGAAATTTATTTCCTCACAGTGAAGTAGGCTAAAAATCCAAATTCAGGGCATCAGCTCCAGGAGAAGGCTTTCTTTCTCTGTCGGCTCTGGAGGAAAGTCTTTGTCCTCAGTTTTCCCCCTGTTGAGGAGCTTCTCAGGCACAGGGATCCTGGGTTCAAAGGATGCGCTCTGCTCTCAGTGCTACTTTCTTGGTGCTGTTAGGTCCCCATCGCTCTGCTTGCTTCCCTTTCCTTTTCTCTCTTGAGAGATAAAAGGTGGTGCAGGCCATACCCCAGGGAAACCCCCTTTATATTGGTTCAGGGATGTGACCTGGTAAGGGTTTTACAATTCCACCCTAATCCTCTTACAATTACAATCAGAAAATGGAGGACAACCACAGAATACTGAAAATCATGACCTAACCAAGTTGATACACACATTTTGTGGGGGACATAATTCAATCCATGACAGATGGTGAGACTACATCTCACATACTTTGGGCATGTTATCAGGAGGGATCAGTCCCTGGAGAAGGACATCATGCTTGGCAAAGTAGAGGGTCAGCAGAAAAGAGGAAGATCCTCAACGAGGTGGACTGACACAGTGGCGCAACAATGGGCTCAAGCATAACGACAATTGAGAGGATGGTCCAAGACCAGGCAGTGTTTCGTTGTGTTGTACACAGGGCTGCTATGAGTTGGAACTGACTTGATGACACTAACAATAACAACAGATAACTAAAACAATGCTTCTTCTGTAGATACTTAAAAATCTTCAAAAATTTCTGGTTTTGCTACAAAGTACTAGTGCAAGAAACTAAAAAGGACCTACATAAGTGGAAAAACATACCTTGCTCATGGATAGGAAGACTTAACATAGTAAAAATGTCTATGCTACCAAAAGCCATCTATACATACAAGGCACTTCCGATCCAAATTCCAATGACAGTTTTTAACGTGATGGAGAAACAAATCACCAACTTCACATGGAAGGGAAAGAAGCCCCGGAGAAGTAAAGCATTACTGAAAAAGAAGAAGAAAGTGGGAGGCCTCACTCTACCTGATTTTAGAACATATTATACAGCCACAGTAGTCAAAACAGCTTGGTACTGGTACAACAACAGGCACATAGACCAATGGAACAGAATTGAGAACCCAGATCTAAATCCATCCACGTATGAGCAGCTGATATTTGACAAAGGCCCAGCGTCAGTTAATTGGGGAAAAGATAGTCTTTTTAACAAATGGTGCTGGCATAACTGGATATCCATTTGCAAAAAAATGAAACAGGACCCATACCTTACACCATGCACAAAAACTAACTCCAAGTGGATCAAAGACCTAAACATAAAGACTAAAACGATAAAGATCATGGAAGAAAAAATAAGAACGACATTAGGAGCCCTAATACAAGGTATAAACAGAATACAAAACATTACTAAAAATGACAAAGAGAAACCAGATAACTGGGAGCTCCTAAAAATCAAACACCTATGCTTACCTAAAGACTTCACCAAAAGAGTAAAAAGACCACCTACAGATTGGGAAAAAATTTTCAGCTATGACATCTCCGACCGGTGCCTGATCTCTAAAATCTATATGATTCTGTTAAAACTCAACCACAAAAACACAAACAACCCAATCAAAAAGTAGGCAAAGGATTTGAATGCACACTTCACTAAAGAAGATATTCAGGCGGCTAACAGACACATGAGAAAATGCTCTCGATCATTAGCCATTAGAGAAATGCAAATTAAAACTACGATGAGATTGCATCTCACTCCAACAAGGCTGGCATTAATCCAAAAAACACAAAATAATAAATGTTGGAGAGGCTGCAGAGAGATTGGAAGTCTTATACACTGCTGGTGGGAATGTAAAATGGTACAACCACTTTGGAAATCTATCTGGCGTTTTCTTAAAAAGTTACCATACAACCCAGAAATCCCACTCCTCGGAATATACCCTAGAGAAATAAGGGCCTTCACACGAACAGATATATGCACACCCATGTTTATTGCAGCACTGTTTACAATAGCAAAAAGCTGGAAGCAACCAAGGTGTCCATCAACGGATGAATGGTTAAATACATTATGGTATATTCACACAGTGAAATACTACGCATCGATAAAGAACAGTGACGAATCTGTGAAACATTTCATAACATGGAGGAACCTGGAAGCCATTATCCTGAGTGAAATTAGGCAGAGGCAAAAGGACAAATATTGTATAAGACCACTATTATAAGATCTTGAGAAATAGTATAAACCGAGAAGAACACATACTTTTGTGGTTACGAGGAGGAGAGGCAGGGAGGGTGAGAGAGGGTTATTTACTGATTAGTTAGTAGATAAGAACTACTTTAGGTGAAGGGAAGAACAATACTCAATACACGAAGGTCAGCTCAACTGGACTGGACCAAAAGCAAAGAAGTTTCCGGAATAAACTGAATGCTTCGAAGGTCAGCAGAGCAAGGGCAGGGGCTTGGGGACTATAGCTTAAGGGGACTTCTAAGTCAATTGGCAAAATAATTCTATTATGAAAACATTCTGCATCCCACTTTCAAGTGTGGCATCTGGGGTCTTAAATGCTAACAAGCGGCCATCTAAGATGCATTGATTGGTCTCAACCCACCTGGATCAAAGGAGAATGAAGAATACCAAGGTCACACGATAACTATGAGCCCAAGAGACAGAAAGGGCCACATGAGCCAGAGACTTACATCATCCTGAGACCAGAAGAACTAGATGGTGCTCGGCCACAACCGATGACTGCCCTGACAGGGAGCACAACAGAGAACCCCTGAGCGAGCAGGAGAACAGTGGGATGCAGACCCCAAATTCTCAGACCAGACTTAATGGTCTGACTGAGACTAGAGGAATCCCGGCAGTCATGGCCCCCAAACCTTCTGTTGGCCCAGGACAGGAACCATTCCCGAAGACAACTCATCAGACATGGGAGGGACTGGACAATGGGATGGAAAGAGATGCTGATGAAGAGTGAGCTACTTGTATCAGGCGGACACTTGAGACTGTGATGACATCTCCTGTCTGGAGGGGAGATGGGAGGGTAGAGGGGGTTAGAAACTGACAAAATTGTCACGGAAGGAGAGACTGGAAGGAGGGAGAGGGCTGACTTAGAGGGACAGTAAGTGGGAGTATGGAGTAAGGTGTATATAAGCTTACATGTGACAGACTGACTTGATTTGTAAACTTTCACTTAAAGCACAATGAAAATTATTTAATAAAAAATTTCTGGTTTTGAAGGATCACAATACCTGCTTCTTCCTTATCTTTGCCTGGGAACACTAAGATAAGGCCATCATCAAGTTTTCAGTTTGCTAAATAAAACTTCTCTCCTCTCTTCATGATTAGGGAAATTGATTTTCTGCTTAACCCTCATCCTGGTGAACAGCAAGACTGTTGTTGTTGTTGCTGTCTGCCAGCAAGCTGGCTCTGATTCATGGTGGCCTCATGTATTACAGAACCAAGCCTTGCCCGGTCCCATTTCATCTTTGAGATCATAAGTATGTTTGAGTCCACTCTTGTAGCTATCGTGTCAATCTATCTCATTGAGGATTTCTCTCCAAAAGGTCAGCAGTTGGAATCCACCAGGTGCTCCTTGGAAGCCCTATAGGGCAGTTCTAAACGGTCTCTATGAGTCAGAATCGACTCGATGGCAACGAGTTTCTTTTTCTGTTTTTTTTTTTTTAATACGATGGTAAGAACACTTGACTTGCTGGATAGGCTGGGACAAACCATTGACCATAAGCATCTCCATAGTTAATGGAGTGCACAGCATGGCTATAAGGTTCAGATATGAAGTTGTGTGCAAAGATGCCTTGTGAACTGTAAAGCATTGGACAAATATGAGAAATTATTATTATGGGCCACCAGTAAATTACTAATTTTTAAAGAAAATTATGCTGAATATCATTTAATATCTCAGAAAGCATTTTAGAACTTTACAGTGCTTTAGTAGCAATATTTTAAATTTTACTTGTTAATGATTATAGGCTGAGCTCTGACAGCATAAGGATAAGCATGACTAAATTATTAAGGGGAGCCCTGGTGGTGCAATAATTAAGTGCTCCGCTGCTAACTGAAAAGTCAGTGGTTCGAACTCACCAGCTGCTCCACAGGAGAAAAGACCTGGCTGTCTGCTTCTGTGAAGATTACAGCCTAGGAAACCCTGTGGGGAAGCTCTACTTTGTCCTACAGGATTGCTATGAGTTGGAATCCACTTGACTGCACACAAAAACCACTGTTGACTGCTTTGGAAATGGTAATAATGTATCTCACCACAAGGTGGCACTATTGTTAGCATTTCTTTGCCTTGATCATTTGTTTAAAACAGACCTGATATTTGAGGGGCCCAGGTCCAGAGTTACTGGTGGTAGGAAGGATTAATGGGCTAGGTTGCTAACTGAAAAGATTGGAGGTTTGAGTCCACCCAGAGGTACCTCATAAGAAAGGCCTGGTGATCTACTTCTGCAAATCACCCATTGAAAACCCTATGGAGTGCAGTTCTACTCTGACACGCACGGGGTTGCCATAAATGGGAGTCATCTTAAGGCAGATAGTGGCTGTGGTGGTAGGTCAAGGGTACAGAAGGAGGCCTGCACACCACATGTCTGTTTAAAGGTTAAATCAATCTAATGCCTAAATTAAATAAAATGTTTCCTATCTTAACTTGTTTTCCTAATGAAATGGAAGTGTAATTCTAGGATTTCTCAGAGTTCCGAGCAGGTGTCTGCGAGGTCAGCGACTAGCCTCCCACCCACAGCTCCATCCTGCAGTTGAGCTTCCAACTCCATTCACACTCCACTCCTCAGCCCTGGGGTGCACATATCACCAGCAGCAGTCCCCCTCAGGGGCCAGATGAGAGGAAGAGGCTTTATATTTTCTGAAAGCAGGTGAAGGGGTCATTTGGGCAGGGACTTCTGAGGCCCTGGGTACCCAAAGCGTGATGTAGAACAGGGGTGTGGGCTTTTCTGTAAAAAGTCAAATAGTAAATATTTTAGGCTTTATGAGCCATATGGTCTCTGTCACAACTATTCAATTCTGCCATTGTGTCATAAAAGCAGCCATATCTAGTAATTAAAGGAATGGATATGTCTGCATTACAATGAACTTTCTTTACAAATACAGGTGGCAAGCTGGATTTGATCCTCATGCTTACCCTGGTGGCACTATGGTTAAGCACTCAGCTGCTAATCGAAAGGTTGGTGGTTCAAACCCACCAGCCACGCTATGGGAGAAACTACCCGGTGGTCAATTGGCATAACATAGTTCATAAAAAAAATTCTACATTCCACTTTGGTGAGTAGCATCTGGGATCTTAAAAGCTTTTGAGCAGCCATCTAAGATACATCCATTGGTCCCATCCCATTCGGAGCAAAGGAGGTTAAAGAAAACCAAAGACAAAAGGAAAACATTAGCCCAAAGGGCTAAAGGACCACATGAACCAGAGACTCCATCGGCCTAAGACCAGAAGAACTACATGGCGCCCAGCTGCCACCAACAACTGCTCTGACAAGGATCACAACAGAGAGCCCCAGACAGAATGAGAGAAAAATGTACAACGGAATTCAAGTTCATTAAAGAAGACCAGGCTTACTGGTCGGACAGAGACTGGAGGAACCCACGAGACTATGGCCCCTGGACACTCTGCTAACTCAGAACTGAAACCATTCCTGAAGCCCACTTTTTGGACGAAGATTTGACAGGCCTATAAAACAAAAAATAACACACACGAGGAATGTGCTTCTCAGTTCAATCAAATATTCAAGACCAAATGGGCAACTCCTGTCCAAAAGCAAGTTGAGAAGGCAGGAAGGGACAGGAACTGGATGAATGGACACAGGGAACCAAGAGTTGGAAAGGTGGAGTGTGCTGTCACATTGTGGGGATTGCAACCAATGTCACAAAACAATATGTGTATAATTTTTTTAATAAGAAATTAACTTGAGCTATAAACTTTCACCCAAATCACAGTAAAAGTAAAAAAAATTACAGCCTAGGAAACCCTATGGGGCAGTTGTACTCTGTCCTATGGGGTCTCTATGAGTCGTAATCGACTCAACGGCACCTCAGAACAACAACAACTTAGAAGGCGGGGCCAATCTGAGTGGTGCTTTATATAAAAAAAGGAAAAAGACACAGGGAGAAAAAGAGAAAGGGAGAAGGATGGCAGTAAGCAGATGCATCTACAAGCCAAGAAAGGCCGGGGCTACCGGGAGCTGGGAGAGACAAAGAATATTCTCCTAGAGCCTTCAGAGGGATCATGGCCTGGCCGACACCCTGATTTGGATTGTAGCCTCCAGAACTGTGAGACAATACATTTCTGTTCCTATAAATCACCCAGTTTACAGTACTTTGTTGCAGCAGCCCGAGGAAACTAACACAACAGGGGAGGCGATATTTCACCAACAAACTTATAAATAGATATGTAACCACAAACTGGAAGGTCTGTGAAGATCAAGAGACTAGCGGGGGAGGGAAGGGAAGGTACGTCTGAGAAGTGAGTTTTGGGCTGAGGTATAAAGAAGACTAGGAGTAAAGCCTGAAGGGAGAGGCTTCCAGGCAGAGGAAACACCTGAGTGAAGACCCTGAGAATGACAGCAGGGCTGATGTGCAGAGAGTCCGGGAGAGAGGCTGGCTGAGAAAGGAGAAGGGGCAGGAGCCGGATGGACAGGCTTTGCAAGTCCTGTGAGCAGCTTGCGATTCATTTAAAGTGCAGCAGGAAGTCATGGCAGCGTTTCCAACAGGGAGGGAATTAAGATCCGATTCTCATTTTTAAAAGCTCACACTTGCTGCTTCCTGCAGAGTGGACTAGGGCAGGGGCAAGAGGAAGAGAGGGGAGACATGGTTAGGAGGCCACTGCCATAGCTCTGAAAGGAGAGGCTGGTGAGAAGTGCACAGCTTTAAGAAACAGTTGGAGGTACTGGGTGGGAGTGGGCAAGAAGAGAGGGGGTGTTTCATCATGTCTCCAGGGTTTCTGGCTTTGCTGAGATGAGGAAAAGTGGAGACACACACTTGGGAGGAAGATGAACATTTCAGTTGTTGGCTTGTAACACTGGAGATCCTTTGCGTACCGTCAAGCAGGCTGTAGACATGTCAAGTGAGCAGTTAGAGATGCTTGTCTGCAGCTCAGAAGAGAGGCCAGGGCTACAAATTAAGATGGGGGTGGTCGGTATACAGAAGGTATTTATAGCCTTGAGAATAGCTGAGAGCTTCTTGGTGGAAATAGAAGGGGACTGAGAACTTCTGAGGCACTTCAGTGTTTGGAGGGAGAGGACCCAGCAAAGGCTGAAAACAAGGACAGGATGGTGTCATAGAAGCCCAAAGAAGGGAGTGTTTCAAAGGTTCTATTTCTAATGATTAGTGAAAACATAACTTTCTTATAAGCTGTGGGCCTCATGATGGCCTTTCTTGCTCCATCTCCCTGATACATTTATGATAGAAAAATGAAGCAGATGAGACACATACATAAACAACCATATGCAATAATCCCATTAGTATTTGGCACGGTTGGCCTCATCATTGAAGGAGTGAGTCAAAGGGTAAATGGGTGACTTAATCTTTTGGTTAAGAAATAGATTTTGAATCTTCCAGAATTTTCCTGAACAAAATGGCATCCAGTAAAGGAAGAGGCTAGTTGTACAAATTTAACATTTATTGTTGGCACTTCTCACAATGGGATAGTTGCCCTCCCATTGGACCTCAGTCAAGAGACTGGGGTTAGGACTCTCTAGGGGGTCATTTACCTGTGCCAAGCTCACCAGGAAGACGGGTGTTATATGTTGCTCTGACTACCTAAAGGGAAATCGCATGGCTCCCATAATTCATACTAGTGGCATTTGTTTTTGCAAGTAAATGACCTTGTGTTTTGACCTGTAACAATGTGAAATGCTAACAAAGCAGTGAGGAAATTAAAATCCCTTGATGTGGCTTGGAGGCTGCCTAAGCAGATCCTGTCTAGGTGACAAAAGGTCTGCTAGACACCGGGAAGAAACAAAAGAAGAAAAAGGTCATGGAAGAAATAGTCGTGTGGTGAAATGGCAAAGTACAAGAGTTTATCTAGACCAAAGAAGTACCCTTTACGTAAAAGAACTCCAAGCCAAGGGTCACTAACAGGTCTGAGTACCAACTAATATGGGTAAAATGGAGATTGATGGTTCAGAACAAGAGGACCCGGGGCTCTAATTGCTATTTTGGAACAAAATCTGGTGTGCAGCAGTGCTTTACTGTATACAGCACTTTTTCAAATGATTTTTCAAAATAATTTTTCATATATATCACCTTCTTTTGTTTCCAGAAATCTCTAAGGCAGGTGGGGCAGGGGTTAGGATTTCCATTTGGCAGATAAGCAGAAGGAGAAAGGCTCAGAGAAATTAAGCAACTTGCCTAAGGTCGCACAGTGACCTCGTAAGGTGGTAGTGAGACCTCAGGTCTCCTGAACACCAGTTCATTGATAGTTCTAGCACAGTATCTTATGGAGCAGCATCAGATCACAATATGAGATCAATACAAGGCCTCAGGGAGTCCATAAAGAATTTTCTGTCCAGCTGTTTGCGGACTCCCGTGGCTGGTACATGTCTGTGCCCAGCAACATCAAGAGTTTATGTAAATAGAAGCAATCAGTTAACAGACAGGAATAGAATTCCGAAATACGTGTTCTATGGAAAGCTCCCTTTTTCCAAATCACAACAAAGTATAGGATATGACCGGAAGGTGTGAAGTAAGGCAGTATCAATATCAATTTGTTGCTACTTACTGTTGCTGCCCCTTCTCAAAGAAGGAAGGTTGCAGCCAGACCACTCTGCAGCACAGCTCCCTGGATGACTCTGTGGTGTTGGTGAGTCAATAACACCTCATCCACCTCAAATCATTTGATCCTATCTCCCTGATGCAGACATTCCCATAGGTTCTTCCTTTTATGGAAACCTGCAGAACAATTGACCACTGAACTTCCAGAAATTCAACCTAACTCCTGTCCCATGAGGCCAAGCCTTGGTGTGGATAGATGGGAGTGAAATGAGGGAGGAGAACAGGCCCAGCTAAGGATTATGGCAGCCACAGGGACCTAAGAACTTGATTCCAAACTTCTTACAGGCAAGGACTGAAGCTAGAGGGCAAAGAGTGAGCTGTATGCGTCACTCCTTGAATCCCAAAGAGCCTACCCATAGAGCCTACCATAGCCATGCAAATAGCAATCAAGGCTTAAAAAAAAAAAAGACAAGTTGCCCAGTCCATTCGAATTCATGGCAATCTCATGTGTGTCAGAGTAGAACTGTGCTCTGTAGGATTTTCAGTAACTGATTTTCAGAAGCAGATCTCCAAGCCTTTCTTCCTGAGGTGAACTTGAACCTCCAACCTTTTGGTTAGCAGCTGAACCCCGTTAACCATTTGCATTACCCAGGGACTCCAATTAAGACTTACTAAATGGAATTACCCTAAAGGGGCATCAGATGGACAAAGTAGGGAACATAATTACTCAGAAAGATACAGCTTCTCATACAAACTGGTAAGAAAAAAGACAGACCATAGAAAAACAGGCAAAACACTTGAATATTAGTATTTCTGATAAAACCAATAAAGCAAATAAAACAAAACAGAATATCCAAATGGTCAATAAGTATATGAACAGATGCTGAACATGGTAGTATCTGGAAAGCACTAATTGAAACCACAATGAGATACCACTGCACACCTATTAGAATGGCTAAAATAAAAGAGTCTGGCCACAGCAGAGGGTTTGGAGCAGCCAGAATTCTCACGCTCGGTAAACTGGTACAATTCATACACAGTGGAAAACCCTTTGACATCTACTAAAGCTGAGCATATACCTATCCTATTACCCAGCAATGCTATTACTAGGTATATACACAACATAGCTGCATACACATGTTCACCTAAAGACATGAACTAACATGTCCGTAACAGCATTGCTCATAACCACCTTGTCTCAGTTTCTCAGTGTGACTGTAACCCAAATACCACAAGTGGATGGCTTTAAAGAATAGAAATTTATTTTCTCACAGTTCAGGATGCCAAAAGTCCAAATCAGGGTCTCAGCCATGTTGAGTCCTTCCTTGTCAGTAGCCTTGGACATTCCTTGGGTCCTTGGCTTGTAGAGGATCCTCATGTGGCATCTGTTTTTCCCAGCATGTGCTTGCTTGTTCTGTGTCTATGATGCTGTTTATATAACTCAGAAGCAATTAGGTTTAGGGTCCACCCTACACTGGTATGATCTCAAGTGATTGATTACATTAAATGACATTGTAGGTGATTACCTTACATTGTGTGGAGTTGCATTATGTTAACTTTACATCATGTTACTTTACGTTCTGTTACATCCACAGGTATAGGGGTTAGGATTCCAACACATATTTTGGGGGAACACAAATCAATCCGTATTATTATTGTTGTTCAGTGCCATTGAGTCACTTCAGACTTAAAAACCTGTTGCCGATGAGTCAACTCTGACTCATATAGCGACCCTATAGGACAGAGTAGAACTGCCTGCCTCAGGGTTTCCAAGGCTGTAATCTTCACAGAAGCAGACTGACACATCTTACTCCTGTGGAGTGGCTGGTGGGTTTGAACTGCCAACCTTTCAGTTAGCAGTCAAGCGCTTAACCGCTGTGCCATCAGGTCTCCTTCCAAGCATCAGGCAGGGTCAAATTTGTATTTTAGGCAGATCCATGGAGCAGCAGCTGTGTGAAGGATGAAGTCAAGACAGACAAAATTAGAGTCAAGGAGGCTGGCTAGGAGGCTATTTTAATGATTCAAGCAAGAAACAACTTTTGTCTTGAAAACAGGGCTTCAGTGTTTCCTCCTCTTCTCTCCACCTTGTCCATAACAAGTGGAAACATAGTGGCAGACTCAACTGTCAGGAAAAGAGGGGGTGAGGATGAGGGCCAAGGCTAGGAACAGGTGGGAAGAAGATATAGCTAAGTGGAATATAGGAATACAGGCTGGTTAACATTAGTAATTAACCATGGACAAATAAATCGAGTAGTTCACATAGTGAGGATACTATCAGTTAAGAACTTCAAGAATTTAGTTAGCTCCCAGTGATGAATCCGTGAAACATTTCATAACATGGAGGAGTCTGGAAAGCATTATGCTGAGTGAAATTAGTCAGTTGCAAAAGGACAAATATTGTATAAGACCACTATCACAAGAACTCAAGAAATAGTTTAAACAGAAAAGAAAATATTCTTTGATGGTTATGGTGGGGGGGTAGGAGAGGGTTATTCACTAATTAGATAGTAGATAAGAACTATTTTAGGTGATGGGAAAGACATCACACAATACAGGTGAGGTCAGAACAACTAGACTAAACCAAAAGCAAAGAAGTTTCCTGAATAAACAGAATGCTCCGAAGGCCAGTGTATCAGGGGCAGGGGTTTGGGGACCATGGTTTCAGTGGACATCTAAGTCAATTGACATAATAAAATCTATTAAGAAAACATTCTGTATCCCATTTTGGAGAGAGACATCTACGGTCTTAAACGCTAGCAAGCGGTCATCTAAGATGCATCAACTGATCTCAACCCACCTGGATCAAAGAATAATGAAGAACACCAAGGACACAAGGTAATTAAAAGCCCAAGAGACAGAAAGGGCCACATAAGCCAGAGACTACATCAGCCTGAGACCAGAAGAACTAGATGGTGCCTGGCTACAACCAATGACTGCCCTGACAGGGAACACAACAGAGAACCCCTGAGGGAGCAGGACAGCAGTGGGATCCCAGACCCCAAACTCTGGTAAAAATACCAGACTTAATGGTCTGACTGAGACTAGAAGGACCCCGGTGGTCATGCCCCTCAGACCTTCTGTTGGCCCAGGACAGAAACCATTCCCAAAGCCAACTTTTCAGACAGGGATTGTACCGGACAATGGGTTGGAGAGGGATGCTGGTGAGGAGTGAGCTTCTTGGGTCAGGTGGACATTTAAGACTATGTTGGCATCTCCTCTCTGGAGGAGAGATGAGAGGGTGGAGGGGGTTAGAAGCTGATGAAATGGACACAAAAAGAGAGAGTGGAAGGAGGGAGCGGGTTATCTCATTAGGGGGAGAGCAATTGGGAGTATGTAGCAAGGTGTATATAAGTTTTTGTGTGACAGACTGACTTGATTTGCAAACTTTCACTTAAAGCACAATAAAAATAAAAAAAAAAAAGAATTTAGTTAGCTCCATGATTACTAAAGCCAGCTCTTGATAATTTAAAAATCACGTTTGGTTTTTCCAGAGAAGTTTGGTCTTTATTCCTTAAGCAAACATTGATTTATGTCCTCTTTTCTGAGCAAAGGTTCCTGTAATTTAATTGCCCTAGCTGAAACAGCTCCTTCTGTGCTCCAGAGTCTCAGTAGCCTACTTGAGGAAGAGAATATTTCAGTCTCCTGCAACTGCAAAGTCAGATAAACAGAAAATGAGGAAGAGACTAACCTCCCCTGCTTGGAACCATCAGAAACTGGAGCTCAAACTTTAAAAGTAGAGGCAGGAGATAGGGCATGACACTCAGAAAAACCACTCAACCCACAGACTTTGGAAATCCATGTTTGGACAACCTGAGTCAATCAATCTCATCAAAGTCAAAACCTGGACCTTGAAGGTGTGACAGAATCAAACAGCCTTTATTTGCAACTGCTGATGGCAGAGCTCCTCAGTGTGGGGGCCGGAGTGTCCTTTCCCAGGCCTTGAGACCCCAGACATGGGAAACTTCTATAAGCAAGGAGAGAAAGGAGGCCAGAACTGAGGGGGAGTCCCAAGCTGACCCTGGAGTGTGCAGCTGACGTCTCTCCTTCCTCCAAGCAGGATTCCTGGCCCTTCGGTAGAGCAGATACGAAGTGGCTTGCAGAACCACCAGACCAGCGGTGGTCTGAAGGCTTAGTAGACCTCCATGTGGAGACTGGGGAAACTGGTGGGAGAGGCCCGGTCCTCCCTTGAAATGGAGACAGAACCTCAAACGTATATTGCTCTTTATTTTAAAGATCCCCCTTCCTCCTATCTTCTGCTTTTGGTATATATTTGGCAACAAAGTCATGTTTATTTAGGATGAGAATATGTGAACATACTCAGCTTGAAGTGAATGAAAGCAAGAGTAGATGACCTTATTCAAGCCTTCCTGGTGATTCTGCTGTGGGGAGAACAGTGATCCAAGAGAATTCAAGTTTACACACTGCTCAAACACCTTTAATGGCTTCTCCTTGCTTGTTGAGTAGGCTCCTACTATGTGCCAGGCACTGTAATAGACAAGTAGATTCCTGTTTTTGCTTCTGCTTTCATAGAACTAGTAGAGCAGGCAAGCATACAGTGTAAGTTCTAAGAATGGGATAAGTACTATAATGGAGACATTACACAGTACTGTGGGAATGCAAACATAGGCTGAGTTAGTTCTTTTGGGAGTGGTGGGGCTGGGCAGGCCAGCAAGAAGAGCCTCCCACTAACTGTTCTCTCATCCCAGTGTCTATCACCACATCTGGCACACTGTGGGTATTAATAAATATTTATTAAATTATTAGATTGATTAATTTTAAATTAAAGGGTAACATTTGAGCTGGATCTTGAAGTATAAGTAGTAGTTCTCCAGCTCGAGAAAGAAATGGCACCCTAAGAAGGGAAGATAGCTTGAGCCTCCACACATGGATAAAGTAGAAGGCCATGTTTCCCAAACTGGGTACCTACATACCGGGAACCCACTGCTATGGGCCAGGGGATACTTAAAGTCACAGAATAAGCATAATGCATCTCCTGGGGATGTTAATTTTGCTTCAACATTTGGGTAAAATAATAATATAACTAATAAGTAATTAAAGGCATTTTTAAATTAAAATAAGCACAAATGTTACATAATAGAAGGCAAAAAAAAATTTTTTTTTGAAGGCAAAGTTGGCATGAATTTTTAAGATGATGTATAAGCCCTCAAAAAATATTATGCACACGGTAACCTGCCTTCTGCTACAGGCTCAGATTCTGGGATCATGGTTTTTCTCATCTGCCATTCAGAGTACTTTGGAGGAAAGGAAGAGAAGCCTGGTGTACACAAACTGGGTGGGAGTTGAGGTATGAGTGGGAGGTGTGTGGTAGGAGATGAGTAGGAGAAGGCAGCAGAGGCCACATCTTGATGGGCTGCATAGAACATGCAAGTGAGTTTGGGTTGGACTTTGTAGGTAGTGGAGGCCCCTCGTGGCATAGATAGATAGATACATAGATAGGTACCATTGAGTTGACTGACTCATTGCTACCCTTTGTACAACAGAATGAAACGTTGCCCAGTCCTGCATCATCCTTATGATTGGTGGCATGTTTCGGTCCATTGTTGGAGCTATTGTGCCAATCCATCTCATCGAGGGTCTCAGTCACCCTCACTGCCCCTCTACTTCTCCAAGCATGATGTTCTCCTCCGGCAACTGATTCCTCCTGATGATGTGTCTAAAGCAAGAGAGTCAGACAATGTCCTGTTGTGGTTCATAAGATTTTCATTGCCTGATTTTCAGAAATAGGCCTCCAGGCTCTTTTTTCCTAGACTGCCTTATTATGGAATCTTTGCTGAAACCTGCCCATCATGGGTAACTTTGCTGGTATTTGAAATACCAGTGGAATAGCTTCCAGCATCACAGCAACATTGAAGCCACCACAGTACAACAAACTGACAGACGGGTGGTAGTATCCAAGGTGAATATGCTGCTTATGCTGCCCTGTGGCCCTCGCTATACAACCTTGCTGTTTGGACAAATAACTAAGGCACAATGCCAACCTAGTAATTTCCCTACTCCAAACCTTCTACAGCTCCTCAGCGGCTGTTGAATAAAGTTCAAACTGTGCGAACCCCAGCTCCAATGAGGAGAATGGTTTACAATGCAATAAGACTGGAGGCAGGAGGTGGGCAAGGACCCTGGTGAGGTATCAGGGGCAGGACTAATGAAGCAACAGTGGGGGTGGAGAGAAGCAGATGGCATTTAAGGTCCTCCTTATTCTCTAAATTGCCATTGCAAACTCCGTCTCAAGCACACATTTTCCTACATTTCAATCAAGCTGAATGACTCACCACTTTTCATGCTTCCCTACGAATACAATATTTGCTTATTCTACTCCTTCCATCTGCAGTGTCCTCCCCTGACCCCATCTCCTGCTGTTGAAATGGTGCCTGTCCTTCAGGGCCTGGCTCAAGTCATAGTGAAGGCCTTGTACTGGGCATCCACTGTGTGCCAGGCACTGGGCTGTGTGCTTTGCATAATCTCTAATCCCTTGCCTTTAAGTTGAGCAGTCTTATCTCCATTTTGCAGATGAGGGAATTGAGCATCAAAGAGGTTAGGTACCCAACTCAAGGCCACTTAGCTTGCAAGGGACATAACCAGAATTTAATCCTGACCTATTTGATGCTAATACCTACATTCTTTCTACAACCCAATACTGCCCTTTCTTTCAGCTGATTTTCTCTGATAACCAAGCCTATAAATGCGTTTAATCCCTCCTATATTTTCTCCATATATGATGGCATTTACCTGGATATACAGGGCAGTAGTGGTTCAGTGGTAGAATTTTCTCCCTCCACACTGGAGAGCCAGGTTCCATTCCCAGCCAATGCACCTGGTGCACAGCATCGCCCGACTGTTAGTGTAGGCTCGTGTTGGGCTTTGTAGGTAGTGGAGGCCCCTACAGGACTTTGTAGGTAGTGGAAGCCCCTGGTGACATGATGGATGGATGGATGGATGGACGGACGGACGGAAGGACGGGCGGGCGGGCGGGCAGGTAGATACATAGATAGATAATATTTTGATTTTAAAATGCCTGTGATATCTAGGTTTGTGTGTTGTTATGATGCTGAACAGGTTTCAGTGAAGCTTCCAGACTAAGATGAACTAGAAAGAAAGGGCTGACAATCTGCTCCTGAAAATCAGCCAGTGAAAACCCTATAGATCACAACAGACTGATCTGCAACCAATCATGGGGATGGCACAGGACTGGACAGAGTTTTGTTCCATTGTACATGGGGTTGCCATGAGTTGGGGGCTGACTCGACAGCAGCTAACAACAACAACAATCTGGGTGTACAGATTGTGTGGGGGCCTTTTCTCTCTTTTCAGGACTATTGAGAGTAAGAGAGCAAGCTTTACTCATTCATTGGTTTCTGTGGCATTTGGGGCATGATGGAGGAGATGTGGGATGATGGGAAGACCTCTGCCTTTATGAACAATGCTAGTTCCATACTCTGTCTCCGACTCTGATTACTGTGTGGCTTAGGCAAGTCACTTCACCAATTTGGGTCCCCCCTTACAGAACTGTTATGAAATGAAATGGAATACAGCAAATATGAAGCTTAGAAAATGAGTAGGTGCTCAATTATTGCTCCCTTCTCCCTTAAAAAAAAAAAATTTTTTTTTTTCTCCCTTACACATTGACAGTTGTTCAATAGATGTTTTAAAGATTGAAGGAACAAAATGCTGTGATATCTAAATAAAACTGTGGATAATGGAAACCATGTATTTTGTTTTCCCCTGGTCCCCCACTCTCACACAGCTCTCAAGTTCTCCACACCGTGTACTTTCAAGTGAATTAAAACTAATATTGAGGGGGCAACAGGAAAAGGAGAGAAGCAGAGCATTTCAGGACAATATTTCTCTCTGTAAGGGGACTCTGGGCTGGAGGAGGTACCATATGTCATATGGGCCATGTAAGCATGTGTCTTGGGAGCCTCTCAGATATGCCAAGCCCAGATACCAAGCCGAGTAGACATAGACATGTCCACAGGGATTGCCCACCTCAGGGCTGTTGTCTGCACCTCATCCAGGGCTTTCAAAGGAAGTTACACCTGGATATCCTTGATCTTGACTCCTCCCTTCCAACAGCTCCTGACAACCTGTCATTCAGGCCTGTAGATTCTGTGTCCACTTTTCTCTACTGCCATGCCTGGGGTTAGGGCCTCTGATTTCCCTGTCCTTCTTTTTTTTTTTTCCACCTCCAGGTCATTGCCCTGCAATTCATTCTCTGCGTTGTAGCTCAGTGATGTTCTAAAATGCAGATCTCATCAGATCTTTCTCTACTTAAAATCTTTCAATGCTCACCACTTATTCAACAAAAAATATTTATTGAGCATCTACTATGCTCCAGTCACCAATCAAACCATTGGAATACAACACTGAATGAAATGACGTACCCCCTTGTAAAGTCTAAACTCTTTATGCCTGCTTGCCAGGCTCACCAGCATCTTACCTTTTCAACCTGTTTATGCCCACGGCCCTCTCACATTCTTCACTACTTGTGGCCTCATAGACACAGCTTGCTCTTTTTTACCTCTGGGCCTTTAGCATGTGCCCTTCCCTTTGCATGCACATCCTTTCCCATCACCTCATCCCTGCCACTCGACTGCTATTGATCCTCTCAGTCTCAGCCTCAATGTGACCTCTTCCACAGAGCCTGCCTTAACCTCCGAAGGTATTGGGTGCCACTACTATGTGCACCTACAGCACCCTGTGTTTTTTTGACTCTCCTTGAAGGCAGAGAGCATGCTTTGTTTATTTTATATGTTTCTGTATCCCCAGGCCTAGCACAGCATCTGGCACATAAAAACCAAACAAACAAACTCATGGCCATTGAGTCGATTCCAACACATGGCAACCCTATAGGACAGAATAGAACTGCCCCACAGGGTTTGCAGCCGTAGCTCTTAACCACTGTGCCACCAGGGCTCCATGAGGGACATAAGAGGCTTCCATACTTTAAGTCAATTTCAAGCAGGGTTGAAGCAGCTAGTCCTGTCTGTGGCATCACCCGTGGTCAGAGATCCCCAGGTATAAAACCCTTGGGCAGTCCCTCCCAGGCATCTCAAGCTTTGAAGGGCCAATGGGAAAAGGAGAGAAGCAGAGAGGCCAGAAAATGAATGGTTGGCTGCCATCCTGACTCCCTCCTGATCCCCATATCCCCTCCTTCCACCCCTGCCCAGCCTCCAAATGCAATGTGAATCCAGCCCATGAGTGTCTGGTCCCTTTCTGCCTCTGCATGATGGAAATGGAGCTTTCCTCATTGCAAGGCCATTTTGCAACCCTCAGGATCCAGCCCTTCTTTCAGCTTTGTATGAACATTTCACAGGACAGAGGGAAGAGAATGAGAATAAGTTATGCTGGAGAAGCCAATGTCCTTCATTTCTTTTTTTTTTTTAACCTCGATAAGCATTTTTCAGGTCTGCTGGGTTTTGGCACCTATCAGCAAGGCTATTTTAAAGCACATAAAATCTGAAAATAAATGGAGTCATGATGTGGCGAGGAAGACTGGTTTGGCAAGGACTACTCCTGAGGGAGCGTCCACACAGCCTGCGATGCAGCTGGAGTGAGCTTGAGACTGACAAGGCTGGAGAGAAAATCTTTGTGTCAGAGAAGCCACAGCCCATGCCCCTCAGGCTTCCTCCTAGAACCAGAAGGATGGGGTTGCAGGGAAGGAGCAGGAGGAAACAGCCAATTTCACTGCAGGGGAGAGATGTTAACATTTGACTTACTCCTCCACCCCTCCCCATCCCAGGGCCTCACCAGCACCTGCAAGCCAGGTGGCTTCTCCTTGACCTGGGTGGCCTCTCCTTGACCCAGGTGGCCAACACCTAACAGCAGAGAGCTCCTGGCCTTCTGCTTTATTCTCAGCCAACACGCTGCTTTGCATGATTCTGCCCCACCTGCCTGGCACTCCACTTATCTCACCTGTTCCTGGTCACCCTGGCACCCAACCTCTGACTTCAAGCTCTGTGTCTGACTCTATCTTGCCCAGTGTATCTGACACTTGCTATTGCTCACCTGTTCCTGCCCTTTACTCTCCTCACTGGAGATCACTTGCATTTACATCCATTCTTTAGAATGGAAGGAACAAACCTAAGGCATCCTGGGAAGAATAGGATTCTGGGCCAGACTCCTTGGGCATGAATCCTAGCTCTGAGGTTTAGTCTCTGTGAGCTGGATTACCATGTGAATTTCCAAATTTTCCCTGCCTCAGGTTCTTCATTGGTAAAATGAAGATACCCGACCCATTGCTGTCAAGTAAATTCTGATTGATAACGATCCTATAGGACAGAGCAGAACGGCTCCGTGGGGTTTCCAAGGCTGTAATCTTTAAGGAAGAAGACTACACATCCTTCTCCAGTGGAGCCACTGGGGAGGGGTTTGAGCTGCTGACCTTTCAGTTAGCAGCCAAGTGCTTAACCACTGTACCAGGTTATAATTCTACCAATGGAATATTTCTTTCCCTATACCACCCCCAAAAGAGTTATTAGGAAGTTGTTTTGTGAATCAGAATGGGGATAGTACTTGGCAAAGTGCCTGACCGATTGCCATCGAGTCGATTCCAACTCATGGCAGCCCTATGTGTGTCAGAGTGGAACTGTGCTCCATGAAATTTTCAATGGCCAAAAACAGAGGTCTTTCTTCTGAGGTGCCTCTGGGCATATTCAAACCACCAACACTTCAGTTAGCAGCCAAATGTGTTAACTGTTTACATCACCTAAGAACTCCAACCTCTAGTAAGTACTCAGTAAATAAATACCAGATAAAATAAGAAATTCAGCCCCCAAGGCCCTACTGATCTTCCTGAGCAAGAAATGGATTCTTACCATTCCCACCCCCCAAAATAAAGATGTTTAGAGTAATGGGTGCTTTCTGTTTTGGACATGCCTGGGTTCGGAAAAGGGAACCAGAGCTCCAGGGGGAGTCCATGGATCTAGTTAATGCAGCACAGCTGAGGAATGACCAAGGGTCCATGGGGCAAGTGTTCATGGGGTAGGGGTCCATAGAGCAGGAGTTCATGGGCCAAGGGTCCACAGGGCAGGATTTCATGGGGTAGGGGACCATGGAACAGGATTTCATGGGGTAGGGGACCATGGAACAGGATTTCATGGGGTAAGGGTCCATGGGGCAGGAGTTCATGGACCAGAATCCATGGGGCAGGAATTCATGGGTCAGGGGTCCATGGGGCAGGTATTTATGAGCCAGGGGTCCACAGGGCAAGAGTTCATGGGGTAGGGGTCCATGGAGCAGAGGTTCATGTGGCAGGAGTTCATGGGCCAGGGATCTATAGGGCAGGAGTTCATGGGGTAGGGGTTCATGGGACAGGAGTTAATGGGCCAGGGGTCTATGGAGCAGGAGTTCATGAGCCAGAGGTTCATGGGGCAGGTGTTCATGGGACCAGGGGTCCATGGGGCAGGTGTTCATGGGGTAGTAGTTTGTGGGGCAAGGTCCATGGATTTCCAAGGGAGCCGAAAACAGGAAAGAATGCAGAATGGGCTGCAGTTCATGCCAAATGCATCAGAGCTGCAAGGGCTGCCAGAGGGCTAGAAGCCGATGAACCATTGTTGCAAACCCGCCAAAGCTGGTGAGAATCATTACAGACTACTAAGCAAACAGCATTTTCTCAGATGTCCTGTACAGCACATCCTGGCAAACTCAGGGAAGGCTAAGGAGGTATTTTCAGCAGCATCTCCCAGGGTGCAGGTGGCCCCAGCTACCATACTCTCTCCCTTTACTGAAGTTCACACTTGGTTCTGGGGCAGCAAATGCATGTTCTATATAGGCCCACAGTCTCTTGCCCCTTTCTGAGACACCTGTCTTCTGCTTGCCCTTCAAGATCAACAATGATGGAAATGCCAGGACCTTCCATAGGTATCCAGGGAGGACAAGCCCATTCGTCCCGGAGAGGTACAATAATTAGCATCATCTCATTAAACTGAAAACTGCTGCTGACTCAGGCTTGAGCTGCTTAGAAGGAGTGCTGCCTTCTGGCCTCTGTGTGACCTCCCCTGGGAGCTCCAAGGGATGGGATAAAAATATGGAAATGGATGGGACAGGAAGGGACCTTGCTGGGATGGTGGCCTGCTCCAGCCAGGCACTGAGTTGTGGGCAGCAAGAGGTGCTCAGATGAGGGTATTAGTTAGGATAAAGGCTTAGCTGCTCTAACAGAGACAGTGGCTTAAACAAGATAGAAGTTATTCCTCTCATACACAACAGTCTGGGGCCAGTGTGGAGGCCCCACAGTGCTGGGTTCCTAGAGGCCTTTTCTCCTGTTGCTCCACTATTCGTTGGGTGTTCCCCTCATGCTGGTGGCCAGGCAAAGCTTCCCATCATGCCTACACTCCTACCAGTGGGAAGAAGCAATGGGAAGTACAGTGTTCATGCCTGTATGTGTGCCTACCATGTCAGAACTTAGGCACATCACACTTCTAGAAAGCCATGGGCCCAGCTAAAATTCATGGTTTTTTTTATGAAGGAGTTAAAATCAACTGCACGTCACCTAACAACAACAACAAACAGTGAAGGAGAAAGGGACGTTGATGATTTGGTGGCAGAGTTCTTGCCTTCCATGTGAGAGACTCAGGTTTGATTCCTGGTCAACATACCTCATGCAGAGCCTCCACCGATCTGACAGTGGAGGCTTGCATGTTGCTATGGTGCTCTACAAGCTTTAACAGAGCTTCCAGACTAAGGGGGACTAGGAAGAGAGTTCTGGCGATCTGCTTCCAAAAATCAGCCAATTATAACCCTATAGATCACAATAGAATGGGATCACCATGAGTCTAGGTGATTCAAAGGCAGCTAACAACAACAACATGAAGGAGAAAATAGATGTGGGAAACAGGTAACAGTTACTATGACAATGACCAAGACTGAACCTTGTCCACAGGTAATGTACCATTTACAAAGTCAAAAAAGCCACTATAATGCAATGCACAGTAGAAGAGGTACCATTCGATTGTTTATTCAAAGAACATTAATAAAGGTCTACAGGCATTGAGGAAACAGAGATAAACACAATTTTTTTCCTCTGTGGTTTCAATCTTGAAGGAGAAAAGACCAAAAAAAAAAACCTAATATATTAAGTGCTATTTTTTTTTATAATAGAAATATTTATTTATTCAATAACATGTATTTATTATAAAATACAGGAATCAAATCAACTACATCTGTGCGAAAAGATGATGGAAAATCTCAGTATCATCAGTCAGAACAAGGCCAGGGGCCACCTGTGGAACAGACCATCAGTTGCTCATATGCCAGTTGAAGTTGAAGCTGCAGAAAATTAGAACAAGTCCACAAGAGCCAAAATACAGCCTTGAGTATATCTCACTTGAATTTGGAGGCCATCTCAAGAATAGATTTGATGCACTGAACACTAATGACCAAAGACCAGTCAAGTTGTGGGAAGACATCAAGGATATCATACATAAAAGACAGGAAAGCAAGAAAAGACCAAAACGATGTCAGAAGAGGCTCTGAAAGTTGCTCTTGCATGTAAACTACAGCAAATGGAAGAAATGATGAAGTAAAAGAGCTGAACAGAAGATCACAAAAGGCAGCCCGAGAAGACAAAGTAAAACACTGTAATTGTCCTAGTTATCTAGTGCTGCTATAACAGAAATACCACAAGTGGATGGCTTTAATAAAGAGAAATTTATTTCCTCACAGTAAAGTAGGCTAAAAGTCCAAATTCAGGGCATCAGCTCACGGGAAGGCTTTCCCTTTCTGTTGGCTCTGGAGTAAGGTCCTTCTCATCAATCTTTCCCTGGACTAGAAGCTTCTCTGCACAGGAACCCCAGGTCCAAAGCACGTGCTCTCTTCCAGAGCTGCTTTCTCGGTGGTATGAGGTCCCCTTGTCTCTCTGCTTGCTTCTCTCTTTTATATCCCAAAAGAAACAAGCTCAAGACACAATCCAATCCAGTGGATTGAGTCCTGCCTTATCAACACAACTGCCTCCCATCCCTCCTCATTAACATCACAGAGGAAGGATTTACAACACATAGGAAAATCACATCATATGACAAAATGGTGGACAATCACACAATACTGGGAATCATGGCCCAGCCAAACTGATATACACATTTTGGGGGGATACAATTCAAACCATGACAATAATGAAATGTGTAAAGACCTGGAGTTAGAAAACCAAAAGAGAAGAACATACTTGGCATTTCTCAATTTGAAAGAACTGAAGAAAAAATTCAAACCTTGAGTTGCAATTTTGAAGGATTCTATGGGCAAAATATTAAATAATACAGGAAGCATCAAAAGAAGATGGAAGTACGCAGAGTCACTGTACCAAAAAGAATTGGTTGACATTCATCCATTTCAGGAGGTAGCAAATGGTCGAGAAACAACTGTGCCGAGAGAAGAAGTTTAAGCTGCACTGAAGGCACTGTGGAAAAACAAGGCTCCAGGAATTGACGGAATACCAATTGAGATGTTTCAGCACAAGGATGCAGTGCTGCAGTGCTCATTCATCTATGCCAAAAAATTTGGAAGACAGCTACCTGGCCAACTGACTGAAAGAGATCCATACAGGTGCCTATTCCTAAGAAAGATGATCCAACAGAATGCAGAAGTTATCAAACAATATCATTAATATCACACACAAGTAAAATTTTGGTGAAGATCATTCAAAAGCCATTGCAGGAGTACATCGACTGGAAACTTCCAGAAATTCAAGCCGGATTCAGGAGAGGGTGTGAAACAAAGGATATCATTGCTGATATCAGATGGATCCTGGCTGAAAGCAGAGAATACCAGAAAGGTGTTTACCTGTGTTTTATTAACTATGCAAAGGCATTCAACTGTGCGGATCATAACAAATTATGGATAACAGTGAGAAGAGGAGGAATTCCAGAACACTTAATCATGTTCATGTGCAACCTGTACATAGACCAAGAGGCAGACATTCGAACAGAGTAAGGGGGTGCTGCATGGTTTAAAATCAAGAAATGTGTGCATCAGGGTTACATCCTTTCACCATACTTATTCAGTCTGTGTGCTGAGCAAATAATCCGAGAAGCTGAACTGTATGAAGAAGAATATGGCATCAGAACAAGAGGAAGACTCATTAACAACCTGTGATATGCAGATGACACAAACTTGCTTGCTGAAAGTGAAGAAGACTTGAAGCACTTACTGATGAGGATCAGAGACTATAGCCTTCAGTATGCATTACACCTCAACATAAAGAAAACGAAAATCCTCACAATTTTCTTATTGAAGAAATATTATGATAAATGGAGAAAAGAATGATGCTGTCAAGGATTTCATTTTACTTGGATCCACAATCAACACCCACAGAAGCAGCAGTCAGGAAATCAAATGACATACTGTATTGGGCAAATCTGCTGCAAAAGACCTCTTTAAAGTGTTAAAAAGGAAAGATGTCACTTTGAGGACTGAGGTGCACCTGACCCAAACCGCATTTTCAGTCACCTCATATGCATTTGAAAGCTGGACAATGAATAAGGAAGACAGAAGAAGAATCGATGCCTTTGAATTATGGTGTTGGTGAAGAATATTAAATATACCATGGACCGCTAGAAGAATGAACAAGCCTATCTTTTAAGAAATACAGCCAGAGTTGTCCTCAAAAGCTAGGATGTCAAGACTACATCTCATATACTTTGGACATGTTATCAGGAGGGATCGGCCCCTGGAGAAGGACATCATGCTTGGTAAAGTGAAAAAGAGGAAGCCCCTCAACGAGATGGATAGACACATTGGCTACAACAATGGACTCAAGCTTGACAATGATTGTGAGGATGATGCAGGACCGGGCAGCGTTTCCTTCTGTTGAATGTAGGGTTGCTGTGAGTGGGAACTGACTCAATGGCACCTAAAACAGCAATAACAACAATAGCTGCATACTAGTCAATGCATCAGGTTCTAATAAAAACACAGAATCTGCCTCAAGCTGCTGACTGTTTAGAAGGGAAGATAGTCACCTTAACAGGTAGCTATACATGGGGTGATCAGTTCTGTGATTATGATAAGCACAGGGACCCCAACACAGCCAGGAGGGACCCAGCAGGACCAAAGAGCCTTCCCAATGCTTTGACATCAGGACCTTGGCGCAACCCTGGGGGTCAGTCCCCAAATAACTGAGTTCCTCACAAGCCCAGCTGGATGGGCGGGGGAGAGGGGGCTCTGAGTTGGGTTTAAGCTGAATTTTTAAAGAATATAGAGACAAGATATTTCGTACATTCTGGGTTGCAGACTGATTTACTTTCACTAAGCAAAGTTTAGGAAACCCTGGTGGCATAGTGGTTAAGAGCTACGGCTGTTAACCGAAAAGTCGGCAATTCGAATCCACCAGGTGCTCCTTGGAAACCGTCTGTGGCTGTTCTACTCTGTCCTATAGGGCTGCTATGAGTCAGAATCGACGCGAAGGTAATGGGTTTGTTTTTGTTTTTTAAGCGAAGCTTAGCTACAGACAAATGCTGTGTGAGCATTTGAGCAGCTTGAATCATGTCTGAAATGTCCAAGCTGTCCGAACCATATGAGGAGAGCAATGGCCTGCACATGGAGGTGGATGGCTGGCAAGTGTTACCCTCCACAGATGAAGGTAGGCGGCATAAATGGGAGCCGTCCAGGAGCCCCTCCTGCACCAGGGCCCTGCCATAGCTCCAGGAGGAAGGCCCAATGGAGGAGGAGGAGGCCCAGCCCATGGCAGAGGCAGGTGGCCTTGCTGACCAGTACAACCATGGGGAGCAGCCCGGCCAGGCCGAGCCCCTCACTTGAAAGGCAAGGAATTCGATGACTGGGAGGACGGCTATGACTATCTACCCGGAAGAGGAGCAGCTCAGTAGTGCAGGCTACAGAGTGTCCACGGCCCTTGAAGAAGCCAACAAGATATTTCTGAGAACATCCAAAGCCAAAGAAGCAAGCCTGGATGGCGGGTTTCAAATGCATTATGAGAAGACCCTGTTTGATCAGTTAGCTTTTATCGAAGGGCTTTTTTCATTTATGGTTGTCAATCGTCTGACCAAAGAACTCGGCTGTGATGAGATTACTGATAGGGAGTAAGTAAATGCTGTTAAAAGAGGAGGACAGTATTTGAGGACAGACCCAACATCCTGTTACCTTTTGGGTTCATTCGAAATAGCTCTGTGCCAATGCAAAACTTGATATTCAAAAAAACTGTGTTTATTTTGTAAAATAGAAGAGGACAGTGACTGTACGGTTGTGAAAAAGGAAGGGAATCGTTAAGAGAGAAGGAAGATCGTAGGACTGTTGAAATCTCTTCTCAAGAACGTCCTGAAATACCCCTGCCTTTGACTTGGTTGTTGATGCAGATTATTTTCCTTGCACTGGGGAAGATATCTTTCATATCGGCTTCACAGTAAGGGATGACTTTGCAAGAACAGGGCATGACCAAGACAAACTGCCAATAAGCCCACTGATAGTACCTATATGATGAGAAAAAACAACCAAAATGTCCAACTTAGGACACGACATGTCTTTGAATTATTTGGACTGGAAGCCTGTTGAGAAAACTTTGGAAATTCTGATTTTTGTGATCTATTCAAGTCATAGTTATCAAACGCTAAGTTACTACTGTAATATAAATTGGATTTTATTCAGTATCTCAAAAAGATGAGCAGACCCAAAAAGAAGTATATATATCATGTGCTATATCTTTATATCTTTAAATGTGTTTCCATGAGCACCTTAATTTTGTTTATACATGTATCTTGATCATTTATAAAGCTACTATGATATTTAATTCAAGGAAATCTATGTCGTGACCATTTTAAACAGAAAAAATTAAGACCTTCTTAATTAAAAATTTTAGACATTAATATGTTACGTGAAGTTACAAAGAAAATAATTTCTAACACTTTATACACAGGGAAAATTTCTATTTTGTTCATCTCTTTTTCACTTAATTTAACAGGCAAAAGTTGAACTCCATATTATAAGAACTGCGGGTGAAAATTGTCATTTTAAAAGGAAAGTTGTACATCTGAAAAAGACTGACCCAGAAAAACCCAGTGCCATTGAGTCGATTCTGACTCATAGTGACCCTGTAGGACAGAGTAGAACTGACTGCCGCATAGAGTTTCCAAGGAGCGCCTGGTGGATTCGAACTGCCGACCCTTTGGTTAGCAGCTGTAGCACTTAACCACAAGAGTTTCCAAAAAAAAAAAAGACTGAACAATTACATTATTAACCTTTTACAGGTTTTAAACCTGCCCAGAAATCTACTTCAGTATCTGCTGTTTCCCTCTCTCTCCTCCTCTAATTAAGCTTGTTATTTGTCATGCATCAGCATTCCAGATAATAAAATTTCTTATTCTGTGTACAAAAAAAAAAATAAAGTTTAGCTACAGGAAACCGAGTTCAAGAGGCAGAACTTGGGAAGATTCCCAAAGGCTGGAGAGTACCCAGAAGATGAACAGAAAGCCCTTTACCCAGAACTCTACAAATAGTTCCCCTTAGCCAAGATTTTGATGGCTGTTGGGTGGTGGTGAGGTCAGGCTATGTGCCCTGAGTCACCTACTCCCCTTTCAAGTTTCCCCAAGTACAGAGTCCATAGCTGCCCAGATAACTTGTTCTGAGTTTTATTCTCTCAACAGCCAAAATGTTTTTTAATGAAACAAATAACGATTACTTGAATTATAAACCACTTTCTCTTACTTGGGCCTTCAAGGACTAGGATAATAATGGTTTATCATACTAAATTGTGAGAAAACGTTTTCTAAGCTGTAAAGAATCATAAAAAATGTGAAGTGGTAACCCCACTCCTAGGAATATACCTTATAGAAATAAGAGCCATCACACAAATAGACATATGCACACCCGTGTTCATTATAGCATTTTGCACAGTAGCAAAAAGGTGGAAACAACCTAAGTGTCCATCAACAGATGAATGGATAAACAAACTATGGTACATACGTATAAGGGAATACTACGCAACAATAAAGAACAATGATGAATCTGCAAAACATCTCACAACATGGGTGAATCTGGACGGCATTATGCTGAGTGAAATTAGCCAATCACAAAGGGGCAAATATTGTAAGGGACCACTATTACAAAAACCTAAGAAAAGGTTTACACACAGAAAAAAGCAATCTTTGATGGTTACAAGGGAGGGGTGGGGAGGGGAAATCACTAATTAGACAGTAGATAAGTGTTAACTTTGGTGAAAGGAAAGCCAATACACAATATAGGGAAAGTCAGCACAACTTGACCAAGGCAAAATCATAGAAGCTTCCTAGACAAGCCCAAACACCTCAAGGGACTGAGTTACTGAAGCTAATGCCCTGGGGACCATGGTCTCGGGGGACATCTAGGTCAACTGGCATAACATTTCATAAAGAAAATATTCCACATCCTACTTTGGTGCATAGCATCTGGGGTCTTAAAAGCTTGCAAGTGGCCATCTAAAATACATCTATTGGTCCCATCACATTCGGAACAAAGGAGAATGAAGAAAACCAAAAACAGAAGGAAAATAACAGTCCAAAGGATTGATGGACCACGTGAACCATGGCCTCCACCAGCCTAAGGCCAGAAGAAATAGATGATGCCCAGCTACCACCACTGACCACTCTGACAGGGATCACAATACAGGGTTCAGGACAGAGCAGGAGAAAAATGTAGAACAAAATTCAAATCCACACACACACAAAAAAGACCAGACTTATTGGTTTGACAGAAACTGGAGGGACCCCTAAGACTATGACCCCTGGAGGCCTTGCTAACTCAGAACTGAACCCACTCCTGAAGTCCAAAGATTCAGACAGGCCTATAAACAAACAATAACACATGTGAGGAATGTGCTTCTTAGTTCAGCCAAGCAGAAGAGACCAAACGGGCAACACCTGTCCAAAAGCCAAGATGAGAAGGCAGGAAGGGACAGGAAATTTGGATGAGTAGACAGGGGTACTTGGGGTGTAAGGGAATGGGGAAGAATGCTGACATATTGTGGGGATTGTAATCAATATCACAAAACAATTTGTGTATAATTTTTTTAATACAAAACCAATTTGCACTGTAAATTTTTACCTAAAACTCAGTTAAAAAAAAAAAAAGTGGCATTTTTTTATCACATATAATATCATGTAGCAAATGGGTAGAAACTAACATGTATTGAGTAACTACTCTATGCCAGGAACTGCGCTAAGCACATTATATATATTGTTGTTATTGTAGTTGCCATTGAGTCAATTCCAACTCATGGCGACCCTATGTGTACAGAGTAGAACTGCTCCATAGGGTTTTCAATGACCGTAACGCTTTGGAAGTAGGTTGCCAGGCCTGTCTTCCAAGGCACCTCTGGGTGGATTCGAACAGCCAAACTTTTACTTGTAGTCAAATGCTTAACTATTTGTACCACCCATGGACTCCTTTATGTACATTACTTCCTTGTAATCCTACAAGCCTTCAAGGTAAGCTTTATTTTACTCATTTTATAGACGGGAAACTGAAGTACAGAGAAGTCATGTAACTTGCCCATGGTCTCACAGCTAGTTTGTGGCAGAGCCAGGACTAGAACCCAAGTCGTGTACCTCTTTTTACTCTTCCATAATCTGAGAAGCTGGACTATATGAAGAAGAATGGGGCATCAGGATTGGAGGAAAACTCATTAACAACTTGCATTTTGCAGATGACGCAACCTTGCTTGCTGAAAGTGAAGAGGACTTGAAGCACTTACTGATGAAGATCAAGCCTTCATTATGGATTACACCTCAACATAAAGAAAACAAAAACCCTTACAACTGGACCAATAAGCAGCATCATGACGAAAGGAGAAAAGATTGAGGTTGTCAAGGATTTCATTTTACTTGGATCCACAATCAACACCCTTGGAAGCAGCAGTCAAGAAATAAAAAGATGCATTGCAAATTGGCTGTAAAAGACCTCTTTAAAGTGTTGAAAAGCAAAGATGTCACCTTGAAGACTAAGGTGCGCCTGACCCAAGCCATGGTAATTTTAATCGCATCTTATGCATGTGAAAGCTGGACAATGAATAAGGAAGACCAAAGAAGAATTGATGCCTTTGAATTGTGGTGTTGGCGAAGAACACTGAATATACCATGGACTGCCAAAAGAATGAACAAATCGGTCTTGGAAGAAGTACAGCCAGAATGCTCCTTAGAAGCAAGGATGGAGAGACTTCGTCTCACATACTTTGGACGTGTTATCAGGAGAGATCAGACCCTGGAGAAGGACATCACGCTTGTTAAAGTAGAGGGTCAGCGAAAAAGAGGAAGACCCTCAATAAGATGGATTGACACGGTGGATGCAACAATGAGCTCAAGCATAGCAACAGTTGTGAGGATGACACAGGATCGAGGGGTGTTTTGTTCTGTTGTGCATAGGGTCACTATGAGTTGGAATCGACTCAACGTCACCTAACAACAGCAACATGAGCCTATAAGATTATGTAATTAGGTTAACCATAGCCTTTTCTTCTCTAGGTTAAAAGCTACAGTTCTATTTAACTTTTTGTTCTTCTTAGGACAGGCACTTCATCTTACAGAATATCTGACACTTTTTGAAGATCAAGAGCTATTCTTGGTGAGTACAAATAGGTTGAGTTGTCTGAGGAGTTAAAAACCAAAAACCCATTGCTGTCCAGTCAATTCCAACTCATAGCGAACTTATAGGACAGAGTAGAACTGCCCCACAAAGTTTCCAAGGAGTGCCTAGTGGATTTGAACTGCCAACCTCTTGGTTAGCAGTTGTAGCACTTAACCACTACACCACCAGGGTTTCCAAGCCTATTGTATATTATGAGAAGAGTTTGTGCAAATCTTAAGATCCCAGCAGTACTGTGGTCTTACAACAATTGTGGTCATCTGAAACTTGTATGGTCACGTGTGAGACATTTGAAACAAGAGTGGAGACACATACTGTCAAAATGGATTTTATTATGTCTGTGATAAAAAGTGGTTGAATGTCCTTTGAAAGACTTAAAATGTTATTAACATGTAGTTACATGAGCCTTGTAGGATTGGTGATCGTAGAGGAAAAAAAATTGATCCATTAGTCCATTCATCCATCCAAGCACGTTCAAGGCCTGTACTAGGTAAGCAGTTTGGAAGACACAAAGTGTGTGTGTTATACATGGTAAATTTTGCCTCCTCATTTTGGTTAGGCTAACCTTATCCTGTGCTTTTTATTTATCTAATCATGAGAAAAACATCAGACAAATTCCAGTACAGGAGCATCCTACAAGATACCTGACCAAAACTCCTCAAACTGGCAAGACATCAAAAACAAGTCTGAGAAACTGTCACAGCCAAGAAAACATGACAACTAAATACAGTGTGGCATCCTGGATGGGATCCTGGAACAGAAAAAGGACATTAGATAAAAGCTAAGGAAATTTGAATGAACTATGGACTTTAGTTAATAACGTTGTTTAAAAAAAAAAAAATCACTCACCAGTCCTAGTTGGGTAATATTGTTCTTCATCAAGCACGGGGCCTGAGGGGTGAAGAGACAAAGCGTGTACTAAGGTCACGATTATGCAGCAAATGTTCATGAGCCCAAGGTGGAGACCTTAGCCCTGCTAGCCTCCAGCTGTTATTTGAGGTTTAGGTCCATCATTTCTCAGACAAGCCTGCATGAATCCTCTGCCCAGTGAGAGTCTTGGGTCCTTGACCAGACCAGGGTCTCCCACAGAACCCAAGCCCACCCCAGACCGCTTGTTTAAAACGTTTCTTACAATCCTTCCTCTCTCATTCACCACCTTTCAAATGGCCACGAATTTTCCTTGGCAAGGTTTAAAAACAACCCCACCGCCTTGTTAAGCTCTCCCCTTAATTACCAGGGGGAGGAATGCTGTTATTGGAGGCAAGCTCTCTGCAGCACACTTCCCTCTGGCAAATTGAAAGCATTTGGATGAAACTCTTCCATGCTCCTGATCAATAGCTCCAGCCATAATTATTCAGCAGTGCTTGCAGTTTTCTCTGCTGACAGCCGGCTGGGTGTGCTGATCTGTAATTGTCCCACATGCTCCTGTGGCTTCTCTCTTCCCAGGACTGGGGTCTGCTGCAGACTCATCAATGGCATCTCTGGGGAAACTGGGGGATGGACTTGTGACCTCTAAACTCACTCAACTCTGTCCGTTTTTCCAGAGGGGGTGTTAACCGCGGGTAGATGGGTCTCTCTTTTTTTTTTATTTTCCTGCTTTTACCCACCTGATGCAGAGCTTAGCAGCCCTTTTAGGAGAACCAACAAAATCTCACTTTATACGATAATTGTGCAATATCTGACTTGATTTGTGTGCAATGTTTGTGCATCAAGGAGCAATAAACTATTAAATCTTATTAGCTTATATTTTACTGATTTCCAAATTACTGATGATAATTTGGATGGAATATGATTATTGAAGTTTGTCTTTTCCGAACAGATCTTTTCCTAAAGGATGAAGAAACATAAATCTTGTAAACAAAACTGTGTTTCTGTCTGCAAAGCTGTGTTTAAGATACTTCAGAGAATTAACTTATTTCAAACGCCTATCATTCTTTTAGAAATGCCCATTACACACAAATAGCCGATATGTTTATTCCAAATCCTTCTAGAATTTGAGCATCAAGAGACCAAGCTTGACTCCAACTTTCCGTTACTATTTCCTTGGACAGATTGTTTAGCTTTCTTTCTTATTGAGTTTTGTTTTTCTGTAAAATAGGAATATGGCCTGTCCATTGCACAGGAATACTGCAAGAGTAAAGAAAATAAAAGTTAGGACACTAATTTCTAAATGTAAGAAATGTATCAGTTAATTATTTCACGCACTAAGGAGTATTATTTTAAATACCTGTGGTTACTTTTTGTTTTAATTTTCTTTTTTAATTTCTTTTTTATGTTTTACCTATTTAGGGTTACTTTGTGTTCTTGAAAGAGATCAACCTAATTATTTTAGACTCATTAGCACAAAGTTTGACTATATTCAAATTCATAAATAATTAGATCTGAAAAGACTATCTTTTTTACATGAAAGAAAAAATGACAGCACTGTTCCACCGTGAACTTGAGCCCAGGTGTCTTGCATCAGTTGCCTTGGTTATTAAGTATTTACAGAAACTATGCTGGAACAAAGGTATTGAGACTCTTCTAGAGCAGCCTATGGGCAATGTCATGAATGACTGCCTATTAGGTTGTTCTTCTAAGTGCTGAGAAGCCCCCAAAATTATGGCCTTAATAGGCTGAGGTTTCTGAGGACCTGGACATTTTTCTATGGTAGAAAATATCCTGACACACTGAGCCGGGTGCTGGATCCACACAGCCCCGATCTCTTTTACACAGTCCATCTGAAAGTGTCTGGAGTTCATCTCTGTCATCAATACCCTCACCTAGTTTTTAATAAATTCCCACATGCACATGGTGCTGCCCTCAAAAAGAAAGTCCAAGCCTGTTGCCATCGAGTCTATTCTAACTCATAGCGACCCTATAGGACAGAGTAGAACTGCCCCATAGGGTTTCCAAGGAGCCGCCAGTGGATTCGAACGGCTGACCTTTTGGATAGCAGCCGTAGCTCTTAGCCACTGGGCCACCAGGTTTCCAGTGCTGCCCTAGTACCTGGAAAAAGCAAGCTGCCCAGAAGCCTAAGCTGATCGTACCAGTGGATGACATCACTGAGGACTGAGTCAAGCCCACTCCTGTGCCAAGTGCTGACCACACACTTCACTGGGCCTTCATCCCTGGAAGCATCGTGTCAGTGCACCTTGACATCATCCTTTTGTTCCTTCAATAGCAGAACAACCTTAGATAGGGTTCAAGAAGAACCTACCTTCTATAAACCCCAGAGGCAGTCCGGCATCTGTGCAGGAAGACTTCATTCAACTCTGCAGTGATCCTCATAACCCCTATTATTCTGTTCTCACCTTCTAACATCCAACCTCCATCACTACCACACAGGTATCATCACATTTTAAAAAATTCTTTGTGAACAATGTCACATATATTCCCTGAGCAACTCTCTCCGCCTGTCACAGGAGAAATTAAAGCAAACCACTCAAAAACCTCTGAAAACATAGAGTGGGTTGGAAATAACTGCTTCTTTAAATGAAAGGAAACATGAAAACTGATGGTTCCAACCTGAGCGTGAGCCATACTTTATCCTGGAAGAGTTATTAAAAAGAAAGGGACATACATTTCTGTTGACACTGTATATTAAGTGAACTTTCTAAACCCTATTTGTCAGTATTAAACAAATATGCTCAGAGTTTCCTACTATGTCTTGTATTTCTTCTGGTTTTAAATCAAAGGGATTGAGACTCCTAATTAAGACGCTGGAGGTAGGCCTGATCAGTTTTGCCAGTGCAAATTAGTTCAGAGGCCCAGAGCTGCTCCTTTCTGTTTGCTGGTCTGGGAGGTTTGTTTGATTTAACATGATCGAGGAAATGAAATATCCCCAAAACAAAGAACCAATATTGCACTTCTGGAGAGTGGCTGGAGGGAAATTGGAAACAAATGCACATTAGCAGTGGATCCAAAACACAACCAGAAGGAGAAATGTTATTTAGAAGGAAAATGGTATGACTAGGCTAATCCTTTGAAAAAGATTGTACCTGCTTCTTTATTTGTCTTTAAAGGATTATAAACAAAATACAGCCACAATTTCCTAACAAGTTTCCATGAGCTTGGGACATTGTCTTTCCTTTCTTCATTATGTACTTTTTTTACATGCATTATCCTGTCAATATTCACAATATTTCTATGAAATAGTTATCATTACTATCCTTTATACTGGGTTGAATAGTTTGTTGTTGTTGTTAGGTGCTGTTAAGTCAGTTTCAACTCATAGCTACCCTATGTACAACAGAATGAAACACTTCCTGGTCCTGCACCATCCTCACAATTGTCACTATGTTTGAGCCCAGCATTGCAGCCACTGTGTCAATCCATCTCTTTGAAGGTCTTTCTCTCTTTTGTTGACCCTCTAACAAGTATGATGTCCTATTCCGGGGACTGGTCCCTCATGATAACATGTTCAAAGTACATGAGACAAAGTCTCACCATCCTCGTTTCTAAGGAGCATTCTGGCTGTTCTTCCAAAACAGGTTTGTTTATTCTTCAGGCAGCCCATGACATATTCAATATTCTTCGCCAACACCATTATTCAAAGGCATCAACACTTCCAAATAGCATTCCCCCAAAATTCATGTCCATTCAGAACCTCAGAATGTAACCTTATTTGAAAATAGGGTCTTTGCAGATGTAATCAAGTTAAGATGAGGTCATACTGAATTAGAGTGGGTCCTAAACCTGATGACAAGTGTCTTTAAAAGAAGAGGTTTTTGATGTGTACAAAACTGTCAATGCCAATTTCATGTATCATCAGTCTCCAAACTCTGTGCTCTATTGAGTCCCACTTCTAATTCCATTTCAAACTTGAGCCTGAGAGTGTGACTGGCTACATCAGTTGATCAGACTGACTGAGGCTGTGAGTTTTCCCTCTGTCTGTTAAGGCTCGAGTCCAGCCAATTTATAAATGCCCATCATTGGGCATGATGTCAACAGGAGAGAACATGGCCATATCAGCACATTTCCTTCAGGTCTATCTCAAACATCACTTCCTCAGGGAGGCCTCCCCTGACCTCCTGCCAAACCACGTAGATGTGTCTTTGCCCACCTTGGCCATTTGCCAGAAGCTCTGCAAGGGGAGGTCAGATGTCTAATTTGCTCAACTTTCTGGTCTCACCGCCACCTGCAGAGTGCCAGAAAATTATGTTTGCTGGATGAATAAATAAAAAAATGTATTACTACTACTAAGAGAAAGAAGCCAAAGTAAGTTTTGTTGATGTTAGACTATACATAAAGGGGGTACAAACAGTTTGCACCCACTACTAACCTAAACGTTGGTGGTTGGAGTCCACCCAGTGGCACTGTGGATGAAAGCCCTGGAGATTTGCTTCCTTAAGATCACAGCCAAGCAAACTCTATGGAGCGGTTCTGCTCTGTAGCACATGGAGTCACCAGGGGTCAGAACTAACTTGATGGCGATGGGTTTGTGTGTGCATGCATTTTGATGCACAAAGAGAAGCACAATTGTAATTGATGACTGAAAATGGAGACGATATAATGACCAAAATATGTCAGCTCTTTGCCTTTCGGAGAAGGAAAGGGAGAAAGCTGACATGACCAAGTATGCACTGTGCCTACACCCGTTATTTCATTTAACCCTCATTACAAGACCAATACGGTAAGTCTTATTACACACATTTTAAAGATGAGAAAACTGAGAGCCAGAGAAATGTTATCCCTTATTGAAGACCTCACAGAAGAGTCGGTATCCCACACAAGATCGTCTGCTAACAAGTACTTCCTTTTTGCACCATACTGTCACATTCCATTTATTACAGAAAGCTGAGAACAAAATCTAACCATGCATGGTCTCAGCAAGGCTATGAAGTCTTTTACATGGCTCTGTGACTGACATTGTCCTGAAATGACATTATGTCTTATTATAACACTGTGGAGATGCTAAGCTTGAGATGGCCTGACCAGTCTCGAAAGGCCTTGCCCTTGGGGATCAGTTCTGCTTATGCTCCTGTCAAAAGGGCACTTACTTAGGACACAAGTCATGGTGACTCTCAAGTGCTGATGGCATGAGTAATGCACAGATTGCATGGCCTCCTTGCCAGCAGTCAGGAAAGCCATATATCTGCTGGCTAATTCCGAGGACCTCATTCCTTTCATGCAGATTTGTGACTCTCCTGGGCCCTGTAGGCACATTTAAATAATGGAAGGAGATTAACCACTCAGCCAAAAAGACATTTTTAATGTCACCACCATAGCATTGACTTTTTCCACCTTAAACATTCTGCTTGCATAATTCGATGAAGGACCGCCAAGTATACTAGCAGTATTCTTTCTTACACTTCAGTTGTATCTGCCAGGGGAGTCACTCCCAAGAGCTTTCCAGGTCCTGCCTAATTGCAAGACCATTGAGTGAGGAGTCTGAGCCTCGGAGACCCAGGCCAAACTGGGCCCCTTTGGAATCCCATTAGATAGAACATGTGTTCCTTTTTAGATGGAGATGATGGTTCTACCTAACGACAAAGAGAAGTGTGAGCTTAGCCAAAAGACGGTCAGGCCTGAGACGGGCCATATACCCCAGAGGATCACAAGGCCCACCAGGCTTTCCCCTTGACTTCCAGAGCCTCGGAGCCACAATTATTTTTTTTAATTTTGGGGTATGGATGTTACACTACTTTATGACAGGCTTCCAAAGGGTTGTGAGCAGAGCCCCTGGTTGAAGATAGAGATTGATGAGAACCCCCCTCAGCCTTCCCAGGTTCTTCAAAGTCTGATCTGAGAACAGGATTTGGGGTCGAAGATGACCTGTCAATCACCTTTCCATACTAGCATTAGTGCTTGGCAATTTTGGCAGCTTCAGGCTCCTAAAATGCTAGTCTCTTCTTCAAGAGTAGAAAGAAAGGGAGCAGGGAGATTCCAAATTGGTGAGATTGAGAAAATCATGGTTTTTAGTGGATTGGTTCTCTGTCGCCTTTAGTCAGTTCAATAGAATACATTTTAATGAGCTATTACTCACAAGCACTCATAGATAACAATTATAGTAACGACAACATAAATCTTCCTGATATAGGCATGGAGCAACTTCCCAGACATTTTTAGTAAGCTGAGGAAAAGAGCTGGGAACAGATGAACTCTTTAGGGCACTTATAATTATGAAAGCAGAAATTATTTGTATTTGTCTTTAGAATTTAGAAATATACAGGTAGCCACAATCTTGTTTCAGTGTCTCCAAACTTTTTGAATATTTACCCCGTCTGTAAAAAAATTTTAAGCATACATACCCATTATGTGTGAACAAATCTGACTTGGAAGAAGTAGAGCAGGAATGCCCCTTAGAAACAAAGATGGCGAGATTTCATCTCACATCCTTTGGACATATCAGGAGGGATCAGTCCCTGGAGGAGGACATCATGCTTGATAAAGTACAGGGTTATCAAAAAAGAGGAAGACCCTCAGTGAGATGGATTGACACAGTGGCTGCAACAATGGGCTCAAGTATAACAAAGATTGTGAGGATGGCACAGGACCGTGCAGTGTTTCATTCTGTTGTACATAGGGTCACTATGAGTGAATCGATGGCACCTAACAACAACAACCCAATATGTTATGTTTTTATACATTATATGTATGTATGTATTTTTTTTTTTTATGTATGTACTACAGCTCTACTCTGTAACATGTGGTGTTGCTCTGAATCAGAAGCAACTCAACAGCAACAGAATAACAACAATAATATTTATCTATTATGTACATTTTAAAGCATACACAAGAAATTGAAATTAACAGAGGCCTCTGCTCTAATTATTTTTTCTGCTCTAATTCTCAACATGGGGTCTCTCCCAGATGAAAGTTCAGTGGCCTCCACAGGTAAAAGCAGGGCTCTTGGGGGTTGTTCTTAGTCCATTAGCTGACCACTTGCATTCCAGCTCCCTGGGGGTAATTTTGCTCATGTGATAACCATAGGAAGGACCGCCTTTCCCAGAAGCCAGTTGATCCCTGTAATGTCAGGTTTTGCTAGGCTACTACCCAGTTGCTCACCAACTTTACAAAGAGGAAGTATGTGGGAACCCTCACAGAGCCTTAGGCAGTGCTGGGCTGTCCTCCCCCTAGTCCCTCCCAGCTGTGGAAGCACCAGCCAGGAGCAGCTCCCTGTGATGTAATCCTCACCAATCTTTTATTCCTGGGCACAAAGACACTAATATGTCTTTATTGGAGGTCCAGTGATAAGTCTAGCCCATTAAATTCCTTCCAATACGGTGATGAGGCAGGGGTTGTGTGCAGGGCTGGTTCTTGGCAACACTTTAGATGAGTGTCATTTTATGTGCTCTTGTCCTTTTTTGAACATTTTCTACCTTCGGATCAACTCTCTAATGTTGGAATTCCAGGCACTGGAATTGTAGGCTAGGGAGTTATTTTGGGGCATAGCAGAACCTTCCTTGCACTTTCAAATCACCCCTTGATGAGAGATACTGATTCTGGCTATTCTTATCATTTAAAAGCTACTATTTCCTCTGTGGAACAGCTCTTGTCCTTTTAAAAGGGACTTTAGTGAAAAGGGTTGGGATGTGACTCTAGATAGTAAGCTATTGATACCAAGCTAGGAGGTAAGTCAGGGGAGTGGCCTTCTCGGTGAGTACCAGACTATCGAGGACCAAGGTGGCCAGTGGAATGGTGTTATGAATTGAATCATGCCTCTCCAAAAGATATGTTGAAATCCTAATCCCTGTTCCTGTGAATGTAACCCTGTTTTGGAGTATGGTTTTTCTTTTGTTATGTTAATGAGGCCTTGCCAGAGTAGGGTGGGTCCTAAATCTAATTACTTCTGAGTGGTGTCATATAAAGGGGAGCACAGACACAGAGACACATGGGAGAAAACAGACACCATGCAAAGATATATCTACAACAGCAAAGGAATGTCAACAAAAACCTAAGGCTACAGAAATTGAAAGAGACAAGGATCATCCCCTAGAGCCCACACAGAGAGAGCCTAGCCTGAATCAGACTTCCAGCCTCCAGATCTTTAAAGCCACCCACTTGTGGTACTTTTTTTGTCACACATCACTAGATAACTAAGACTGGTATAGACAGAGAGGATGGGACAACAAAGAAAAGAAGAACAGGACTCAGCAGTCACCCCCCTTTGGTGGAGAGATCTTCTCCCCGTGACATGAGACCTGGGGTAGTGAAGATCAAACCTGAGCTGTGGCAGGAACACAATGGGAGGGGCTTATGTTTTGCCTCACCAAGGGTCCTTCCTCAGCCCTGCCTCTGTTACTGCTTTACAGATGGATGGGGCTCCCCGAGACCACCCTGGATCCCACCCCCTCTTCCAGCTCACTTCCTACTTATCTTTCATATCTTGCTATGTTACCTTCAGGACTAACTTCCCAATAGAGTTTGGGGAGCCCTACCGCCCAGAACTCTTCCTTTCCTGACCGGAGGACTGAGTCCCCACTGGGCCTCACAGACTTTTTCCCGCAGGTCCATGCCTAGGGCCACTGTGTAGAGAAGTAGGGGAAAGCTGTGGAGCACATACAATCCAACTGAGATTTCATTAACCTGCATTCATTTGTGTCACTTAATTATTGCGGTCTTGGCCCTTCTCTAATAAATGTATTTTCCTAACCCACAGCCTCTGGGCTATCATTCTAACCGTATCTATTATAACCGAATGGCTTCTTGGGAACAGAGCAAACTTCTTTGAATTGAGAGCAAAGCAGGGCATACTAAAGAGCTTCCTGCTCTGGAAGGGGGAGGTGGGCAGCAAAAGCACTGTGCTCTGGTGACAAGTGGCCGCTCCACTGTTACTAACTTGCTGGTCCTGGTGTGTTTATGCAGCAGTGCACCGAGGAGGTAGACCACAGCCATCAGGAAAGGGCAGGGGCCCGTTTGTGGCTTTAAATATTAAGGAAGCCGGAAAAGCTCATCCATCTTGATCTGTTCGTTTCTTCAGGGGAATATGAAGATGCTGAGGTAACATCAAGCAAAAAGCAGGCTTTCTACCCCCACCCTGGGGAGCAATTTAGACCCTGGGCCTTCCTCGCCAGCATCCCTATACAAAGAGAATTCAGCATACACAGGATTTTGTTTCTCTCTGCTCAGTGCTTTGAGTTAAAATTCTTTCTCTCTCTCTTGCCCTCCAGAATAGATCACAATGGGCAGGAGAAGCTGGTTTTGTTTTTGTTTTTGTTTTTTTTAAAAAAAGCTATTGTATTTAATTGCAAACTCCACAAACCAATGAGCAGCTGTATCTGTATTGATGATGCATGTCTTTTGTCTTTGCAGAGATTTAAAAAATGCACAGTCAACAGAGCACTGTATGGTTTTTGGGAAACAGATTTACCTTCTTAATTATGTTTTTACTTGCCCTAGGGTTAAAATCAGTTTGCCTAGCCTGAGCTGACACCACCTTGAGTGGAGAGAGATGGTTGGTGAGAATCCTGGGGTGGGAAGGAAGAGCTGTCTGATAGGAAATACCTGTTGCTGGGAATCTGTGCAGAGATACCCCTTGAGGACCTACCTGAGAGCTGAGTCACCTGAAGTTCCAACTCCTGCAGTCTTAAAAAAGGCATTTCTAGGGTGGCAAAGACACCACTGATCAGTATTCAGTGGGAATTGTTATGACTCATTGAGGACAGCTGTCTCTTGAAACCCACACTTTTTTTTTTTTTTAACTGTACTTTTAGATGAAGGTTTACAGAACAAACTGACTTCTCATTAAACAGTTAGTACACATATTGTTTTATGACATTGGTTAACAGCTCCGCGACATGTCAACACTCTCCCTTCTCAAACTTGGGTTCCCTATTACCAGCTCTCCTGTCCCCTCCTACCTTCTAGTCCTTGCCCCTGGGCTGGTGTGTCCCTTTAGTCTAGTTTTGTTTTATGGGCCTGTCTAATCTTTGGCTGAAGAATGAAGAGTGACTTGAAACTCACACTTACTAGTGATTAATCTATCAATGTTATTGTTGTTAGCAACAATTGAGTCATCCTCTGACTCTTGGCAACCCCATGCGTAATAAGATAGGACTATTGTGATCCAGAAGGGTTTTCACTGGCTGATTATTTTTCAAAGTAGGTATCCAGGTCTTTCTTCCTAGTCTGTCTTAGTCTGTAAGCTTTGCTAAAACCTGTTCAGCATCATAGCAACACACAAGACTTCACTGACAGACAGTGGCTATACCTGAGGTGCATTGCTCAGGAACCAAACCCAGGTCTTCTACATGGAAGGCGAGAATTCTACCAGTGAACCACCCATGCCCCCAGTCTATCAATAGAGAAATGGAAATCTGGGATGTGGTCTCTTGTGCTTGGCCAAGGAGAGTGGCCTCCTGAGCATCTTTCTTAGTCGGGATTCCCTTGTGAAGATGAGTTGCTACTTCAACAACTATGGATCTTATCAGTTGCACTCAGCTAAGACTTGAAGTTCTTGTCTAAGTAAGCAGCAAACACTTGAGGCTGGCAGTGACTTCAGAAGACTGCCCATCCTCAAAGTAAAGAGAAATGGTGCTGGCAAAAGAAGAAAACCAGACTTCACCACAGTAAGTCCAAAACTCCCATGTGGTAGAGCAGACTGCAGAGGGTACATCTAATGAGGAATCCTCTAGAGCAGATAGATCAATAACAGCAATCTAGGTTAATGTTAATTTTATTTCTACTGAAAGAAAACGAAAATCTAGTCATGGAGTTTTTAATTAAAAATTATCAGAAAATGAATTTTTGCTTTTATAAACTCAAGACACCTTTGTGGATTCAAGATAGGGATCATTTGAATCAACCAACTTGACCTCATAGACATATATAGAATGCTCCACCCAACAGCAGCAAAGCACAATTCTTTTCCAATGCAAATGGAATGTTCTCCAGAATAGTCCACATCTTAGGCCACAAAGCAACCCTCAGCAAAATCCAAAACACTGAGATATTGCAAAGCATCTTCTCTGATCACAATGCCATAAAAGTAGAAATTAATAACAGGAACAGCAAGGGAAAAAAATCAAATACATGGAAACTGAATAATGCCTTGCTTTTTAAAAACCGCTGGGTAATAGAAGAAATCAAAGATGGAATCAAAAAATTCCTAGAATCAAACAAGAATGAAAACACGTCATTCCAAAACCTTTGGGATACATCAAAGGCAGTGCTCAGAGGTCAATTTATAGCAATAGATGGACACATCAAAAAAAGAAGAAAGGAACAAAATTAAAACATTTGCTACACGGCTTGAACAAATAGAAAGAGAACAGCAAAAGAAGCCCACAGCCACCAGAAGAAAGGAAATAATAAAGATCAGAGCAGAAATAAATGAAACAGAGAATAGAAAAACAATAGAATCAACAAAACCAAAAGTTGGTTCTTTGAAAGGATCAATAAAATCAACAAACGATTGGCCAAACTGACAAAAGAAAAACAGGGGAGCATGCAAATAATTCAAATAAGAAATGAAACGGGTGAACATTACAATAAACCCCACTAAGTAAAAAGGATCAAAACAGAGTACTATGAAAAACCACACTCCAACAAATTTGAAAACCTAGAGGAAATGGAGAAATTTCTAGAAACACACTACCTACCTAAACTAACATATACTGAGGTCAAAAATCTAAACCCATAACAAGAGAAGAGACTGAAAAGATAATTTAAAAAATTCCGGACAAATAAAAGCTCTGGCCCAGATGGCTTCACTGGAGAAGTCTACCAAATATTCAGAGAAGAGCTTGCACCAGTACTACTCAAAATATTTCAGAACATAGAAAAGGAAGGGATACTTCCCAATTCATTCTGTGAATCCAGCATAACCTTGATACCAAAACCAGACGAAGACACCACAAAGAAAGAAAATTACAGACGAATATCTCTCATTAATATAAAAATGCAAAAATTCCCAACAAGATTCTAGCCAATAGAATTCAGCATCATATAAAAAATATAATATACCACGACCAAGTGGGATTCATACCAGATATGCAAGGATGGTTCAACATTAAAAAATCAATCAACGTAATCAACCACATAAAGAATCCCATGATCATCTCAATCAATGCAGAGAAGGCATTCAATAAAATCCAACACCCATTCCTGATAAAAGCTCCCAATAAAATAGGTATAGAAGGGAAATTCCTCAGCATAATAAAGGATATATATATATATATATATATATATATATATATATATATATATGCCATTTGGAAGAAAGAAAATCTATACTTGAGCAAAATGTGTCTCCTATCAGGTCATAACGAGGCATTGGTGGTTCAGTGTAGAATTCTCACTTTCCATGCAGAAGAACCAGTTTCAATTCCTAACCAATGCACCTCATGCCCAGGTACCACCCATCTGTCAATGGAGGCTTGCAAGTTGCTATAATACTGAACAGGTTTCAGCAAAGCTTCCAGACTAAGATAGACTAGGGGGAAAGGCCTGGTGATCTCCTGAAAATCAGCCAATGAAAACTCTACGGATCACAACAGTCCGATCCACAGCAGATCATGGCAAAGGCGCAGGACCAGGCAACATTTCTTTCCGTTGTGCATTTACTCATGGTCTCCATGAGTAAAGGGCCAATTCAAAGACAACTAACAATGACATCAGTTCATAGAATTGAAGATGTGTTAGTTAAAGTAATGCTAGCTGTTATAACAGACAAACCCCGAAATATCAGTGATTTAACACAATGGATGTTATTTTTCATTCATGTAAAGTCCCACCTGGCTTTTTATAGGAGGCTTCCATGCTGAGATTCACAGACCAAAAAAAGCATCTTCTTTAGTATCTCTACTTGCTAGATCCCCTGCAATCCAGAGAGTGGAGGCTGGTGTAGAAAGGTTTTTATGGGCCAGGCTGGAAGTAGGGCACAGCACCTCTGCTTACATTCCATGGGCTACATTAAACAGCAAGAGAGCCTGGGAAGTGTAGTCTAGTGTGGTGACCAGGAAGAATGGGAATGATGAGACATAGCAATTTCTTCACAGAGGGCAATTCCAGTCTTCACAATTACACAGTAATTTTATTCTTTGCCAATAATAGATTTCTCTTTGATTATGCCATTAATAATCAATTTTCAAGTCACAAGGAGACTATAAAGGAGTGCATATTCTGGAGAATGGGGAGGCAGGGAGAGTTCCATCATAAAAAAGGGACAGATCTAGTGGAAGATAAAAATAACTGGAAATAAGTGCATTGGTCTTGGAAAATGGACAAAACAGAGAGAGAGAGAAAGTAGTTATTTCTTCAAAAAATAGAGTAGAGGAAGGCAGATGGAAAGAATCTTGAAAGAGATTTTAAGCTTCTTAGTTGGCAAGTAGGAGTAATTTTATGAGCCCGCTCTTCTTTATGATGCTCCCAGTTTATCCGAAAAGCAGTGAGTGGTGAGAAGTGGCATCATCAGGCTATAAAGGAGAAACTGAAGCAGAATTTGCTAAGAAATTCATCAAATGAGGGCTGCAGGTTTTGTGACTCCCAGTCCACTGATTTAATGACATTTTGGGAGTAAGACCAGAGACATTACCATATCAAAGGACATAGGTGCAAGGCTCTCCTCCCTGTGATACACAAGAAGAGAAGACTCACATTGGAATCACCACTTTTCCTACGAAACCTCACCAGCTTAAATTCTAATTAGGTAAATGCAGAGGTAGGTGAGATAGTGAAGCATGGAGACCCAGCTGCATCCCAAAGAATAATCGGAGAAGTTAAGAAGAAATGGGGTAGAAGGAGGGGAGGAGGAAGAACAGCAGTCAACGCAGAAAATGCTCCGTGACAGACATCCCTCAGGGAGCTTCACGAGGCTCAGAGGCACTGCGTGCGTGGTTGGCACTGGAGTACGTTCAGTGCTCCATGAAAGCAAGCCTTCAGTGGGTACTTCCCATCCCCATATCTGAAGTCTGCTAAGATTCAGACAGAGAGTGGGCTCCAAAGGGTTTTCAATCTTGTCTGATTTTTTGGAAATAAATTGCCAGGCTTTATTGCTTCTGAGGCACCTCTAGGTGGACTGAAACTTCTAACCTTTCAGTTAGCACATTAGTTGTTTGTACAACCCAGGGACTCTGACAAGTACTGCTAATACTACTGTGGCTGGTTGTCCATGTTTATAATTGAAGAAAACATTTAATTTCAGTTAGAGGTTAATAGTTGAGCCTCTGTTGTTAGGGAAGATTTAGCCCTTCGCAGTCAGGCCACAGTGCTGCCCAATAGCACTTTTTGCAGTGATGAAAGTGCTGTACAATTCACATGGCTACTAAACAATTGAAAAGTGACTTGTGTGACTGAGGAGTGCCATTTTGAATTTTGCTTAATTTTAATTAATTTAAAATTTAAACGGTGGCTAGAAGCTACCATACTGGACAGTACAGCTCTGAGACTCTAGACTGTGGTAGAAGTCTAGGGCAATGTGGATTGGGTGTTGTGAGGCTGTCAGTGGTTCCACGCCCTCTACAGCTCACCAGAAGGACGGCCAAGTTCATCAACGGATGCTGCAAATATTCTTGGCAAAACTCATCTGAAGCACTTGTGGAGAAACTAAAGCTTCTTGCAACTCAAGATGAAACTCTACAATTGTTGCATCCCTCCATCTCTCATTCACTCCATCTTGAATTATTACCAAATGGTAAGCCTGAACCTTGAAAACATCACATTACGTTGAGCGAAGTAAGTCAGCTGCAAAAGGAAAATATTGTATGATCTCACTTACATGAAATATGAAAATACATAGAAAACAAAGATGATTAGTGGTTACCAAGGGTGGGAGGAAGAGGGAAAGAGGCATTTTTTGCTTAGGGGGCATTAGATCTTTGTAATGGTGGTGGAATAATTTGGAAAAGGATAGCAAGAATGGTTGCACAACTTAAGAATGAACTCAGTGTCAATGAATTCATGTAGAAATTGTTGAGATGGCGTATGTTTTGTTATGTATATTTTTGCCACAATAATATTTAAAAAAATAATAAAGAGAATTAAAAAAAAGAGAAAGAAATGCTGAGTCTGGAAAAGTTTTCAAACATAGGTCTTGAACCCAATATGCTGGCATAGAGATGATCATTATTTAATCTTTACCAACAACTCTATGAGGTAGCTATTATTCCCATTTTCCAGAAGAGCAAAGTGAGACTTACGGAGTTTAAATAATTTGCCAGAAACACCCAGGTAGTACGTGACAAAGGAAAGATTTTTACCCAGATATGTCTGGTTCCATTATATTCTTAACCATATGCATAAATGTTCTATAATTCAAGCCACAAATGTACTTTTCTTCTCCAGCATCTTGCCCACAAAGCACCTTGCTCTTTCATTTTCTTTTCATCAATGGTTTGATATTAGAAATGCTAAGTAAAAAAGTGTGTGGAACCACTGGAAGAAGTGTCTGGAACCACATGGCAGTTTACAGTTTACAAAGCACCTTGACAGTTATTATCTCATTTGATCCTCCCATCAACCCTACAGAAAATTATTACCTTCTCCTTCATACAGGAAGAAAATAAAAGCTCAGAGAAGCTAAATGACCCCACAACTAGACAGAGGTGAAGCCAGGGCTCAGACCCGGGCCTTCTGTCTGGGGGCCTTTGCTCTGCCCCCAGCTGGAAGCTGCTGCTTCAGACTCTGGGAGGCATCAGATAGACTCTGGGGCACGCAGTCATAACCATTTCTGTGCCATGTTCTCAGATGACCCCTTCACGGAATAAAGTTTTTAAATGCACAAAATCAAATGCTAGTGTTACAAAGGAAACCAATTATTTTGAAATAGATAAGTATTTTTAATCGAATATAGTGTTATACGTGTGATTCTTTATTAACCCGACAAGATCTAGCAGCTGGCCTAATAACTTTTGCTATTTCAAAGTAGTGATCAGTGTAAATGACTTTTTAAAATACGTGCAAAGATAGTAATACCCTATGAAAATATCTTCAATTTCTGAAGTGACAAAGACACAGACAATGTCGATACTAATGTGGTTTTTGCCCATATGTAACTGAAGAAAATACTTAATTTCAGTTGGAGGTTGGTGAAGACAAAGATGTAATTTTTTCCCATCTTAGTTCATGGAACCCCTGAATTGTACCCATGAAATCCCTAGGACCATCCACTTAGGACCTCTCAGTCCAAGGACTTTTCACCCTTAGACCCAGATCCTCCTTTCCAATGCAGGCCAATATAGAATGCATCAGATCTCATCTCTAACCTCCCTCCTACAAGACCAATGAGGAAATTTGAGATCACTGGCTTGAGCTGAGCAAGGAGAGTTAGAAACATTTTGATGGCCATAATGGTTAACTTGTGAGGTCAACTTCTAGTGTGTTCTCATTATACTGCCTGGGAGTCTCTGAACTTTCTGCATACCACATGGAAATCACCATGAGCAACCCAACCATCCATCTCATGTCTATGTGGCACCTTCCTGCCAAGGGATCAGAAGAATATGTCCAAGTATATCCTTGGATTGTCAGATGCTCATAGCTTCTTCTCTTGCTTTCATTTTAAACCTTCTATTCCATAACTGATTCTTACAATACCTTGTTTTGATAGCTCAGAGGATAGTATGATTATCCCTGTTTTGTAGATGGAAAAAAATGAGGTACAGAGTGATTGAGTATATTGCCCAAGGTCACATAGTATTGCTGCAGAGAAGAGAAGTTAGGGCTCCCAACTTCGAAATCTTATTCACTATTTAGAAATGGAGTCGGGGGGAGTACCAGACAAGCACAGGAAATGAGGATAGGTAAATCAGCTGAGCTGGTACACATTTAGGAGGAATGTGCTCAAAGTTCTCAGAGTAAACACTTGAATTTCCTTTCCCATCATTAAAAGAGAGAAAGGTGACCCTGAAGATTTGTCATCTCAAATTTCAAGAATCACATTGCAGATGGCGGCATGCCCAGACCTAGCAGCAGCTCCAGCCAATGGGAGATGTTGGAGGTCTCTAAGCTCCTCCGGACAGATTTATAGTAATTTCTTGATATACCCAGGCAGAGTGACTGCTGTCCCAAATCATTCCAGAAATCATACAGGGGAACAAATAAGGGAAATGGCATTTATACAAATTTACCCTTGAGTAAATCAATTTATTATTTTTCTGAAGTATATGATGGGTGAGAAAATCATTGAAAGCCTGTTTTTCCTTTGGTCATTAGTCTTAGCCCATTAACTGAATGATAAACAAGGATTTAATTAAAAGCCACTGTCAGATTTTAAACTCATGACACATACCAGGAATAAGCTTGGTGGTTGAAAGGATCATAGCATAGGGTAGCAGGGGGAACTCGAAGAAAGTTATTAAACTGGAAATTCATTTGCTCCAGTGGAGAAACCCCAAATACTTGATTTTAACCTGTCAAAGATCCTTAATTTCCTTTTCATCTAGTGAAGGATTGGGGTGTTCTTTTGTATTTGAAGCAATCTATCACTCTCTTTCCCTGTACTTCTCTCTCTAGGCATTTAGCAAAGAAAGCCTGGAGCTAAAACGTGAACATGTAATTTGTGTGTGATATAAACAAAAACTAAAATGTCTCTTCCAAGCATGGTATATAGCTGTCACCAGTGTCATTACTGAAATTTCCTTAGGATACTGGGGACTTTTTGGAATTCAACAGGAGATATGCATGCTCCCAAGCTTTAATTACGACAAAATTAATGCCAGACAACAAACAGAGGTGGAAGGGAGATGGGGGATATGGGGGGAGATGGGGGATACGGGTGGAGGTGAGGAAAGCCAGTGGCCTGGGAGGTAACCACTGCCTTTTGTACTTGCCATGAGCAGAAGGGCAAAGTCCATGGAAATTCACACTACTGGATCAATGGGAACAGAAGTGGACATTTTGGTCTCACTGCAGGTCTCACTGCAAGTCTCACTGCTGCTTTCTCCTCCCTGGACGAGCGGCTTAAACAAAGGGAGTATGGCAAGTGGAAATGGAGTTGGTTATGACACCCCAGCAATAGTTCCTCTACGTCAAATACATGAGCGTCATCCCCACTCTCACGCATAGCAGACATCACCCATAGATTGTGGCTTTCTTATTAAGCCCAGACACAGCCTGAGAAGCCCTCTCAAGAGAGCATTTCGAGAGAATTCCATTCCATAGTTCACAGATGTCAGATGCATGTGGGCTATCACTGCCCTCAGAGCCCCTGGGTGGCACAAACGGTTACTGTAGGACATCACTAATAGATTGTGGTGGTGTTGCTCATTAAGCCCAGACACTGCTCCAGAATCCTTCTCCTCAAGGGGCTTTTATCAATCAAAATTATCATAAGAGACAGAATCCTACATGTTGCCCATTTCAGCCTTTGTCCATCCGTGTGTGCATGCAAGTGTGTGTGTTTCTCCTTCTCAGTCTCCTACTTGGTGACTGATGAAATGCCTACCTGGCTGGGCTCAGCACATCTCATTACCCAGTGAACGATGCTCACATGCATCATCTACTTAGCATGATTGTTTTAGCTCAACTGTGCTCTCTCCTCAGGAGCTCTGGTGGCACAGTGGTTAAAGCACTCAGCTGATAACCAAAAGGTCAGTGTCAGAGCCCAGCAGTCTCTTCATGAGAGAAAAATGTAGCAGTCTGCTTCCATAAAGTTTTACAGCCTTGGAAACCCAATGGGGCAGTTCTACTCTGTTCTATAGGGTCACTACGAGTCAGAATCGACTCAAGGGCAATGGGTTTGGGGTTTTTTTTTTTTTTTTTGTGCTCACTCCTATGCCGGAAAGCATATCCAAATGCAGGTAAATGTCCTGGACAATAGTCTCAAGATAAAATGGAAAACATCGTCTTTTTAAGTAAACAATCAGAAATTTTCATTATAAATAAATAAGCAATTACTTGCCACACACCTCGAGGCTGTGGGTCTTGATACCCCATTAAGTGCTGCCTTAGGCATTGGAGGAGCCCTGGTGGCACAGTGGTTAAGAGCTTGGCTGCTAACCAAAATGTTGACAATTTGAATCCACCAGCCGCTCCTTGGAAACCCTATGGGGCAGTTCTACTCTGTCCTATAGGGTCTCTATGAGTCAGAATTGACTCAACAGGAGCAGGTTTGGTTTCGGGTTTTTTGGTAGGCATTAGAAGAAAGGGCTGGTGATCTACTTCTGAAAATCAACCAATGAAAATCCTATGGATCGTAATTGTTCAATCTGCAGCCCATATAGGTAATGTGCAGGACCGGGCAGCATCTCTTGTGCATGGAGCAACCATGAGTTGGGAGCTGACTCAGAGAGCAACTAACAGCAATAAGACTTTGGGAAGAAGCTTCGGGGCCCAGGATAAGACAATCCAGCCCTCAGCTTAGCATTGTTGGCCTGTCCGTTTGACCTATTACCTGTAGGTAAACTTGAGCCCCTGTTACAGAATGAAGCCGAAGGATCTAGGAACAACTCTATCTGCCCACAGTGCCTCATGGAGTCCTTTAAACGGTCCTGGGACTATAACAAAAGACAAGCCAGGACATGCCAACTTCTCCCACCTCCGTGCCCTGGCCAGACCTTCACACACAACCCCACCTGCCTGAACCCCCACATCCCCACATTGGACCGCTACCACCAGGCACATGGAAGTCTTGAATAAAACCTAAAGAGAAAACAAAATTTTGAAATTGGTGAATGGCTTTATTGCACAGTGTTTAACCCCAGCATCTTCCAGACAGGCATCATATACTCCCCATTTGCTGTTTACCCTGAGGAATCTGAAGTTTAAAGAGGTTTATGCAAAAAAGATGAATAAAACCGCAGCTTCCCGTAAATCACTCACATTGGGGAGAGAGGCAGGGTGGGGAGTCTAATTACAGATCTTGCCAGAGCCCCACTTTAAGTGGGAAGGCTTATGTAAAATAAACTTTGTTTCCCCAGGTGTCTTGGTTTCCTTTTAATGGCCCCAACGGCCCCCTCAGTTACTTTTCCAGGTGAGCAGGGACACATCCTGAATAATTCAGTGCTTTTACATTATTCAGCTCATAACTAAGCTCGACCACAGTAGTTCTGGCTCACAATGTTTCAGGGCAGTGTTCACACAGCAAGGCCAGCTACACATTCACCAGAACTTGATGGTGCATCCCGGAGGAGGCCTTCTAGAAGGTGAGAAGGAATATGAATTAGAAATCTGAGAATAAGATTTCCACCTTCCCAGCACGCTGTACTGGGTTTCAGCACTTACAGGGTAATTGAAAAAATCTTTTGTCAACGAGTCACTGGGAAAAGAGGTGTGGCCTCACCAAGGCCCTGGCTTGGCTGCTAACCAAAAGGCCGGCAGTTTGAACCTACCAGGTGCTCCTTAGAAACCCTATAGGGCAGTTCTACTCTCTCCTATAGGGTTGCTATGAATGGGAATCAATTTGGTGGCAATGGGTTTGATTTTTTTGTTTTGTTTTGTTTTAAGCACAAGTAAGCCCATATGGGAAATCCTGGTGGTGTAGTGGTTAAGTGCTACGGCTGCTATCCAAAATGCTGGCAGTTCGAATCCACCAGGCGCTCCTTGGAAACTCTCTGGGGCAGTTCTACTCTATCCTATAGGGTTACTATGAGTCAGAATCGACTCGACAGCAATGGGTTTGGTTTTTTGGGGGTGAAGCCCATGTGTACCTTGCTTATCGGGTAATTCCTCCCTGACTTAGCCACCACGATACAACAAAATGACAGGGGGTAGTTGTCTACATTCAGCAAGCCAAATATTCCATAGTATCTATCTCTGATTTTACTTTGCTTTTTTCAGCCTTAACCATGAAAGAAACTACTCTACAATTAACCTAAGTGTGCCCCAAATATACTATCAGCGTGGGGACCCATGCTCAGGCTTACTTGTGCGTACTTACTAATCTACAGTGCAAAAGTTCATGGGAGGTGTGGTGAAACCCACGTGAAATTGTGCACTACAGATTAGTAAGTAAACGCAAGTAAGCCTGCACGTATCTTGCTTGCTGTAAACACATTCGTACCTTGCTTACTGGTTAATCGGCCTCTAGGTGGTTGGCATGTTGCTGTGATGCTGGAACCCATGCCACCGGGATTACAAATACCAGTAGGGGAATCCATGGAGGACAGGTTTCAGCAGACTTCTAGACTAAGACTACTAGGAAGACAGGCCTAGCTGTCTACTTCCGAAATTAGCCAATGAAAACCCTAAGGATCACAACAGAACATTGTCCAACTCATTTGCTTTGGACACATCATCGGGAGCGATCAATCGCTGGATGACATCATGTTTGGTAAGGCAGAGAGTTAATGAGAGCAAGGAACACCCTCAGTGAGATGGATCGGCACAGTAGCTACAAACATGGACAGGAACATGCCTGTGTTCATGAGGATAATGCAGGACCAGGCAGTGTTTAGCTCTGTTGTATGTAAGATCACCATGAGTCAGAATGAACTCAAGGCAGCTATCTCTCTATCTAAAGTAGACAACTTCCCCCCCACCCATCACACACACACACACACACACACACACACACAGCTCCTGAGCTATTTGAATTCATCTAGTGCTTTTAAGCTTTTGTTTGGCAATTGAGGACTTTGTTTTTGTTATTCCTGAGGGAAAAAGGAGTTGGGGGGAGAAAGTAGGGAGGTTAAAGGAAAAAAAAAAAAAAAAGACCAGGAAAAGCAAGATGTCCATTCCAGGTGAGAGTTTTTGTATGTAGAATATAATATAAACCAGACAGGCCAAGTGATATTTGAGGTATATATTTTTTCATAATAATCTTTGTGGGAGGCAAATAAAAAGGAGAAAAGCAGAGACATCAGAGCAGGCCATAGAGTGCTGCTGGAGAGCTGGAGGAAGACGAGGTTAGAACCTTCAATTCTCACTCACATACATGCTGGGAATATGCTTCCACCACTCCCTCCAACTCCTCTTCTCCAAACTGGGAGACCACTCTCTCCTCAAAATACATTTTCAAAAAAAAAATCATTTTCATAATGCTAATCAAGAACTCAACTGAAAAAGAAACTTTAATATCTATAACTAATCTTTAATAATGATGCTGACATGAATTTTTTATAGAAAATAAAATGAAAAAGAAATACTTGTAAGCTGTTAAAAGCAAGTTCCTCAAGTTGCACTTTTCAAGAAAGACTGATTGTACAGGGCTCAGATTTGCATCCATCACCAGCCACTTGGCGCTCTCACACTCATTGAAGTGGGCATTAAGGATGTCCATTCTAAGGTCAACTGAACTTCCAGTCCTGGGATCTATTAATCTGTCACATTGGTGGGCACTTGGTGCCCACATCCCACTCCAACATGGTCCCCAAGAAACATCAACCTCGTTTTCTTATTATTATCACAAGGATTTTTATCATTGGCTTTGGGAATGAGTGGAGTGTCAACAGTGATACATATTAGATGTAAACATTTCCCTGTTATGAATATCTCATTTTTGGCATAAACTGGTTTGCTTTTGATTCTCAGACTCCTTTTCACTTGAGATTGCCATGACTTTCAGTCTCTTTTCCTTCTCTGCCACCTCATCACCTCTCTTCTTACTCTCTCCTAACTCCACAAAAATGTTCTAATTTTAGTCACTGTATGAATGAGATTATCTTTGGCAGACAGGACATCATGGCCAGATTTGTTTGTTTCACAGTTCCAAAGCCAAGGCCTGTAGTTCTCTATGTTTAAAAATGATGAAGCACTCTTGTCAATGTGGATGGAATCTAAAAAAGTACTCTGGGGAGCAGGGCCACATTATTCATCTGACAAGTTTGGTATCCAAGCAAAAGACACTTGACCCTGGAAATATTTCAAGAACCACAAGATGATAGTCATGTCTAGTGGGTACCCTGCTCATAGGATCCCCTTGCTGTGTCCCCTTGATTAAACTAAAACATTAGGAAGAAAATGCAAGAATGAACCATTTTTGAGTACTAATAAATGCTTGTCCTTGGTCAAGTGCAGAAAGCAGAATTTAGCATAATGCTGACCTCTAGATTCTTAACTACCAAAAAGTTTAAGAAGGCTAAGGCTAACAGGTCAAGAAGTGAGCTATAACCTTTTTGAAAAACTGATAATAACAGTGGGAAAGGAATAACAGAATATAATATGATTTGCAGAAGAACGATAAATAGTATTTTTATTGAAACCCCATCATGGTAGAGAAACAAGTGGAAAATACCAAGAAGAAAATGAAGAAGCGTGGCTGGTTGGTGAAGGAGACCACTGAGGGCCGAAAAAGAAGTTTACGTTGGAATTGAGGGCAAAGGAGAGGCAGTAGTTTGAGAGAAAACAGAAGTAGGGCTGGTGAGATAAAGAAGGAGCCCATGCTCAAGCCTAGCCCTCCCATTGCATCTTCCCCCAGCTCTCCTGCCTTCAGAAACACTTTGGTTCTCAAATTCGCTGTGTTGATTCACACCTCCAAGTTCTCTCTGTCTGCAGTGCTGCTCTGTTCTCCTGGTGGACTTCTACCCATCCTTTCCAGCTTCGTCACTCTGTCACTTTTTCTGATCATCTCTCCTTCAACACTCAGCTATCAAAGAAATTTTGTAGTTTATTCTTACACTTAGATCTGTGATCTATTTTGAGTTAATTTTTTATATGCTGTGAATTTCATTCTTTTATATGTAGTTATTCAGCTGTCCCAGTACTTTTTTAAAATGCTATTCTTTTTACATTGAATTTCTTTGGCATTCTTGTCAAAAATTCATTGACCATAAATGTAAGAATTTGTTTCTAGACTCTCAATTCTATTCCATTGATCTATATTTCTGTCATTATGCTACTACCACACCGTCCTGATTACTATAACTTTGTAGTAAGTTTTGAAATTAGGAACTGTGGTCCTTTAACTTTGTTCTTCTTTTTCAAGATTGTTTTGGCTATTGTGGGTCTCTTGCATTTCCATATGAATTTTAAGATCATCTTATTTACTTCTGCAAAAGACCCAGGTGAGATTTTGATAGAGATTGTATTGAATCTGTAGATTGTGTTGGGGAGTATTGCCATCTTAACAATACCGTCTTCCAATCCATGAACATGGGTGTCTTTCCATGTCAGATTTTGTTCAGTTTTTTTCAACATTTTGTAGTTTTCAGCATACAAGTCTTGCATTTCTTTTGTTCAATTTATTCCTGAGAAATTCTGTTTGATGCTATTGTAAATAATATCATCCTCTTAATTTCATTTTTGAAATTTGGTTACCTTTATTTATTTTTCTTGCCTAATTGCCCTAGTTAGAACCTCTAGTACAATGTTAAATAGAAGTGGTGAGTGTAGACATCCTACTCTGTTCCTGATCTTAGAGGGAAAGCATCTAATCTTTCACCATTAAGTATGATGTTAACTATGGGATTTTCATCGATGTCCTTTATCAGGCTAAGAAGCCTCCTTCTAATCCTAGTTTGTTGAGCATTTTTATCAGCACCACCTTTTTTTATAAATAACATTTTATTGAAACACAGCTATGCTCATATGTTTACATATCATCTATGACTATGTGTTATGGATTGAATTGTGTCCCCCAAAAGTATGTATCAATTTGACTAGACCATGATTCCCAGTATCGTGTGGTTGTTCTCCATTTTGTGATCTGATGTGATTATCCTATGTGTTGCAGCTCCTAACCTCTATGTTGTTAATGAGGCAGGATTAGAGGCAGTTATGTTAATGAGGCAGGACTCAATCTACAAGATTAGGTTGTATCTTGAATCAATCTCTTTTGAGATATAAAAGAGAGAATCAAGCAGAGAGTACAGGGACCTTACACCACCAAGAAAGAAGTGCTGGGAGTGGAGTGCACTCTTTGGTCCCTGTGCTGAAAAGCTCCTAGCTCAGGGGAGATTGATGAGAAGGACCTTCCCCCAGAACTGACAGAGAAAGAGAGCCTTCTCCTGAAGCTGTGCCATGAATTTGGACTCCTAGCCTCTCAGAGTGTGAAAGAATCAATATATGTTTGTTAAAACTACCCAATTGTGGTATTTCTGTTATAGCAACACTAGATAACTAAGACACTGTGTTTGTACTGTAACAGCAGAGTCGAGTAGTTGCAACAGGGATGGTATGACCCCCAAAGTTGAAAATATTTACTAGGTGACCCTTTATAGGAAAAATTTAGTGAATACTGGTTTAGGAAAAAAGAAAGAGGAATGCCTACTGGGGAGAGAGCGTCAGTAAAGAGCATCCTTTATAATGGAAAGCTCTGGAGTGGGACCAGATTATGGAGGTTGAAAAAGCCTGACAAAAAAGAGAGAGATAAATGAGCATCACAGGACTTTCAGAAGTCTGTGGCCTTTAAGACAGTGATGTCAGGAATATATAAGGTAAGGAGAAGCTTGAAGAAAACAGTAGCCACAGGAGAATGTGGGAAAAAATTCCAGAGGAGCTGATAAAGGCGTGAACTGGAAAGGGAAGGGGAGATTTTCCAAGGAGCCCTTCAAGCGGGTGTTGGCAAAGGGCACTAGTTGAGGAGTTAAGAGCTCTGGTTTTGAGTCTTGGCTCAGCCTCTACCTTGGGTAAAGGGAGGGAGTTGAAGTCCATAACTGTGAAGGTCTCTTCCACTGCAAAACCTAGTAAGCAAGTTGCTGTCAAGTCAGTTTCCACTCATGGTGACCCCATGTGTATCAGAGTAGAACTGTACCGTATAGGGCTCTCAATGGCTGATTTTTTGGAAGTAGATCACCAGGCTTTTCTTCTGAGGCACCTCTGGGTGGACTTGTACCTCCAATCTTTCAGTTAGCAACCAAGTACATTAACTGTTTGCACCACCCAGGAACTCCTCTTCCACTTCTACTTTCCACAATTTTGTACTTTAATTTCAAGGAAAATCAGTAAGAATGTGTCCTACTTTTCCCTTTTATACTGCCCCAAAAGGCAGGTTTGACATTCTTCCTTTCATCTTCATTTTAATACCAGTATGCCTCAAAAAGTCCCTTTCAGCTATTCTACAGGTTTGGTCATAAATGCTGCGCATGTGTTGACACAACAGTTCTCAAACTTAAGTATACATCAAAATCAACTGGGAGGCTTGCTGAAACGCAGATTGCTGGAGCCACCCCCAATCTCTGACTCAGTCGGTCTGGAGCTGGGCCCAGGAATGTGCATCTCTAATAAGTCCCCAGATATCACCGATGCTGCTGGTCTGGGGACAACATGGTGAGAACCATTGGGCTGAGGCACTCTTCCTTCTTTTCTATCCTACTGTTAAGTATGACAGTTGCATTTTCTCTCTCCCTGTCCTTTGCTGTCTAGTCACATCTTCACTCACCAACATGCCCTTCCATGTATATGGGACTCCTACAACTCTCCTTGAAGTTCATCCAGACCAAGATATTGGCAGAGGACCCTAGAGCTATAGCACCTCTTGACACTTATTTTCAACATAACCCTGGGGAAATCACTTACACATTGTTTACTGTTTGGGAAATGAGGGTAATTCAACAACACAGGATGCTATGAGCATTGATCATCGAGAGTTTGCCAAGTGCTCTAGAGGGCATTGGATGAAAGATGGCTATAAGAATGGCAGAGGGCTGAAATGTGAAAAACCTTGATTGAAGAGTGTGCATGGGGTAAGAAAATGGACTCATAAAATCCCTTCTGACAAACATGTAAGGTACAAGATTGGGATTTACAGCTATTTGGGGACAGAAATTACATACTTCTGCTCTGAGGCATTAACTATATATATTTCAAAAACACCCTTAAAAAACTTTTTATATTTTCCAACAATGGATCGAAAAGAAGCCGGCTTCTCCTCATTTAGAACTGGCTGCTTTTCCAAGCTGCTGGCTGGGTTCGCGCCCCAGGGCTCCTACATTTTAGCTTGTCTGGAGCTCACCATGGCCAACAGACACATCCTAGCTCTTAACTCTTTACCTTGCTTGGCTCTGGCATCCCACCGCTAGCATCTCCGCTTGTGGTGTTTCTCAGTTTTATTCCAGTTCAAAAGATGCCTAAGAAAGGTGAGCACCAGCCTAGTTTTCTGTTCTCCATGCTGGCTTCTTGGCTGGTAAATAATGCCACTGTTGGAATTATCAAGTTGTTGTTGAGAATTGCATAATGGAACTCTTCATTTTCCTTCTTCTGTCTCACAACCATGTTTTTCTCCCAGCTTGTCTTAATCCAAAATAAAAAGTTCACAAATTCCACTTGAGAATCTGGGAGATTCTCAGATTCAACAGTCAAAGAAGGTCGTGTACATACTGGATAATAGTTACCCTATTAAGCACCTTATATGCATTTTTTCACCTATTTTTTAAACTCTAGGAGGAACAAGCAGATACTAATGTTGCCTCCATTTTACAGAAGAGAAAACCAAGGTGCAGGGTGGGTAAGCCACATACCCTTAGATACATAACTAGTGCTAAACAGAGCCATTACACTACTGTCTTAGTCATCTAGTGCTGCTATAACAGAAATACCACAAGTGGATAGCTTTATCAAACAGAAATTTACTCTCTCACAGTCTAGTAGGCTAGCAATCCGAATTCAGGGTACCAGCTCCAGGGGAAGGCTTTCTCTTTCTGTCAACTCTGAGGGAAAGTCCTTGTCATCAATCTTCCCTTGGTCTAGGAGCTTCTCTGCACAGGAACCTCAGGTCCAAGGGAAGCGCTCTGCTCCTGAAGTTGCTTTCTTGGTGGTATGAGGTCCCCCAACTCTCTGCTTACTTCCCTTTAACTCTTATAAGATAAAATGTAGTGCAGGCCATACCCTCGGGAAACTCCCTTTACATTGGATCAGTGATGCAGCCTAAGCAAGGGTGTTGCTGCCTACCCTAGTTCTCTTTAACTTAGTCTAATCTTGCCTCATTACCCACAGGCAGAGATTAGGATTTACAACACATAGGAAAATTACAATCACAAAATGGAGGACAACCACACAATACTGGGAATCATGGCCTAACCGAGTTGACGCATATTTTTGGGGTACATAATACAATTTATGACAACCACCCTAGTGGGAAAAAGAATGATGATGATAGCTAGGTAGGCAGGTAGATAGATAAATAATGATAGACAGACTGACTTCAAACCCTATAATTAAAGGTTTTGTGTGCCAAGTGCCATCAAAGTGGCTGACATTCAGAAAGAAACTCAGGTAGGGCCTGGCTCTGTACTTCCTGGCTCTTGCTATATTTCCTGTCACAGGCTTCATCCTCCATCAGCTACTAAACTATTACTCCAAGAGGGCAGCAGTTATACTTTGTCACCACTGTGTCCCCATGGTCTAGTTCTGTATCGGGCAGACAGTAAGAGCAAGAAGATATTTAGTGATTGACAGACAAACCAGAATACCCTATAAAGAAGAGAGAATCTCTTACTTCTCCTGACCAGTTGTCTAACTGTGCTACAAAGACCTACATAGGCTCATGGATCAGTCAGGTTCAGTGGGAATTCACACCAATTATCTGTGTAGATTTTTTAAAATATGAATAGTTAACTAAATATAAAGTTGATATTTCGGCATCTGAAAGAACAATAAACGAACTCTATGGTATCACAGAAGTAACAGCCTGCAGGAAGGAGCACACCTACGTGCTTAACTGGCTGGGATGATTTTGATAGGAACAAGAAACCAGCAAGAAATAAATAGGAAGTAACAAGTGCCTCCTCCCTCCTCCAGCATTGCAATCTCCTTCTACTGTCCTCTATTGGGAGCCGACCATGGAACCATCTGGCAAAACAAAATTGTGTTTTCAGAGTCCCAGCTCCAACATCACAAGATACATAGGAGGGTGGTTTTGGAGACAGAGAGGCAATAGCTTAATATTTGGAACAGGTAGTTATAGTGGTGGTTAGGGAATGAACGCTTTTTACTTTTGCTAAAACAAAGAGTGAATTAGGGTATTTCTCTTATCCTATAATTGTCAATTAACGTCTTTTCCTTCCCCTTCACTGTCCCTTCCCAGTGGTGACTCAGAAGCAACTATTCTTTAATATTTACCAGGCAAACCGTACAGAGATTGGCTGTTTCCATCCAAACTTGTTGCAAACAATTCTAGGAGCTGCCAGAGGAAACCATGGAGCCTCGAGTTATGAATAAGCTCTTTTTCAGGAATGGCTAACTGAGACGAATTTAAGCACTTGCCTCCTAATTGAAGCATGTTTTTTCTTACAACATCACAACTCTTTTGTAAAAAAAATAAGTACTGAGTACTTAAGTAATGTAGAATCTAACAACAACAACAACAAATACTATTTGACTAGACTCTTGATGACTTTCCAAATTGGAGCAATATATAAGTGGGTAAATTATAGACACCTCTTGCATGGAGCCACCCTCACCCAGTAGAAGATACAAGTCTTCACTAATGGCTTCTGGAACTTGAATCCCTGAGTGCAGGGTTTTGTGCATGTAGGTTTTTCACTTTGTTCTACAAAAGGTTTCTGGGTTTTGTTTTTTTGTTTTCCCTCATTCCTGCCTCTCTCCTCAATCAAAGCTAGGCACCAAAAAAGCAATGAGTCTTCTATGTCATTTTGCTTTTGTTTAAAACTAAACAACCTCTCAAGCCCTGAAAAATACAGCCCTTCTAGCATTTGCTCTTTGCTTCATTCTATCCATTCTTTTTATTTCTGTCTCTTGCATTTTTTGCTAGGGTCACAAGATGTTTTCTGTCATGCTCTTCCCAGCCTCATTACTGGGTGCCCAGCCTATGTTTTTGACCTGCTTTTCTTCCATAAATCATTGTACTTTTGGGCTGTAAATTCCACCATTTGCATGGGATAGAGTAAGGCTGAAACTTCATAAAGGCAAAAGTCCAAGAAGAAAATTTACCTTGGATAGCTTTTTATCACTGAAAGGGAAGTCTTGGCCCAATGAGCCTGGATTCTTCTAGAATAGAAATACATGTGCAAGATGCTATTTATATGAGACATTTTCTAAAATTATCAAAATGGATTGTAGGAGCTTTCCTTTTTTATAATGCAATGCCAATTTAAGCAATAAAATATGGAGTGTTGTCACACGGAGGTACACAATATACAGTCATGATTGGGAGCTGTCTCTGCTTCCATGGTGTGATCTGAATGGTGATGGAATGGGGAAGGGGGTGTTCCCCACAGGACTGTTGGGCAGAACAAAACATTTTGTCCACTGTACCTACCAAATAAAAAACCAGATTCCATTGAGTTGATTCTAACTCATGGCTACCCATGTGTGCCTCAGTAGAAATGTTCTCCATAGCTTTTTCAGTGGCTGATTTTTTGGAAGCAGATCACCAGATCTTTCTTTCAAGGTGCCTCTGGGTGGACTTGAACCTCCAACCTTTCGGATAGCAGCAGAACACATTAGCTGTTTGTACCACCCAGGGACTCCACCTATCAAATAGACAAGGTTTTTTTTTAATGATGAAACTCAGTGCTGGTAAGGGTGTATTAGGACAGATACACTCTTGAACTTCTAATTGAAGTACATTACAATGGTTCTGAAAAATAATTTGGAACTATGTATCAAGAGACTTAGAGTGTTAACATTCTTTGTCCCAATAACTCCAATTGCATGTATCTATCCTAGGAAACAATCAGAAATGCTATTAAAGTTTATGTAAAAGAACATTCATGAAGTGTGACTCATAAGAGTGAAAACTTGTTGTTTGCCATTGAGTCAATTCCAACTCATAGTAACCCTATGTGACAGAGTAGAACTGCCCCATAGGGTTTCCTAGACTGTAATCTTTATGGAAGCAGATCACCAAGTCTTTCTTCCCACAGAGCAGCTGGTGGATATGAACTGTCAATCTTTTAGTTAGCTGCAGAGCTCTTAACCATTGCACTACCAGGGCTCCTTAGTGAAAGCTAATAACCTAAATACAGAAAAAGTCAGATAAACCATGGCCCATTCAAGTGAAGAAATACTATTTGGTACTTAGAAATCATGTTATTGAGGAAAAGGTAGTAACATGAGAAGGAGCTAGTGATGTAATAATATATAAAAAGCAGCAAGACACAGAACTGTATATGTAGTTTGAACCTGATATTGCAAAAATGAAATGACATATTTGGTATATATATGTGAAATATTATATGAAATATATATATATACCAAATATTTGGTAGGTTTCAGGTGGGCTTTACTCTCTTATTCTCTTGTTAGACCCCCCCATAATTTCCAATTGCTTTTTTAAATTTTATTGTGAAAAAATATATATAACAAAAAGCTTGTTATTTTTAACCATATTTAAGTTTAGAATTCAGTGACGTTAATTACTTCTACTGTGTTATGCTACCATCGCTACTACCCATTTCCAAAAGCTTTACATCACCCCACATGGAAACTCAGTTCCCCTTCAGCAATAACTCCCATTCCCTCTTTCTCCCAGTCTTTGATAGCCACTAATATCAAATTGTTTTTAAATGAGAAAATGTTTCTTTTTAGAAACTTATCCAAATTATTTGGTGGTAGAAAATTATATCTATCACGTTCTTAAAGAGTACGATCGTAGTTGGGTTAGCAAGAGCAATTCTCACAATCTGTTTTCCATTTCTTTTCTTGCACATAAAGTCCACTGCATTGTGAACTTTAAAAAAGTCTCCAAGTTTTTCTAGGCTGATAGATTATGATGGAATAAAGTTCCAGTGTCAGCAGCTAGGACAGCCTGCTGGGAGTTAGCTGTAAGTTGGGCAGTGCTGAGATATACCTCAGAAATGTTTGAAAACTCTGGCAAAGGATTGATTTCATTTTTGGAATTTAAGGAGCAAATTATGTGTAATAATACAACATGTTCCTTTTGATGGAAATAACTTTAAAAAAATGTAAAAGTTATTATGTTTTCTCTCAAGTCTTCTAGAGTAAATTGGCTATTTGGAGCTTTTATCAACTCTCTTTTTCTTTCTACCCAGCAAATGTGGGCTGATGGGGTGGATGAGAAGAAGGAACTATTTTCTGAGAATTTGCTTAACTGTATTATAACTTAGATGTGAGGTACTGTGTTACTGGGTGGGGTACTTTACTTTTCCAGAGTTCTTTCATACACATCATCTTATTTGATCATCAAAACAAACCCATGAGGTAAAAATTAAGTACAGATAGATGAGGTCATTTGCCCAAAGAATCTATTTCTTTCTGCCCTAATCCTGCAAAGACATTTGACCCATTGTTGCTCAGTTCCTGGACCAGTCAGAACCTAGTGTTATTTTCAAGCCTACTCCCAAGGATTAAAAAAAAAGAAGAAGAAAACAAACTCATTGTCGCAAAGTCAATGCTGACTATAGCGTTTCCGAGGAGCGACTAGTGGATTCAAACTGCCGACCTTTTGGTTACCAGCCAAGTTCTTGACCATACTATGCCACCAAGGCTTCAGACTAAGCTTATTATCCAATATTCCTGATGTGAGTGTCCAAAGAACTGAAGCCTTCTTCCGTGACCCACACTGCATGCTCCTCCTACCACCAGAACAACTGGCTCCTGATTGTGCTGTGGGTTCCACCTGAGATCTGGACCCCAATACTCCTGTGACTTTCATAGACTACCTAACCCCATACTGCTCCCCTTGCCTGAGGACTAAACTGCACCCCAGTTGGCTTGGAGTGCCCCAGCTCTGGCCCCTACCCCACCTACCTCACATACTCATACACACCATCACCACCACCGCTTGCCAGCTCCATTAATTAAGACTCTGGATTGTTTGGACACCGAGTCTCCACAGGTTGTCACAAGGTCATAAATCCACTTAGTTGCCAGAGGAAAACAGAAATCTAGACATGTCTCTAGATTCTTTCAAACTTTTCTTCCCTCCCTTCCTTCTTTTCTTCATTTTTTCCTTCTTGGTCATCATTTTGATGTTCTTGGGCCTCAGGTGCTGAAGGTTTAATCAGTTAAACAACTCAGCTCATGGTACATTGTCATCATTTGTCCGTGAAAGGTCCCTCCATTGTCTTATTTATGGATTGGTCCAGTTTTATTCCCAAAACCACTCCCTTTGTCATCCCCACAAGGCAATTATGACATGTTTAATGCATATCTTTTTTGTTTATAAGTGGTTAAACAAGATATAAATTGTTGTTCTGTGTGCATATATTTTTAATTGGCATGATCAGTTTGGCATTGTAGATCTCATTCTGTTTCCTGCTTTTTTCACTCAACCTTGTTTTTATGATCCATTCATGTAGCTAAGTGTTCATCAAATCCAGTGCTTCTAACTGCGGCATCCATGGGAGTAGATCTATAACATTTTTCTCTTTCACACTGACCACTGCCTGCCAAGGGAAGCAGACACAATTAGCACCTGCTCTGTGTGTACTGCTATAAAGCATGGGCTCTCCAAGCAAGACTGCACAAGTATGCAAAAGTTCCATTCTTAAAATGCCACCAGACTACCACTGCCAGTTACTGTTAAGTGGAGCAGACTCATAGCAACCTCATGTGTGTCAGTGGAACTGTGCTCCATAGGGTTTTCAATGGCTGATCTTCCAGACATAGGTTGCCAGGCTTTTCTTCTGAAGTACCTCTGGTTGACTCAAGCTTCCAGCCTTTTGGTTAGCAGCCAAGTGTGTTAACCATTTGCACCAGCCAGGGAACTTCACCACCAGACTACATGGCCCTAAATTCGTCCTGCCTACCAATCCCTACTAAGAACAGTCTAGTGTAAGATGTTGCCAGATGACACACCAGGCCCTTCCTTGCTCTGTGTTTTTTTTTTTTAATTGTGCTTTAAGTGAAAGTTTACAAAGTCTTTCATACAAAAACTTATACACACCTTGCTATATAACCTTAGCTGCCCTCCCCCTAATGTGACAATACACTCCTCCTCTCCTTCCTTTATTCCCTGTGTCCATTCAACTAGCTCCTGCCCTCCTCTGCCTTTTCATCTCACTTCCAGACAGGAGCTGCTCACATAGTCCCATATGTCTACCTGAGCCAAGAAGCTCACTCCTCATCACTATCATTTTCTGTCTTACAGTCCAGTCCAAACCCTGTCTGAAGAGTTGGCTTCAGGCATGGTTCCAGTCTTGAGCTAACAGAGGGTCCAGGGGTCATGACCTCTGGGGTCCGTCCAGTCCTAGTCAGACCGTTAAGTCTGGTATTTTATACAAGAATTTGAGGTCGGCATCCCACTGTTCTCCCACTCTATCAGGAATTCTCTGTTATGTTCCCTGTCAGGGCAGTCATTGGTGGTAGCTGGGCACCATCTAGTTCTTCCAGTCTCGGGCTGATGTAGTCTCTGGTATATGTGCTCCTTTCTGTCTCTTTTGCTCACAATTTTTTTTTTTCTGTCTCTTTTGCTCATAATTACCTTGTGTCTTTGGTATTCTTCATTCTCCTTTACTCCAGGTGGATTGTGACCAATGGATACAACTTAGGTGGCCACTTGCTAGCGTTTAAGACCCCAGATGCTCTGTGTGAGTTTTTAACAGGGCTCAGCAAACCTTTTCTGCAAGGAGCTTTGAAAGCCACACAGTCTGTTGCAGCTATTTAACTCTGCTGTTTTAGCACAAAAGCAAACATAAACTGTAAACAAATAAACATGAACGCATTTCAATAAAACTTTGCTTACAAAAAGAGGCAGAGAGCAGGATTTGGCCATGGGCCATAGTTTGCCAACCCCTGGTTTACAACACCTCGTCTCATGGAAGAGAAATGAAAGTGATTAATTCTGGGAATCCTAGTTGTCTTACCTCCATATCACTTGCCTCAATCTATTAACCTGCCTACTGGTGAGAAGCTGAGGTTATAAAACTCTCTTCTGCATGCTTTCTCTTGTTGTCCACCTCCAAGCACAGATACAACAAAGTCTTTGGTGCTTGGCCCATAGTACACATTCAATAAAAACTGTTGAATGGAAAAAAAAAAAAGTCTATGCAAACATTTAAATTTGGCTGCAAAGGCCACCAAAGACCAACCTCCTCACACCAGGGGATGTCAAGCTTACTTTAAGAAGGAAGAAATTTGCTGCCAGCATGTTTTCTGCATCGTCTGAGAAACACTCTGCTCCTTGAGGCAGCCTCTCGTACTAAGCCACTAGGGAATACCTACTGAAAAGCATTTCTTAGTCTGAACAAAATGTTTTCTACTATCCGTTCATGAAGCCATCATTTCTCCTCCCTTCTCAGTGCCCAAGCATCATATCTTTATTGACACTCCAGGGTCCAGGGTTGCTGAATAATGCTTTCGGAGATATCCCCCACATAAAAAAATAATGGGCTCCAAATCACAGCTGCTCCCCAGCAACCAGGAGAAAGGCAGTTGAAATTCTAGGAACACACACTTGACCTAGATAAAGGACAGTAGCTGCTGGATGAATTTCTCTGCTAACTTCTTAAACTGACAGTAGAACGTCAGGAATTTCTACTTGGTGGAGAAGGCTCCCGGGGAAGAGGGTGGTCACTCCTTACAATTTGGGTGGTTATGGCTAAGGAAGCCAGTTCTAGCAGGTCAGGGGTCCTGGGAAAACTCTTGGACAGGTTTTGTTCCAGGACCAGAGAGACTAGATATAGCCCCAGACAAAGGGTAAAGTAGGTTTTTCTTAAATTGCACTAACTGAATTAAGCCACTTTAATCCCCTTTCCAGCACAAAGTGTTCAAAGAAGAAAGGAAGGAAGAAGAAGAAGAGAGATGGGAGTGGTGGGATATAGGGAAGAGAAAATCTAAATTTAAACCAAGAAGATAAGTCTGTTCTATGAATTTTCATATCCAATTTACTCATTCCACAAATATTCATTTTGATTAATATTTTTAAAAATTGGAACTGTAATACATACACATGGTCAAAAATCTCAAATAGGGAAAAATAATGAAAAGAAAGCCTTCCCCTTACCTAGGAGCCTCAGCGAAACACTAATGTATTCTTCCAGAAATATTCACCAAATTGACAAGCACACACACACACACACACACACACACACACACATAAAATTCCTCAAAAGATGCACATGGTTCAACATCTCGTTTTTTTCACTTCCTTTCATATCTTGGATTTAAATCTTCCAATTTACTCTCTGTTTTCTATTTGTTCTGTCTTTTTTGTGTTGCTTTTTCTCTTCTTTTTGCCTTCTTCTGGATTAATCAAGTTTTGGTGTTGTTGGGTTTGGTTTTTTGGTTTTGTTTTTACCATTTAATCCCCCTCCCCATTAGTCTGTTAGTTATGTAATCTTTTGCTCTTTATTTTTTAGGAATCTCTCTATAGATACAAGATATATCCTTGCATTGCTAGATGTGGTATTCAGAATAATGGCTTCACAAAGATTGTTTTAGTTGTTGTCAAGTCAGCTCTGACTCATGGCAACCTTATGTATAACAGAAAGAAACGCTGCCTGATGCTGTGCCATCTTCATGGCCATTGGTATGTTTGAGCCATTGTTGTGGGTATTGTGTCAGCCTATCTCATTGAGGGTCCTCCCCTCCTTTTACCTGACCCTCTACTTTGCTAACATGCTATCCTTTTCCAGCAATTAGTCTTTCCTGATAATGTACCCAAAGTAAGAAAGCCGAAGTCTCGCCATCCTCACTTCCAAGGAGAGCTCTGGTTGTATTTCTTCTAAGACTGATTTGTTCATTCTTCTGGCAGTCCAGTATATTCAATATTCTTCACCAACACTACAATTTGAATGCATCGGTTCTTCTTTATTCTTTCTTCATTGTCCAGTTATCCCATGCATATGAGGCAATTGATAAGACCATGGCTTGGGCTGGATGCACCTTAGTCATCAAAGTGACATCTTTACTTTTTAACACTTAAAAGAGGTCTTTTGCAGCAAATTTGCCCACAATGATTCCCTCATTCTAATTCTCAGAATCTGTAAGTATATTACCTTACATGGCAAAGGGACTTTACAAATGTGATTATATTAAGGGCTTTGAGATGTGGAAGGAGCCCTGGTGGCACAGTAGTTAAAGCAATCAACTGCTAACCGAAAGGTCAGGGGTTGGAAACCACCAGCCACTCCTCGGGGGAAAGATGTGGCAGCCTGCTTCGGTAGAGATTTACAGCCTTGGAAACCCTCTGGGGCCACTATGAGTCAGATGAGTTGGATGACTCTATGACAGCAGGTTGGGTTGAGATGGAGTAGCTGGGATTATCCAGGTGTGCTCAATTAAACTGAATGAGTCCTTAAAAGCAGAAAACCTTTCCCAGTTATGGGCAGGTAGAGATATGACAATGGAAGAATGGTCAGAGAGATGCAAGGTTACTGACTTTGATGATGGAGGAAAAGACTGCTGCAAGCCAAGGAATGTAGGCAGCTTCCAGAATCTAGAAAAGAGAAGGAAACAGTTCTCCCTACAGCCTCTAGGAAAGAACACAGCCCTGCTGACGTCTGGATTTTAGCCTAGTGAGACCCATATGAGATTTTGACCTTCAGAAATTTAAGATAATACATTTGTGTTACTTTAAACCCCTAAACGTATAATAATTTATTACAGCCATAGTAAAAACAAATAGATTCTGCTAGCACAACGATTACGCACTTGGCTGCTAACTAAAAGCTCTGTGGTTCGAACCCACCAGTGGCTCTGCAGGACAAAAGACCCAGCGATCTGCTCCTGTAATGGGAAAACTCCATGGGACAGTTCTACTCTCTCATATAGGGTTTCTATGAGTCAGAATAGACTCCATGGCACACAGCAACCATCTGGAAGTGGAGTGCTGCTGTAACAAATACCTAAAAAATGTGGATGTGACCTTGGAATGAGGCACTGGGCAGAAGCTGGAAGAATTTTAAGGAGTATGATAGGAAGTCGATAGATGAGTGTCTAAAATAGTTACTTTTGGCTTTTCCCAGACTTTTTAGGAGCCATAGAGATACTTTAATTCCTTTTATCCCATCCCATATTTTATAATCCTTTTGTCATGTATTTTAATTCTGTATAAACTTTAAACATCACATGACATTATTCATTATTATTACTATATAGTCAGTACTATTTTTGTTTGGATTCCCTGGGTGGTGCAAACAGTGTACTTGGCTGCTTGCTAACTGAAAGTTGGAGGTTCAAGTCCACCCAGAGAAATCTTGGAAGAAAGGCCTGGTTATCTACTTTTGAAAAATCATTCATTGAAACACCTATGAAGCACAGTTCTACTCTGACACACATGGGGTCACCATGAGTAGGGCTCAACGGCAACTGGCAATTATTTTTATTTATCCTTGCTGTATTTTGGGGCTGTCAAACAGGACTTTTTCCTTCTGTCTGAAGAACTCCATTAAGTATTTCTTTTAGTGTATGTCTACTGGCAACAGATCATTCAGTTTTCGTTTGTCTGAGAGCATCTGTATTTCACCTTTGTCTTTGATGGGCAGTATCATCAGATGTAGACTTCTGTATTGGCAGCTATTTTCTTTCAGTGCCCTAAGGATTTGTTTTTCTTCATGGCTTTCAGCTTCCTTTATTTCTGTTGAAAAGTTAGTTGTCTTATTGTTGCTCATTTGAAGTAATATGTCTTTTTTTTTTTTTTTTCATTGTCTGTTTTAAGATTCCCTCTCCATCTCTGGTTTTTAACTTTTACTATATTGTGGTTAAATGTAATTTGCTTCTTTTTTGTCCTGCTTGGGATTTGTAGCACTTTTTGAAGTTTGGGAAAGCCTTGGCCATTATTTCTTCAAATATTTCTTCCATCCCCTTTGTCTTCCTTCTCCCTTCCTAAGACCAATTGTAGTTTTCATTGTGCTCCATATATCTCATACACACTTTTCTATATTTTCCGTCCTTATTCTCTCTGTGATTTAGTCTGGTTATTTCTATTGACCTGTCTTGCAGATCACTAATCCTCTCTTCAGGTATGCCTAATCTGATCAGTATTTTCCAGTTCTACTGTAGAGGGTTGCTTGGCAGAGTACAGGGTCAGAGTACAGAGTACAGGGTCAGTGGAAAAGAGGAAGACCCTCAACGAGGTGGATTGACACGGTGGCTGCAACAATGAGCTCAAGCACAGCAACTATTGTGAGGATGGCACAGGACTGGGCAGTGTTTCGTTCTGTTGTGCATAGGGTCGCTATGAGACGGAACTGACTCAACAGCACCTAACAACAACAACAACTGTAGAGGGTTGGCGAAAAAGAGGAAGACTCTCAACGAGATGGATCGACACACTGGCTGCAACAATGGGCTCAAAAGAAACGATTGTGAGAATGGCCCATGACTGGCAGTGTTTTGTTCTGCTGTACATAGGGTCACTATGAGTCAGAACCGACTTGATGGTACCTAACAAAAACAGCAACACTGTACTTTTTAATTTGATTTTTTTTAATAGAGCCCCAGTCCCTGGTCAAATTCTCTATCTTGTCATTTATTTTCTTGAACATATTAATCACAGCTATTTTAAAGTCCATGTCTGATGGCCTGATTTTTTCAATATTTGGACTGTGGGTCTGTTTGTCAGGTTCCCCCCACCCCTAGTGATTTTTGGTCATTTAGTATATTCTCTTGTTCTCCGTGGTAAGGAGAATTCTGGCTGTAGTTCCTCCAAGACAGATTTGTTCATTCTTATAGCAGTCCATGGTATATTCAACTTTCCCCATCAATACCGTAATTCAAATGTGTCGATTCTTCTGTAGAATGCTCTTTAGAAGCGAGGATATAGAAACCTTGTCTCATTTACTTTGGACACGTTATTAGGAAGGACCAATCCCTGGACAAATACATCATGCTTGGTAGAGTACAGGGTCAGCGAAAACAGGAAGACCCTCAATGAGATGGATTGACACAGTGGCTACAATGATGGGCTCAAACAGAACAGGGATTGTGAGGATGGTGTAGAACTGGGCAACATTTTCTTCTGTTATACATGAGTTCGCTATGAGTTGGAGTTCACTTGATGGCACCTAAGAACAACAACAGTGCCTGGTAATTTTGTTTTTGAGTGCTAGGCATTGTGAGGGAGAAGTAATGAGATACGCTGCTGGGGAGGCAGACACGGTTCAAATCTTAATAGACCATGGAAAGAAGCAACTGATGGGCTATACAGGAGAGTAACAGTGGCCATATTTTCATTTAGAACCATTACTGTGGCTGCAAAATAGATTAGGAAAAGGTGTTCGGCCTCTTGAATAATCAGGGAAAAGCAAATTACAACCACAATGAGATACCGATATATACTCACCAGTTTAACTAAATTTTAAAAGTCTGATAATATTAAATGTTGGTGATAATTTGAAATAGCTGAAAATCTTACATACAGCAAAGGGAGAGGTATAACCACTTTGTAAATTGCTACACCACTTTGGAAAACATGTGTTCTTATATAGCAAAGCTAAAGATATATACATATCCTAAAAAATGAGCCAGCAATTCTAGATCTACATGTCCTGGAACTCACAGTCAGGTGAACCAGGCTACCTGTACAGGAATGTCCTTGACAGGATTTTTCATCATAGCCCAAAGTTGGAAACAATGCAAATGTCTGTAGCTGAAGGAATGAATAAATTATGATGTGTTCCGTGCAACGGTGGTTATGAACATGTTGTCTACAGACCCCACGTTCTAAACTATTTTTATAATAATACTTAAGACTTTATTTGCCTTTTTCACTATGCTAACATTTGCACTAGTAGTGCAAAAGTAATGGTGAGTGTATTGGCTATCTGTTGCTGCATAACATATTGCCCCAAACTTAACAGGTAAAAAAAAATCAAACACGTATTATCTCACAGAGTTTCTGAGGGTCAGGATTCCAGGAGCAACTTAGCTGCATAGTTCAGGTTTTGGCTCAGAGTCTGTCAGAAGGATACAGTTAAGATATTGGCCAGGGCCGGAATCACCCAAAACCTTGACAGCTGCAGGACCCACTTCCAAACTCACTCACATGGCTGTTGCCAAGAGGCTTTAGTTTCTTACCATGGGGGCCTCTCCAAAAAACAGCTCACAACTTGGCAAATAACTATTCTCCAGAGCAAGTTATCCAGCAGAGAGAAAGAGAGCAACCAAGACAGAAGCCAAAAGGTCCAACTTGGAATAATGTGAGAGGGGGCTAAAGAGGGAATGAACATCAGAAGGCGAAGTTTAGGCGAGGTTTATCAAGGGCCATCTTGGAACCTGGCTACTAAAAAAAAAAAAAAAAAATTTTTTTTTTTTTTTTATTACAGTGGGTAAACTCAAGGCGGTAATGTACTAGTACTAGTAATCGTGGTATTTTTCTCTGTCATAAAGTTTCACTTAAAAATGACCTCAATGAAGCATAAAAATTACTAACTTCATTAAATTTCAACCCAGGAGTATATATCTTCTCTTAACTTTCTATTGGGAAATAAGTTTAGACTTAGAGAAAACTTACAAAAATAGTACAGTTTGTGTGTATCGTTTGCTCAGTTTACCTTAATGTGAAGAACTTACATATCCATAGTACAATTATCAAAACTAAACTACACATCTTATTTGAATTTTACCAGCTTTTCCTCTAATGTACTCTTTCTGGTCCAGAAGTGTATCTAGGATCCTACATTGAATTTAATTTTTTTCTCCTTAAGTCTCCTCAAATCTGAAACAGTTTCTCAGTTTTTCTTTGTCTCTCATGATGAGTACTAATCAGTTATTTAAGGAGCCTTGATGGCACAGTGGTTAAAGTGCTCAGCTGCTAACCAAACCGTCGGCAGTTCAAACATACCAGCCATTCTGTGGGAGAAAGATGTGGCAGTCTACTTCCTTAAAGATTTATAGCCTTGGGTACCCTGTGGTGCAGTTATAGTCTGTCCTACTCAGAGAGAGAAACACTTCCCCTGGAGCTGTCCTACAAGGTCACTATGAGTCAGAATTGACTTGACTGCCCTGGATTAATCAGTTATTTTGCAGAATATCTCTCAATTTGTGTTTATGTAATATTTTCTCATGATTAGATTAATACTTTGCCCTTTGTTAGCCTTAATCACTTGGTTAAGGTGGCATGGTCAAGTTTCTCCACTGTAATGTTATTATTTCTCCATTTGTAATTGATAAGTGTTGGGGGGGGTTCTATGGATTGAATTGTGTTCCCCAAAAATGTGTGTCAACTTGGCTAGGCCATGATTCCCAGTAATGGGTGGTTGTCCTCCATTTTGTGATCTGACGTGATTATTTTATGTGTTATATATCCTAACCTCTATGATGTTAGTGAGACAGGATTAGAGTCAATTATGTTAATAACACAGGACTCAATCTACAGGATTACATTGTATGTTGAATCAATCTCTTTTGATATATAAATGAGAGAATTGAGCAGAGAGAAGAGGGACCTCATTACCCCCAAGCAAGAAGAGCCCAGAGCAGAGCTTGTCCTTTGGACCCAGGGTCCCTGTGCTGAGAAGCTCCTAGAGCAGGGAAGGATTGATGAGAAGGACCTTCCCTCACAGCCCACAGTGACAGAAAGCCTTGCCCTGGAGCTAGCACCCAGAATTTGAACTTCTAACCTCCTAAACTCTGGAAGAATAAATTTCTGTTTGATAAAGCCATCGATCTGTTCTATTTTTGTTATAGCAGCACTAGATAGAGAGGGGGAAATATTTTTAGTTCATGTGGATATCCTCTTTCTCCTCAAACTTTCACCCAGTGATTTTAATATCCATCAGTGGCTCTTGTCTACATTTATTACTGTGATGTTTGGTTTTGAATTTCCTTTATTCTTTTACATTTATTAAATAGAATTGTTCTGTAAGGAAAAGCTTTCTCTTCTCCCCTACTGATTTATTTATTTATTCAATTATTTATTTACAACAGTATGGACTCATGGATATTTGTTTGACTCTGTGGGTTATAACCAAATTCTAACATTATTTATTTTGTTGCTTAAATTGTTCCAGCTTTGCCTATTTGTTGCTCCTTCAGATTGGCTCTTGTGTTCTTTTGACAAGCCCTTATCCCTTTTCAAACACTTATTTTTTGTTACCACAAAATATTCCAAGCTCATCTTGTATTTTCTATTCCCAAACCCTGGAATCTACCATTTTTCCAATGGAACTCTGGTTCCTTTTATTGGAGAAACCAAGAGCTGGGAATGGGGTGTCATTGCTTAGTTCCACATCGTCGCCAATTCCTGTTTTGTTTTGTTTTTAATAATAGCCATGCTAGTGAGGATGAAATAATATCTCATCGTGGTTTTGATTTGTATTTCCCTGATGACTAAGGATATGGAGCATCTTTTCATGTGCTTGTTGGCCGTTTGCATTTCTTCTTGGGTGAAATGTTTATTCAAGTTTCTTGTCCATTCTTTAATTGGATAGTTTGCCTTTTTGTTGTTAAGTTGTAGGAGTTCTTTATATAGCCTCTATATTAAACCCTCATCAGGAATGAAATACTTGCACAGTGAAAACCATAAATCATTACTGAAAGAAATTAAAGAAGACCTAAATAAATGGAAGGACATTCCATGTTCATGGAATGGAAGACTTAATATTGTTAAGACGGCAGTGTTTCCCAAGCAATCCATAGATTCAATGCAAATTTCCAACAGCCTTCTTTGCAGAAATGGAAAAGCCAATCCTTAAATTTATATGGAACTGCAAGGGGCCTGAATAACCAGAACATTCTTATGATACCAAACTTTTGCAATTTCAACAATTCGTATGTGTAAAATTCAGCAACATTAGTTACATTCACCATGTTGTGTGCTATCACCACTATCCTTTCCCAATTTTTTTTATCATCCTTAACAAAAACTCTGTACCTCTTAAGCAATACCTCCCTCTCCCCCTCCCACCCACAGTTAGTAGTCACTAATAAACTTTGATCTCTATGCATTTGCTTATTCTGGATATTTTGTGTAAGATTATATTTGTCCTTTTGTGTCTGATTTATTTCACTCTCAGCACAACGTTTTCAAGGTTCATCCATGTTGTAGCATGTATCAGAACTTCATTTCTCTTTACAGTTGAATAATATTTTATTGTATATGTATACCACATTTTATTTATCCATTTATCTGTTGATGAACACTGGGCTTTTACCACTTTTTGACTATCAGAAAAATGCTGCAGTGAACATTGATACGTAAGTATCTGAGTCCCTCCTTTAAATTATTTTGGGTATATATCTAGTAGCGGGAATTGCTGAGTCATAAGGTGTTTAATATTTTTAGGAACTGCCAAGCTGTTTTCCATAGTGGCTGCACAATTTCACAATTCCACCAGCAATGGATGAGGGTTCTAAACCACCATTCTCTTTTATGGAAGCCAATCTATTTTCTTTGTTGCATGTCAAAATCTATAATTATTTTATTTGTTTATTCACTTGGCTTTTGTACACCACGATGGAATGTAAGTTCTATGAAGGCCTAGCCCAAATCTCCCTTCTTCTCCGTGAGCCCTTCCACCCCCACATCCCCACCTCCACTTGCCGCACCTAACACAAGACTAGCACCTACTCAATACCAAGGAGACTTTCATAGATCCTAGACACTTACTTTTGGAGACCCTACCCCACCCCATATCACATCACACATGTTAAAGTACACCTGTAGCCCATATTTAATATAACAGTTTTATTATTAAACTTTTGAACAGATTTATGTGACTTCTGTAATTCGTATCATTTTGAATTATGTTTGTGAAACAGTTTGAAATGGACAAAAAAAAATTACTGGATAACTTCAGTGGAAATCTATATGTTGTCTAGAGCGCATCCTTCCAGGTTACCTGAGCTATGGGGTTTGTGCTTTCATTGTCTGTGAGCTACTTTACAAGTCTGTAAGTTGTAGATAAATGATAGCAATGCAAATCATTCTTGTCTATACACATGAAAATAAATTATTTCAGGTGAAGAGACAATTGATTTCCCTTTCGCCTCACTGTGGAGAAAGCCTGTTTTGCATTTATTTGTAAATTCATTTAAGAGCTTATAGGTATCTCTGCTCTTTAAAATCTCCTTTGAACCAGTGGTAACATCTCACTGGTTCTACTATCAGTTAAGGAGTTAAATAAAACTATGGCATGTGTCTTAGTTATCCCAGGCTGCTGTATCAAAAAAAATACAAGTGAGTGGCTTTAAAAAACAAGAATTTATTGTCGCCTGGTTTTGGAGGCTAGAAGTCCAAATCAGGGCATCAGCTCTAGGGAAGGGTCCCTCTTTGTCTCTTTCAACGTCTAGAAACTGTAGGCAATCCTTGGCATTTCTAGGCTTGTAGATTCATCTACCTACATCTTAATATGGCATCTCCCCGTGTGTGTGTGTGTATATTCTGCTCTTTTAATAAAACACCACTCTGAAGGCATTAGGTTTAGGACGTATAGGTGGATAGGACTTCAGTATAATTTTGAGGGAACACAATTCAATCCATAACATGTGTTCATTTTATATTTGTACAGGATGGCGTAGTGGTTAAGTGCTACAGCTGCTAACCGAGAGGTCAGCAGTTCAGATCCGCCAGGCACTCCTTGGAAACTCTGTGGGGCAGTTCTACTCTGTCCTGTAGGGTTGCTATGAGTAGGAATCGACTGGACGGCACTGGGTTTTTACTGGGTATGGGAGTTGTGGTTTTACCTTTTTAAAACAAATTACTCTTTAACAGTTTTAGAGATGTTCCATTAACATGCCCAGTGGATTCACCTGACAGAGCCGGGCGAAGGAAATTATACTGCCAGCAGAGCACATCCCGTGGGCAGTTTAAGCCCAAGCATGGCACTTCTTAGCTTCCCGAGGTGAGCCCAAAGTAGCAGTAGAACTTTACTGACTCTATTTCTCTAGTTTTGTTTTGTTTTTCCCTCTCTAGCTACTTTTGTTTTGCTTGTTTGTTTTATTTATGACTGAGGAGTTAATCCCCACTGGTGGCAGCAATAATTGGGAATTTGGCTTTATAGTCTGATCATTTAATAATCTCTAAATGGATTTATAAATTATAGACATCTTGAACAAGAGATAACAGATAATCCTGTTGGTTGGTCTTTTTGTTTGTCAATTTCTCTACTTTGAGCTCACAGAATTTTGTTCCCACTGGGAAAAAGAATAGCTCTTTGATATCTGGACCAATGATTTTCTGTATTTTCATGCCTCGTATGTCTCTTGACTTTTAGCTAAAATTGTGTTCTTAAAGTTCTAAGCTCTCTTTGTATCTGTATATCCGTTGTTATTTTTGTTGTTAGATGCCGTCTAGTCAGTTCTGACTCATAGCAACTGTCTTAGCCTGGGTTCTCTAGGGGAGCAAAACCAGTAAAGTGCATAAATACATATATACCAAACCAAAAACCAAACCTGTTGCCATCAAGTCAATTCCGACTCATAGTGACCCTATAGGACAGAGTAAAACAGTCCTGTAAGTTTTCCAAGGAGTGGCTGGTAGATCGAACTGCAAACCTTTTGATTCACAGCCAAGCTCTTAACCACTGTGCCACTGGGGCCTCAAATATATATAGAGAGAGATTTATATCAAGGAAATGGCTCACGTGGTTGTAGAGGCTGGAATGTTCCAAGTCCGTGGGTCACAGTGGAGGCTTCTCCTGATTCACATAGCCACAGAAGCTGGTGAACCCAATATAGGCAAATCAGCAGAGCTATGACTCACAGGGTGCTAAGACTGGTGAATCCCAAGATCAGCAGGCGAGATGACAGGTAAGCTGCTAGCTCAAGTCCCAAGAACTGGAGGTCAGACAAACAGAAGCCAGCTGCAAGATCCAGAACAAGCAAAAGCCCACAAGCCTTGTCAGAAAGTCCACCTCTATTGGATGCAGGCCACAACCCCAAGGAAGCTCCCTTTCAACTGATTGGCTACTCACAGCAGATTCCATCATAGAGGTGATCACATTATATCTGATTTCATCATGAAGGTGATTACCTCATTATATGACTGCAAAAGTACATCATAACTGCCAAACCACTGAAAACCATAGCCCAGCTGAGTTGACACACAACCATAATAATCACAGTGACCCTGTGTACAACAAAATGAAACACTGTCCAGTACTGTGCCATCTTGATAATGATTGTTATGCCCATTGTTTCAGCTACTCTGTCAATCCATCTCGTTGAGGGTCTTCCTCTTTTTCATGGACCATTTACTTTGCCAAGCATGATGTTCTTCTCCAGGGACTGATGCCTCCTGATAACATGTCCAAAGTATGTGAAATGAAGTCTTGCCATCTGCCTTAGTCATCTAGTGCTGCTATAACAGAAATACCACAAGTGGATGGCTTTAACAAAGAGAAGTTTATTTTCTCACAATCTAGTAGGCTAGTAAGTCCAACTTCAGGGCATCAACTCCAGAGGAAGGCTTTCTTTCTCTGTCGCCTCTGGAGGAAGGTTCTTGTCATCAATCTTCCCCAGGACTAGGAGCTTTTCCACACAGAAACCCCAGGTCAAAAGGACACACTCTGCTCTCGCCACTGCTTTCTTGGTGGTATTAAGTCCCCAACTCTCTGCTCACTTCCCTTTTCTTTCCTGTAAGTTAAAATGTGGGACAGGCCACACCCCAGGGAAACTCCCTTTACATTGGATCAAGAATGCGACCTTGGGAAGGGTGTTACAATCCCACCCTAATCCTCTTTAACATAAAATTACCACCACATAATGGAGGACAACCACACAATACTGGGAATCATGGCCTAACTAAGTTGACACATATTTTGGGGGGACACGCTTTAATCCATGACACCGTTCTTGCTTCTAAGGAGCATTCTGGCTGAACTTCTAAGACAGATTTGTTCATTCTTCTGACAGTCCATGGTCTATTCAATATTCTTCACCAACATTGTAATTCAAAGGTATCAATTCTTCTTCAATCTTCCAAAGATCTGCATATCTACATGTCTATAATTCAGGCCTTTTCCTTTTACTGTTTGAGTGTAACATTTTTTCCTACCTTCAGAAGGTATTAATAAATTAGATTATAAAGTATCTCAAAGGAGCTCTGTTCTGATTGGCTAAATTAAATATTTCTAAAATTCTAAGAAAATTAAGAAATGGAACTTCTAATATTTTAAATATGCTACACTAAAAATTTCTTAAAGAACTAACTCAGAAGTATTTTAAAATCCAAGTTCACATAATTAAGGTAAATATTTGGCAAATAAGACTCTAATATTTTTAGTTTAATAAAACAGTTACGTCTGTTGATTTTCAGTGTTAAGTATAATAGAAACATACATTTTATTCTACTTGGACTTCTTTTTCCTATAATTTACAAGTTTACTGATCAAATAAATTAACATATATAATGTAGATTTGTGTTCAACACCACTGAATCATTATTTTGACACACTTTATTTTGAGAATAATTGTTTTATAGTAGCCAGCTTGAAGATAATTTTCAAGACCTTTGTGTAAATTAAACCCTTGAAATGGTAATAAATTGGGTTAATTAATGGATATTCACTGAATATCTAGATAATTTTTAAGTAAGATAAAATGCCAAAATATTAGTTATACATGTATGCACAATAAATGTGTTATATATGTGTACATAATACACATTTGCTTCTTACTTTTATTTGCTATCCAAACCCCACCAGTGCCTTTGAGTCAATTCCAACTCATAGCGACCCTATAGAGAAACTTTATTTATGGGTTATGTTAATGAACATGTTCATTTTTGCCACTTTAAGAATATGTAAAAGATGAACCAGAGACTTACATCATCCTGAGACCAGAAGAACTAGATGGTGCCGGGCCACAACCGATGACTGCCCTGACAGGGAGCACAACAGAGAACCCCTGAGGGAGCAGGAGATCAGTGGCATGCAGACCCCAAATTCTCATAAAAAGACCAGACTTAATGGTCTGACTGAGACAAGAAGAATCCCGGCGGTCATGGTCCCCAAACTTTCTGTTGGCCCAGGACAGGAACCATTCCGGAAGACAACTCATCAGACATGGAAGGGACTGGACAGCGGGTTTGAGAGAGATGCTGACGAAGACTGAGCTACTTGTATCAAGCGGACACTTGAGACTGGGTTGGCATCTCCTGTCTGGAGGGGAGATAGGAGGGTAGACAGGGTTAGAAACTGGCAAAATTGTCATGAAAGGACGGAGCGGGCTGACTCATTAGGGGGAGAGTAAGTGGGAGTATGGGGTAAGGTGTATATAAGCTTATATGTGACGGACTGACTTGATTTGTAAACTTTCACTTAAAGCACAATAAAAGTTATTTAAAAAAGAATTAAAAAAAAATCATTGTAGTCCTGGGGCAAACTTAACTAGGACATGGAGAATTTTTTTGTTTTTGTTTTTAATATGCTTAGATTTGGTTTGTTAATATTTTAAGATTTTTTTAATCTATGCCCATGAGTGAAATGAATCTATAATTTTCCTTTCTCATAAAAAAAAAAAGAAACTATGTAAAAGGAATGTGTGTGGCTGTAGAAAATTCTTTTCATGAGTTTTTCTAGTCTACTGTAATGCTGGTATACGAAAAATATTCTCAGTTCTTCACCCCCACACCTACATACTCAGTTTCCTCTATGAAGACAAGCTGGTTAAAAAAAAGAAAAAAACTCTTGCAGTTGAGTCGATTCTGACTAATAATGACCCTGTAAAAAAAAAAAAAAAAATTTTTTTTTACAGGGTCATTATTTTTTTTTTTTTTTTTAAGACAGAGCAGAACTGCCCCACAGAGTTTCCAAGAAGCACCTGGTGGATTAGAACTGTGGGCCTTTTGTTAGCAAGTGTAACTCTTAACCACTATGCCACCAGGGTTTCCAGAAGTTGGTTACTTGCTTACAAGTTATAGTTAATATGAGTGGTTACAACACACAGGAGCAATAGTGACAGAGAAACCAGTTACATACGTGTTTTGATTTTTTAAGGAAAAAGAAAAGTTTTGTATTAAGCTTCAGTTCTCAAATTGTTTGGTCTCCAGAACATTTTACATACTTAGAACTTAGTGAGGACCATAATAGCTCCTGTTTAGATAGATGATAACTAACAATATTTGCCATGTTAGAAATTTAAACTGAGAATTATTAAAATATTGATTTATTGTTTGATTTGAAGATAGTAATGACGGACAAATTACACGCTTACATAAGTAACACTTCCGAATTACAATAAAATTTTATTTTGATCTGTGGACCCCCTGATATCTATCCTAATATAAAGTGTCAGTTTGTTCCCGAATATGAAAGAGCATAATGAAGGACAAAATTTGGAATGTGAATTCTATTTACCTTTATTGATAATACCTGAGTCTGAAAAGAACTTAGGAACTGTGTAAAAATCTTAGCAAAGGTCAATCTTTTCAATGGGTTTGCTTCCCTGGTTATTTGTAAATGCCTTTGTTTATCATATGAATAGTTGTTCTTTACTTTCTATGTACTCTGCCTAGGGAGAAAAGATTCTGTATCTTACAGAATGATTTTCTGTATTTGACATTGATTTTATTATGTCCTTGGGGAGAAGAAAAGGAAAAAAAATTCTCATTTATGAAAAAGGAAGGCTCTTTTCTGTTGTATTTCCACCAATGTGTATTTTTAAATATTTTTTTTGTCACTTTGATGAAACAGGCAATCAAATATTGTTTCTCAGGTATTCATGAGCCTCTCCTTGGACATTTTTTTTTTTTTTTAATCCTTACCTTCCCAAAATAGGATCCTAAATATAGAATAAATAAAACCTTCAGGATATCTTTTGCACCTAAAACCATCTTTGAGATTTCCCAGAGAACCTTTGAGAAAAAAATCATAAATTACGTGTTCTTTTGCCTTATAAAAAGACAGGTTCTAGAAATAATTTTTTTTTAGAAATAATTAGGTTTGTTTGATATGTGGCTCTTGTAAGACTTTCATGGAGAGAGTTGTCAGAAGAGTCTCTCAGCCTGCCCTAGGTTAGATTTGTATAAAATGGAAGTAATCTAACTAGTTCAGAAATATATGCTTTGTGGGAAGTCCCTGGAGGTTTGTCAATGTTCTTGCTTTCTGTAATACGTTTTCACCTCAGGGGAAACACTGATCAAAACTCCTAAGGAACAGTTCCAGTCAAGTTTTCCTATATCTATTAGTGTCCTGGAAAAACTTTCCCTGATTATATCAGGGAACAATGGTCTGGTATCCTCAGTCATAAATTCAGTTATAATTTAAAATGCTTACTTGGTAAAACATTACTGAAAAAAGGAGAAGAAAGTGGGAGGCCTCACTCTACCTAATTTTAGAACCTATTATACTGCCATAGTAGTCAAAACAGCCTGGTACTGGTACAACAACAGGCATATAGACCAATGGAACAGAATTGAGAACCCAGATATAAATTCATCCACATATGAGCAGCTGATATTTGACAAAGACCCAGTGTCAGTTAATTGGGGAAAAGATAGTCTTTTTAACAAATGGTGCTGGCATAACTGGATATCCATTTGCAAAAAAATAAAACAGGACCCATACCTCACACCATGCACAGAAACTAACTCAAAATGGATCAAAGACCTAAACATAAAGACTAAAACGATAAAGATCATGGAAGAAAAAATAGGGACAACTTTAGGAGCCCTAATACAAGGCATAAACAGAATACAAAATATTACTAAAAATGGGGAAGAGAAACCAGATAACTGGGAGCTTCTAAAAATCAAACACCTATGCTCATCTAAAGACTTCACCAAAAGAGTAAAAAGACCACCTACAGACTGGGAAAAAATTTTCAGCTATGACATCTCCGACCAGCACCTAATCTCTAAAATCTATACGATTCTGTTAAAACTCAACCACAAAAAGACAAACAACCCAATTAAAAATTGGGCAAAGGATATGAACACGCACTTCACTAAAGAAGATATTCAGGCAGCTAACAGATACATGAGAAAATGCTCTCCATCATTAGCCATTAGAGAAATGCAAATTAAAACTATGATGAGATTCCATCTAACTCCAACAAGGCTAGCATTAATCCAAAAAACACAAAATAATAGATGTTAGAGAGGCTGCGGAGAGATTGGAACTCTTATACACTGCTGGTAGGAATGTAAAATGGTACAACAACTTTGGAAATCAATCTGGCGTTTCCTTAAAAAGTTAGAAATAGAACTACCATACAACCCAGAAATCCCACTCCTCGGAATATATCCTAGAGAAATAAGACCCTTTACACGAACAGATATATGCACACCCATGTTTATTGCAGCACTGTTTACAATAGCAAAAAGATGGAAGCAACCAAGGTGTCCATCAACGGATGAATGGATAAATAACTTACGGTACATTCACAATGGAATACTACACATCAATAAAGAACAATGATGAATCTGTGAAACATTTCATAACATGGAGGAATCTGGAAAGCATTATGCTGAGTGAAATTAGTCAGTTGCAAAAGGACAAATATTGTATAAGACCACTATTATAAGATCTTGAGAAATAGTTTAAACTGAGAAGAAAACATCCCTTTGTGGTTACGAGAGGGGAGAGGGAGGGTGGGAGAGGGTTATTTACTGATTAGATAGTAGATAAGAACTACTTTAGGTGAAGGGAAGGACAGCACTCAGTACAGGGGAGGTCAGCTCAACTGGACTAGACCAAAAGCAAAGAAGTTTCCTGAATAAACTGAATGCTTGGAAGGTCAGCGGAGCAAGGGTGGGGGTTTGAGGACTATAGCTTCAAGGGACATCTAAGTCAATTTGCAAAATAAATTCTATTAAGAAAACTTTCTGAATCCCACTTTGAAGTGTGGCATCTGGGGTCTTAAACACTAATAAGCAGCCATCTAAGATGCATCAATGAGTCTCAACCCACCTGGATCAAAGGACAATGAAGAACACCAAGATCACAAGGTAATTATGAGCCCAAGAGACAGAAAGGGCCACATGAACTAGAGACTTAAATCATCCTGAGACCAGAACTAGATGGTGCCCAGCCACAACCGATGGCTGCCCTGACAGAGAGCACAACAGAGAACCTCTGAGGGAGCAGGAGATCAGTGGCATGCAGACCCCAAATTCTCTTAAAAAGACCAGACTTAATGGTCTGACTGAGACTAGAGGAATCCCGGCAGTCATGGTCCCCAAACCTTCTGTTGGCCCAGGACAGGAACCATTCCCGAAGCCAACTCTTCAGACATGGATTGGACTGGACAATGGGTTGGAGAGAGATGCTGATGAGGAGTGAGCTACTTGCATCAGGTGGACACCTGAGACTATGTTGGCATCTCCTGTCTAGAGGGGAGATGGGAGGGTAGAGGGGGTTAGAAACTGGCAAAACAGGCACGAAAGGAGAGACTGGAAGGAGGGAGCGGGCTGACTCACTAGGGGGAGAGTAAGCGGGAATGTGTAGTAAGGTATATATAAGTTTACATGTGAGAGACTGACTGGGTTTGTAAACTTTCAATTAAAGCACAATAAAAATTATTTAAAAAAAAAAAATGCTTACTTGGCCAAAACTTCACTTCTTTAATTTGAATCAAGCTTCTTCTAGGTCATTGGTTCTCCGTGAAGATTGTATGTACATCTTGGAGCTATAGATATAACAATACAAAATAAGATCTAGACTTCCTGAATCTGTTTACTTGATATTCTTGGCATAGCCTTGGTATATTTTGTATATTATATCTCAAGATTATTATATGATGTATCTCAATTTTTCTTTTATAAAAATCATATTTATATATTTTTATAAATCAGGCATAGTATTCACTGACTTCTTTGGAAATAAGATTAATCAACTCTTTAGAGATGTTATGTCTGAATTTTTTTGGAATGGCTTTATTTTCTTTCTTTTACATGTTATCGGACATTTTAAATTTTAAAATTACCCTTAATAAACTAACCACAGCTGTTCCAAATCATTGTTATCTACAGACAGTTTTTGTTTTACTCTAATGCTTGCACAAAGGCTCTGCTGTAAGGTACAGGCCAGTTTATTTCTTCAAGAAAGAACAGTCCTAGAGCATCATGGAAAATGACTATACCAGGTACTTAAAAATATTGACATTTCAAGAATTGACTCTTGGGTACAAGCTTCTTAGGTGACATCGCATAGGCAACTTTCAGGAGGTCTTTTTGTAGAACTCTTTTTTAGTTGAGAAGCAGACAGCTGATGAGACTGCTACTCCAAGATTCAGTGGAGCAAGAATTAATCATAAAACTGAATAAACTGATCTAAAAAAAATGTTATTGTGGTATTCTGGAATATTGTTGATTTTGTTTTAATGTTCTATTTTCTAGACACATAAGAAAGGCATTTCTATTTCTCCTCAAACTATCTATAATCCAAGACAATTTGGTAAACTCTGCTTTTGTAAACTGAAATTAAACATTTTTTTAATAATTTTTATTGTGCTTTAAGTGAAAGTTTACAAATCAAGTCAGTCTCTCACCCCAAAACCCATATACACCTTGCTACACACTCCCAATTACTCTCCCCCAATGAGACAGCCCACTCTCTCCTCCACTCTCTCTTTTCCTGTCCATTTCGCCAGCTTCTAACCCCCTCCGCCCTCTCACCTTCCCTCCAGGCAGGAGATGCCAACATAGTCTCAAGTGCCCACCTGATCCAAGAAACTCACTCCTCACCAGCATCCCTCTCCAACCCATTGTCCAATCCCTGTCTGAAGAGTTGGCTTTGGGAATGGTTCCTTTCCTGGGGCAACAGAAGGTCTGGGGGCCATGACCACCAGGGTCCTTCTAGTCTCAGTCAGACCATTAAGTCTGGTCTTTTTATGAGAATTTGGGGTCTGCATCCCACTGCTCTCCTGCTCCCTCAGGGGTTCTCTGTTGTGTTTCCTGTCAGGACAGTCATTGGTTGTAGCCGGGCACCATCTAGTTCTTCTGGTCTCAGGCTGATGTAGTCTCTGGTTCATGCGGCCCTTTCTGTCTCTTGGGCTCCTAATCACCTTGTGTCCTTGGTGGTCTTCATTCTCCTTTGATCTAGGTGGGTTGAGACTCATTGATGCATCTTAGATGGCTGTTTGCTAGCATTTAAGAACCCAGGCACCACTCTTCAAAGTGGGCTGCAGAATGTTTTCTTAATAGATTTTATTATGCCAATTGACTTAGATGTCGCCTGAAACCATGGTCCCCAGACCCCTGCCCCTGCTACACTGGCCTTCGAAGCATTCAGTTTATTCAGGAAACTTCTTTGTTTTTGGTTTAGTCCGATTGTGCTGACCTGCCCTGTATTGTGTGCTGTCTTTCCCTTCACCTAAAGCAGTTCTTGTCTACTATCTAATTAGTGAATGCCCCTGTCCTACCCTCCCTCCCTCCCTCCTCTCGTAACCACAAAAGAATGTTTTCTTCTCAGTTTAAACTATTTCTCAAGTTCTTATAATTGTGGTCTTACACAATATTTGTCCTTTTGCAACTGACTAATTTCACTCAGCATAATGCCCTTCAGGTTCCTCCATGTTATGAAATATTTCACAGATTCCTCACTGTTCTTTATCGATGCGTAGTATTCTGCTGTGTGAATATACTATAATTTATTTATCCATTCATCCGTTGATGGGCACCTTGGTTGCTTCCATCTTTTTGCTATTGTAAACAGTGCTGCAATAAACATGGGTGTGCATATATCTATTCGTGTAAAGGCTCTTATTTCTCTAGGATATAGTCCAAGGAGTGGGATTGCTGGATCATATGGTAGTTCTATTTCTAGCTTTTTAAGGAAGCGCCAAATTGATTCCAAAGTGGTTGTACCATTTTACATTCCCACCAGCAGTGTATAAGTGTTCCAGTCTCTCCACAGCCTCTCCAACATTTATTATTTTGTGTTTTTTGGATTAATGCCAGCCTTGTTCAAGTGAGATGATATCTCATTGTAGTTTTGATCTGCATTTCTCTAATGGCTAATGATTGTGAACATTTCCTCATATATCTGTTAGCTACCTGAATGTCTTCTTTAGTGAAGTGTCTATTCATATCTTTTGCCCATTTTTTAATTGGGTTATTTGTCTTTTTGCAGTTGAGTTTTTGTAGTATCATGTAGATTTTAGAGATCAGGCGCGGATCAGAAATGTCATAGCTAAAAACTTTTTCACAGTCTGTAGGTAGTCTTTTGGTGAAGTCTTTGGATGAGCATAGGTGTTTGATTTTTAGGAGCTCCCAGTTATCTAGTTTTTCTTCTACATTCTTTATAATGTTTTATATACTGTTTATGCCATGTATTAGGGCTCCTAACATTGTCCTTATTTTTTCTTCCATGATCTTTATCGTTTTAGATTTTATATTTAGGTGTTTGATCCATTTTGAGTTAGTTTTTGTGCATGGAGTGGGGTATGGGTCTTGTTTCATTTTTTTGCAGATGGATATCCAGTTAAGCCAGCAGCATTTGTTAAAAAGACTGTCTTCATATGGAAGGGAAAGAAGCCCCGGATAAGTAAAGCATTACTGAAAAAGAAGAAGAAAGTGGAAGGCCTCACTCTACCTGATTTTAGAACCTATTATACCGCCACAGTAGTGAAAACAGCCTGGTACTGGTACAACAAAGCTAAGGCTTGCTTTATGACCTAATATGTGGTCTATTCTAGAGAAGGTTCCATGTGCACTAGAAAAGAAAGTATACTTGGTTACTGTTGGGTGGAGTGTTCTGTATATGTCTATGAGGTCAAGTTGGTTGATTGTGGCATTTAGATCTTCCGTGCCTTTATTGAGCTTCTTTCTGGATGTCTTGTCTTTCACTGAAAGTGGTGTGTTGAAGTCTCCTACTATTATTGTGGCGCTGTCTCTCTCACTTTTCAATGCTGATAGAGTTTTTTTTTATGTATCTTGAAGCCCTGTCATTGGGTGCATAAATATTTAACATGGTTATCTCTTCTTGGTGTATTGTCCCTTTAATCGTTATATAGTGTCCTTCCTTATCCTTTCTGATGGATTTAACTTTAAAGTCTCTTTTGTCAGAAATTAATATTGCTGCTCCTGCTCTTTTTTGATTGTTGTTTGCTTGATATATTTTTTTTCCATCCTTTGAGTTACAGTTTGTGTCTTTAAGTCTAAGATGTGTCTCTTGTAGGCAGCATATAGACGGATCTTGTTTTTTAATCTGTTCTGCCACTCTCTGTCTCTTTATTAGTGCATTTAGTTCATTTACATTCAGTGTAATTATGGATAGGTATGAATTTAGTGCTATCATTTTGATGTCTTTTTTTGTGTGTTGTTGACAGTTTCTTTTTCCCATTTGATTTTATGTGCTGAGTAGACTTTCTTTATATACTGTCCTTTCCTAATATTTGTTGTTGTTGATTTTGTTTCCGCTGAGTCTGTATTTTTCCCTTGTATTTTATTTTGATGAGTAGGATAGTTTGTCTCCTTCGTGGTTACCTAATTATTTACTCCTATTTTTCTAAATTTAAAACTAACTTTTATTTCTTTGTATTGCCATGTCTCCCTCTCCATATGGAAGATGTATGATTACATTTCTTAGTCCCTCTTTATTTTTTTAATGTTGTCTTCTTTTATGTAATAACATCACTGTTACCCTGTTTTGGGCCTTTTTTTTTTTTTTAATAATCTTGCTTTGTTTTTTTGGATTTTTCTGTCTGGGTTGACTTCTAGTTACTCTGCCCAGTGTTCTAGTCTTGGGTTGACACCTGATATTATTGATTTTCTAACCAAAGAACTCCCTTTAGTATTTCTTGTAGTTTTGGTTTGGTTTTTACGAATTCCCTCAACTTGTGTTTATCTGGAAATGTCTTAATTTCACCTTCATAGTTAAGAGACAGTTTTGATGGATATATGATTCTTGGCAGACAATTTTTTTCCTTCAGTTTTTTAAATATGTCATCCCATTGCCTTCTTGCCTGAATGATTTCTGCCAAGTAGTCTGAGCTTATTCTTATTAGCTCTCCTTTGTAGGTGACTTTTCATTTATCCCTCAGTGCTCTTATAATTCTCTCTTTATCTTTGGTTTTGGCAAGCTTGATAATAATATGTTTTGGTGACTTTCTTTTAAGATCTACCTTATGTGGAGTTCGATGAGCATCTTGGATAGATATCTTCTCATCTTTCACAATATCAGGGAAGTTTTCTGCCAACAAATCTTCAACAATTTTCTCTGTATTTTCTGTTATCCCTTCCTGTTCTGGTACTGCAATCACTCGTAGGTTATTTCTCTTGATAGAGTCCCACATGATTCCTAAGGTTTCTTCATTTTTTTTTTAATTCTTTTATCTGATTTTTCTTCAAATATATTAGTACCAAGTGATTTATCTTCGAGTTCAGAAATTCTAGCTTCTACTTGCTCAATTCTGCTCCTCTGACTTTCTATTGGGTTATCTAATTCTGTAATTTTATTGTTAATCTTCTGAATTTCTGATTGCTCTCTGTCTATGGATTTTTCCAGCTTATTAAACTTTTCATTATGTTCCTGAATAATCTTTCTAATTTCTTCAGTTGCTTTATCTGTCTGTTCCTTGGTTTGTTCTGCATATTGCTTCATTTCCTTCCTGATGTCTTGAAGGGTTCTGTATATTAGACTTTTGTATTCTGCATCTTGTAATTCCAGGAATGCACTTTCATCTAGAAGATCCCTGGATTCTTTGTTTTGAGAGCCTGTTGTGGTGATCATGGTCTGTTTCTTTATGTGACTTGATATTGACTGTTGTCTCCAAGCCACCTAGAAGTTATTGTATTTAATTTATGCTTGCTTACTGTGTCATAGCTGCTTGCTTTTTTTTTGTTTTGGTATACCCCTATGGGTTGCTTGAATGAGCTAGGTTGATTATTTTCACCTTTGGAGCTCTGGAGCTCTGGTGTCCTGTCCCCAGCTGGCTAGAGCTGTTATCAGGTATATCAGTCTAGGAGTCCATTCAGTTTTCTTGTATAAATTCAGCTCAGGTCTCCAAGTAGCTGATATCAAGTGTGTGGTACAGGCTCTGCCCTATAGTCTTAGAGGGGCAGGGGTGATTGGTGTATATGCCAGCATCTTATAGCAGCAGGGGGTCATGCTCTGAAGAAGGCAGGGGTCTGAAAACTGACCCCCAAGTATCTCTGAGGAGAATGTGTCTCTGTTCCCTAGAGCATGCTGGTGGGTTCTACAGAGGGACCATGGGCACCCAAAGTTTTTGGTTGTAAGGACTGGGAGGTACCAGTTATCTTTGGACCCCTGTTGCTGGTGGCTGGGTGACCTGAGTGGAGCTACCAGTCCTTAGTTCCCTGTTGTGGGTTGAGGACCTTGTTTAATAGGCAAAGCAACGTCAAACATCAAACACCCGCCTCTCCACCACACAGCTGAAATGGTTGGAGTTTGCCAACAAGGGCCTATTCTCCCGAAATAGGCCCACACGGGTCCATGCAAAAGGGAAAGGTGCTCAAGGTCCACGGACGGTTTATGCCTGGACAGAAGCCGCTTCTGTCCTGAGCTCCCCCTGTTAATGGAGCTACCAAATTATCTTTTCCCCCCAGTTTCAAATTTTTTCCTTCTCTGAGGCCAGGAGGATGGTTCTAGGTACTCACCAGAGTCTATCTCAGGCCCAGGGATTCAGCCGCTGAAGCCGGCTTGGGGGTGGGGGCGGGGGGCGCGGTAAAATATACGCGAGTACTTAGCTTTTGATGAGAGTCCTGTTCTCCTCAGGTTCCAGAGGTGTGAGTAGGCTGTGTGGCTGGCTGCTTCTCCCCGAGGAAACTGCAGCTGAACGCTAGGACCAGCCCGCTGCCGCAGCTGTCGCCTCCACTCCAGGAATGGTGCCTGAGGGCCCCCCGCGATTCAGGTCCAGTAACTCCTCTCCACTTCTGAAAATCCTCTTCCTCCCTCTGCCCCTCAGTTAGTTGTCTAAGCTTGCCTTTGATGCTCAGGGCTCCTAGCTTGTCACAAATATACTCATTTCACTTGTTTTTTGGGGTCTTTGTTGTAAAGAAGGCTTGACAGAAGCCTCTGTCTATTTTGCCATCTTGGCTCCACCTCTGAAATTAATACTATCTGATTCCTACCGACTTGCCAGAATTTGGAAGCTCTTATAGAGTCTCCTCACTGTTCATGGCAATATAATCATTTGCATAGTTTTGATAAGAATCTATCCTCCTTTTTTTTATTGTTAGTTGCCCTCAAGTCATCTCCAGCTTACGGGGACTCCAAGTACAACAGAAGAAAATGTGGCCCAGACCTGTGCCATCCACATGACCATTGGTATACTTGAGTCTATTGTTGTGGGCCACCGTGTTTTTGAGTGCCCTCCAACATAGGGGTCTCGTCTTCCAGCACTATATCAGAAAATATTCTGTTGACACCAGTAGGGTTTTCACTGATTAATATTTGAAAGTAGAGTGCTAGGCCTTTCTTTGTAGTCTTTCTTAGTATGGAAGCTCTGCCGAAACCTTTTTACCATGGGTGACTCTGCTAGTATTTGAAATTTCTGTCTTAGTCATCTAGTGCTGCTATAACAGAAATACCACAAGTGGATAGCTTTAACAAAGAGAAATTTATTTTCTCACAGTCTAGTAGGTCTAGAAGTCCAAATTCAGGGCGTTGGCTCCAGGGGAAGGCTTTCTTTATCTATCAGCTCTGGAAGAAGGTCTTTCTCATCAGTCTTCCCCCCGGACTAGAAGCTTCTCTGCACAGGGACCCGAGGTCCAAAGGACCTGCTCTGCTCCCAGCAATGTTTTCTTGGTGGTATGAAGTCCCCAGCTCTCTGCTTGCTTCCCTTTCCTTTTATCTCTTGTAAGATAAAAGGTGGTGCAGGCCACACCCCAGGGAAACTCCTTTTAATGTGTTAAATTTTTCAGTTTATTCTTGTGGTGAAACCCTGGTGGCATAGTGGTTAAGTGCTATGGCTGCTAACCAAAGGGTCAGCAGGTCGAATCTGCCAGACACTCCTTGGAAACTCTATGGGGCAGTTCTACTCTGTCCTATAGGGTCATTATGAGTCGGAATCAACTCGACAGCGCTGGGTTTGGTTTTCGTTTTTTTATTCTTGTGGTATAAGCTTTATTACATTTATTATTCATATGTAACTATATAAGAGTTGAATTGTCAACAGTTGACTGACATAAAGGAAGTTTAGTAGACAATCAATTAAGTATTTATTAATTTTGAATCTACAAGAAGTTGCCTCCTATCTTGGAGCCAATAAATTTAATTTCAGGTTTCAAAAATTCTTTTAAGCACTTGAAAAGCTCTTAAACCCTATGCACTGTGCCTAAGGGGCAAAATCAATAAAATAACTATAAAAAAAAAATTGCCATGAAATAAATATTTGTTAAATGAATGAATGAGTGAATTGTAAATAATACGCACCATTTTCGTGGCACTTCTCATGTGTCATACACTCACACATATCCCAGAAATAAAGAATATAAGACGAGAAGTAAATTGTTAGTTGCTCTGGAGTTGGCTCCAACTCATGGCAGCCTTATGTGTATCAGAGCATTGCCTGGTCCTGAACCATCTTCATCATCTTCGATGTATTTCAGCCCACTGTTGTCGCTATGAGAAGCAAATTAGATAAGATTTGTTGGATATTATTATTATCACTACCACTTAACAGATGAGGAATGGGCTAAATGAGTTTAAATACCTTGCCTGGGATCGCGCAGTTCTAGGTGGCACAGTGGTTAAAGCGATCAACTGCTCACTGAAAGGTTAGAGAAAGATGTGGCAGTCTACTTCCATAGAGATTTACAGCTTCAGAAAACCTAGGGGATCACCATGAGTCAGAATCAACTCCATGGCAGTGGTTTGGGTTTTTATTTTTAAGTGCCAGAAGCAATATTTGAACCCAGGTCGACTGCAGAGTCTATGCCTTTCCACTTCCCAGGATACAGCACTGGGTCTTATGCATTCTCTTGTTAGGGAATTCTACCAAGGCAATCCAAACCTTCCCCTTTCTGTCCTTCCACCCTCCCACTCCATTATCCTTATACCTGGCTAAGGAGATATCTTATTGGAAAGCACAGTTCTTAAGGGTATTGGATTTCAAGTTTTGACAAGCTAGGATAAAATCCCGGCCCTCCCAGAGCTATGTATTCTTGAGCAAATTCCTTACTCTTTCTTTTCAAATAAGAATATTAATAATATCTAATCCTAGGGGTTGTTGTGAAGGAAAATGAGATAATGAATATGACGGGCTTGGCACAATTCCTGGCACAGAGTAAGTGCTTAATAAGTGGTCGTCATGGTAACATTTTGCCTCCTGATTCCCACTCCTGCTTCTCTGTGGCCATTATAAATCCTCTGAACCACAGTAGGGGTGGTAGGAATTGGGTTAGGAAGGAGGAAATGGTAGTGAGAAGACACGATTTGCATAAACATTTACATATTAAGAAAACCGTTTTTATTTTACAACGGAACAAGTCTTTTGAAGCAAGGCTGTACAATCTAGTGACAATTTAAACAAATGCAAATTGGAAAGTTACAAGAGATTAAAGAAAGAAACAGGAGGAGTTGTGCCTTAATGGGCCCAAATCCCAGCGGCCCGGCCATATCTGCTTGAGCTCCTGACTGTGCGAGCATGAATCCTTCGCCAGGGTTCAGAAAGTGGAGGAAAGGAAGGAGTGGCTATTGTAGGGGCAGGGCAATTGTGGCCAGACCTGTACCAACCTGAAAACTCAAGTCTGGGGTGCAGTCTCTGTTTTTTGAGAGTTATTTGTCAGCAAACAGAGTAAAACCTGTGATAGGCTTACATTGCTGGAGAAATGAGCCTGTCTCTAATTTCAAAAACTCCGAAATAAAGCTTGGCAAAAGCAGCCACTGTGTCTTTGGTTGCTTTTGTCTATCTTCATGGCTTTAGCCACTAAGTCGAAATCTGCTCGACAGCAACGGTTTTTTTTTTTTTTTTTAAGGTGCTAAGGGAGCCCTGGTGGCGCAGTGGTTAAGAGGTCAGCTCCTAACCAAAAGGTTAGCAGTTGGAGTCTACCAGCCACTCCTTGGAAACCCTATGGGATAGTTCTACTCTGTCCTATAGGGTTGCTATGAGTCGGAATCAACTCAATGGCAATAGGTTTGGTTTTGGTTTAGGTAGTTAAGCAGGAGCCCTGGTGGTATAGTAGTTAAGTGCTTGATTGCTAACCAAAAAAGGTCCACAGTTCAAATCCAACAGCCACTCCACAGGAGAAAGATGTGGCAATCTGTTTCCATAAAGATTTATAGCCTTGGAAACTCTATGGGGCAGTACTACCCTGTCCTATAGGGTCACTATGAGTCAGAATCAACTCGATGGCAATGGGTTTAGCTGATTAAGTGCTGGACTACTAACCAAAATGTTGGTGGTTCAAACCTACCCAGAGGCTCTTGGAAGACAGGCCTGGTGATCTGCTTCCAAAAGGTCACAGCCTTGAAAACCCTATAGAGAAGTCCGATTCTGCATACACAGGATGGTCATTAGTCAGAATCAACTCTGTGGCAACTAACAAGGTAAGTGCTAACTTCCTAAGGGAAGTCAACCAGGCTGAAGCAGGATAGGTGGAGGAAGCAAGGGTCTTAACTCATTTCTGAGTGAGTTAAATTATGACCAAGTCACTGTGTAGTGCAAATGATTAACACCCTCAACTGCTAAGTGGAAGGTTGGAGGTTCAAGTCAACCCAGAGGCACCTAGGAAAAAAGTCCTGGTGATCTACTTCCAAAAAATCAGCCACTGAAAACCCATGAAGCTTAGTATGGGGGGCGTCACCATGAGTTGGAGTTAACTCAATGGCAACTGGTTAGTTTAGACAGTAATCAGGGTTATCTAGAGCTAACCCTGTTGTACTCAGTAATTGCCCCGAAAAGAGTTTGAGGCTCTGCTGCTAGGGATTGGGAGGGGAAATTTTTTTTTTTTTTAATTAAAAGAGGAATAACTCATACAGGCACGAAAACCAAACCCACTGCCATTGAGTCGATTTCGACTCAATACGACCCTATAGGACAGAGTAGAACTGCCCTATGAGGTTTCCAAGGAGTGGCTGATGAATTGGAACTGCCAACACCTTAGTTAGCAGCCAAGCTCTTAACTATTGTGCACCAGGGCTCCAGCCTTGGAAGCCCTATCAGCAAGGCTCAGTGGGCTGAAATTCAGCTCTCTTACTTACTAGCAATAGCGTGACTTATTTACTTAACTTCTCTAAGCTTGAGTTTCTTCATCTGTAAATTGAGGGTAAGACTACATATCCCATAAGGTTGTTTCAAGAATTAAATGAGATAAGTAACTGGAGATCAAGAACATTTGCCTTGCAGAGCGCTTTGAAATTAAATGAGATGATGTAGGAAAACCCAGTCATGGTACCTGGAGAGAACAGGCCCTAAGTGGTGGCTGGGTTGGTGTGAGGGGAGCCATAAATCACCTAATTTCCTCCTCCATGGTCTGAGCCAACTGAGAAATAGAAACAGTTGTCAGAAGAATGGAGATCAAAATACTAGCTTTGTAGCCAGTAGGGACAGATCAGAGACAGCGGAATTGACATATAGCCAAATGGGCTTCCTAATATTTTACCTTCTTATCTGCAGGGACGGGACACATCACTTTCATTCTGTTTCCTCCTAGGGAGTGGAGCTATGGAAGCATTAGGACACAGGAGTTAGATCCTTCCTAATAATAATATGGAATTACCCCTCCTGCAGTATACACGTTTTTAAAAACATCCCACAGCTACACAGGTGTGTGGACTTGCCTTCCTAATCCAAGCCCTAACCTTTCAACTTGCGGCCCTGAAACACGTTCGTCACTCACCCATACGTTAACATCTTAACAAGAAAAGTCTTCACAGATCAGCTTTTCAGTGAAGCACAGTGCTTGGGCAAAGGATTCCTCTGCAATCAATTTCCCTACCCCAAATTTAAGCCACACCCACAGATTTTCTATTTTTATATGAAACCCTGTAAATATCACTACCATATTCAAAGTACTTCCTTAAGTTTTCTCTCTTTATCTGTCATCCCTAAGGACCAGGTGTGTGTCTGTGGGGGGAGGGGTTGGAGGGATAGAAATGACTCTCGAAGAGCCCAGCCTCCCCAGTTCTTCAATAGATGCTGATGTACCACTTGTAAGCCTCGCACTGGACCGGGTGCTTGCCTCCTTCTGGTTTAGAAGATAAAACTGTTATTTAAGAACTTTCCATTTGATACTTGATTATTTTAAATCTTCTGGACTTCCTCAAAATGCTGGATGAGCACATGAGCCTACATACACATTCATCCCTCTTTCTCACGTGCGACTTCTATATGAAGTCTCCTATTTCACATAAACAATAGGAGCCATCACCTGGAAATCCCTTCAGCATTACACATTCAAAGCTGCAACCCACCCACATTTGCATGCATCCTGCCATCTAAGGCAAGTTCCTTCATCTGTTTGGATGCTATCACCTCCCTTCTTCTGAGGAATCATTACTTTCAATGATTACTTCTCTCTTTTGTGCATACAGTCTCTATATTTCAAGTGAATTTTCCTGATGAATGCTCTCTCATTCAAAAAATAATAATTTCATTCAACCCCACCCTTCTCCAGCTATCACCCTATCTCTTTTCTCCCTGTCACAGCCAGACTTCTCAGAAGAGTTGTCTACGCCCGCTGGCTATGTTTCCTCACCTCTCTTTCTCTCCTCAACCCACTCCATCTGGCTCTTTGCTCTACCAAAACAACTCACGCAGAGGCTACCAATGGTCTTCGAGTTGCTAAATCCAGTGGGTAGTCTTCAGTCCTTATTTTATTAAGCTCTCCATAACATTTCATACTGTGAAGACTCCTTTGGATATCTCAAGGCAACTGAATTCACAGCCTTGCCCCCTAAATTAGTCCTGATCCAACTTGGGGAGTGGCACCATCATCTAACTATTTCCGCCCGTTCCAGGAATCATCTAGGAGCCACCCACCACACTTCCCTGTCTCTTACTCTCTATCTCTAATCCATGAAAAAGTACTACTGATCTTACCTTCTAAGTATTTCTTGAGCCCATCCATTTTCTTCCATACTTCTGCCATCACTCTCCAAGCCACCATCTTTCATCTGATCAACAACAATAATCTTTTGACTTGTCTTCCTCACATACCATTTTGCCTAAAGTGAATGGTGAGTGATCTTTGAAAAACAAGCTGAGTGATTTTTTTAAATGCAAATCTGATTCTCTCTCTTTCGCTCTCTCTCTCTCTCTCACAGACACACATACAAACAAATATACACATACTCACCCTTCTTATAACTCTTCATTGGCCTTCCATTGCTCATAAAATCCAGACTCAAATTTTTAACATGGCCTATAAGATGCATCAGGGTCTGGCACCTGCAGGGTCACCATGTTACCCACTTCCATGGGCCACAGTTCACATCATAATCTGGGTGAAGTTTCCCCTTGAAGGTGTGCGGTACACAGCCTGCTTAGCTGTACACTATGCCCTGGGCCCTGGCCTATCTCTCTAGCCTCATCTTGTCCAATATAGTGCTAGAAGATGAGCCTCCTATGTCGGAAGACACTCAAAATACACAGTGGCCACAACAATGGACTTGAACATACCAATAACTACCGTAAAGATGGCACAGGGCTGGGCAACATTTCGTTCTGTTGTACACGGGGTCAAGATGAGTCAGAGCCAATTCGACAGCAACTAACAACAACAAATTATAAGCATATAACTCACCACCTTCCCAAATCAGGAAAATCGCTGGCTGTTCCTCGCTATACTCCTTTCCCCTTTCTCAGCCTGAGAAAATCCCCCAAATGCGAATCAGAATCATAGCCTCTAGTTTTCTATAAGCACATAGACATAAAAAAAGACACTTTGCCTCAGTTTCTCCATCAATCATGTTGCTATTTATGAATACAACAGTTATAAAAATGTGAAATCATCATTTTCAATTATACTCTTTTTTAATGAGCCCTGGTGGCATAGTGGTTAAGCACTCAGCTGTTAACCAAAAGGCTGGCAGTTTGACCCTACCAATTGCTCCATGGGAGAAAGGTGTGGTAGCATGCTTTGGTAAAGATTTACAGTCTCGGAAACCCTACAGGGGAGTTCTACTCTGTCTTGTAGGATCACTGTGAGTCAGAATAGACTCAACGACAACAAGTTTTCTTTAACTTGCAGCAAAGTTAAATAGGGATGACTTTCAGGTACCCCAACTCCTGCTCCCCCTTCTAATTGATTATCCTTTTTCCTGTAGTCTTGTTATATCTTAAGGACAGAAGTTGTTGGATTTTTTCTTCTTTTTTTCTCCCTACTATTGACCCTTCCTGTGGATTTCTGATACCACCTCCTGATAAAAGTCATTATGGATTTCCTTAACTCTCCAAACAGATAGCTCTGTGCTATTAACTATGTAATTCATCTTTGAAAGATCTAACCTTGATATCCCCTTCTCTACTTTCCTCAACTTTTTAATAACAGAGACCTGTCGAGACAGAAATTGCTTCTGGTCTGGACCAGCTGTGCTGCCGCTGGCAGCTACATTGCCAGAGCGAGGGTCAGGATATGAGAACCCGGAAGATATTAGTCTATCTGTGGCTCCACAGTCGTTAGGGAAGTAGGAATGATATTGATGTGTGTACACCTCCATGTAGTTCACACCAAAAAATTGAAAGAGAGACAGAAATCTCTGACATTTATCTCTTAAACAAGACACGTGAGCAGCCAAGTGCCGTTTGACAGGACAAATAGTTACTGTGCCTGCAAACAGCCCTGAATGTCAGTCCAGGGAGTGCAAAGACTGTGATCCAAAGCTGACCGATGGTCAAAGGAGATACGAGGTCCCAAAAGTTGAGGATTAAAGACATTTCATACAAAACCCCCAACAAGATTTGTCTCATTGGCCCTGTATCCAACCTGGGCATTTACTGTTTATTTCCTGTGTTCTCCATGGGCTGGCTCATGTTCTTTAGGGTGAGTGGCTATGAGACCTTCTCTTTCCCCTAAACTCTGATCTCTAGACCAATCTTCCACACAGCAGTAGGTTGAATTGTAGAGCTGGAGAGTTCTTGTGAGGATTTGCTAGCTCTTCCCCAAAAAGAAAATTGAACTACTAAAGACCCACAGGAACATCACTGCTAATAGTAAGCAGAGATGAGAGACGGATCTAGAGACGGTGGTTAGAAAAAACACTCAGAGGCATTTTTGCAGAAAAGTCGTCTGTAAACCTCATGGGGGCGGGGCAGGGAGCATCCCCACTAACAAGCTCAACAGTTCTTCACAACATGTAGCGAAGCCGTGCTTACTTCAGCAGCATTATATTTTTAGACAGAAGCGTCTGATTAACAACCTCCGAGAGTGGTGGTGCTTAATTGACACTGGCCACGAAGCCATTTGAGTTTTATCTCCTGCCTTTCATGTGAGAGTCTTCAAGTTTTGCTGCTGCAGGCAACATTTGGGAACAACGCTTTAACTGTCTGCAGCTCCCCTGGTTTCCTACTAGGCCTTGCTTTCCAGGGAAGCAGTATGGATCTGCAGCCAAGCTGCTTGCTCCGATGTTTCCTGGTTTGATTGTACTGAGCAAGCGATTTAACCTCACAGGCCTCAATTCCCTCAACTACCTAAGGTGTTGGGGTGGAATTCAATGAGCAAATGTATTTAAAAGTCTGATACAGCCTGGGATTTTTGTGGTAAGTGCTCATTAAATGTTGTTGTTGTTAGTTGCTGTCAAGTTGGCCCCAACTCATGGTGACCCCATGTACAACAGAATGGAACGCTGCTGGGTCCTGCACCATCTGCGTGATTTTTGGTATGCTCAAGCCCATTGTTGCAGTGCCTGACAACCAGTGGGCTCGCCTTCCAGGACTCTATCAAACAGTATTCTGTTGTGATCCATAAGGTTTTTATTGGCTAATTTTTACAAGTAAATCACCAGGCCTTTCTTCCTAGTCTGCCTTAGTCTGGAAGCTTTGTTGAAACCTGCCCAGCATGATTGACCGTGCTGGTATTTGAAATACTGCATGGCATAGCTTCCTGCATCATAGCAACATGTAGGGCACCACAGTACAATAGACAGATCAGTAATTGCACTAAATTTTAGCTCTCACTATTATCATTTTGATAAATTCCAGGCTGGTCGCAGCTGAGCTGAGGGGCTAAGGGCTTCCCCCCTGACCTGGTTGGGATAAAGAGGAGTAGAGTATGTCAGACAGAATAATGGCCCCCCAAAGATGTCTGCACCCAATCCCCATAACTTGTGAATGTTACCTTACACTACAAAAGGGACTTTGCAGATGTGATTAAGAACTTTGAGATGAGAGGATTACCCTGGCTTATTGGGTGTTTTAGGTATCTAGTGCTGCTATAACAGAAATACCACAGTGGATGGCTTAAACAAACAAATTTAGAAGGCTAGAAGTCTGAATTTAGGGCATCAGCTCCAGGAGAAGGCTTTCTGTCTCTGTCAGTTCTGGGGGAAAGTCCTTATCGTCAATCTTTCCCTGGTCTAGGAGCTTCTCAGCGCAGATACCCTGAGTCCAAAAGACATACTCCGCTCCCAGTGATTCTTTCTTGATGGTATGAGGGCTCTCTCCTTTCTGCTCCATTCTCTCTTTTATAACTCAAAAGAGATTGACTCAAGACACAATCTAATCCTGTAGATTGAGTCTTACCTCATTAACATAAATGCTTGTAACCCTGCCTCATTAACATTGTAGAGGTTAGGATTTACCAGACATAGGGTAATCACATCAGATCACAAAATGGTGAACAATCACACAATACTGGGAATCATGGCCTAGCTAAGTGTTACACATTTTGGGGGGATGCAATTCAATCAATCACACTGAGTGAGCCCATTTTAATCACAAGTATCCTTAGAAGAGGGAGAAAAGAATGTCAAAGTCAAGAGAAGGAGATGATGACAAAAGCAGAACCCAGGCAGGAGAGAAGATACTAAACTACTGACTTTCAAGACAGAGGGAGGGGGCCACTAGAAAAGGAATGTGGGCAGCTTCTAGAAGTTAGAAAAGCCAAGGAATGGATTCTCCCCTAGAGCCTCCAGAGGGAACACAGTCCTGCTGACACTTTGATTTTAGACCAATGAGACTTCTGACCTCCAGAACTGTAAGATAATCAATTTGTGTTGCTTTAAGCCATTAAACTTGTGGTAATTTGTTATAACAGCAGTAGGAAACTAATATCCTGGGTAGAAGGTGGAGACCTCGTGAGCCCGATCAGAAGCAGAGGTAAGAACTGGGAGGAAACTCTGCAGGGGCAACCTCAGGACACTGACTCAACTCTGGAGAAAAGAAAAGCTACTTTTCATTTCCCTAAAGTCTTAGTACCAGTGGAAGCAGAGCTCAAGGTGAACGGAAGAAAGCGTTGGGGCCAGGGGATGTGGTACACCATAGGGACAGCTCTAAGTGGGAGACAGTGAGACCTGAAAGTCCCTTAGCAGAGCAAGTCTGCTGGATTCTCTCTCCTTATTATACCTCAGAGACAGGATACGACAGGAAGGTGTGGCTGCCACAGTTGGCTCAGAGTTTCCACATCCTGGTTAGGAACGGCTGAGATAACGTAATGAAACTGCTTTCACGCACAGCTTATGGGACTCAGTCTCATCCCTCTATTGTCTCTGTACCTCTTTTCATTTCCCCCAGAAATGAATTCAAAATGGAATTCAAAAATACTTATTGGCTGGATGGATGAATAGACAAGTAAAAAGAACATAAATGTCATCACTATTTCTCTTGACTTGCAGGTGGGGGATTGGGAGTGAGATGGAGATTAGGAAAAGATTCCCCCTCCTTTTTTTCTTTTTAATCTTCCTAGGAAAGGCCTGGCTGAGCAAATCCTCTCCCTACACTCAGACACACCGGCAGGTGTCTTTGGGCCCAGAATAGGAAGGTGGCTGGGAGCCCGGGTCACTGCTGCTGTAGTTGGTATGCAGGCAAACTCTCCCAGCACATTCAAAACCCGAGGAATTGGATGCTAATAACCTATAATCAATGTTGCATTTGCCAATGGCCACAAGAAAAATGAACCTTTAATTGAGCAAGATGTGGCATCCATCAATGATGTGACTTTAGTCAGGCAAAAACAACAGATTACTGAGCAGAACAGTCAACTGTGAAAACTGTTCTCTACTGGGGTAAAAAATGCAAAATGTGGTTAATGGCATATCTTACCCTGCCCAGGACCATAACTCACTGTGAGAAAAACCTCATTATGTCTGCTTTTAAGTTTTTTTGCATTTTCTTCTTTGGGTTATGTTCTAGCAGAGTTTAACTGGTTTTGTAACTCCAAGCCCTTCACAGAAAAGAATCTCTGCATTTTATTGCATGCTGCTGATAGTTTCTGAGAAAACCGGATGTAGTCAAATCAGCAGATTCCAAGCACCCAGTCAGAGAGCTGTTAGAAAGAGGGACATGAAGTAATAGCAGCATAACAGAGAATTCTAGCAAGCTGGTGGCAGTGGTGGTAGCAACACCATTTTGGGGGCTTCCTGATTCCTCACATAAAAACAGGCAGGACTGCTAGGAAGCAAAGACAAAACCCAGCCACGGGCAACATTTACCACAAATATAGCTTATGAGGTATTCTCATGAACCCCAAAATACAAGCAGGTTGAGAAAAACCACCAACAGCAGCAAGCTCTGAGTGTACTCAGCATCCATGTGAGAGAAACCAGAGGGAATGTACTGAGCTGGAACAGGAGAACCCAAAGCCCTGAGTGCACTCAGTGTCCATGTGAGAGAAACCAGCGGCATCTACGGAGCTGGAGCAGGAAAACCTAAAACAGCCAGCAGGTGGGAGGCACTGCAGGCCTGTTTGAGAGCAGTGGCTGGAACCAGAAGGAGCTTCCCCAACCCAGAGGGAGAGTACAAGAAATCTGTGGTCAGCTCTGAAGGGGCTGGAACAGTTCAGTCTCTATGAACTTTCCCAGCAACCAGCTGGGCTCTCTCCAGGGCAGGGCCCCACAATGAGAAGAAACAACTGCGAGTGGAATCAAAACTGAGCAGGAGGTAGTGCTTTAGATTAGCATAGCCTGCCCGCGGAACGGGTGAAAATCTGGCTGCAGACAATATTTGTGCTGACGGCCTTCTGTCCCACCTGCATAGATGCCTTGGCTGGCTCTCCTCCTCACAGGCTATCCTGTGGCTCTCAACCACCTCCACCATTGTTGACCTGCCAGGACACATTTCTGCGCATTTCACTCTTTCTCAGACACATTTTTACATTCACCCTTTGACTTCATGCATGATTTCAATCAATGGGAGTCCCTGGGTGGCACCTACAGCTAAGCTCTTGGTTACTAGCTAAAAGGTTGGCAGTTAGAACCTACCGAGAGGCACTTCAGAAGACAGGCCTGGTGATCTGCTTCCAAAAGGTTACAGCCTTGAAAACCCTACGGAGCAGTTCTGTTCTGCACGCATGTGGTTGCCATGAGTCGGAATCGACACAATGGCGACTAACAACAACAGTCCTAGTTCTGCCCTGTGGAGTGGAAAAGAACTCCCATTCCTCCTCCAAATGACAATGTTTCAAATATTCGGTGACAGCCATCAAGACCCTCGAAAGCATCTATTTCCAGGCCAAGCATCTCTAGTTTCTTCAAAAGCTCTGTCTGGGATGTGGCTTCCAGAATTCTCAGTCTTGGTCACCTTCCTCTGGGCTTGTTTGCAGCATGGTATAGTAGGGAAAACACCAGGCCTGGAGCCAGAGGGCCTGTATTTGAGTTCTGGAATCTCCACTTCCTGGTATGCCTGTTACCCTCTTTGAGCCTCAGTTTTCTCACCTACAATATGGGGATGATGTTAAATTATAGGTTTATTGTGAGACTCATTGAGATAATAAATGAAGACTATTTGAGAACAGTAAAAATATACATTAATGGTTGGATACTATTTCTCAAAGTTGTAATACAGTGACACCCCAAGTTGCAGCCAACACTCCAGAAGTGATCTGTTTAGAAAAAAGAATTTTTATTCTGGTCTCCAGGTTTCTCTTTATGCAACTGAAATTGTACAAACTTACTGGCAGGCCTATCGAACTGTTGGTTCTTACTGAGCTGGCAGTTAACTGAACTAGAGCCACTCCATTTTGTTTAGATTTTTTAATTGTCTTAGACAAGGTCACACGTAATATTCCTCATTACCTTACTGAAGACAGCTGCTCTCAGCCCCATAAAAAGGGCATCCTATACTGAATTATAGGTTATTACACTGAATTAGATTGGTCGATCATTCTTTCCCCAGCTTGGACCCGAGGCATTTTTTATCTGGGGGGAGGAAGAGTACAGAGATTATCCTTTCTCATTTAAAAACATTATAGTCATATACATCCAATCCTCGTGTTCCTCGGTATCCTTCTATGGATCTTTGACCCAAGAACCAATCTAAAACCTTCCTGAATTTATTCTCATTGATGGCCTATACTACTACTTCTGGATAAAAAATTCCATCCATTCACTACCCACTGTGGGTATAGTATGTCCTTGTACTCAACCTGGATTTATGTCTTACACATTTCATAGTGTATCCCCTACTAATAGACCAAGATTTGTTAAACACATCCACCGCATGGCACCTAGGTTCCTGATTATCTCTTTAACTATTACTCTAAAAGTCAGCAATAAAATGTTAGGAAATGCGTGTGTTAAAAAATAAGAACCAAAGCGTGTTATTCACTGTGGGTAAATAAACCGAACTTCCTGCAGCCTTGCACTTGGCTCACCAGGCCAGTGCCCCTGTGGTGTCAGTTACCTTGAATTGCCAGCCAAGAACAGGGAAAAAAATAAAGAGCCTCATGAGGACTAGTGTCGAAAATCAAAATATTCACATTTTATTGGGGTCAGTTATCCTGTCACATACGGAGAATCCACATGAGTTTTCAAATACATACTTTCTCCCATACACTTACATACTCTCTCCTCTTCCCATGTAAATATATATTCTCTCCCATACATATACCCACTCTCTCCCACACAAATATCTACTCTCTCCCATACACATATATACTGTCTCTCATACACATTTGTCCAGATGTATAATTATTCTCATTTCCAACAAGAATACTAACCTCACACATATCATTGATGAAAGGGTAACACTGATTTTCCGGTATGTAATAATACCATACAACCCCAGTAAGGGGAAGAATACAGTCTCACCTCATAAGACTTCCAAGCGAAAAGAGGGTGGCAATTGACATCAAGCTCAGGCTAACACTTCCATTGGTGTAAGTCTCCAAGCTACGTTGATGGACCGTCTACAAAACCACCATTGGCATTTGAGTACCTGAGCAAATCAAAGGCCCTCATGTGATATTTACAACCATGTGGCAAGATCAGGACTCAGCTGGATGTATCTTAACACAGAATGAGTTTACCAAATGTCCTAGACAAATAGATGGGGATCTTCACTGTCTTTAGTCGCTACTCTCCCTGGTGCCCCTTATGCCGTTTGTGCTTTATGATTTCAGAGAACTACCTTTACATTGTTTGGCCTGCAGGACATCTCCCAATGAAACTGCAAACTCTGTGGATACAAGAACCAGGTCTTCATATTCTTTTCTCTCTCCCCTACCCAACTCTTAATCCTATGCCTTTCCTAAACAAACATTCAATAAACATTTTCTGGCCAAATGTCCTAATGTGGACTCAGAGGCATTAGACATGTCAGTCCTGAACTGTATAGCACTGCATGAAAAAAAAAAAAAAGAAATGTTAAGAGGGTGTGGCTGGGGCTTGGAAACTCTCCTGTAAAACCATCTCTCCCTGCACTTACTGCAGACTCTGTGATTTATTTGTCCTTTGGTATATTTTTGCCTTGGCTTGTTTTGTTTTTTTTTTAATCTTGGCATTGGAGTTTTGTTAATCATTCAGGTAGTGAGTTGAAGAGATAAGCCTTTCTAAACTGATGGCATTCCAAGAGTCATGGGTTTGAGGCCAAAAGGCACTCCCATGCAAGCAGACATCAAGTTTGGTTGCTCGCCCAAGAAGCGGAGCAGGGCAAGCCACTTGTCCCCAGTCAGAGATGGTTCCACGATCTGAAGTGGAGAGAAGTCTGCTTTCAATCTGTGGCAGTCTGCAACCTGCCATTACTCAAGATCTGACGCTTGATTTTTTTTTTTTATATTTTCCAAGAGTGTACTCATTTAAATTGCATAATCATCTGGTTATAAACTCCTAGGAATTTCAAGAAAGAAAACAAGTCAGCTTGAAGTTAAAGAAGATAAATGAATATAAGCCAGGGGAACAAGAGCCATTTCCTGCTGAAGACTCAGCTAGCCTGTGTCATAGGACACTAGCCTGTTTGCAGGTGGCAGCTGGCTTTGTACTAAAATTGGACACATCTGGAAACAATCATTTCACAGTGCACTCGGCCTCTTCCCCCGGCCCACCTCACTGCCTTGCCTTATATAAACCACAAACTCACATTTGTGGCCAAAGATGATGATTTACCTGACCTAGCATATCCCTGACAATAGCTTCACTTGCAGGTGGCTGATCATCAAATATACAAACAAGTGTCAAACCTCCAGAATAGACATGCTTAAGGGAGAGACACGGGTTTGTCACCCCAGTCATTATCCCTTAGTGTGCTCTTGATCAAATACAGTATGACAACAGAGACACTGCTTCATTCCAAGTCCCTCTTTGGCTGGTTAGCAGCTCCCCCAATGGTCTCTATCAGAACTGTCTTTAAGCAGTGAACAGAGACAGTGGTCATTGGTTGAGTTGACCAGGGATTGACCTCAAAGATTTCAGGTCTAAAGCCTGGGATGAGGATGGTAAGTGACGCTTCTACTTTCCTTCTCCATCATATGCAGGGAATTTGGACAGTCATTTTTGTTGGACCCACAAAGCCAGCCATCCCCTTTATAAAGACTGCATCCATTGGGCTCCTGGCACACACCCTGGCAGACAGGTCTGTTAAGATTGTTAGAAAACAAATAATAAAAAACAAAATAAACAAAACCGAAAGGACCAACCTCTACTCCAGCTGACTGGGCATTTCCTAGGCTTGCCTCCAGGTACTCTCCTCCACCAGAGCTTGGCTCTGAGCCTAGGCCCAGTTGAACCCCTGCTGGCAGACTGTCCTTGTCTCAAGCTACCTCTGTCATGAGAGACATTGCTTTTCTCTACTCCAAACCACCTTATTGCAAAAGCAAGAAAATCAAGGGGTGCAAATAGTACCCAATCCAATTAGTACAGTGATCCGAACACCACTGACTGGCCAAACCCAAGAGATAGTGCATCTCCTTCCACAGGAAACCACTTTAGCAACTGAAGGAAAGAACATTGGTGTCATGGTTTCAAGACAGGTCAATGTGAGTGACACTTGTGGGTAGAACACAGGTAAAAGGCATTTCAGATAAGGTGCCACTTCACTTGTAATTGGACTGGGTCGTGGTTCTGGCTCAGGAATGTTTTGCCTGTCACAGTGGTGGGCACCTGACATAACAGGATTTGGAGGATAGTTATGATCAAGACAGTGACCTTGTTTCTGACTTTCCTCTAGAAAGGAAAATGGAGTAAGATGTACCAGCGAGAAATCGTTTGGCTGGAAAGCACAGAAGCCACTCATAAAATTTTAAATAACGGGAAATCTATCCTAATTATTCAGATTAAATGGGATGCAAGAAGAAGGTGCCCAACCAGACTCTGGAACTAGGACCATTCTGAGAACCTGTGCAGCAAGAGTGCCCAGACTTTCACGCTAGTGCTGCCCATGCATCCCACTCTGTTTCCTGATCCTTCCCTCTTCTTTTTTCAAGACAGAGAATTTGATTGGCTTCTGGTCAGTCATTGAATTGATTTCTTCTTGATCAGCTATGATAGAAGTGGAAGAAGGATGCATGGTAGAAGGACTAGCCTTGGCTGGGTTGAGGTAATATAAATCCTCTTAGAAGGGAGTGTGGGGCAGAAGAAGAATGGTAAGCAATCCTGTTGCAGAAAACTCTCCTCTTTTACCCCTTAGCGATGGGGGAAGAGTCTTATTTGCATTACATAAATATGAACAGAAAGGTAGACCTAGTAAAGGGAATCCTTCTCAACCTGGTCACCAAGGCAGATTGAAGGCAGACCAGGTGCCTTCAGGTCAATACACAGAACTTTCGGGAAAGTTGGGATGGGGATTAGAGGGAAAGAGCAAGAAGACGTTGCACATTGCAGATTAATAAACATCATCAAAGAGCAGGTTCTTCTGCCCTCCCTCAGACACTGTCTCAATTGTGTTGCCACCCAGAAGAATGGTTAATCTGTGAGGGGTTGGTGCATTCACACAGACTTGCTCCAATTTATCAGAGAGGCAGGGAGGGCAAGGCAGGAGTGGCTGGTTGACACACTATTAGAAATCATCTGGAAATCTAATTTGTGGGACTAGTAGCCATCTGTTCCATGGGTAATGTGCCAAGGTACCTGCCAATGACAGCACAAGCTTTCTGCTGTTGGGTAACTAATTGCATCTATGGGACCTACACAGCATGAGACTCAACTCATGGAACGGGATCTTCCATTAAATCACTACTTCTGCCTGGTTTTTTCTCTGAGAGTCAGTATGCATATTACGGAGTTTCTGACGTATTAGTGGAAGGATGGAGAGGCTGGGGTAGCCCTGCGCCCTCCCCTCCCCCCCCCCCCCCGCAAATGTGGTGGGTCAGCAGATATGAGAGGTAAGTGCACTCCTGGAGATATGCAACAGATTGTGGCTCTGCTCCAGTTTATTTTTCCTCCCGGGAAACATTATGAAGTTGGAAAAGGAGGTCGAGTCCTAAAAGGGTTTATAAATTGGTATCAGAGGTTCCTTTTATACCTTTGGGGGGAAATTTTTTTTTTCTTTAAAGGCATCCTGTTTAGAAACTGAAAAAAAAAAAAAAAAACATTGCTGCTGAGTTGGTTCCGACTCATAGCAACCCTATAGGATGGAGTAGAACTGGCCCACAGAGTTTCCAAGGAGCGGCTGGTGGATTCAAACTGCTGACCTTTTGCTTAGCTCTTAGCGACTATATCACCAGAGACTAGAGGGAAAGAAACGTGCAGAAGGTATGAAATCTACTTCTTCACCCATGCTACTGCTGGTGATACGGTGGCCTACAATTGTCTTGTTTAAAGTTTGAATTAGAAGTCCCTCCACTGTAGTAAACATCTCATGTAAAAAGATCCTTTCTCTTTGGTAGCACCCACAACAACCGGCCCCCTAAAGGAAACAAGCTGATAGTAAGTGGATATGCACCCTCCCTCCCACCCCCACTGCTCCCAGGCCCTGTTCACCCATAAGCAAAGCATTCGCACAGAGCCTGAGCAGACTTGATCCTAGGTTTTTGAATGTTTAATAAATTATCATGGAACGGATGGTTAGATGGATGGATATCCATTCTCCCTAAAGGGACTTAACCTTAAAGTCTAAGTGATGGTGTATTTTTCGTTGCGGTTTTTTAAAGAATTTATTAGCATCATGGAAACCCTGATGGTGTAGTGGTTAAGAGCTACAGCTGCTAACCAAAAGGCCAGCAATTTAAATCCACCAGGTACTCCTCGAAAACTCTATGGGGCAGTTCTACTCTGTCCTATAGGGTCAATATAGAATCACTATGAGTTGGAATTGACTTGATGGCAACGGGTTTGATTTTTTGTTTGTTTTATCAGCATCATCATAAATGTGCCAAGAACACTGACCTTTATACCAGCCTCTCTGTATCAGCTTCCTCTGGCCTTCCATGGGAGTGGGAGAAGGTCTCTCATCATATAGCTGTCTTCTGGGCTCCTTCCACCCTCTCATTAAATCCGTATCATGCTGGAATGGCTCTGAGCTTAGCGGAAAAACCACCTCCTGTTTTCCCTACAGAGTAGTGCCTAGCATACTACCCAGGTGATGAATACTTGGTGATTATCTCAGTGCAACCAAGAGGAAAAAACAAGGGATTTAACTAGCACTGGGGAATGTCCTGAGCATTCAGGGAGCTAAGCTGCTAATAAGCACCACGAACCAAAGGCATTTCTGACTCTCTGGTCCTCTGGGGTCAGTGAAGGGGAGTTGCAGCAGAGTGCTACAAAGGTAGCTCCCAAGAAACAGAGCAGTCATTGGGCTGGACCCACTGTTGAAAGACACACAGGAATATTTGAGAAGATTGAATTGGCTTTACAGAGACATCTCCATTATCCACTGGGAACAGAGATTACTAATAGTGTGGATAATCCCACAAAAACAAAATATTATACCCAATAGTCAGTTCTGGAATGTATTCTAAGAGGGTTTTTTGTGTTGTTTTAGTTTCATTTTTTTAAGGAAAGGTTATAAAGCACCGTCCTGATTGTATTTTGCTTAGTTCAATAGGAAAACTGAGTCACATACCACACATGAGCTGGGCAGCAAAAGGCAGTGGAAGGAATATTGGCCAAGGATTCATGGTTCACTGCGATGTCACAGGTAACATCTGCCCAGGGATGTGCTGGTCAATGTCTACCAGACTCTCCCCAATAAAAGCCCTGATTTGTAGTGTTTGCGACTTTGAGTGGTATAAATACTACCACAACTTATTTCAAGGCATCAACATAATGTCACTGAGGAGTTGGAAAAAATGCACATATGTACTATTTCCACACAGGTGCAATAGACAAAAACAAAACAAAAGAGCATAGAGAATATTAACATATAATCAAATTGTTAGGAAATAATGACCTTTGAATACTTATTACCTTGGTTTAAATATAATTTATTAGAATGTGATTGTATATCATTTAAATTTTAATAATGATTCTGTTTAATAACTGGCTGGCATAATTCCTGAAGATTTAACAAAACTTCTGCAAGTTCGTATGAGCCAACCCTAGCATATCACTGCATCCACCAGAACAGAGCCTAAGGGAAGGGGACTAGGAGACCCACAAGTTTTGGTAGGGACTGGATGGCTCACATTTTTTAATATCTGGTATCATGGTTACAGTCAAAGTTAATTGCATTTAATGAAACTTGGTATACCAATAAACAATGTCAAGAAACAACTAAAGGGTAATTGCTTGGCGTCTTCCACCAGATGAAACACAGTATTTGTCAATAACGTTCTCAAATTGGCATAGCATTGATCTCCAAAGGCATTCAGTGGCATTTGATATATAGTAGAAATCGTAGTGCTGAAAAATGGCACTAAAGTGATCCATCATTAACAGAACTCTAATCTTAATTCTAAATTTAACTTAAAACCATAGGAAATTTTAAGAATAAGAATTTTTCAAAATTTCATAGTTTATAATTTATTCTCAATTTTATCGACTAGAGTGAAAAACACAGCCTGTTTTTTTTATAGACATCTTCTTGAAAGTATCTGATATTTGTTTTAGTATGAAGGAAGGAGGAAAAAGATAATTTCCTCTCCATGAGAGGTCAGGTACTAATATAACTCTAAACAACGTGGCAGAATTGCCCATTTCCTTACATTCTGTGCATTCGATCCCTATAAGTCTCTTCCAGCTCCAGAGCTCTGTGAGCCTGCATTTCTATTTGAAGACCTGCTAGCTGAATATATTTGTTTTGGAAATCCCTTCCTTCAGTGATAAATTGTGTGTTTCTCGGTCAAGTTCTAATGGGTGCTATGGGACAGGCACATGAGAAAGGTCAAAATACATAAACAAGCCCCACAGAACCTTCTTCCTGGTAATATCCACAAATTTCCCCTCTCCCCGTTAGACAGTCACTGTCAGGGGAGCTAAGATGTGGTGAGAGAAATATTAAAAAAATCTGTCAAGTAATGCTGGTTTTTCTTTTTTTTTAATATCAGGAATTAAACTCCCATGACAAAGTAGAAGCAGGTGACATGGAACAAGTCTCCCGGGATAATGCCCAAATGACTAATTTTCTCATCTTTTAACTGTAAGAACTCTAAAACTTACCTGGCCAGGGTGGCTAGGAATTACTTAATTCTATAATTCGTATGTGGGGCTCTGCTGCCCCTTCCCCTTTGCCTGGGCCTTTGGCCTCTTCTCTCATCACACTCCAACTCCAGCTCCTGGGAAAAGTTAGGCATCCAAGTCCCTATATCTGGGCCACTTCCATTTCCCCACATTGATGTTTGTTAGGTTCTGGTGAAGGAAACCACTTTAGATCTTTGTTCAAAAGGCCTATATTTCAAGTATAGTTTTATGTGGTGAGATTGTACTTTAAGCTGGCATTTATCTAACTCATTTTTTTAAAACAAAGTCTGCTTCAAAAAAGCAGAGTTAGCTGATTCTCATCGAGTGATGGTTGCTAGGAAACCATTCTACAGCAAATTAGAATCACAGAAGCTCTGACTTTTCCATCCTGTGAACTGCTATAGAATTAATGTGAGCACAATTCATTCAGCCATGAAATGGTACTCTCCACCGGAACCTTTGCTCTCTTATTGTTAAACTGTTAAATAATTAACTTCTATTTACATTTTCTGTCTTAGCGTCCTAATTCATCTTTAAACTCTCAGAGGATCACTCTGTTTGCATATACACCTTTGAATTCCCACTCCCAAGTATCTAGTCACCTGGCTTAACCAATATGCATTGTTTGCATTGAAAGGAGGTAGTCACATGGGAGAAACACCTCCTGAATGGAAAAATGACAGTTGAAGGTAAGATTCACTGATAGTTAAATGGATTCTCAAACTTATTTTCCTTCTTTGACTTTTATTTCTGTTTTCTGCTTTTGAATTCAAGGCCACAGAAGAGAAAATGTGCTGGAATATTTCAGAAGTAGATATGAGGATTGGCGCAATTTATTTAGAGGGCAATTTGGCAATAGCTATTAAAGTTGAAAATGTACACACACTATGCCCCACAAATCCATTGCTAGATATATAAAATTCTCACACATGGGGAGAAATTTACAAATAAGGTACATTTCAACATTGATCATAATAGTTAAAAAAATGAAAACAACTTAAGTGTCCTTTGGGGGGGAAAAAAAGAACAGATAAAAAATGTTGCTATGTTCGTATGACAGCATACTATACTAATACTGTACTAATGTCATTCTATAAAGACTACATTATTACACAATGCCATACTATATGGTAGTTAAAATGCGCTGGAGCAATATTTGTCCGCATGGTAAATCATGGAGCAAAACAAGCCTATCTGCAGAGAAATACATGCAATATGATACCATTTATATAAAGTTTAAAAGATGTCAAACCATATTGTGTATGAATATATTATTTAGTAAAAAATATATAAACAAGTATTGGAATTAAAAACACCAAATTCAGTTACCTTTGGAGAGGGAGGAAGGATAATGGGTCAAGGAGGGCTACATATTTTTTCTAAAATCTTTTATTTATCAAAAAAAAAAAACTTGAAGCAAAGCAAAATGTTAAGATTTGACAAAGCTGGGTGGTAAGAATTTAGACGACCATTATATTATTCTTTATGCTTTTTGAATGTTTGATATATTGCATTTTGGTTTTAGAAATTTGTTTTAGGATCACAAAAGAGCTAAAATTCTTTTGCTAGGGCAGGTCGACATTGCACAAAGCTGGTACAGTAGAAGATACTGAGTCATTTTCAGTTTAGGGAATTTGGTTCCCTTCAAGTTAAATGGATGCAGTGGGAAGCTCCATCTGGCGTAAGCAGTTATCACTCAGCTACTAACCAAAAGGTTGGCAGTTCATATCCACCCAGAGGTGCCTTGGAAGAAACATGGCGATCTACTTCCAAAAAATCACCCTTTGAAAACCCTGTGGAGTGCAGTTCTACTCTCAAACACATGGGGTCACCATGAGTCAGAATCAACTCAATGGCAACTGATTGCTATCTACACATTAGAAAGTTGACATGAATTAGATCTTTTAAATACTAGCAGTACAACAAAAGAAGATCAGACAATGAGGCATAATTTTTTTTAATACAGTAAATAATCTTTCTTTGTTTTGCTTTGTTTGAAGAATAATTATAAAAGCAGTGCATCACTTTGGCAGCTAATAACGCCTAGAGCAATGGTTCTGAAGATTTAATGAGCATAAAAGTCACCTGGGAAGCTTATTAAACTGAAAATTCACAAGCCCCACTCCCCACAGATACTAATTCAATATATCAGGGTTGGGGACCTGTAATTTTCTTTTTTAACAATCACCCCAGCTAATGCTAATACAGCTGATCCATGTACAGGGCGGCCACAGAAGAAACTGGGACTCTCTCAAGCAGCTCACCCTGCTCAGGAACCAGAGAAACGTTAGTGATTCTGAGAACATGCTGAAAGTATTGTAGGTGTTGTATTGTGAATTCGGTCTATAGAATTATCACATTCAGCCTCAATTCATTCTCCAGATATTTGTTGAATGCCTGTTGTATACATAGTACTCATCTTCTCTTTCATAATTGTGTTCTATGTTAACTTCTTCATACATACAGACACATGTCAAATTTTACATGAATGCATAAATGTGGCTGGCTTTTTTTTTTTTCCTCTCCCAAAGTCACAGCATTGGGCCAGGAATATGTTGTTTTGTTTTAAGCTATTTTTCCAAGTGTGGTCTTCTTCTATTTTCTGTATTTAATCATCTCCTTTAACACTCTGACCACATTAGCCACCCCTTACCCAGATAACCCATGTGAACAACCAAATATGTACCCTCCAATATATTTCATTGTGCTTATATGGTCTTATACAGACATATACACATATGCCTAAATATAGCATATATGCATGTAGGTGATTCAGTGTAATAAAAGATACAGTCTCGCTCTACCAAGGGCTTATGATATTTGGGGGAAAATAATGTACATTTATGAAAATAACAAGACAAGGTGGGTATTATGAATTGAATTTTGTCTTCCAAAAATGTGTGTCAACTTGGCTAGGCCATGATTCCCAGGATTGCATGATTGTCCACCATTTTGTGATCTGATGTGATTATCCTATGTGTTGTAAATCTTAACCTCTGTGATGTTAATGAGGCAGGATTAGAGGCAGCTATGTTAAGGATGTAGGACTCTATCTACTTGATTAAGTTGTAACTTGAGTCAATCTCTTTTCAGATATAAAAGACAAAAGCGAGCAGAGAGAAGGACCTCGTTACCACCAAACAAAAAGAACCAGGAGTGGAGCATGTCTTTGAACTCAGGGTCCTTGTGCTGAGAAGCTCCTAAACTAGGGGAAGATTGATGAGAAGGATATTCCCCCAGATTTGACAGAGAGAAAAGCCTTCCCCTTGAGCTGGCACCCTGAATTCAGACTTCTAACCTGCTAGACTATGAGAGAATAAATTTCTGTTTGTTAAAGCCATCCACTTGTACCAAGACAGTGGGGTAAGGTTATATAAATGATATAGCACTATAGTTACATAGTTTGAATGAGTGAGTAAGCAGAGGAGAGGGGTACCACAGATTATCAGTGTTTAGGGCTCTCACATGCCTTAATCTAGCCCTTGCTGTGAGAAGTGGATTTCCAAAGCAGACGTCTCCTGCCATCTATCCACCTGGCTGCCTCTAAATGAACCGATTCCTTTCTCAGCCTCCTAGGAGGATATTAGTGTGTCAGGAACCTGGGACTGAGGCTTGGCAGCGAACTTAAAGGAGCAGATCAAACCTTCCGCTGCTGAAATGAGTTTCTATACGAGGATGGGGAACCTGAACTCTCAGGCTTTGGAGGACACAGGCCAATCCCCACCTTCCAGGTCAGCCCTATGACTTAACCAAGAAAAGAAGCGACAACTTGGATAGAACTGATCACCTTGCTAAACCCAGAAGAGGGGTTTAAGGTGATCCATGTCTTAAGAGCTGGAGGAACGAGAAGGTAAATAATATAGGGCCAAATGGCCAACAAAACTCAACAGTAGTCAGGATAGGTGAGGAAAAAGCAGGCTGCTTTCTATTTGATGGTTCTCATTTCTCCTTGTCTACCAGCCAGCTTTGTTTATCCAGGATGGCTTTTTTTTTTTTTTAATCTTCTTAGCATAACAGGAAAGTAGGGTTATAGGTCTTCCTAGTCTTTAATTGGTGCAGATATTAGACGTGAAGATAACAAAACCTGGTAAGCAAAGAAATCTACAGCATGGCTTTTACTACTGCTTGGGTTAACCCTATACACATTCAGTGGGTATAATAACTCACTAGAATCCTCTGAGAAATATGTGTTGCAGTCCTATGTAGTAAGGCAATAGAACTAAAAGTCACTGCACTTGGAATCAAATGCCCAGAAAGACAGTGGAAAGAAAATGAGATATCAGTAGTTCAAGTTCCAAGGCCAGCTCCACCACTTGCCTCCTGGGTGACTTTGGACAGGTCACTTACCCTCACTGAGCCTCCATTTCTTTATTTCTAGAATGAAAGTATTAATATTTTCCCACCAACCCTGTAAACTATCATCTGCATTCTGGTATCCTGAATCCTATTATGAAATCATTGGGAATTGTTTCCCCCAGGCCCAATCCCCCACAGATAAACTGATAACAGTGCTTCTAAGTCCGCAGTACACAGACCCAGACCTGAGACTAAAGGTCCTCTTAGGTGCAAACCCAGCTCGAGGGTGTGGCCAAGACAGACTCTCAGCCATGGTTCTCAGGTCCCCTTATCTGCCTGGGGGGTAGGGGGGTTGTCCTTAGCACGAAGGACTCTTGAGAAAGGCAGTAGAGTGCAATGGGTAAGGGCCCAAGCTTTGGTGTCAGAACCTGGCACTAGCTGTGTGACTCTGGCAAGTTAGTTGCTCAGTCTCCCTTGGTCTCATCATCTCGACCAAGTGTTGATGGTGACAATAATAATACCTACTTCGGAGGGTCATTGTGAGGATTAAATAGTGCTTAGCATAGCAGCTGGCACATTGTAAGCTCTCAGTAAATGTTAGCTGTTGCTATTAATACTCCGCAGGCTTCCTCCATGTTGCCTTGCCAAGGGCACTGCATTGTGCTTTTAGGACACAAAGACAGTCTTTCTCTTAACTCTGTCCTTCAGCACCCTGGCCAGAGACCTCCATGCTGCTGGTTTCACTGGACTTTACAAGACAGGATCAGAGGAAATCTGCTAACACTGAGGTCTGAACCCCTGGCTACTAACCTGTGGGCTTGCCATTGTCTCTGGGGGGCTGGAGGCCCAGAACTTGAATAGCCTATAAATGGTAACAGATCAGGATGCAAAACAAATGCACCCTCTGCCACTGTGCTTATTCCAAGAGAAAGAAATCCTTTGATGGCCAAAGGGAAATCCTTGATTCTAATCTCTGTTCTGGCCAAATCCCTGTGTGTCAGGAGCCTTGTCAACTTAATGCAGAGCAGACAGGATCTAACTAGAGAAGAAGCGTGATTGAGAACTGATCCAGCCTCTCATGTCTCTTTCCTTTACTCTCCCGGTGGGAATTTAGGTTGGAAAACATTGATTTAGTATCAAAACGCTGGTTTAATGAAGGCTCCTGGAGATAGCTATGGTAGCTGCAACTTCATCGTCCTTTGAGAAAAAAGGGACCTGACAAAATGCCCTCTGGGCATTATCTCAAGTTGCTTTCTTGAAGCTTCTGGAGCAGTTAAGCAATTATTTCTTTACAAAACCCAGAGAAAAGCTAGAGAGATAGACTCCCTGGGAAAAATAGGATTTATTCTGCAGAAAAGCAGGAAAGACAGGAGCAAAGACGGTGAAGATTACAACTGGAAGGGAACTTATGGGTGATCTTTATTTTACAGATGAGGAAACTGAGGCTTAGAAAAATGAGGTAAATTGCCCAGGCTCACCCGGCCAGTCAGAGGCAGACATGAATTAACAGTAGAAATAACATAGCAGCAAACATTTATCTAGAACTTTCCATATTCCAGGGGCATGTTTAGGGCTTTACTTGGATTATTAGCTCTGTGTCCTTGAGCAAGTTATATAACCTCTCTGTCCCTCAGTTTCCCCGTGTTTGAAATGGGAATGATAATAATAAAGCTCACCTCAATCTTACAGGTTATTGAGAGGATTAAATGAGTTCTCATTGTAAGGGTCTTAGAACAGTGTCTGACATACAGTAAGTCCAATCCATGTGAGTTCTAACTACTACTATTACCACAAAAATGATTATCTTCATAATCTTAGATCAGTGTGGGGAGGAGTGAAGACAACATTGTCTCTCAGAAGAAGGGGAAAAAGCCCGTGGCTAAATCAAAGAAGGCAACAGCTTCACCAGCCAAAGTAAGTGTAGTTAACAACTCTGGTGAGACAGCAGTTGTAAACCCTCACAGAAGGGCAGGAATGGCCCCTGCCAAGAAAAAAGGGAGGCCTCCAGATAAGCAGTGGTCACCCCCACGGCCTCAGGCAGAGCAGAAGCCTCTTCTGGGCAAAAGCAAGACTTTGGCCAAGGAGGCAATGGTCATGAAGAAGAACGAGGCAGATCCCTGTAAGAAGAAAGTGAGGAGAAGGAGTCAGGTGATAGCAACTCAAAGAAGCCAACAGTGAGGAGGAAGCTACTGATGTCCCACAAGCCTGAGGAACAAGATTTCCCACTGGGACAGTACACCAATGAGTCTGAAAACGATCTGGATGTTGAGAGGTATGACGAAGATGGAGCTTTTAAAGAAAGATGAGATTTTAAAGAAGGTGAGCTTTTAAAGAAAATTCAGGCAATTGATACGGGAGTTTACCTTTGTCCTTAAATTTATATAGTGTTACCTCATTTACTCCCTACACATCTGTCAGTTTGTTGTGCTGTGGTAGCTTGCATTTTGCTGTGATGCTGGAAGCTATGCCACTAGTATTTCACATACCAGCAGGGTCACCCATGGTGGACAGGTTTTAGCTGAGCTTCTAGACTAAGACAGACTAGGAAGAAACACCTGGAGGTCTAAAAAAGAGGTCTACTTCTGAAAAAATCAGCCAGTGAAAACCTTATGAATAGCAGTGGAACATTGATATAGTGCTGGAAGATGAGCCCCTCAGGTTGGAAGCAACAATGGACTCAAGCATAATAACAACTGTGAGGATGGTGCAGGACTAGGCAGTGTTTTATTCTGTTGCACTTAGGGTCATTATGAGTAGGAAGCGACTCAACAGCACCTAACAACAACAACAATTCAAGTGTTCTCCCACGCCCCAGCACACATCTCTGAAGAATGTTTTTCCTGACACTTGGTTTAGCACTGTGCTTTAGGATCCACTGAGGGGCTTAAAGTGGTTAAATACTGGGTGGGGGCTGACAGGGTCCCTGAGGATGTATATTCTGGGTCTATAGTGTTCTGCTTGGGTGGCTCTGGGATCCCTCGGATCTCATGAGTCAGGCCTGGTTGGGTGCCTCTATTTCAGTCTTCAAGACAAGAGGACGCTTTCTTAAGGGGTTGGCAAGACCCTTGTGCCAAAGTTCTGTCCCAGAAACTCTCCTCTGATCCCGTAGAGACCTGGTCATCTGGCGGGAACTGGGAGACAGTGGCTGTGGCCTTGAAGCAGGGGCAGGGCTGGCCCTGGGAAACCCTTCCTGCTCTGTCATTCAGACTGCAGGTGAGCTATGGGCTACAGGCGTTTTAAAGACAAAAGCATTGGGCTTCTGGATATGAGAGCTTTCCTTAGCACATCCTCACAAGTCGTGCTAACATGTCTGTGCATGCAGATCCCACAAAACTACAGATGTGCACAGGAACCATTCACTGATGTTTGCCAACTGGGTCTGGGTGTTACGTCTTTTCTGAACCTGATTAATTGGGTGGGGAGGTTGGAAAGTACTGTACTCACTGGAAGCTTTTAGCACATGAAAGTGAATATTTTCAAATAGGCTGGAAATAATCAGATTTAGGAAGAGTAAATACAATCACAATTTGTCCCAGGCTCAACTACACCCTGTCCCCATTCCCAGTCCTTCGTAGACTCTGTTGCCAGATCCAAAATGACTTGCTTAATTATATCATCCCTTCAATTAAAAAAACAAAACTGTTTCCTCCAGTCACCACCTCCAGAATAAAATGCTATTTTCTTAAGCCTTCAAAAGTGAGAACCGCAGAGTGTGGAACAAGTTTTTCCTTGTGAGCCGACCCCAGTTGATTGGTGATGGCTGTGTGGAGCATAGTGTGAAAAAGGATTCTAAGACTGTATCCAGAGTTAGTAGAAAGGATTGCCAAGATCAGTTGGTCATGTCGTCCACGAGCAGTGGGAGAAAACAATGGGACATTCGAGCTGCCTACTAGTCACCCACTTCCAGGTCTGACATCATCTGGTCCACCATCTTCACCTTTTCAGCCATAAACCAAAACTGTTGCCAACCATGCTATTGTTGTTATTAGTAGCCAATGAGTCATTTCCACCTCATGGCAATGCCATGTGTGTCAGAGTAGAACTGCTCCATAGTGTTTTCAGAGCTGTGACCTTTCAGAAGTAGATCACCAGGTTGACTTTACTTTCCAAACTTTCGGTCAGCAGCCAAGTGTTTAACCATTTGTGCCACCCAGAGAGCCCTTTGCCAACTATAAAGCTCTCCAATCTCTCACCTGCTAACCAAATAGAATGCCACACTATTCTCCAGACTTATCCTATACCGACCTACTTCTGTTCATTCATTCCTCCTGTCCATTCCTCTTCCCCCGCAGCATGTATCTTCCACCACATCTGTAAATCCAACTCTTAGTCATCTAGTGCCGCTATAACAGAAATACCACAAGTGGATGGCTTTAACAAAGAGAAGTATATTCACTCACACTTCAGGAAGCTAGAAGTCCAAATTCACGGTGTCAGCTCCAGGGGAAGGCTTTCTCTCTCTGTCAGCTCTGGGGGAGGTCCTTGTCATCAATCCTCCCTGGTTGAGGAGCTGCTCAGTGCAGGGACCCCAGGTCCAAAGGATGCGCTATTCTCTTGGCCTTGTTTCTTGGTGGTACCAGGTCCCTGTCTCTGCTTGCTTCTCTCTTTTATATCTCAAAAGAGATTGATTCAAGAAATGATCTAATCTTGTCGATTGAGTCCTGCTCATTAACATAACTGCTGCTAATCCTACCTCATTAACATCACAGAGGTAGCATTTACAACACAAAGGAAAATCACATCAGATGACAAAATGGTGGACAATCACATAATACTGGGAATCTCGACCTAGACGAGCTGACAGATATCTTTGGAGGACACATCAACACATCTCTAAGTGCAACCTATTTCTCAACATCCTACTCAAATTTCATGTTTATTTCCCCTGAGCAGAACAGTGTCTCCCTTAAACTCCTTAATTTGTAGTCCCTCTCTTTTGTCACATCTCCCTTTCCACAAGCAACTTGAAAGCAGAAGCCACATGGCTTGTCCGGTGTTCTGCACAGGGTAGACAGACATTGCTGGATGAATGAGTGGGTATTCACATTGATATGTATCCCTAATAAGAACACCATCCATCAGTTATTTTCCAATTAGGTTAATAATGCAAGTATCACAATTCAATCATTGACTAATTTTTAGCAATCAAAGCTATTACAGAATTGCAAGCTGAGTTCTGACTTACCTGCCCTTCCCTTTCTTCTAAAACCCTGGGAACTTTATTATCAAAACACCCAGTCCCTTCTTGTGCCAGGCTTCCTAGGAGCACATGTGTGGAGGGTAATGGAACCTCTGCAGGGTCTATACTCTACTGAGGCAGACAGTGAAGCCTTGGAGAGTTGTGTTGGCAGTGTGATGCTATTTGGGGAATTTATACTGATTTTGTTGCAGGTGGTGTGTTGTTTTAGTTTGCCTCCTGCAAGTTCACATTCATCTTTCTCCCTCTGCTTTTCAAAGACTCAATAATTAGTTGACTCTGAGCACCCCAGAATTAAATGGAAAAAAATACACAGCCTGAGCAAATACACTAAAAGGGCGGTGGTGGATTTTGATCTTGAGCATTGATTTATGGAGTCTCCTGTTGATGTCACCTGTGTACGACCCAGGGTAAATCGATTCCAGTGGTTCTCCCACCTGGCTGGGCATCAAAGTCCACTGGGGAGATGGTCTACAGTGAGGTCTTGAAATACTTATTTTAGGAAAAAATTTTCCAGGCAATTCTGGTGTGCAGATCTGCTTGGGAGCAGAGGAGGGAATGTGTGGAGAACGTGGTTGTTGTAAGGACTGAGAGAGCACCGTGCTTGCCACCCTGGCCTTGGAGCCTGTGTCTGAGGCCTCCGCTGGTCTGGCAGGGCTGGGACAGTTTCCTTCAAGATGGTGGTTCTCCAGTTTAGCTTGATAAGAAGGATCATCAGAAGAGATTGCTAAACAAGTAGACTCCCAGTCCCCCTCATTCTGAGGTTATAGGTTTGGAGGACCCAGGAACCTGTTTCTGTAACAAGCCCTCTATGGGAACCTGATGCAGGTGGCCCAAGGACCACCTGGGAAGAAACCCTGTCTTTATAGACTTGGGTCCAGGGCTAGCTCTGGGGGTGTCCCATAAAAGCACTGTGAGCCTTTAAGGATGGCCCCAAGAGTTCCTCCCCCCCACCACCCCACCACTTCCCTACACAGAGCAGCCTCCCCAACTGATGCACTATGGCTAAGCCAGCTTGGTTTCTTAGCACCCACAGCCACACGTCAGGCTTTCTGTTCTGAAAAGGAAATAAACCTGGACCAGCCACAGCAGTCTCCCTCACACTCTCATCACTACACGCACAGAAATTGTCGCCGCAAAGGTGGTGATGATAAGGGTACAAGAGATAAACAGCATTTCCCCCTTTTCCAAACTCGGATCAGTGCCCCCTCCCCTATCTGGTCTGCTCTCTTTACCGTCCCCAAAAGTGGTCTGTCCTTACTCTGAACTCCTCTAGAATCGTTTCTCCTCTTCTTAGAGCCTTTGCTGTTGTTGTTTTTATTTGCCCTCAAGTTGGCCCCTGGCTTGTGGTGACTCCATGCACAACAGAACAAAACACTGCCCAGTCCTGTGCCATCCTCCATGATTGGTTGCGGATGGGACTGTTGTGATTCATAGGGTTCTCATTGGCCGGTTTTTCAGAAGTAGATTGCCAGGCCTTTCTTCCTAGCCTGCCTTAGTCTGGAAGCTCCACGGAAACCTATTCAGCACCACAGTAACATGTAAGTCTTCACCGACAGATAGGTGGCAGCTGCACATGAGGTGCATTGGCCGAGAATCAGACCTGGGTTCCCTCATGAACCGCCAAGGTCTCATTTACAGTCTTTAGATTACTTTTAATAGTGGCTAGTGTTGAGTCAGGCAGGCAGTCTGAGGCAGTGATTTAGGCAAAACCAGGCCTCTCTTGCCTGATATTATGCCCAGTCACTCTGCCATGCCTCACCCACAGTGACCCACAGTCACTGAGTCCTCACCACATGGGCTGACCTGGAAGCAAGGAGAGAAATGTCTCCCAGAGGACAAGAAAGTCAAAAAGACGTTGCAGCGGGATGCTTGCTAGAGTGGAGGTAGGCTCGGTGCCAGTGCCATGAGAGAGCCGAAGGAGCACACCAACTGACGTCAGAGCCCCCCTGCCACACCCGCCCTACTCCGGACAACTGAGGGGTCCTGGGCTCTGCCTCCTGGGAGCCTCTGCACTATTTTTGGAGGTGATGTGGACTTAAATCATTTGATAGACCATGAGCTCTCAATCTCTCCATTTAGCTGTGGCTCACAGTTTAACAGTAGCCTTTGAATGTAGCATCCGTTCCTTTTTTGCCTAAGCTGGCATAGCATAGTGGACGATAGCTGTGCCCTTCAAATCAGGCACCTAGGTTCTAATCCCAGCTCTGTCATTCATGACCAGCTGACCCCGGACTGCTTACTTAATTCTCCTATGCCTCAATTTCCTCCTCAAAAGTAGGAATAATATTACTTGCCTCATATTGGTGAGAAAAATTAATGAAATAATATATAAAAATGCTTAGCTTAGTGGCTGGCAGCTGGGAAGTGTTTAATAAATGTTCAACATGATCCTTTTAAAAAGTCAACTTCTGACTGATGGTGGGAATTTCAGACTAAGGGAGAGAAGAGCAGGGCGGGGCAGGCCAACGCAGGAGGGTTTTAGAAATGCAGGGACCATGAGACTCCCCTCATATCCCACCTGCAAGGGTCCTGCTCCCTTTCTGCTCAGCCCGGTCTTGAGAACTATGACTTCAGGACCTGAGAGCAAGAGCAACCCCTTCTGAAAAGAGGGCTACAACCAGCCTGGTCTCTGTGGTGCTGTTCTAAAACCTTTCACCATTTGGAAGGTCCCTGGTAGTGTAGATGGTTTACAGTCAACGATTAACCTAAAGGCTGGTGGTTCAAACCCACCCAGTGGTATCACAGAAGAAAGACCTGGCAATTTGCTTCCATAAGATTACAGCCAAGAAAACCCTATGGAGTTCAGTTCTACTCTGTAACACATGGGGTCTCCATAAATCAGAATCAACTTGATGGCAACGGGTTTTTCACCAGTCAGGAACTGTGATGAAGCTCCTGTGCAAAGGCGGCAGCCACCCCCGCCTGTAGCTAAGTGGCCCAGGGGCACTAGAGGCCCAAATTCCTTTCCACCAGGGTCTGCAAACCCTCCTCATAGGGGGCTACCAGCCCCCAGTCTGTGATTACGGGAACAGGTCTGCGGACCACAGAGGGGAGCACAGTGGACAGGGGAAGAGAGAGGCTGCCAACAGGACTGAAGGGGCATCTGATGGATCACTGGCCAGAAGACAGCATTAGCAGCATAATGAGTGTGTGTTGGTTGTCATAGCAACTTCCCCCTGGCTTCTACAATTCTGGCCACAGGTGGAACAGGCCCTGTTTTGGCTTTCCCAAGTAAGCTGGTTTCTCAGGGGTCACGCTATAAACTTCTCTTCTCTCGATGGACCTGGCTTATGGACAACCTTGGAATTCCTAATAACAATAAATTCTTCCAGTCTTGGTAAATAGATTCTGCCTTGTCTGTTCATTGCTAAGAATGCATTTGGCATGTCTGATGGCAAACTTAGGACTTGGCTCTATTTGCTGACTGGAGTGTTGATGCTCTGTGTGTCTGTCTTTTAGTTATTGCTATATAACGAATCATCCTGAAACTCAGTGGCTTAAAACCATAAGCATCGATTATGGGCTACAAGTCTATGGGTCTGCTGGGAGCTTTTGGTCTCAGGTGGCCTCACTCAGCCATCTGCAGACAGCTGAAGGTTGAGTAGACAGCTCTACTTATTTCGGCTGGACTCTCTCACAGGTTTGGGGTGGGCAGGCTGTAAGATGATTTATCATGGCCTCCAGCTGGGACAACTGACTCTCCTCCACTTGGCCTCAGTTTTTCCAGCAGAGAACAAACCTGTCCCAGGCTTGTTCTTAAGGTGGCAAAGTTCTGAGAGAGAACATGAAAGTGTTCAAGGCTTCTCAAGGCCTTTGCTCCAAACCAGCATGCCATCACTTCTGCCACACTCTGTTAGCCAAAGCAAGTCACAGACCAACCCAGATTCTAGGGCAGGAAAAACAGATTCCTTCTCTTCCTGGAAAAAGCTGCAAAAAACCAAACCAAACCTACTGCTGTTAAGTCAATTCCATCTCATGGTGACCCCACGTCTATAAAGTTCTATAAAGTAGAACTGCTCCATAGGGTTATCCTGGCTATGATCTTTACAGAATCAGATGGCCAGGTCTTTCTTCTGTGGTGTCAGCAGGTGAGTACAAACCACCAACCCTTAGGTTAGTAGTTGTGCATAAATAGTTAGCACCTCCAAGGGACTGGAAAGCTGCAAAGCCACATTAATAAAAGATGTGGAATAGGAAGGGGAAGAATCAGAGCCATTTTTAGCAGTAATTTACCACAATGCAAAAAGATTCAGGGCTGTAAAACAACTTTTTTTAAAAAGCCACATGGACTCACTTTGCCGTATACTGCCATTATTAAAACTAATTTCTAATTATGTTAGTGCCTGAGGTCCTCAGGCTTGGACTTGAGCACTGCAGCTCCATTCCCAGCCTTGCACAGTTCGGAAGTTCCAACGGCAACGCCCAAGTTGCTCCATTTCTCTGTCACGATTCCCATTGCAATGAAGATCCGCTGACTCAGGGCTTTCCCAAGGCTACTGGGGTGAACTTGGGTCAGCGGGATGCAGCCCGGGCATTGTAACCGAATTCCAGGAAGATGCCATGAACAGCTCAGAGCCCAGCAGCGTAACAGGACTCCTCCCTGGGGCTTTGTAGTCCCAGAAGTTGCTTAGCCTGGAGAATAAATACAAACCGATGTCCTTTTTAAAAATAAGTGGCACCAATGAGGCTAACAAGGTAACATAGGATATAAATATGAATTGTACCTGGGAACACGATCCTACCACTGCCCTCAGGAGTGAAGCACTCTGAGTTGCCAAGGTAATGTGAGCAGACCAAGGAACAGGGAGGCAGGTGTGGGGACTCTAGAAGCATCTGTGCTGTCTAGCCCTACCCCTCAACCACGGAGCCAGGGACCCTACAGTGCGTGCTTCCGAGGTGCACACTTCAGTGTCTCACTTTTGAAAGGTTGCTGCTACATTTCTGTTTAGAGCTTTAAATGTTTCATTTTCAGAAGGCTATCCGGTTCCAATGTAGTTGTAGGTTTTTAATCCTGGGGGTGCAGGATGGCTCCATTTAAAAGATATGACTCTTCAGTGCACTAAATTCCAGGCCATAGGGAAACTGCAACCAGCCAAATGCCTCCATATATTTGAAAATTACCTCCTTTTCCGACTCCCCATGGTCCCTTATCCTTGGTCCAACCCAGTGCGGCTCTTCCCACTGACCTCTGATGGAGCCTGACAATAAGCATCTCTCTCCGGGTATGTATTTCATTTGTGCCCTAACAGCACCTTTAAGAACCTCACCACTCTTAGCATTGCCTTCTTCCTTTCTGAAAAGCCAGCAGGGGGAGCAGCTAAGCCCCAGCCCTGTTTTTATTTTTAACATCTGTCTCCTGCATACATTATACATAATCCCCTCACCTCCCAAGTTGCTGTGATCAATTTGTTCTTTTCTGAAACAAGGCTGTGGTTTAAAAAAAAAAAAAAACTAAATAATTAACTCAAGGACGTTTTCCAAGAAAAATACAAGAATTCAAAAGAGTAATCTTCCACTTGAATGATTTGGGCCTCTTTTAATTATAACTTCTTTTTCATTGTGATTAATGATTGCTAGGATGACATTTAGAAAAGAAAGTTGGGGAAGAATATCAAGAGGAAACTTGTCCTTGTGATAAGATCTAACCATGGAATAGGCTTTCCCAGGGGAAGTGGCAGAACTTCGTTTTGGGATTCTTTTAAAACCAGTCCTAACAAAGCCTGGGAGAACATGCTAGAAGGAGCAATTGTCCTCTAGGAAGAGATTAGAAATGACCTAAACAATGACTTACACCTCTTCTTTCTGAAGTGATAGATGCCTGTGATAATGGAGGTGACAACAGCAATAACAAATAGAAATTAGGAGAGAAGTTCTATTTATTTCATTTTTAAAATAAATGATTGCTACCAGTTTAACAACTTGATAGAAGGAAGTCACTGACGAGCAGATAATAATCGGTAGTTTTGTATTAGGAAGACTTTCCTCTTTGCTTTTTATTTGGATCTGGTTTATTTTCTCCATAGGCTGGATTAACACATATTTTGGGTTATCTGCTAAACCTAACACGGAATATGCCACAATCCCCAAGGCCCAGCCAGTAGGGGCACCATGCCCTTCCTTGATGGATTTTTTTTCTCAGGGGCCCTGTCGTCATTTCCTGGTTGAAGTCAACCCAAACTGTCAGAACTCATTCTGTATCTTTGCACTACAGTGTGGGCATATGTGTGCACGTGTGTTAGTGGTAATGATGATGATGGTGAGGAAGTAAGAGTAACAAGGGAGTGCTCAGGACCCTGATTATCTTTTCTTTCAGACTTCTCTGCCCCTACATAACTAGGTAGATGCAGATAGAGGCACTTCGACCAAACCCCAGATGCAAACAGGTGTGTGCAGAATAACCTACCAAAAGATGAATTTGTGTTGGTTTTGCTTCAATGGGAGTCAAAAATGAAGGGTATTTATCCCTCTCCCATCCCATAATCAATGTTAGCTTCAGACCACCGGTAAGTGGGAGCTCAGAGGCAGATACAATTTACTTTAGAACAAACAAGGCAATGTGACAGTCATTATACCTGGATGTGGTGGGGAAATTAGAGGACAGATGATATTTAACTTCACCCAGCAACAGAGTCTGAGTCCCAGACCTGAGTACAGCCAACATGTGCTACCACACAATGACACAGAGTCATCTCCTGTCCTTTACAGCAAATGAAAAGCCAGAGTCCATCTTCTTGAGCCCTTCCATCCTTCTTCTTGCCTACTTGGGTACGGCTCCTCTAGACCTGGAAGGGAAGGTAGCTGGAGAGGAGCAGGTCTTACAGAGATGAGGAAGCATTCTAACTTTAAATTATACTTCTCATCCTACCTTCCAAAGAGAAACACTGGCTGATAAATCACTCACAATACCCACTGAGCACCTACTCTGGGCAAGACTTGGCAGGGAGAATAACCCATTGCCATTGAAGGTTGCTATGGGTCGGAATTAACTCAATGGCGTTGGGTTATCCATCTTTAAAACCTAAGTCAAGCTCCTCCCTTAGGGCCAGCTCAGCCCCACCTCTTTGTTGCATCTCTCTTCTGACCCCAAGTCCTTTGCTGGGCTTCCTGTTGTTGTTGTTAGGTGCCATTGAGTCAGTTCAAACTCATAGTGACCCTATGTACAGCAGAACAAAACACTGCTGACCATCCTCACAATTGTTACTATGTTTGAGCCCATCATTCCAGGCACTGTGTCAATCCATCTCATTGAGGGTCTTCCTATTTTTCATGGACCCTCTACTTTACCAAGCATGATGTTCCTCTCCAGGGACTAAAAATGTCCCTCCTAAAAACATGTCCAAAGTATATGAGATGAAGTCTCACCAGCCTTGCCTCTAAGGAGCATTCTGGTTGCAGTTCTTCAAAGACAGGTTTGTTTGTTCTTCTGGCTGTCTGCGGTCCATCCCATAGTCTTCACCAACACCATAATTCAAAGGCATCAATTCTTCTTCGGTCTTCCTTATTCACTGTCCAGCTTTTGCAAGCATATGAGGTGTCTGAAAATATCATGGCTTGAGTCAGGTGCATCTTAGTCCTCAAAGTGACATCTTTGCTTTTCAACGCTTAAAAAAGGTCTTTTGCAGCCGATTTACCCAATGCAATGCGTCTTTTGATTTCTCGACTGCGGCTTCCATGAGCATTGATTGTGAACCCAAGTAAAACGAAATCCTTGACAACTTCAATCTTTTCTTTGTTTATCATGATGCTGCTTAATGGTCCACTTGTGAGGATTTTTGTTTTCTTTATGTTGAGGTGTAATCCATACTGAAGGCTGTGGTCTTTGATCTTCATCAGTAAGTGCTTCAAGTCCTCTTTGCTTTCAGCAATCAAGGTTATGTCATCCGCATATCGCAGGTTGTTAATGAGTCTTTCTGCAATCCTGATGCTATGTTCTTCTTCATATAGTTTAGCTTCTTGGATTATTTGGTCAGCATACTGGTTGAGTAAGTATGGTGAAAGGATACAACCCTGACGTTCTCCTTTCCTGATTTTAAACCACGCAATATCCCCTTGTTCTGCTTGAACAAGTGCCTCTTGATCTATGTACAGGTTCCTCATGAGCACAATTAAGTGTTCTAGAATTCCCATTCTTTGCAATGTTATCCATAATTTGTTATGATCCGTACAGTCGAATGACTTTGCATAGTCAATAAAACACAGGTAAACCTCTTTCTGGTATTTTCTGCTTTCAGCCAAGATTCATCTGACATCAGCAATGATACCTCTCATTCCAAATCCTCTTCTGAATCCAGCTTGAATTTCTGGCAGTTTCCTGTCAATGTACTGCTACAGTCATTTTTTAAAATTATCTTCAGCATAATTTTACTTGCATGTGATATTAATGATATTGTTCAATAATTTATACATTCCATTGGATCATCTTTCTTGATGGCTCTCTTCCAGTCAGTTGGCCATATTGAAGGATTCTATGGTAAAAAAAATTGAACGATGCAAGAAGCACCAAAAGAAGATGGAAGGAATACAGAGTCATTGTACCAAAAAGAACTGGCCAACATTCAACCATTTCAGGAGGTAGCTGGGATTCCTGGGAAGCATTAATTTAGAGTTTCTCTTATGTCAGTTAATAGGTGCATTGCTAGGGATTTTTCATGTGAGCTGTTTATTTGTAAGTTGACCATGTGCCCATGAAGGGCAAGAACCATGTCTTCTACTGCACTAATATCGCCAGTCGATGCCACATGCAGTTTAAATGCAGGTCTGTATCTTTAAAGTCCCAGGGCCATCTATGTGCACCGTAACCCTTACCCTGCGAGAAGGTGGTATCTGGGGCTTGGAATTAAGCCCTTACTACCTCCCTGTGCTCATTCCCTCTACCTTTCCTGATGAAAGCCAAGGTTATACCACCTCTTCCTCCAGATTTGAGAGGAGTTTGGGAAATCAAAAGTGCCTTAAATCAGTATTTCGTGGACAGAACCAAACTGAAGAATGGAAGTAGCCAACCAGCTTTCTTCTATTAAGTCCAATATGCTTGGTTTGGTGCGAGAGGCAAACAGTTTCTCAGCTGGGATGGATTTATTGCCCTGCCAACGACCTGCACTGTGAACTGGCCAAGCCTCTGAGCCTTTCTAGTTTTGGGTTCCCCCGAGGCCAAGTCCTTCAAGTGAAGGAGATGGCATCTGTACTTTGCTGAAAAAATCATGGGTCTCTTCTGGAGTCAGGCACCTCCTTTCCTTTTAACTCAATTCTTAGCCTGGGATTTCTTGTCAACCCATTTCTCAGAACCCCAAGTACTGATGAGAAGGGAGGGTGAGTCCAAAATGACACCCATGTTTTCCGGGTGCTTCAAATGCTAGCATTCCAGAGAAGAGAGTCGTAGACCAGGGATTTCAGTAATTAGATTTCCTGGAATTAGCTAACACGTTCCATGCTGAGCAGCTCTGGGTAAGCAATGCATTCTCAGCTCATCAGCATTAATTAACAGCCATTTTTTTTTTTACACCTGACCCATTTATGGCAGTAAATCCCTGGTGACATCTTGTAGCTACCACACACCTGTGCCTTTTTAAAAGAACCTCAGGCTCCCAACAAAGGCATCTGCCTTCTACATCTAATTTGGCCCTCCCTCCCTTCTCAGGCTGGCCGAGCCTAAGAGACAGAAATCCTGTCAAAATAAATGGAGAGAGGAACAGGACCCCCACCCACAGTGCTCACGCCTTCTGTGTGCAGATGGATGTCCCCACCCCAAGCCTAGTGCATGAGAGATGATTGGTTTACCATTCCCCATCTGACAGCCCCGCTCTAGCGTGCACTGCTTTGCCAGGTTGCCTGCTGCACTGGATCCCTTTCAGGAATTGCTCATCGGCCGAGATGTGCATTGCTTAGGTTTGTCATCAGTGTGCAGCAGACATGAGAACATGACGCACGACTCTGAGCCCAGCCTTCCTGAGTGAAGCCAGAAGGTCTCCCCTCTGCCAGTTTGGGTACCTGAACTGTCATCTTCCTGCCACATCTGTTGCTATTTCCTAGCTTCTAACCTGTGTCTCCTGTTCCTTGTATTCTGCACTAAATCTGTTACAGCCTACACCCTACACCTTCGGTGTAGACACATTTGTCGACCAAAGAGGGAAGGGGCCCATCCTCCCCGGGGTCCGTAGTAATAATCCTGTTGGTACAGTGCAGAAGCGGCTCAGCCCACCGTTCTCCAGGGACTTTGGGTCCAGCACAGATCAGATCTGACTAGTCAGAGCCCCATTCCTCTGGACGCGATGATTGGTTCCCTTCAGGGGTGATACAGGTATTAAGAAACGGAGGGTCATTTTCCTTCTGCATTATGAGAACCAAAGATATTGCAAGCCTGAAGCTGCTGGGGCAGGGTGGGGTGGGGTGTGAGGTGGGGATATTTACCACCATGCAGACAGAGCCAGCCTGAGAATACAACAGCACCGAGGGAGGTGGAGCGAAGGATTATGGGAAAAGAGTGGCTCCGAAGACATCAGCTGAGCACCTGAATCCAGGGAAACCTAAAGTTAAGGTGTCTCCTGGGCATTCTCGTTCCTTGAGCCCATCCAGCTCTTTATGCGCAAGCTAACTAAGAATGGAGTTTCTTTGCTTGCGACCACTGCCTGACTAACGCACATTCAGACCCAAGTCATTTCTGAATCATTTGGCTTCTTTCAGTTCCAAGTAACAGAAACTCTATTCAAGTTAACTTGTGCCTACGTCAAAAACAACACGTCAAAAGGGGGAGAAAATTCTAAACCGCAAAAAAAGGATGTAGGTACAACTGGCCTTGGGAACAAGAGCATCAAGACATTCTTTTTTAGATTGACATCTCTGCTTCTCTCTTACCAGTAAAAACCAGTTGCCATGGAATCAACTCTGACTTATGGTGACCCGGTGTGTCAGAGTAGAACTGCACTCCATAGGGTTTTCAATGGCTAGCTTTTTCAGGAGATTGCCATGCCTTTCTCTCCATGCGCCTCTGGGTGGACTTGAACCTCCAGCCTTTTGGCTAGCAGTTTAGAGTGTTAACTATTTGCACTACCCAGGAACTCCACTCCTTTCTTGGGGCGGGCTTAATTCTCCCGGTCTGCAGTATATCCTCACAAGGCTGGTTCTTTGGCTGTCAGAGTTTGAGACTTATGCCCTTACAGTCTCATGAAGAGAGATAAAGCTCAGGGAAGGATTGTCCTGCCTGCGTCTGTCCTGGGACCCATCCTTTAGCTAGAGGACAAGGGACTGTGTCTGGTCTCTCCTGGGTCCTGTGCCCACCCTCTACATGCAAGGAGGCAAGATCTGTCACCAGGAAAAGGTGGAGGCAATAAAAACAATCACCCCTCAACTTCCTACTTCTCTACAGTGGAACCCCTAGATAAAGCACATCTGATGAAGCTAATTCAGGTATCATGCCCTGGAAATCAGCTCCTGCCCTGGTCATTCCATTAACCTGCCAAAAAAGCAACTTTGCAATTTATGAGACTGAATTTTTTTGGATCACACCCAGAGTGTTAAAGTTTTACTTTAGATTATAAAACTGTAGAAAAATTTTTTATTTGCAGCTTAGTTTTCATCACTTTGTTATTTGACAGTTTCTCTTAAAGGGAGGAAGAAGCAGTGTCTGTCCTCAGATCACTCTCTCATGCTGAGCTGCACAGTCCAACAGCAAGCCATCCCAGCTGCTCTTCTAACAGCCTGTGCACCTTGATGATGTCCTGCCTGTCAGCCTTCAGAATGCACATGTACACGCGTGTGTGGTGCACTTGTGTGTATTTCTAGAAGCTGTAGGGGAATGTGGAAAAACAGGTGGAGGAGTGACAGATCAAGGCAGAAGAGCTCAAGAAAGAAGGCAGGAGGACAGTGCACAGTCCCACTTCTCTTCAAGGTACACATTGACCTATTTGTTGCAGACTGAAAAAAACTGGGGACATGGTGGAAGGCTCTTACTCGTAAATATCATTCAGACTTCGGATGAATTTTTTTAAGGTCAGGAAATGGAATCCAGAGTTTATAGACCATTCCAAAAAAACCAAACCCATTGCCATCGAGTCAATTCCGACTCATAGCGACCCTATAGGACAGCGTAGAACTGCCCCATAGAGTTTCCAAGGAGCACCTGGCAGATTTGAACTGCTGACCTCTTGGTTAGCAGCTGTAGCACCTAACCACCACACCACCAGGGTTTCCTAGAGACCTGTATATTTGTCTTACTATACCCAGAGCAGTAGGAGTCCCTGGTGGCACAAATGGCTAAGCACTTAGCTACTAACTAACATGCTGGAAGTTCAAGCCTGCCCTGAGGTGCCTTGGAAGAAAGGCCTGGCAATCTACTTCCAAAAAATCAGCCATTGAAAACCCTGTGGGGCGTAGTTCTACTCTAACATACATCAGGTTGCCGTGAGCTGGAACTGAATAGACGGCAACTTTTTTTTTTTTTTTATCCAGAGCAATTAGACTACCAAAGAATCTCCTACCAATGAGTTGTGGGTATTCTTGCCAGTATTTTATGCATTATCAAGGGTCCTGCTTAGAATATTAAGATGTTGGACACATTTCTCTCAAGGAAACATATAGGTTACAATGGATGAGGGCTGAATATGTATCAGAAAGGACAACATAAGACTAATTAAAATTATTTATAATTACTAATAATTTAGTTGAACCCGGGTGGTGCAGTGTTTAAGAGCTCAGCAGCTAATCAAAAGGTTGGCAGTTTGAATCCACCAGCTGCTCCTTGAAAACCCTGTGGGGCAGTTCTACTCTTTCCTATAGGGTCACTATGAGTTGGAATTGACCCGATGACAATGAATATATGATTTAGTAAAATAAATGAATCTATTAATAGTACCAGAATAACTTTTCAATCCCTCAAGTAATTTGCAATAAGATTTAGTAACTGTCAGTATCCCAAGTATTTAAATAGTAATTCCTTTGATGAATCATGTGTTCATTAAGTTAATTGTCCTCCACCTTAAAATATTTTATATCTTTTGTAATTAAAATGTTTCAATTAATTAAAGGACTTTTTATATAATTCAAGTCTATTAAAAACAATTTAATAGCCAAATTTCATATATGTTATTCTAATCAAAAAATTATTTTGAAGAACTTTTCCAAACGACACTCAAGCCTTTATATTAGTCAATTATTCCCATTGGTGTAAAAAAAAAAATACTAATTTGCTCTTGGTAACAACAGCTCCTCATATATTTGAAGAAATGAGGCAGATGATTTTAACAAATAATACATAAATATTTTGTATGATATGTACGCAAGCTTTGTTGGCACGCATGTAATAACTAAAAGTGTACACTAGAGGGATGGCGGGAAGGAAGGAAAAAGATATGGTGTAGAAGGACATCATGCTTGATAAAGTAGAGGGTCAGCAAAAAACAGGAAGACCCTCAACGAGATGGGTTGACACAGTGGCTGCAACAGTGGGCTCAAGAGTAACAACGACTGCGAGGATGGCTCAGGATCTGGCAATGTTTAGTTCGGTTGTACAGAGTCGCTATGAGTCAGAACCGACTGGACAGCACCTAACAACATCAACATAGTGTAGATGTTGCACTTGAATGAAAAATGTATTTTGGTTAGACCCCTTTGATGCTCATTTTCTGGAGGCCATACCCAGGAACTTACTTAGAAATATGGCACGTGATTCACGTAACATTAATTTACTTCATTTGTAAAGAGACTTGGGCACATCATGCCTGCCTCTGAAGAATGCTTATTACCATTCTCCCTCTCCCCATCTCTCTCCACATTTAATACTTACATAATGAATTCCAGTTTTCAAAGTAATTTCAGATACATTGTCTTATTTGGAAGGCAATGTGGTATCGCAGTAAGAAAATGAGACTTCAGTCAGGGAACCTGAATTGTAGTCTGGTCTCTTTCACTAGATACCGGTAACCTGTCTGGGCAGAAGCTCCCTCATATGTAATATGCCAGAGTTAGAATAGATGGTCTCTAAGGTCCTGGCAATTCTAGAACTCTATAATTTTATGATAGAGCCTGTGCAAGCGTGTGTGTGTGTGTGTGCGCGCACGCGCGTGCGCGTGAGCGTGTGTGCATGAACATGTGTGCGTGTGCGTGTGAGTGCACGTACCTGTGAGTATGTGTATGTGCATCCCACGTTAAATGTGAATTCTTTCAAATAAAAACGCTCTTCTAGCTTCACCGAAAGCATTTTCTACTTCTGCTTTGGAGGAATAATGCAAGTGCTAGGGAACTCCCAAGTAGGGAAATAGTACCTCCGGGACTCAGCAAGTACTAAGATTGGGTTACAAAACCTAACGTGTATGTGAAATGTTTCCATCAACTTATAAAATAAAAGTCCAATAAAAGCAGTGGCTTTTTATTATTATTTAGATTTAAATCTTCCCCTGCAGTGTTGAAAACCCAAAGGCAACCTTTCAAGTTTAGTAGGATCTCAGAATAAAATGGAAACTGAACATAGCAAGGGAAATAGATGCATTCGACATCATTGTTCTACCTAAAAGGCAAGTCTTTTTTCTTCTTCTACTTCTGTTTTTTTTTAAGCCCAGCAAAGAGCACAGATGCTGAAAGCTCATTAGAATTTTAAAGAATTTTTAACCTACTGATCAATTCTAACTTCTAGAAGCTCTGATTTTTTTTTTTTTTTTTTTGTCTTAACGCTGACTCCTCTCTGTGTCACTTTCATTAAATTAACACAAAGCGATTCTCATCACTAGCCTTGAAGAAACCCCTTTGCTGTCTTGCTTGGTTGTATTGAGTGTCTCACATGCACTCCCTGCTTCTTATCTGTGTGTCTGCCTCTCAGTTTCTAAACTTCTGACTCAAGGAAAAACAAAAATGAACAAACAGAGACAGACTCTGTCTCAGAGAGCTGAGAATGTGTGTCCAGGAGGTCCACTTGAGGACGGGGGCAGGGGTGGTGATCCAGCTTCATGGGCTGCCAGATCAAGACCGGACCAAGAGACTCAGGAAGTCCAGAGAGCCCAGTTGAGGGAGGCCACTCCAAGGTTCCCCAGAGCAGCAGGGTAGCCTGGCTAAGGTGAGCTCCAAAGGGCAGTTCACTGGGCCAGTGCAACCCAATCGGGAGGCAGAGAAAGAAGGCAAGGCAGCACAGAGGGCATCTAGATTCTCAGGGGCTGTGGCTATACAAGGACTAAATTGAAAGCATCCACAATGAAAGAAGGCACTATCACTTATAAATATGAGAAGCATCAGAAAGCGTACCAGTTAGATCACCCTAGAGCCTCTTTCTGGGAAGATTCCAACTTAAGGAAAAGATTTCATTTAACAATATTTATGAAGGTCCTACTGACACTGTTCTAGGCACGAGGGATAGATCGGAGAACAAGTGAGACAAAAATCACTGCTTTCATGAAGTTTATGCCCTTGGGAGGGGAAAGAGACACTAAAAATATATTAAATAAATACATTATCTAGCATGTTAGATAGTTAACAACCAGTATGGAAAAAATAAAGCAAGGTAAAGAGGATAAGCAATGCTGGGGATCAGGGAAGAACTGATCGCAAATTTAAAGAGTGGTCAGAGTGGGTCTCACTAAGAATGTGACATTTCAGCAAAGACTTAGAAAAGGTAAGAGAGCGAGCCATGCAGGTATCTAGAGTAGGAACATTCCAGGCAGAGGAGCAGCCAGTGCAAAGGCCCTGAGGCAGCAGCCATGTCTTTAAGGGATAACAATGTGGCTGGAGCAGAGTGAACAAGAGGGTAATGTAAGACAGTAAGGTTGGCTCACTTTAGGCCATTGTGAGGATTTTGGTTTTTACTTTGACTGAAATGAAAAACCACCAGAGAGTTTTGAGCAAAAGAGTGAGATGACCTGATTTATACTTTAATAGAATCACTCTGGCAACTGAGCTGAGATTAGGCTGAAAGGGACCCGAGGAAGAAGCAGAGAACACAAGTTAGGAAGCCACTGCCACTTCCATTCCATGGTTGATGGTGGCTAGGGCTAGGGCAGTAGCAGTGGAAGTGGTGAGAAATGTTTAGACCTAAGGCAAATGTTGAAGGAAGCATCAACAGGATATGCTGATGTGCTAAGTATGGGTGTGAGAAAGAGAAGTTAAAGATGACTCCAAATCCACAGAGCTGCTATCAACTGAGATAGGGAAGACGGGAGGCAAAATAGGTTTTGGGAGGAAAGATCAGAGTTTTAGATACGAATACGTTAAGACTGACAAATCCGTTGGACATCCAGTGAAGTGGTCGAGTATATTCAGCCTGAGATATAATTTCGTGAGTCCTCAGCAAATAGAAAGTAATTAAAGCCAAGAGATTAGGTGAGATCACCAAGATCACCGAGAGGTGGATGTAGAGGGAAAAGAGAGAAGAAATAAGAATTCAGCTCTAGGACACTTGAGAATTAAATTGTTTGGAGTACGTTGGGACTTTATGTCAATTTGGTTGAATTTAAGAAATCTTTAGGGAATCAAACTTGCAGAAGATAATTGGGATAGGTAAGAAGACTGAAATATGCACCCACTGCAGACATCATTTCACTGACAGATTACTTTCCCAACCATCCTCCCTTGCTTTCTTATGTCTACACCCTATACATAATTTGACCTAGGGCATCTGAGTGTCTTCTTTGTGTTTAAGCAGTTCAGGGAAGCACCCAAATCTAAAATGCCTAGATTCCTAAAACTCTGTTTTTATTGGACCTTGTACGATTTTCAGGGTCCTCGTGTCACAGTGGTTAAGAGCTTGGCTGCTGACCAAAAGGTCAGCAGTTCAAGTCCACCACCCGCTCCTTGGAAAACCTATGGGGCAGTTCTACTCTATCCTAGAAGGTTGCTATGAGTCAGAATAAACTCGCCGGCAACAGGTTTGGTTTTTATACCATTTTCAATTAAAAGCACACAACCGCTTAACATACTTATGCAAAAATGAGCCCAGCACTCCTTGCCTAGGCATTAGCCAGCACTGTTGATCCACATCTGGATCAGCAATGAGAAGTGTTGAGCTTTACACCTGGGGGCATCCTCTACCAACCAGTTGTGTAACCTGACCAATCACCTGAACCAGTTTACTGCTGTAGACCCAGGATCCTCCTGTCTTAGTTTCTTAGTGCTGCTGTAACGGAAATACCACAAGTGGGTGGCTTTAACAAACAAATTATTTTCTCACAATTCTTGAGGCTAAAATTCAAATCAAGGTCTCAGCCATGTCAATTTGTTTCATGTCAGTAGCCCCAGTTATTCCTTGGTTCCTTGGAGATCCTCACATGGCATCTGTCTTCCCCTGTGTGTGCATGCCTCTGTATCTAATTTGCTATTTTTACAACTCAGAAGTGATTAGATTTAGAACCCACACTAAAAGGATATGCTCCAATTAACATAACAAAGAAATCCTTATTTCCAAACAGAATTACATCCACAGGTACAGAGGCTGGGTTTCCTACACATATTTTGAAGGGACACAATTTAATTCACTGCACCTCCCAAATGGAACAACTTCTTAAATCTCTATTATACTCATGTTACAGCTGTACCTACAACATCCCTCTCTCTTGGAGGGGTCTTCTGTACCACAGTAGAATCCTGGATGTCTTGAGAGGTGAGCCCACCATGATGGAGGGCAGGGCTCCAGTTCCATCTTGGTTAGACCCCCTACAAGATGATTCAGAAGCACCTGCAGTCCCTTCTGCAAACACTTTTACCCGTTGCCGTTGAGTCAATTCCGACTCATAGCGACCCTATAAGACAGAGTGGAACTACCTACCCCATAGAGTTCCCAAGGAGTGCCTGATGGATTCAAACTGCAGACCTTTTGGTTAGCGATGGTAGCTCTTAACCACTGTGCCACCAGGGTTTCCCCAAATACTTTACACCTCCTTTATCTCCTCCAGTCCAAACCCACAGCAGACTACAGCTATGGGAAAGTAGGGGTGGTAAATTTAATTTATGGGAAAGGCTTCACAAACTTGAGCTTTCAAAATGAAGGTTCTTCTTCCCTGATCACTGTCTCTCTTCCTTTCCTCAATCCCCTACCCTGCTTCCATGCAGCCCCCTCTTCCAGGTCCCCAGTCCAGTCCTTCTCCTCCTCTTTGCAGTGCAAACTCCATTCCTCCCAAAGAAAGATAAGATGTTATTCCTTCTGATCCTTCCCATGTCCTCAGACTCTAGTACTTCAGCCTTCAGCAAGGTGACCTTTCATTTGTTCTCAAGCAAGGAGGAGGTGTGGTGATGGGGGCCATTTGGGGGAGCCACCATGACTGGGGAAAACTATTGGCATTTATTGCCTCAGGGCCAGGAATGCTAAACATCAGCAACGGTGAGCACAGTTTTTTTGCTCCAGCCAAAATGCTAATAATGCCCAATATGAAACACCCCAGGGCTGAGTGTGAGAGCAAAGACAGGTGCTCAGGCTTAGTTTATTTCCCTCCGGTGAGAGTCACAACTGATGTTCTCACTGGCCTGCCTAAGAAGTGAGCATGTTTCTCCAACATGAACATTATTTTTCATACAGAAAACAGAGTAGTTTCATATGAGGAGGGCTACTCCTCCTGATAGCATGCCTTTGACCTTGCCCCTTGATGACAATAAACCTTGGCTGCTAACCGAAAAGTTGGAAGTCTGAGTCCACCCAGAGGGTCCTCAAAAGAAAGTCTTGGTGATCTACTTCTGAAAAACCGATTGAAAATCCTGGGGAGCTCAATTCTCCTCCGACACACATGGGGTCACCACGAGTTGGAACTGACTTGACAGCAACTGGTTTGGGTTTTGTGGTACTAGATGGCATCCTATAGAACATGGTAGGTAGAGCTCCAGAGTTGAACGGCCTAGATTTAAATCCTGACTCTACCACTGTTAGTAGTGTTACCCTGAGCAGGTTACTTAACTCAGTTTTGTCATCTGTAAAACTGAGGAGAATAACAGTACCTAACTCATGTGGATGTTGTGAGAAAACATGTGTCTAAGGTGCTTAGCCTCGTAGTGTTCAAGACATTAAATTCCTCCTCAGTGGAGAGGGTATTCCTGTTCACCCTGTGCCTCAAAGAATTTTAACATGTAACACACACGCACAAAAAAACCCACTGCCATCAGATTGGTTCTGACTTACAGCAACCCTCTAGGACAGAGTAGAACTGCCCCTTAGGGTTTTCAAGGCTGTAAATCTTTATGGAAGCAGACTGCCACATCTTGCTCCCTCCGAGTAGTTGGTGGGTTCAAACTGCCAACCTTTCAGCGAGCAGCTAAGTGTTCACTGCACCACCAAATACATCTGTAAATAAACATACATGCGTTTTTTTTCACATCTCCTGGTTAGCAACAGGGCCCAAAAATGTAATTCAATATGAATCCTAACAAGTTGCTATTTTGCCAAAGCTAACATGGCTTAACAACTGCAGATGGTTGTCAGCTTTGACATATCCTAAAAGCTGCTGTGTAATCACATAATGTACATCCAAGGCATATAAGGTGATGTTACTATCATGGTTCTTATCTCTTGCAGCCAAGCTCATTTGCATAGACCAAGGAGCCAACTTTAACTTCTCTGTTAAAAAAAAATCAGACAATCATCACCTCAAATCCAATAGGTTTGGCCTGTTGTTCCCCAAAACTTTTGCCAGAACTACAACCAAATAGCAGAATAAATAGGTGTTTTATGAATCTTTTTTAACCTATTTCCTGAATTGTGACTTTGTTCTTTCCCTTCATTTACTTCCTTGAACCTCTCAGGTGGAATGGTGAAAATGCATCATTTATTCCCCTATTCATTCTCCCAGTGAAATCAAAATGGCCTTTGAAATGTTCAAATCATAGCAGAGATTCTCCTTTTTCACCTTTGTCAGCTGAGTGGATGGGAAAGGCACCTCAAATGTGCGTGCATGCATGTACGCATGTGTGTCTGTGTGTGTCTGTGTGTGTGTAGGAGGAGGGGAGGGCAGGAAGGGAGAGTCCTCCAAGTCAGGCCCTGACCTGGTGTTTGGTAAGAGCAGGTCTTCTCTTTGAATGGTTTACTACATTATTTCTTGGTCATAGTTACCTAGTGCTGCATGACTGATATACCACAAGGGGGTGGCTCTTAACAATAGAAATTTATATTCTTATAATGTTGCAAGGTTAAAGGCTAAATCAGGGTCTCAGTACTGTCAGTTCCTTCTGTGAGCCTCTCTCCTTGTTTCTGGTGTCTGCCAGAAATCCTTGGTCTTCTTTGGCATCTGTCTTCCTTTTGTGTGTCTCTGTGTCTATTCTGCTCTTTTTATAGCTAAGAAATAATTAGGTTTAGAACCCATCCTACTCTGGTATGACCTCATTAACATAAAATAAAACCCCTATGTGCAAATAGAGTCATATTTACAAGGACAGGTGTTAGGATTTCAACACATATTTTGGGGGGACACTAATCAATACTTCTAAAGTACACAACAGTCCCACGAGAGTTGTTTACAAATAAGAAAATTGAGTCTTAGAAAATTTAAGCTTAGGTAACTTTCCTAAGGTCACATAACCAGTAAGTAGAGTAACAGATTCAAATGGGCTAGGATAATTCCAAAAGCATATGCTGTTTTCATTATATCATGTAGTATACCATATAACAGTTTAGGGAAAACTAGGACATCAATGAATTCAGTCATAATTTCTTTGCCTTTCATGATACCCTTTTGCCAAAATTCTCTACAAATTAAATTTGCTCCAGTGTGAACAACTGTGAGAGTGGGCTTCAGGAGAAAGAACCAGAGCTGGGTCTTACAATCCTGGTTATTCTGGAAACCAACAAACAATCTTAACCTTGTGCTCTGGGCCTTAAAGGTGAGTAAGAGACTGGTTGAGTGAGGGAGTGAAAAAGGGCACAAAGCAATTACATTTATTTGGTCTTATTTGTTTGTACACCAGTGGTAAGAAAACACTATCCCTAAAGAACATAGAATGAAGAATTTATTGGAAAGGATAATGAGGGCAAGAAGTATGAGATGAAATGAAAGGATCAGAGGCAGAATGGTTGTTAAGCCAGAGATTATCTACCAGAAGTTTGCTGGATTCACTAAGACCACTTGGCCCTGAGTCTCTTACAGATAGAAAGCTAAGGATATCCTGGGTCCATTAATTCCCTTCAAACACAAGGGACAAGATTTGGTTCATTATAGGGCTTTGTAAGATATGCAATTTGCAAGGGGAAGAACATCTCTTCCCTGCAGCAATCCCCTGATCTACTGATGTCCAGCTCCTCTGCAACTATTGTTCACTTGGCCCCAGATAGCTTGGAACTACCTTGACTGTGAGGATAAAGGTACAGAAGATAGGCACTCTAGCACATTTGAATAGACACGGAAAAGACTTAAAATATCTAGGGCAGTAGGAAAAGCAGACATTAGAAATTGCTGCAGATTCCAAGAGGCATGAGACGTTGTAATCTGTTACTACAGAGTGAAAGAACACATGCAAAAAGGTATTGAAGAGGATATTGAGCAAAACAAAAATGGAAAATAAGGTTATTTCCCCAAAGAAATCCATGGTAGATTGGTTCAGTTCATTTATTCATCCCACAGATATTTACTGAATGCCTACTATGCTGTGTGTGATTTTTAGGTGTTGAAGATACAATTGTAGACAAGAAAGACTGGCCCCTGCTCTTCATACTGCTGATAGTTACTTGGAAGAGATGGAAAATAAGTAAACAAATAAACCAGATAATTTCAGACTGTGATAAATGTTATGAGGAAGAAAAGCAGGGTGATGTGCAGGAGAGCAACCAGAGGTAGGAGGAGATAAGCTTCACTGGATGGTTGCCAGTGAATGCTGAGTTCAAACCCCAGCTCTACCACTCACTATCAACATGGCCTTCAGCAAGTTACTCTTCTGTGCCTTGGTTTTCTTATCTCTAAAACAGGGCTAATAATACCTGCTTAACAGAGTGGTTGTAAGAGGATTAGAGATAAAGTATGTGAAGTACTGGCAAATAATAAGACCTCAAAAAGTAAGAGTGATGATGGGGCTCTTGATTGCAAACAACAGAATTCACTCCAGCTAATTTAAACAGAGAACAAGTTCAATAAATGATATTAGGTATACCAGAGACCAGATTAGAGGGACAGAGAATTAAACTTGCATCCTGGAATAGTGCACAAATTATACCTTTAGGCAGCTCAGTTGGAAACTCTATCATGGTAGCTATCACATAGGCCACAGAGTTCACATGGCTGGCTTGGATGTAAGATGCTAACATTGCTACTTCCACTACTATGGCCTCCAAAATCAGGATGTCTTCCTACCCCTTCATCAGACTAGATCCTACACGTACCTCTTTCCTCATCCAAATTTGTCTCAAGTGGGTACATCTGACTGACAGATCATAAGCCCTGACTAAGCCCTAGTTCCTGGGGAGGCTAGAGAAGTGAGTTTCCGGTTTCTACCAGGGAATCAGGACCCATATTGTGGGGAATTCCCAAGCAATAGGAAGTGGGGTAAGCAGTGCTGGGTGCTGTGCCTCTCAGGTGTCCCTGAGACAGAGCAAAAAAACGACATGGTTGGTTCAACATAGCCCATACCCAATACTCCTCCTTCTCATTCCCAAGAAAACAAATCAGCACACAGGGAGATCATCTGTACAAATTGTGGCATCCTTTCCTCTGAATTTATTAAAGAAAGGGGGGAAAACAACAAGATATCATTTTATACCATTATATTGGAAAAATGTAAAAGTCTAACAATACCATGTATTGATGAGCATGAGGAGAAAACTCTTATATGAGGCTAATGGGAGTGTAGATTGATGTGGCCATTTTGGCATGCAATTCAGAAATAACCAATGAAATTGAAAATGTTCATGCTCTATGACCCAGAAACCCTGCTCTCATAGAAATTCTCAAATGTATGTACAAAGAGACACGTTCAAGAATGTTCATTGCAGCACTGTTAGTAATACTGGAAAATTGGAAATAACAAAATTTCACATCAGCCAGAGAAGGGATAAATAAACTGGCTTATTCAAATAATGAAATACTATTCAGCAGTTATAATAAATGAACTAGAAATACGCACAGCAACATGAATAAATATCGTAGACATAAAATGTGTTTAAAAAACAAGTCACAGTCTGATATCAATAATATAAAATTTAAGACTGCAAAATGCCACAATCACGTGTTTGTAGATACATGTACATGGAGTGAAAGTAAAAGTCACCCATGGAAAACTTCATTGTTCTCCCCTCCGAGGTAAGAAGGCAATGAAATCATGGAGGTATGTGCAGGGGCCTTAAGTACATATGAAATGTACATGCTTCTTTGTGTGATGAAAACATTTAACAACTTGAAAAAAAAATTAAGAAAAAGTGGGATTTGAAACCATGCAACTTTTGGGTAAAAACCCTGACTCCTACACTTACTAGGAAAAAATTTTAAACATCTCTGAGCCTCCATTTCTTCATCTGGAAAATGGAGTAGGTAATACTTATTAAATTGAATGGTATGAAACTGTTTCTTTTTCAGGACAAAAGCTGTTCCATATGAGCAATTTCGGAGGATCAACCTAACTTTCCCTGTAGGGCTGAGGACTAAAGGAAAGAGCATGTGGACGGGGCAACCCATTTGGCACTCAGTAAACTCCTGCCCTCATGAAAAGGAGAGAGGTTTTGGTGGAAAGTTTGGGTAAATCCCTGCCTAGAAGCAGAGGAGGAAGTAGGTGCCCTCTTGAGGTCTCTTCATTCCAGGTAGCCTGTTGGGCGGGCCCAGAGCTACCCAACCAAACCTTTTGAATGCCTGGCCCTGAGGTGATGGAAAGAGACTTGCCGGTATCATCTTTGCAGCACAGCATTTCCAGCAACATTTCAAAAAGAATACGGGTCCACGGTTGCCTCTCAAAGACAAATGAGGCTTTCTCTAGCTGTGTCAGATGGAGAGGCCTGCAGAGACACATCTGTTTGGCAAAAATGCAGGGTGGCACCCGTCAGGCACCAGACTGTGATGTCAAAGCCAATCAATCTGGCCAACCTGTAAAAAGACCTCTGAAAAAGCCTTCCACTAACCTTCAGCCGAACCGACTGGCACATTCTCCACAGAACCAGCCTTCAAAATATCGAACACATATCTTCATTACACTCCAGACTGAACAAATTGCCCAGTAAATGTTCACAGCAGATGCCAGACATGGCGGTGCGTGGTTATTTTTTTTTTTTTTTTTTGGAGGGGGCGGTGGACAGGAAAGAGCTGAAAACGAGTAATGATCAAAGCATAGAGGAAAAAACACTCCAGCCAATTGGTGCCGATTTTCTTCTCTCTGAAAATGGGAAAAACCCATGGATTATTCAAGCTTAATTGATGTTTTTGGAGCAAAGGAAATGCAAGGTGTGTAATTCATACGTACACTCTCAGAGGTCCATTACCAAGCTGTCACCCCCCTCTGCCAAGCCAGCAGGTTTTTCTTTTGCTCCCCTGTCTACACTCACACAAATCTGTTCCCAGCAGTATGTCAATCCCTGGGTAAATGGCTGGCTGGGTTGTTTAAGAGGAGAAAGTGGAATTGAGAAACAGCTGAAAATTATAATCTGGACAGAGAATCAATACCTTTAGTCTTTGCAATCTAACAATTTGATTTGTTCTCCGTAAGTTGTAATTTTTCTGACCCCAGCCCTCAAGTCGTATTTAAGGACTTATCCAAAATCATGGCAACTCCAGTTGGTTGAACTTAAATTCTTGTATAAATACTTAACCTCTTGGAGTCCCAGCTTCTTGGTCCATATAATGGGGATATCTGTAAAACTTTGTAAGACAATACTTTCCCTCTTAGAATTGTGGTGAGTCATGGAAGACCAGTGAGTGACACAGACTGGGGGCTCCATAAATGTTATTCCATTTTACCTGGCATTTATGAGTTCAGGCAATTTTCCTGTATATTACCATAGTACTTAATGGGTTCTGCAGGAGGAAAAAGAAAGAAAATGGGTAGCACGCAATAGTAACTGGGTTTGTTAACTACCTAATCCTTCCTACCTTGACTAAAAGAATGTAAATATAATGTCCTCATGTACTCAGAAAACAAAGAACATACCCATTAGAGCCAGCACAGAAATGAAGCACAAAATTTTACACAAATAGGTTAGCCCTAGAAATCACATGTGTACTACCCAAGCAGAGAGCATGAAACAAGTAAGCAGCAAAGCCCTGACAATGCCATGTTTTCTGGTATGTAAACATCTTTTAATTCCAACTGTAGTTGCTAAAACCCCGTATGATGAGAAGCAACAAAAAACAACTTTGGAGAAGGATGTTTGCACCATTAGAAAGAGTTATCCAGGCAGTGCTCAGCTGCAAACACTTGTTTCCATGAAATACTTGTTTCCAGGGAAGTCCTTTCACCAGCAAAGGCATTTTGCATTCAAGAAGAGTTGCCCCTACCCCAGCCACCACCCTCCAGCAGCTCCTGAATTGCCCAGATGGGCATTCATAGGGAATGCAAATTTAAAATAAAAAGCTCTTGAAAATCCGTTGCGTTCTACAATGGGCATGTATTTCTTTTGTAATCAGAAGATAATAAACCTCATAAAAAAAGAAATAAAGGAAGCCAAATTAATTAAGGCTATATGATTGAGGCAGAACATCTCTGTACACTGAACCCTAATCTTCACAAACAGTTGCAGACACAGACTGAGAGCACATGACCATCCTCCTACAGACACTGAAGTAGCAAAGCCACCAACCAACATAGCGTTGACCAGCAGGGCCCAGCAAGGAACATGGGTCAATATGGGACATCAATAAACAACAGAGCTAAAAAGTAGACAAATAAAGAAGGGATTTGGACCCAGAACAAAACCACTGCAGCACTACTAATACCCCAGATGGCCAGGGAAGTCGGTAGTTATCAGAACTGTCCTATAGGTACAACATCTATAAACCAAAATATCTCCTAGGTCCTACCCTAGACAAGTTTATTTGATAGTCTGTTCTATGTCCTCTAGATCAACTGCCCCCATCTGCCAAAGTTGCAGGGCCTTAGCCCTTTGTCTTGTTGTGTCACCTTAAGAATCTCCAAAGGGATGGAGGGTAACTTCCATTTATAATCAGAGTATCTGTCCCTGCTCCAATCACTGTCTAGTCCTCTTCTACACTGTCTACTGTCACCCTGCTGGCCCTAATTAATGATGCGTGTCCTGGTTCACCTCATTCCACCAGGTGATGTAGATGTTCTTCTTGGCCATTGCCAAGTGCTTCCGGATGGCTAAACTCTGCTATGCTCTGAACTACTGCAGATTACTTGTCACGGGTCAAGACCCTGATGCTCCTGACACCATGCCCAGTCCACCTACACCACAGCCCTAAGCCCCCTTGACCTCAAGATCCCCTGAGGGTATGCTCGACTGACACTTCCACCTGATTACTGCCTCCATGCTACATTGCTTCCTGCTGCTAAATTGTCAAAAATGAAACGGAATACATAAACATTGATATCCTAGGCGTTAGTGAGCTGAAATGGACTGGTATTGGCCATTTTGAATTGGACAACCCTATAGTCTACTATGCTGGGAATGACAACTTGAAGAGGAATGGTGTTGCATTCATCGTCAAAAAGAACATTTCAAGATCTATCCTGAAGTACAGCGCTGTCAGTGATAGGATAATATTCATGCTCCTACAAGGAAGACCAGTTAATATGACTATTATTCAAATTTACACACCAACCACTAGGGTCAAAGATGAAGAAGTAGAAGGTTTTTATCAGCTGCCGCAGTCTAAAATTGATCAAACATGCAATCAAGATGCATTGATAATTACTGGTGATTGGAATGCAAAAGTTGGAAACAAAGAAGAAGGATCAGTATTTGGAAAATATGACCTTGGTGATACCAACAATGCCGGAGGGAGATGGAATGATAGAATTTTGCAAGACCAACGACTTCTTCATTGCAAATACCTTCTTTCACCAGCATAAACGGCGACTATACACATGGACCTCACCAGATGGAACACACAGAAATCAAATTGACTACATCTGTGGAAAGAGATAATGGAAAAGCTCAATATCATCGGTCAAAACAAGGCCAGGGCCGACTGTGGAACAGACCATCAATTGCTCATATGCAAGTTTAAGATGAAACTGAAGAAAACCAGAGCTAGATCATGAGAGCCCAAATATGACTTTGAGTATATCCCACCTGAATTTAGAGACCATCTGAAGAATAGATTTGACACATTGAACACTAGTGACCGAAGACCAGATGAGTTGTGGAATGACATCAAGGACATCAACCATGAAGAAAGCAAGAGGTCATTGAAAAGACAGGAAAGAAAGAAAAGACCAAGATGGATGTCAGAGGAGACTCTGAAACTTGCTCTCGAATGCCGAGCAGCTAAACCAAAAGGAACAATTGATGAAGTAAAAGAACGGAACAGAATATTTCAAAGGGTAGCATGAGAAGACAATGTAAAGTATTATAATGACATGTGCAAAGAGCTGGAGATGGAAAACCAAAAGGGAAGAACACGCTCTGTGTTTCTCAAGCTGAAAGAATTAAAGAAAAAATTCAAGCCTCAAGTTGCAATAGTGAAGGATTCTATGGGGAAAATATTAAACGAAGCAGGAAGCATCAAAAGAAGATGAAAGGAATACACAGAGTCATTATACCAAAAAGAATTAGTCAATGTTAAACCATTTCAAGAGGTGGCATATGACCAGGAACTGATGGTACTGAAGGAAGAAGTCCAAGCTGCTCTGAAGGCACTGGCAAAAAACAAGGCTCCAGGAATTAATGGAATATCAATTGAGATGTTTCAACAAACAGGTGCAGTGCTGGAGATGCTCACTCATCTATGCCAAGAAATATGGAAGACAGCTTCCTGGCCAACTGACTGGAAGAAATCCATATTTATGCCTATTCCCAAGAAAGGTGATCCAACCGAATGTGCAAACTATAGAACAATATCATTAATATCACACACAAGCAAAATTTGGCTGAAGATCATTCAAAAACGGCTGCAGCAGTACATCAACAGGGAACTGCCAGAAATTCAGGCTGGTTTCAGAAAAGGATGTGGAACCAGGGATGTCATTGCTGATGTCAGATGGATCCTGGCTGAAAGCAGAGAATACCAGAAGGATGTTTACCTGTGTCTTATGGACTATGCAAAGGCATTCAACTGTGTGGATCATAACAAATTATGGATAACACTGTGAAGAATGGAAACTCCAGAACACTTAATTGTGCTCATGAGGAAACTTTACATAGATCAAGAGGCAGTTGTTCCGACAGAACAAGGGAATACTAATTGGTTTAAAGTCAGACAAGGTGTGCGCTGGGGTTGTATTTTTTCACCATACCTATTCAATCTGTATGCTGAGCAAATAATCCGAAAAACTGGACTATATGAAGAAGAACGGGGCATCAGGATTGGAGGAAGACTCATTAACAACCTGTGTTGTGCAGATGACACAACCTTGCTTGCTGGAAGTGAAAAGGACTTGAAGCACTTACTAATGAAGATCAAAGACCACAGCCTTCAGTATGGATTGCACCTCAACATAAAGAAAACAAAAATCCTCACAACAGGACCAATGAGCAACATCATGATAAACGGAGAAAAGACTGTAGTTGCCAAGGATTTCATTTTACTTGGATCCACAATCAACAGCCACGGAAGCAGCAGTCAAGCAATCGAAAGACACATTGCATTGGGTAAATCTGCTGCAAAGGACCTCTTTAAAGTGTTGAAGGGCAAATATGTCACCTTGAAGACTAAGGTGCGCCTGACGGAAGCCATGGTATCTTCTATTGCATCATATGCATGTGAAAGCTGGACAGTGAATAAGGAAGACCAAAGAAGAATTGATGCCTTTGAATTGTGGTGTTGGCGAAGAATATTGAATATACCATGGACTGCCAAAAGAACAAATAAATTTGTCTTAGAAGGAGTACAACCAGAATGCTCCTTAGAAGCAAGGATAGCGAGACTGCGTCTTATATCCTTTGGACATGTTGTCAGGAGGGATCAGTCCCTGGAGAAGGACATCATGCTTGGCAGAGTACAGGGTCAGCGGAAAAGAGGAAGACCCTCAACGAGGTGGATTGACACAGTGGGTGAAACAACAGGCTCAAGCATAACAACGATTGTAAGGATGGCTCAGGACTGGGCAGTGTTTTGTTCTGTTGTGCACAGGGTCGCTATGAGTCAGAACCGACTCAACGGCACCTAACAACATCAACAACATTGCTTCTCTGGGTCCCTAGCCCCTTCCTTGCCCAGCACTTTCAGTGGGCTATCCAAAGGAAAGTTGTTTGGTCTCCTGGTGGTATCATTCTTAATTTTGTTACAGAGTGCTTTTCTTACACTAGTGTCTACTACATAGATCTGGGAGGAGGGGGGACAAAAATGAAAGTACCATACCCTAAAGGCCAGTGAAAGAAACAGACACATAACTGACTATTGTGTCTATTGAAGCATAAACATAGTTGGCACATAGGTACCTAGGCAAAAAACCACAACACAACCAAATCTCAGTTCCCTCTACCATCCTTCAATCTTCTCTTTCTCTCCAATCTATCAGCAAGTCCTGTCTTGTCAGCTCTACAAAATATTTCCAGATTTCAACAACTTCTTACCATGTCCATAGCTTCTATTCTGGTCCAGGCCACAATCACCTCTCAGAGATTCCCAGCTGGTCTCCCTATTTTCGCTGGAGGCCCCTGAAATCCAACCTCAACACAGCAGCCAGAGAGATCCTGTCAAAATGTGTATCAGATCATGTCACCCTTCTGCTCAAAGCCGTCACACACTCCCACCTCACACAGAGTCAAAGCCGATGGCCTCACTCTGATCACAGGTTTCCATGTGCCCTGGGCCTCCTCCTCTCTGACCTTATCTCCTGTTGCTCACCCCTCACTTCCCCCAGCCACACTGGCCTCCTTGTTGCTTCCTCAACCTGCCAGGCCTGCTCCTGCATCAGGACCTTGGCACTGGCTATTCCCTCTACCTGAATACTCTTTCCCAATTGACTGCTGGGCTACTTCCTCCACTCTCTTGGGTCTTTGCTTAGGAGCCACCACCCTGATCACTCAATCTTAAAGTCTCAGTTCCCCCTCCTCCACATTTATTACTATGTCTATTACGTATTTATCTTGTTTTTGTCTGTCTTCCCTCACTAGAATGTAAGCTCAATCAGAGCAGAGTTTTGTTTTGTTTTGTTTTTCTGGTAGAACTTGGTAAATAATTGAGTAAACGATTCAACAAATGGAAAAGGAGGAGGAGGAGATGTTTCAGATGGTTCTTGAAGGATGAAGAGACAGAATGTTTTTGATGCTCACAGAGCTACACATTGATAGCAGCTGTTGTTCTTGAGGGAGAAATGCCCAGAGGCCACATTCACCACTTCGGTCAGTTTTCCACAATCAAGAATCTGATCTTTAATCTTGTAAGTCAGAAGCCCAATTTGTACCTTCTCTGAGGAATCAGGCTCACAGAGACCAAATTACAAAATTAGAAAACCCATTTACTTCCTTATAATTAAAAAAACATTTAATTTGGATTGGAAAAGTATATAAACATATGTCACCAGTATATTCACTCCCATGGCATGACCTACTTTGAAACTCAACAGTAATCAGAAGGTAGTTTGATAATGATAAACTGAAATCAAAGAAAGTGAGAAGCAAATGTTTAATTGCCATCAGGCCTAGTTGGCATGCAGTACAAATGGCCATTAAAATTCTCATGGTTGCAAGTGACAGAAAACTCAACCAAAACTGGCTTAAGCAAAAAGAAGACTTATTGGTTCATGTAACTGAGAAAGTCAAGAGTAGAGCTGACCTCAAGCATGACTAAATACATGAGCTTTTTACATCTCTTGTTCTTGCTTCCTCTTGGTTGGTTCCACTCTCAAACAAGTTCTCTCCACATGGTGACAAAGTGGCTGCAGCACCTCCAGCCTCACACTCACAACTCCTAAACAAGGTGAGGACATAGCCTCTTTTCTAGTAAATCTGCAAAGATTCTAAGATTCACGCACTGTAGTCAGAAGAATGACGTGTGTGGATTAGCTTAGGTTCAACCCTTCCTCCACCGCTGAATTGGAGGTGAGATCATGCCTAAAATATATGGCCTTAGAATAAGGGAGGGTAAATCTCAAACATTAATTGAGATCTGTTAATGGAAACAGGGTAAGTGGATGCTAAGAGGGTTGGAGATAGAAACTCAGGTGGCATCAGCCTGATGTAATGGTGGAACCCAAGGCAGTAGGCAGGATTCCTCACGGACCGTGTAAAGTGAGAAGGGGAAGGACGACAGGTGGAACTCTGATTGCACCCAGAGCAGCTGAGGGATACCAAACCAAAACCCATTGCCATCTAGTCGATTCCAACTCCTAGCGACCCTGGAGGATAGAGTAGAGCTGCCCCATAGGGTTTCCAAGGAGCGCCTGGTAAATTTGAACTGCTAACCTTTTGGTTGGCTGCTGAACGCTTAACCACTACACCACCAGGGTTTCCAGCTGAGGGATAGAGAAAGGAAATGGGACCAAGAAGGTAGAATCAGGAAAAGCTATCAAAAGGAAGAAGCCTCAAAGACTCCAAGCAAGCACTCAAAAGAGGCAAATCAAGCTTCAGTGTTAGATAATTTGAGGTTTCCTGAGCCAGTGCAGAGCACGTGCCCGGTGCTTAAGCTGATGTAACAAACAAGGATTTACAGCCTGCTGGGCATTTTTTTTTTTTTTAGGGCACAGAGCTCACAGCACTCAATTACCTTGTCCGTAGTGGAGTTCTAGGCCAGCAGGGCAGCTTGGCATCGCCTCCAGTCCTCAGTGACACAGCTGCTTTGCCACAGAGGGGCCACCTAGTTGACATTTGGATGGGTGGGCAAAGTACTTATGGGACACAGGTTCCTGAGTAGTTGCCCTCTGCTGACCTCATACCATTTGTCATCTGCTCCTTATTTGCCCTGATCAGAGGCCCAGAAAGGAGGAGGGCAAGCCAGAAACAATAGGATGCTTAGAGGTACACTCTGCTACAGGGTTTGAGCTGTCTCTTTAAAGATGTCTATCCACTTGCGAGTTGCTAGACTGGACAAGTGATCTAAGGCTTTTTTAATTCTTAGATCCTCTCTGAAGGTGACAGCACCAGACTGCTCACAAAGGAGAGTTTTGCTAACAAAACTTCAGGTTTTCCTTAAGACCAAGCTTTGTAATTTGGCTGAAGCAATAGAAAAACAGGAGTAAAACACAGGAGTTTAGTATGCACAATGAGCCTAGCACTATATTAAACATCCCACACACATCACCTCCGTTACTCTTCAAAATGACCCCGTGTGAAATAGGCGCTATTTTCACCTCCATTTTACAGACCAGGAAACCTGGGCTTTGAACGGGTTCATTCCCTGCTGATAATTTGCGTTTCTAACAAGTTCCCAGGAAGTCATATATGAGAATCACCTGGGGATCTTGTTAAAACGCAGATTCTGCTTCAGTATATCTGGGGTGGAAATGCAAATTCTCTGCAGGAAACTTGTTAGAAACCAAATTCTCAGCAGGGTTTTGAACCAGGACAAATCCGCTGGAAGCCCTGAAGGAAACAGGACTCAAAAAACTAGCCAATGGAGAAGCTACGTCAAACAACAGTTTTCAGTTTTTGATAATAACATTAGAGTTTGCAAAGCTCTTCCATTTAGGATATTTTATTTTGATCTGGAGACTCACCCTGACTCTGCGAGAATTAACTCCATTTTGTGAGTAAGAAAGCTGAGGTCCCGAGAGTTTAAGTGACTTATCTGAAATCCGAAGTTTGGGCCCCCGGGCTTCTGAGCTCAGTGTCCTTTTCACGACACCTTCTGCTTCCTACCTATTCCAGGAGAAGGCCTGGAAGATAAAAACAACCTATTTTTCCATAGACAAAAGTAATTCCTAAACCACAGGTCTCTTTCTGGAAAGACACTGGGAGGTCTCAAAAATCTGCCAACTCCCAGAGTGAATTCTGTGAAGTAGAAGTTACAAGAGGGCATCAGAGTAGGGGTGGGGATGACCTGTCTGCATTTAACGAAGCCCCAGGCTTTCCCCTTCTGGAGGTGCCTGAGAAGCATGGCCCGTACTACCTCCCTTCCTCATCTGCCAGTCTGGCCCTCTGCTTCTGTGGGAACCAAAAAGTTTGCTACCTTGCTTGTTCACTGTGTGTCCTTAAACCTCAAGGTTCGTGAACTTGGCCTACAGCAACACACCTGTTGCACCTCTCACAGACCACTCTGTGCCACTCATTTACCAATTAACCATGGGATGCCTCACAGGGGCAGCCCTAGTGTTTTGCACTATACAGTATTCTCATCTAACTTACCTTTATTAAATGCCTCATACTTATATGCTCTGCCTCCCCAACATGAGTTCAAGGGCCCTTGTCTTGCTTTCCTTTGTACCCCTCCACGGGCCCACACTCAGAGACAGCATGCACGTGCTTATGGTAAGCAAGGCACTGGCTTAATTGTGTTTACTTACTAATCTGTAGTACACAATTGCCCATGGGTTTCACTACATCTTTGCTATGGTAAGAAACAGGTGAAATTGTGCACTACAACTTGGTAAGTAAGCACGTGTAAGCCCATGAGTACCTTGCTTCTTGGGTAATCCATTCCTGCTCAGAGGATATTTTTATTGATCTAGCAAAAACACTAATTTTTTTTTTTTTTTACTACAATACCCATTCCTTAACAAATATATCATTTTAGCATTTTAGCTGTTAAATGACTTCAGCAGTAGCTTGTCAGAGGGAGATACTGGCAATTTTCTTTATGATTCACTTTGCTGTGGAAGCTTCCTTTCCAAGTAGGCTTCATGACCTTGCTCCATAGAGATGGTATCCTGGCCAGTCAGAAATTCTGAGTTGTCTTGCTCCCTTTTGCTAAGCCCTGGTCAGGGGAGAATAGCAGGAACAAAGGAGACTGTGATGTGTTATTAAATACCTTAGCAAGAACTTTCATTTACCATTTAGAATAACAACAACAACAATAAAATCAAATAGCTGTATCATAATTGTCTGTTTTTCAAAATAGCTATTGGATTTTAGAGCTGAAAGGGGCCTAGAGATTGAGCCCAATTCTCTCCCTTACAGATGAGGAACCAGATGAAGTCCAAATCATTTAATATTCTGTGAGACTCTCACAATACCCCTCATGGGCAGATCAGCCCCCATGTCACAGATAAGAAAACTGAGACACAGTCAGTGACTTGTGCCAAGCGACTCAGCCAATAAGAAGAAAAGCTAGGACCAGGCTTCCAGTTTCCCAATCCCTGATCTGGGGCTTTTTCCTCTCAGAGGCTACAGAGTCTGTCCATTGACCAGAGAACCACTAGAAGGGGTACCAAAGAAACTGGTCATGGGTGACATTGGCTCTGACCTTAGCCTATCCCAGCTTGGAAGGCTGCTTCTGCAGGCCTCCCTGCTCCAGGAGACCATCCCTGCTCTCACTGATAGCTCTCTTTCCTTCCCAGTTTGCCTTGAGTCATGAAACGTGAAACCCTGAATACCCTAATCATCTGTTTGAGACAATTTTGAGCTGAGGGCTGAATAGCTCCCTGTCACGTTAATTAATGAAAGGCAGATTGTCTGAAGCTCCCTATAGTAGCAATTTCCATTTATTGGAAGACCTTTTAGCTGTAAGTGATGAGAATCATTATGCAGCCCTGTATGGCTGAAGCAGCTGAAGAACGGGGATTAATCAGGAAGTGGACCCAGGTAGGCCTCTAGTGACAGCTCCACAATCAGTGAGACAGTGAGCGTGCCCCTTGATGGGAAGGTCCAACAAAGTGCTTGCTGTCCATTATGGATTGAATTGTGTCCCCCTATGTGGAAGTCCTAACCCTTGTACTTGTAAATATGATCCTGTTTGGAAATTGATGTTTTCCTTTGTTATTTTAATGAGGCCATACTGGAGTAGGGTGGGTTCTAAACCTAAGCCTTCTGTGTGGTGTCTTATAAAAAGAGAAAATAGACGTGGACACATACACACAGGGAAGAGACCGTGTGAGAAACAAACTACAAGCCAAGGAATACCCAGGGCTATGACAAGAAAGGACCCTTCCCTCAAGCCAACACCCTGAATTCAGACTTCAGACAATAAACTTCTGCGGTATTTATACCACTTTGTGGCATTTTGTTATGATTGTTATTGTTGTTAGGTGCTGCTGAGTCGGTTCTGACTCAACAGAATGGAACACTGCCTAGTTCTGCACCACCCTCCAAATCATTGTTATGTTTGAGCCCATTGTTGCAACCACTGTGTCAGTCCATCTTGTTGAGGGTCTTTCTCTCTTTCACTGACCCTCTACTTTACCAAGCATGATGTCCTTCTCCAGGGACTGGTCCCTCCTGATAACTTGTCCAAAGTCTCACCATCATGCCTTCTAAGGAGCATTCTGGCTGTATTTCTTCCAAGACAGATTTGTTCATTCTTCTGGCAGTCTGTGGTGTATTCAATATTCTTCACCAACATCTTAATTCAAAGATAGCCCTAAAAACTAAGACATGATCCTTTGGGCACAAAGAGAGAGCCAGAGAGAGGAGAAAAGGAAGATGGACTCCGAAGACAATTCCTCAGCCGTTTCTCAGGTAAGTCGTGTTGACAGCTGCTACCCCCTGTGGCCATACGCTGCACCAATGGACATGCTGATTCTCCTTAGCAAGGGTTTACTGTGTCCTCCACTTGCTATGGGGAAGTCAAAACAGGTATGTGATCCAGGTTTTGAGCTCAGGGAACTTAAAATCTTGTTGGGAACTCAAGAGGCTAAACTTTTAACAGACAGCTATTGTTTGTCTGGCACCCACTTCCCTTTCTTCTAGTAACAGCACCCTGATTTCCTTTAAGGATCCCCCTCCCTCATTCTCAGTCAATGTGGTTTAGGTCACATCTCTAAGGGCTTTACAACCTAGACTGCCTGAGTCTTACAGAGTTACAGAACGTTTACAGAGTTCTATCTCCTTCCCTTTCTGGAAAGCAGAGTTACTCACTTTCTCCTGCAACATAATTCACCTCCATGTTTACATTAATCACACTGTACTACAACTCTATGTTTATGTATCAGTCTTCCCTTTCAGACTCTGGACTTTTTAGATCTGGGAATTTTTTTAAATTACTTTTATATCAGCAGCTTCTAGCACATTGGTATGGCACATGGTAAATCCCCTCCCCCCCAAAAAAAGAAAGTTTGATGGATAAATGAGTGGCGAGGCATAATAAAGTATAAATAATTAGGTAACACCACATGAGCCAACCAGATCATATAGGCTTATAGACATCTTGTCAACCTCAAGTGCTACAAACCACGACACGCACAGGCTTTATTGTGTTTATTAGTAGGGCAAGATAAACCCCATCTCACAGATCCTCCTAGTCATATGTCAGTGCAAGATTAACCAGTCAACCCTGGCAGACACCCCCAGTAACCCCAGGGTCATGCTATACCTGGCGTTAAGAGATTGAGTGAGAAAGTTTCTACCCCAGGAACAGATGTTCCTCAAGGTCTTTCTGGATCAGGACTGAGCTAGGAGGAGAGAGCTTGCATTGGAGGAGGGTTGCACACTTTCCCTAAATGTTTCTGGTTTCTTGTTTAGAAAAACAAAACACTAGCCTATGGCAACCGAAGACCACTAGGCTATATGGAGCTGACACTCAAAAACAAAATACTTTGCTATGAGAACAGTTATACCATAAAACACATCCAGGGTAGACCAGGGCATTTCTCACCTTGCGAAATGCATAAACTCCGTCAATAAACATCTTCCTCTACAGCTTGGGAGCCTTGGGACAACCTCGCCTCAATGGAAGGATTTCACCTGTAGTGGAAAGGAGGTGAATTCAGCCATGTTCTAAAGATAAACAAATTCCAACTGAGACGCAGTTTTTCTCCCCCCACCCCCCACCCCCCCCCCGCCACCCAATTTGGCTGCTAACCAAAAGGTCAGCAGTTCAAATCTACCAACTGCTCCTTGGAAACCCTGCGGAGCAGTCCTACGCTGTCCTATAAGGTTGCTAGGAGTTGGAATGGACTCAACGGTGATGGGCGCGGTGCATTTGCTGGTTCCCCAAGTTAGGATTCAGAGAAAGAGAGTTATTTCTTCATTGAGCTGATATTCATCTAAATCTACTTTTCATTGGGACCATGCCAAAGCTGGTATTTTCTGAGGGAAAGAAAAATTTTTGGTTTTATATGATTTGTATCCAGTAAACCCATGCACCCTGCTGATTATCATCATGTTCCTGTCCTTCAGTTGTTTTCAAAGCAACAGTCTTATTGATCCAGCCATCTGTTAGGTTTTGAAGTTCATGAAAAAGGACATCTCCATCACAATGTTCATCCCAGCCGTTCCTTGCATTACAGTGTAGAAGGGTTGACTTGCACATTTTAAGTACTTCCCTCACCCGTTCAAATGAGGACCCATCACCAGGAATCCTTTGACACCTACCAGGCACAATTCCAGACACAGAGTTGACGCTCAGGGTTTGCTGAGCTGAACTGAGCTGAGTGCAACTTCTCTTCCACCCTCCACTGAGATAGGCAGGGGGTATGCCAGGACATGGTGCATTACTAACCCCTTCTCTACTTTTTATTTGACCTTTGCCATAACCCTGTGAAGTTGAGAGAGTAAGTGTTATTATTGACGTTTTATCAGGGTGAGAACTGGGCGTCGTTTCTTGTAACACTGGTAGTAACAGAGCATCCCTCTTATGCCCCATTCTACTGCAAACAGTATAAGTTGTAACCCCACCACTGCTGAAAGAGAATCATGGCTCTGTCATTGAGGATCTCTGTGACTTTGAGCAAGTTACGTACTTTATCTTTCTAAGCCTCAGTTTCTTCATCTGTTAACTGGGGCTAAGAATGCCTCAGGCTGTTGCACAAGTTAAATGAAATGACGTAGAGGAAGCTCCCAACGCAGTGATTATGCCCTAGTAAGCACCCAACAGCCTATTGATATTATTTTTACTTTGTTGAAACTGTGCTGTTTCTGAACCAAGGGAAACTACCCAGCCTTGGTTTTGGCATCCTCCTACCTTTCTTATTCTACAAACTGAAGAACCAGACCTTTTGTCTAGAAGAATTTTTGGAATGCTACTTGAGCTTCTAAGATACTAGAAAGCCCGGAGAAAGCTCTTTCAAGGGAGAGGACTTAGAGACAGAGTGCAGAGAAGAATTCAGGCCAGAGGTCTGTTCCATGAGGAGGCCAGACAGACCTCTGACCAGCTGGCCGTCCCTAAGCTCCCCCCACCCCTCGTTACCAAGAGGAGCTAGGGCCTGTTCTTTAAGGCACACAGGTCCATTGGGCCACAGCTGTGAAGAGAAGAGCAGAAAATTCACCAGAGACCACTGTGTCAGGCTGACCACCTGGTCCAGATGTGGTCCTGAAATGGCATTGCCAATCTCCTGGCCCCAGACTCAAACCTACTGTCGCCCTGCCCAGCTGCTCTCCATCCCCTCACCCATTCATTCAGGTGCCCTGTCCTGCTGACTTACCCCATGACACATTCAGGCTGTCTTGTTACCCCCTGCTATCGCCCCAGTCCATGTGCCTCTTGCATGAAAATTAACCAGTCAATTAACCACAAAATTAACCAGTCACTCCCTAGTCTTCTTATCTCCAGGCTTTCCCCTGGTCCCTCTTCTCAGCCATCTCTCACCCAATAAACTGAACTTCTTACCCCAGAGCCCCAGGCCATGCAGAATCTGGCCATACTCTGCCTCTCCTGTCTTACTGACCTACACAGTCTCACACTAGTGGCTCCCGAGCACTTGTCCAAGGACAGATTCACCGGGGTCCTTTATAAAAATAAAGATTCCCTAACCTGACCCAAACTTCCTTCCTGAGACTCCCTTGGGGTAGATCCCAGGAATTTGCATCTGTAAAAAATTTTCCAGGTGGCTGAAGTCCAGACAGGTTTAGGAACCACTGCCCTTCACTGGTGCCAAAGAGACTTGTACCCAGAGCCCACTCTCACCACACACTCCCTACGTGGAGCAGGTCACTCTCTCTGCCCACAGCTCAGTCCCTACCTACTAAGTTCACCCTATCCTTCAAGGACCACTGCAAAGACCTGCTCCACCAGGACATTTCTCTTGATTCCTCCAATCAGAAGGGTACTCTCCATCTTCTGAACTCCTGTCACAGCTTGGTCCTCCTTCTCTGTCATTTCCTAGTCCTTCCTTAAACTCTCTGCCTCCACTTCCTCATCTCCTGTCTCCCAGCCCCAACCTGAGATGAATCCTTCCTCAGCTGCCCTCTATTCCCTCCCTATCCATTCAGAGATAATAATCATACTTACCTAATCAGATCGTTTTAAGGATTATTGAATTCTTTCATGTAGAGTGCTTCAAATTGTGCCAAAAATGTTAGCTATTAAAATTGTCATCATCATCATGTCATCTCCGTTCAGGTTTTTATGGCACATGGCGATGGTTATTTGTGGGCCTGTATCTTCTCCCTTTAGTTCCTGTGGAGAGCAAAGACTCCAACTGTTTCATCACATCCTCCATGGCATTTGAGACGATGTCGTATAAACACAGGACGCTCAATAAATGTTTGCTGAATGGATGCTGATCTATGACATATCCAATCGCTTCCCCTTCCCTCCTCTGTTTGCCTTTCACCTGTCACTGCTACTGTAATTTGCCCTCAAAGAACTTATCATTACCAGAACTTGTAATTGCATGTTTGTTTTGTGCAATTATTTGATTATCATCTAGCATTTGCAGCTGGCTCAAAGTTCCTTGAAGGTAGGGATCTTATCCTTTAGCTCAGTCTTATATCCACAGGGCCTAGCACATAGTCAAAACCCATTGCCATTGAGTTATATTTCAACTCATAGCAACCCAATAGGACAGAGTAGAACTGCCCCATAGGATTCCCAAGGCTATAATCTTTATGGAAGCAGACTGCCTCATCTTTCTCCCTAAGAGCAGCTGGTGGGTTCGAACCACCCATGTTTCAGTTAGTAGCTGAGTACTTTAATGGCTGCACCACCAGGGCTCCTTTAAAAAGTAGAAAACAAACCCATTGCTGTCTAGTCGATCCCGACTCATAGCAACCCTATAGGACAGAGTAGAACTGCCCCATAGAATTTCCAAGAAGTGCCTGGTGACTTCAAACTGCTGACCTTTTGGTTAGCAGCCATAGCATTTAACCACTATGCCACCAGGATTTCCAGGGCTCCTTTAGTACATAGTAAATACCTGATTTTACTATGGTTTTAAATTAATGAATTAGAAGATGATCGTTACCCCAAAATTGATTGGTTAACCTGCCAATTGACTGGTTTTCATTCTCTTGATTATACTAATGTAATAGACTGAGTTCTGAATATCAGAGAAGTTGTGGTAAATGTGTCCTGCTAGTAGTGATCTTACCAGAGTCTAGCTACACTGAGTCATTCAACACGTGAAATCCTAATCAGACTGTGCCCTTCTGATTTTATTTTAATGAATGTCGTGTGCAGTACCTAACCCAGGACCACAGTACGTGGGAACCTACTGAATTCCAACAGGAAGGGTGATGACTCTAAAATGGACCCACCCAGAATATATTCCCCTGGGTGTATCACAACTGAAATTGCCTCAGCTCTTTGCTTTTTCTTTTGTCCCATTAGAAATGAAACTGGAGGCAGATTTTTCCCCTTTCTGCACACTTGATAGTAAAGAGCAACTTGATTAGAGATCTTGAACAAAATATGCAATCATAAATTATTTCTACTCGAGTTTATGTTAAAAGATAGACAGATGGATAGAGAGAGAAAGAGAGAGAGAGAAATAACCAACATTGTAAGAAGAGGAGAAGAGAACCTGAAAGAAAGAGGAAATGAGGTAGAAACACAAAAGATGTGGACAGCAAAGGAGGAGGGTAAGACATTCAGAGTCAGGAAGAGGCCAGGCTGCAGGGACTGTGGAAATGGGGACAGAATTCTGTAGTCACCACAGGACTTATGTTCAGAGCAAGCCACGGGCTCAACTGCTTTTCCTGCTTCACGGTGACAAACTACTTAATGAGAACAACAGGAGCTTCTAGGAGTCTAGGTGCCAACAGCAAATTGCCTTCCAGAACCCGGTAGCCTGTTAATAACAGTAACAACTATCGTCTTTGAGCTCTCACTATGTGCCAGGATGCTGTGCTAAATGCTTTTAAACTCTTGAAGGTAGGTTCTGCATAGATAATATTGTTCAAGTATCTGCTGCCCTTCCCTGGGAGAGGGGTGTGATGTTCTCAGGCACTGACTCAGGCTTCACAATGGGATGCGTAGTGGTCATCCCTGCCCTGTAGAACTCAGGAGTTCCTAGAAGACTGAGTCCCTGGGCGGTAAAAACAGCGTTATGTACTCTGCGGCAAACTGAAAAGTTGGAGGTTCGAGTCCGCCCAGAGGCACCTTGAAAGAAAGGCCTGGTGATCCATTTCTGAAAAAATCAGCCACTGAAACCCCAACGGAACACAATTCTGTTCTGACACAGATGGGGTCTCCATGAGTCAGCAACTGGTTGTGGGTGGAAATGATGTGTGTCATTTTCATGCAGATGCTTCAAGTGTCATATTTGTTTTCCCTCTCCCACCATCTCTCTCTCAACTCTGCCAGTGAAATGGCCCAGACAGGGACTGCTCTATCAGCCTGAGCCAGAATGAAGGCAACATGGAATAATAGAGCTGGAACTGGCATGCAGTGAACTTGGAACATGAGTAAGAATTAAACATATCTGGTTGTTATTTAACACAGTGCAATTTAGCTTCAGTAGACTTTTTTTTTTTTTTTAGACGTTGTAAAGGAAATGAGGCTCAGAGAGGTTAATTGCCCAAGATCAATCTGCCAGCAGATGGCAGCGTCTTTCTGAGTGCACGGCCCACACTTCTCATTCTGCCGCCTTCTTTCAGCCCATTGCCTGAAGTCTGTATCTTACGTGGCTTTGCCTCCCCATTAACACTTAACATCAGGAAGGTCCTTCTAGCCAAATACAAAAGCAGCCTCTCAGTTCTCACCTCTGTTGACTTCTCTGTAGTGTGGACACCTGTTAACCATTCCGTCATTCTTCAGACGCTCCTTGCTCCTTCAGGAGCCCGTGACCTTGCACCTCTCGCTCTCCCTTCTCCTTCAGCACTTCTTTCTCCCCAGGAGGCAGCATGATTTTGGAGGTGCAGGGCAGGCTTTAAATTCAGACAGACCTCAGAAGGTCAAACCCAGGCTCTTCCTTTTACCAGCTGTGCGGTCTTAAGCAAGTTGCTCATCCTTTCTGAGCCCCAGATCCTTAAATAGAAAACTGAAATCAAACTTCTCCCTCACGGGCTGTTGTGAACATCATTACAACTGAGCTGACATGAATGAAGGAATCATGCCAAACATGCAATCCCCACCTGGTCCCTTTTTTGAGAATCCTTTCTGCTCACTTGTCTGAAGAGCTGTTTTGTACCACTTGGCTCCACCCTCTCCCCCAGTGGTCACAGTTAACCCACATGCTAGGCTGGGCCGTAAGATTCTTTCTCACTACAAATTCAAGCTCAACAACTAAAAGATCCAGAAAGGAATCAGTTAGATTCATCAGCAATCATATCATCTCAGCCTTCAAATCATCCAGAGTCTGGCCTTTTCTCCTCACTGCCTTGACTTCCAAAAAAAAGCCAGTTGCTGTTGAGTCAATTCCTACTTATGGTGACCCCTTCTGTTGCAGAGTAGAACTGTAATCCATAGGGTTTTCACAACTATGACCTCTCTGAAGCAGATCGCCAGACCTTTCTTCCAAGGTGTCTCTGGGTGGGCTCAAACTGCCAACATTTCAGCGAGTAGTCAAGCACTTAACGGTTTGCGCCACCCAGGGACTCCTCCTTGGGTTCCACCCTAGGCCAAATCTCCATTCTCTCTCACCTGCATCTATGCAATAGCCTCGTAACTGCTCGCCCTGTTGCTACCCTCACTCCTATAGTCTGTCTCTGCATTGTGCCTGCTGCACACCTGCTATGACAATGGAAGTCAGACTGTGTCCTTCTTTACTCCCAGCCTTCCAAAGGCTTCATCTTGTGCCCTACAATGGCCAGTCGGCTCACCATGAACTGGCCCGTGTTCCCTCTTGGAGCACATCTCCCCTAACTCTCCATTCACCCACCCCACAAAAGCCAGACTTGTCTCCTTGCTGTTCTTGGACTACCTCAAGCAATGTCCCACCTCAGAGCCTTCGCCCATACTCTCCCCTCTGCAGAAGACGCTCTTCCCTCAGATATCTGCACAGATCACACTCACTCTCTTCAGTGTCCCCGGATCAGAGAGAGGCCTTCCCAACTGCAGAATAACATCCCCCTCCCCCACCACCAGGGTCATCTTCCAGACCCTCACTCAGTTTTATTTTTCTTCATAGTATTATTGCCACCTGAAATGCTTTTTATTTTTTTGCTTAATGTCTGTCTTTCCACTAGAATGTGAGCTCATGAGAGCAGGGACTTCGTTTTGCTGTTTTCCCCAGTGCCTAAAAATACTGCTGACATGTTGTAGGTATTCAATAAATTTTTATTGAACGAATGATTGGATGGATGATATCTGACTCTTGAAAAAGCCACAGTAAGGCCATGGGGAAGCAAGGAAGGCATCCGATAGCAAGAGGAGAGGAAGGAAGGTGAGGCCAGCTCACAGAAAAAGACGGAGGTGAGAAAGGATGTGTCCTAGGAAAGATGGAGGGAGAAGCTGCCTTTCCTGACTTCCAAGGTCAAGTCCCAGGTGGTCTGGCTGTTTCTTGTCCTGTGATGCATGAGGTTTCTGCTGTGTCTTGATAGTCACACAACAGATGTACATACCTTTTACTGAAACCATCTTGAGTGAGTTTCTGAGTCTTACAACCTGGTGACCCCACACAATGGCAGTGTATAAACAGCTAACATAGAACCAGGCACACGGTAGGTTTTCGTTAGTGTGAGTTCCTTTTCTCCCATCTAAAGCCCAAGGTTGAGAACCTGCCCCAATCATCACATCCCTAAATTTTTGTTTCCTAAGCAATCATTGTTAAGTGTTGAATTGTGACTCTCCCAAAATGTGTTGAAACCCTAACCCCTGTACCTGTGAATGTGATCCTGTTTGGGTATAGGATCTTGCTTCTGTTATGTTAATGAGGTCATACCACAGTAGAACCAACCAAGCTAAACCCGTTGCCACCAAGTCGATTCCGATTCATACCTAATTCCTTCTGAACTGTGTCTTATAAAGGGGAACACAAACACACAGAGACAAACACAAAGTGCTGGAGACTCTGTGTGAAGAAGGAGGAGGTGCATCTACAAGCCTGGGAATGCCAAGGGTTGCCAGCAGCTGCTAGCAGCTGGAAGAGACAAAAAGAAGGACCTTCCCCTAGAGCTGATACCCTGATTTAGGACTTGTAGGCACCTCAACAGGCACTGGGTTTTGGGGTAGCCTCCTCAATGGTGAGAAAATAATTCCTGTTTTTAAAGCTCCCCCCCAATTGGGGCACCGTGAGAAACGAAGACAGTCTTCCTCTCTCACAGCTGCAGACGTTCCTCATTCGGTCTCCACTCACCTGCTTCCTACCTGCACAGCGTTTCCAGCCACTCCATCTGTCCCTGGAACTTGTTGCATTCTGTGTTACTTCTCCTGCAAAATCGACTCCCTTCCCCACCACCCTGCTTTTGACCACAATGCTTTTGATTTCCAGTCATTCTAGTCAGAAACTTAGATCGCTATTTAACATCCATTTCTTTCACCCTACAGCTTGTTAATTTTCCAAACACTTTCTGCAACCAGCCCTTCTCTTTTGGTTCCACAGTTACAGCTCATAGCACTTCATCCAGAAGTCTTCCAAATCCCCAGAACAAGCCAGGTCCTCTATGTTGTGCTCTCGTACTTTCTGTCACACCATCCACTGTGGTTTGTAAAGACATGTGTGTGATAGTACTTGATTAACGTCTGTCTCCCCAACTAGACCACAAACCACACAAGGGTTGTCGTTGGTTGCCATTGAGTTGATTCTGACTCATGGTGGCCATATTAAATGTGTGCAGAATAGAAGTGCTCCATAGGGGAGCCCTAGTCGCACAGTGGTTAAGAGCTTGGCTGCTAACCAAAAGGTCGGTGGTTGGAATCCACCAGCCGCTCCTTGGAAACTCTATGGGGTAGTTCCGGTCTGTCCTATAGGGTCACTATGAGTCAGAATCAACTTGATGGGAACAGGTTTGTTTTGGGTTTTTTTAATAGGGCTGTCAAGGCTACGGCCTTTCCAAAGCAGTCCACCAGGACTTTGTTCCAAGGTGCCTCTGGGTAGGTTCGGACCGACAACACTTTGGCCAGCAGTCAGGCACTTAACCATTTGCACCACCCAGGGACTCCTTCCATGAGGGCAGACAATCAATAAATGCTGTTGGATGGATGGGTAGAGCTACCTTCCTGTCTTTGTTTCAAGTGTCCTCATCCCCAGCTACATGTAAATTTACCAAAGGATGGAGCTGTGTGTTAGCACAAAATCAGGATCACACTAGGTACTCAGTAAACCAAACCAAATATATTGCCATGGAGTTGATTCCAACTCATGGTGACCCTGTAGGACAGAGTAGAACTGCCCCATAGGGTTTCCAAGGCTATAAATCTTTATGAAAGCAAACTGCCACATCCTTCTCCCACAGAGCAGCTAGTGGGTTTGAACCGCTGACCTTAACAGCAGAGCACTTTAACCACTCTACCACCAGGGCTCCTTTAGGCACTCCGCAAGTAGAGGTTCATTGATTGTTGTGTCCTAGCCTACCACTCTGATGTTGAGCTTACTGGGGGAAAGGCAAGTCCTGGCTCCCAAGTGACTAGTCAGATGACCAGGCCCTGCCAGTCCCAAGAACTCAATAACCAGGAATGTCAGTGTTTCCATAGTGGCCCACTAGGCTGGTGGAGCTTCTTTCCTTCTCCCCCTGGTATGGCAGTAATTAGAAACAGCAGTCCTCACCACGTTGCATTCCCCGGAGCACCCTGCTGGATGCACCGAACACATGTAGCTGCGAGACCACCTGCCAGGAAGAGAATAGAAGAATCATTTGCTGAACATGGCAGGGGTGATGGCTAAGGGGATGAGCTGCTGCATAGCAAATAGCCGCCCCATCTTCCCCAAAGCCCTAAAAAATTTCTCCACTTGAAAAAAAAGAAGAGAAAAAACCACACAATTAATTTTTTATGTAGATCATCCCACTTGGAAGCTTAGGCAAGGACTGTGCATACTAAAAGCCAAACCTGAGATGCTACAGTTGGCCCAGCTTAGACAAAGCCCTTTAAATGCACCTGAGGAAGCAAAGGAGAGGGACAGCTTTGACCTGGGGCGCCCTCTTGAGGGGAGTAACAGAATGGAGGGTGTCCTCTTATTTTCCCTTTTCTTTAAGGACCGGCTTCGTGCCCTGTTGTAGTCACTTTCCTGTCCACTTTTAACAACACTGGGAGGTGGGACTTGACTTCTTTTTATAGACGAGAAAACTGAGGCTCCGGAAAGTTTAGCACCTTGACCAAGGTCACCCAGCCAAGAGGAGGCAGAGTCAGGACTCCAAGTCCAGCATCCCCTCCCTCCCTCCCTCCCACCCACAGCAGTGTTTCCTGGGAGGTATTTAGGCAGACGCTGGATGACCATCTGTCGGAGATGCTGTAGCAGGCTTTCCTTCACAGGAGGGAGGGTGGCTCCCGCAAAGTTGCCAATCCAGGTTTTCCTGCACATGCATTAACTGCTTAACCTCTCTGCCTCAGTCCCAAAGTGAGGAGGAGTGAAAAGAAGCACAGAAGGCAAGCTCTGATTCTCCTTGCTGCTCTCGCTGGGACTTGGAAAGCACTTGGTTGGAGGGCTTGGAATGATGCAAATGGTTAACGTGCTCAGCTGCTAACCAAAAGGTTGGAGGTTTGAGTTCACCCAGCGGTGCCCCTGAAGAAAGGCCTGGTGATCTACTGTTTGGACCAGAGCTCCACTCTGACACGTGCGGGGTGTGTTCCAACCCTGCACCCAGCACTGCTGTGGAATGTGCTGCTGCAGTACAGAACCACAAACAGCAGCTCTGGAGACAGACTCTCCGGGATTACACTCTGACTCTACCACTTACCTAACTGTGTGCCCATGGGCAAATGGCTTAACGTCTCTGTGCCTGTTTCCCCCAAGGGAAGAGGATGATACCATCTATTTCATAGGGGGCTTGTGAGGAATGGATAAGTTAGCACATGGGAAAGACTAAGAACAGCACCTGGTCGATAGGAAGTGCGCCACAAGTGTTACTTGTGATTAATAATGTAATTGTCTGTGGAAGGGAAGGAATGGCCCCTTTCTCTCTGAACCACTGCCTGCATAAACTTTCTTCTCATATAGAAACAAGCTTATTCCTATGACTAGAAGTTTAAATATTCAGTAGCTAGGGCTCTTGGTTGCATGTAACAGACTCAGTCCAGCATTGACAAAAAGGGAAGAGTCAGTAAAAGGGAGGAGGGGTGTCTCCTAGAGCAAAAGTGAGAATTTCAAGAAGGCTCTAAAGCCAGGGAAGGGGTGGCCGTGAAGCCTCAGGAAGCCATGCTCTCCAGCTTCTCTCGCAGCACACCTGCTTCACTCTTTAGCCTTTCTGGATGCCAATCCTTATTACCTGCATGATTTTAAGCAACTTACTTAACCTCTCTGTGCCTCAATTTCCTCATCTGTAAATAAGAATGGGAATAGTAATGACCTCATGATGTTGTTGTAAGGCTACAATGAATGAATATACGCAAGCAGTTAGTGTGGTGGAGAGTAACCCTTAACACGTAAGTTTTAGCTGTTACTATTCTCCCTGATTGGCTTCTCCCAATGCTCTGTGCACAAGGTAGAAAACATGGTTGCTGACTCCTCCAGAGTTTTCAAATCCTTCCTTCAAGGGAACACCACAGGCTGTGACTGAGTGACTCTACCCTGAGATGCTGGAGAAGGGCCTCTGGCTAGCCTGGCTGGGGAGCCTGCCGTTGTGACCGCGAGGATGGGGCAAGGGCTGCAAGGGGCACCGTTTCCAGAGAATGGGGCTGAAAAGCAATCTGGTCCATGCCTGAGGACATCTAGTTTTTTTGGTTTTTGGTTTTTTTTTTTTTTGCCAAAATCCTTTCTTCGGCTGGAGCGGCCTCCTCAAGCATCCATGGAAAGGACTTGTAAGTTTGCTGCCTAGACTTTCATTGTAAACCAGGTCCTCTCCTCCCACCTTTATTGATTTCTCACAACACCTAGAGTAAGATCCATATCATGTGTTACTCGGCTCTACAAGACCCTCCCAGATCTAGCCCCTACCTGCTTCCTGGGCCGTGCCCAGGCCCCCTTGCCCTTGCCAGACATGCTGCCCTTATTTCTGTTCTTTAAACACAGCAAGCTTTTGCCTTCTCAGGACCTTTGCATGTGCTGTTCATGCTGCCTAGAATGTATTTTCCCAAGGTTTTCACATAGCCGTATCTTTCTCATAATTCAGATCTCTGCTCAAATACTACCCACCTCCCCAGGGAGACCTCCCCAACCTCCTATCACCAACCCCAATCACACTGTTACCTCACCCTGTTTTCATTTCTTCACAGGAGTTATCACTATCCGATTTGATCTTGTCTCTTCATAGGCTTGTTTATTTTCAACCTAGTCCTTTCCCCCAGAATATAAGCTATATTATAGTACCGACCTTATCTGTCTTATTCATCATGACATTCCCCATGCCCAGAGAAAAGCCTGATATATCAGAGATACCGATAAATATTGGTGGAAAGAACAAATCCATGAATAAATAAATTCCAAACCTAATGTTACATGAGTGATTGAGTTAAAAGTTTATCTTGTTATTGTTGTCAGTTGCCCTTGAGTTGGCTCCCACTCATGGTGACCCCATGTACAACAGAACAAAACATTGCACCGTCCTGCAGCATCTTAACACTTGTTGGCGTGCTTGAGTCCATTGTTGAGGCTACTATGTGTTTTAAGTGCCTTCCAGCCTAGGCGGGTCTTCTTCTAGCGCTATATTGGACAATATTCTGCTGTGATCCGTAGGATTTTCAGTGTCTAATTTTCACAAGTAGATTGTCCAGCCTTTCTTCATAGTCTGGAAGGTCCACTAAAACCTGTCCACCATGGGTGACCCATCTGGTATTTGAAATACCAGTGACATAGCTTCCAGCATCATAGCAACCCACAAGCCACCACAGTACAACAAACTGACAGAAGCGTGGTGGAATGCCATTAGTGATCCTTTACTAATCTTGCACCATCCACCCCAGCATGCCAACAAGAAGTCCTCTGCCCCGCTGCCATTGTTATCTTCTCAGACCCCCATATTATGTAAGTCTTGTGAACTGTCTTTTGGGAAATTTGTACCATGATTTTTTCCATTGCTGTGGTTTCACTTGTTTTACCCCATCGATTGCTGTTAGTAGAGTTCTTCACTTTCAGTCTGAAGTATCACCAACAACATTTACTGAAGAGCAAAACCAAGCTAGCCTTCCCCCCTTAAGTTCTGTGCAACCGCAGTTTCCCCATTCCGCCAGCTTTTTATCCAGCTTTATTATCACTCACAGATGCAGGACGATTTATTTGTTTACATAAGTTCAGATTATTCAAATATTCCTTTACCTGCTCTTTAATAGCTATTTCTTTTTTATCACCTTAATTGTATCTTTTTAAATGTCATTGTTTTGTTTTATGCTATGTGGCCTTAGGATACACTGATGAGTTTAAACATTCTCACATATACTGTAAGTCGTTTAAACCTCATCCTGCCTTGTCTATGGGTTCAGAAAGCATCATGGATTACTCTCTTGGGAACAAAAACTAAATCAATGAATTTTTTAACATCTAAAAATGTAAAATGTAACATATCTGGGCTTTGGAATGTCCTTGTCCTGCTTATCTCCCATGCTGGGCTGATCTCAGCACCCTTCAAGAGAAAGAGGAGAGAATATGGAAATACCCTCAACCATCAGAGGTTCTGAGTCAGAATCGACTCAACAGCAATGAGTTTGGTTTGGTTTTGGTATCAGAGGTTCTGAGTTGCATTGTGGCTCGAAGTGTCCAAATGCCAAAAGAGACCTTAGAAGGGGTTTTTACCAAATCTTTTGATTACAAACGTTAACTGGCCTCTGGTTCTCACAGCAGTCCCTGGCTCGTCCCAGCAGTTAACGTGCTCGACTGCCAATCAAAAGGACGGAGGTTCCAGTCCACTCAGAAGCTCCTCAGAAGAAAGGCCTGGAGATCTACTTCCAAAAAATCAGCCACTAAAACCCCTATGGAGCACAGTTCTAGTCTGACACACATGAGGTCACCATGAGTCGGAATTGACCCCGAGGCAATTGGTTTTTGGTTTTTGGTTTGGTCCTCACAACATGCAGAAGGGAAAAGCAGTTTAAGGACTCACCGGCCCAGTCTGACTCCTTATCTGTTTTTCCGTCACTTGATATCTGTGCTTTTTATTGTTTAATGTTTCTCTTCTGTTACGCACAAGTTGCTGAGTAATCTATCTGAAAAGTTGGAGAATATAGCTGAGGTTGGAGTGCAGACAGACCCACTGAAGTCTTGGTGGTCCCCATACCCTCTGCCAGAGTCTTTTAGTGAGTCATTGGAAGCTTCCTGATTCTACAAATTCCTCTTCGGCACCTGCACTTCCAAATAGCTGAAGGCCACAGCTATGGGGGTCTTAGCCTTGAGTGCCTGGGGTCTCTGAGGCCTCATCAAGGCTAAAGTCCTGTCCCTGAATTACGTGCAGAACGGATGGATACCCTGAGCTGGGAGGCCCCACTTCAGCAGAGAAGACCTGAGGCAGCTTAGTTCCCACCTGAAATCAATTTCCTTCTTTAATGAACCACCCCAGGGACTTCCATTTTCTAATGTTCCCTCTGGTTTGAAGGTTCTCTTCAGTTCCCTTGCCCTTCATTGTTCTCTCAATCCTTCCTGGGGCTGGTGCTGGCAAAATTGTTTCTCTTCCTGCTGAACCTTCCAGGTTTATGGTCATTGGTACCAAAGCTTCCTGAAGCTTCCCTGTGGCTCCCTCATTCCTGACTCATTTCCTTCCTAATAGGAAGCAGCGGGTTTAGAGTGGTTGCATTGTCTTCTCTCCAAATCATACAATTTTCTTCCCTGTGATTTAAGAATCTGTTGGACGCCGTGTAGGTCTGCCAGTAGACAACAGTAGCTAAACCCCTGTGAGCGTCTTCTATGAAATTCTGTGTGATGGTGACCTGTGACCACAGCACCAAGCTATCGCCAGCTGGTGAGTGTAAATTTTGGGACATTTTTTTAAAAATCCAGCTCCTACGACACACCAGTGAGGTACTGATTACTATGACTAACTACCGCAGTGGATGAAGGCTGTAAAAAGCCCTACAGGACCATGTTGCTCGCCAGGGTTTCTTCTGAACCAGGAGACAGATTATTGTGCTCTACGAAAGTACTCTGTCCTTGTGCAGTATGGAGGCTACTCCCTTTTCTTTCCTCCCCCTTTCCTGCCCCTGCATTAGGACACAGAGAGTTGCATGTCTTGCTGCAAAACCTTCCAATGTATCTAACACCAAAGAAAAAAATATGTATGGATGAAGTGCTTTTTATTTGAAGAGTGTTCTCCCCCAGTGAATGCAAAGCCTTTTGCAAAAATGCTGTTCTTTAATATAAGAGAGAGGCAGTGGTGGTTCAGTGGTAGAATTCTTGCCCTGTATACCAGAGACCCCCCCCCCCCACAACATGTCTGTCAGTTTGTCCTACTGTGGAGGCTTGCGTGTTGCTGTGATGCCGGAAGCTATGCCACCAGTATTCAGATACCAGCAGGGTCACCCATGGAGGACAGGTTTCAGCTGAGCTTCCAGACTAAGACAGGCTAGGAAGAAGGACCCGGCAGCCTACTTCTGAAAAGCATTAGCAAGTGAAAACCTTATGAATAGCAGTGGAACATTGTCCAATATAGTGGTGGAAGATGAGCCCACCAGGTTGGAAGGCACTCAAAAGATGACTGGGGGAGAGCTGCCCCCTCAAAGTAGAGTCAACCTTAATGACGTGGATGGAGTAAAGCTTTTGGGACCTTCATTTGCTGATGTAGCACGACTCAAAATGAGAAGAAACAGCTGCAAACATCCATTAATAATCAGAGCCTGGAATGTATAAAGTATGAATCCAGGAAAATTAGAAATCATCAAAAATGAAATGGAACGCATAAACGTCGATATCCTAGGCATTAGCAAACTGAAATGGACTGGCATTAGCTGTTTTGAATTGGACAATCATATAGTCTACTATGCTGGGAATGACAACTTGAAGAGGAATGGTGTTGCATTCATCGTCAAAAAGAACTTTTCAAGATCTATCCTGAACTACAATGCTATAAGTGATAGGATAATATCCATACGCCTACAAGGAAGACCAGTTAATACTACTATTATTCATATATACGCACCAACTACTAGGGCCAAAGATGAAGAAATAGAAGATTTTTATCAGCTGCTGCAGTCTGAAATTGATCGAACATGCAATCAAGATGCATTGATAATTATTGGTGATTTTAATGTGGAAGTTGGGAACAAAGAAGGATCAGCAGTTGGAAAATATGGCCTTCATGATAGAAACGATGCTGAAGATTGAATGATAGAATTTTGCAAGACCAATGACTTCTTCATTGCAAATACCTTCTTTCACCAACATAAAGGGCAACTATACACAGGGACCTCACCAGGTAGAACACACAGAAATCAAATTGACTATGTCTGTGGAAAGAGACAATGGAAAAGCTCGATATCATCAGTCAGAACAAGGCCAGGGGCCAACTGTGGAACAGACCATCAATTGCTCATATGCAAGTTCAAGCTGAAACTGAAGAAAATCAGAGCAAGTCCACAAGAGCCAAAATACGACCTTGAGTATATACTACCTGAATTTAGAGACCATCTGAAGAATAGATTTGACACATTGAACACTGGTGACCGAAGACCAGACGAGTTGTGGAATGACATCAAGGATATCATTCATGAAGAAAGCAAGAGGTCATTGAAAAGACAGGAAAGAAAGAAAAGACTACGATGAATGTCAGAGGAGACTCTGAAACTTGCTCTTGAATGTCAAGCAGCTAAAGCAAAAGGAAGAATTAATGAAGTAAAAGAACTGAATGGAAGATTTCAAAGGGCGGCTCAAGAAGACAAAGTATTATAATGTCATGTGCAAAGAGCTGGAGATGGAAAACCAAAAGGGAAGAACACACTCGGCGTTTCTCAAGCTGAAAGAAATGAAGCAAAAATTCAAGCCTTGAGTTGCAATAGTGAAGGATTCTATGGGGAAAATATTAAATGACACAGGAAGCATCAAAAGAAGATGGAAGGAATACACAGAGTCATTATACCAAAAAGAATTAGTCAATGTTCAACCATTTCAAGAGGTGGCATATGACCAGAAACTGGTGGTACTGAAGGAAGAAGTCCAAGCTGCTCTGAAGGCATTGGCAAAAAACAAGGCTCCAGGAATTAATGGAATATCAATTGAGATGTTTCAACAAATGGATGCAGTACTGGAAGTGCTCACTTGTCTATACCAAGAAATATGGAAGACAGCTTCCTGGCCAACTGACTGGAAGAAATCCATATTTATGCCTATTCCCAAGAAAGGTGATCCAACCGAATGTGCAAACTATAGAACAATATCATTAATATCACACACAAGCAAAATTTGGCTGAAGATCATTCAAAAACGGCTGCAGCAGTACATCAACAGGGAACTGCCAGAAATTCAGGCTGGTTTCAGAAAAGGATGTGGAACCAGGGATATCATTGCTGATGTCAGATGGATCCTGGCTGAAAGCAGAGAATACCAGAAGGATGTTTACCTGTGTCTTATGGACTATGCAAAGGCATTCAACTGTGTGGATCATAACGAATTATGGATAACATTGCGAAGAATGGGAATTCCGGAACACTTAATTGTGCTCATGAGGAACCTTTACATAGATCAAGAGGCAGTTGTTCGGACAGAACAAGGGGATACTGACTGGTTTAAAGTCAGGTAAGGTGTGCATCAGGGTTGTATTCTTTCACCATATCTATTCAATCTGTATGCTGAGCAAATCCGAGAAGCTGGACTATATGAAGAAGAATGGGGCATCAGGATTGGAGGAAGACTCATTAACAACCTGTGTTGTGCAGATGACACAACCTTGCTTGCTGAAAGTGAAGAGGACTTGAAGCACTTACTAATGAAGATCAAAGACCACAGCCTTCAGTATGGATTACGTCTCAACATAAAAAAAAAAATTTTTTTTTTTTTATGAAAACAAAAATCCTCACAACTGGACCAATGAGCAACATCATGATAAATGTAGAAAAGATTGAAGTTGTCAAGGATTTCATTTTACTTGGATCTACAATCAACAGCCATTGAAGCAGCAGTCAAGAAATCAAAAGACAAAAAAAAAAAGAAATCGAAAGACGCGTTGCATTGGGTAAATCTCCTACAAAGGACCTCTTTAAAGTTTTGAAGAGCAAAAATGTCATCTTGAAGACTAAGGTGCCCCTGACCCAAACCATGGTATTTTCAATCACATAATATGCACGTGAAAGCTGGACAATGAATAAGGAAGACCAAAGAAGAATTGATGCCTTTGAATTGTGGTGTTCGTGAAGAATATTGAATATACCATGGACTGTCAGAAGAACAAATAAATCTATCTTGGAAGAAGTACAACCAGAATGCTCCTTAGAAGCAAGAATGGCAAGACTGCGTCTTACATATTTTGGACATGTTGTCAGGAGGGATCAGTCCCTGGAGAAGGACGTCATGCTTGGCAAAGTACAGGGTCAGCAGAAAAGAGGAAGACCTTTAACGAGGTGGATTGACACAGTGGCTGCAACAATGGGCTCAAGCATAACAACAATTGTAAGGATGGCACAGGGCCGGGCAGTGTTTCATTCTGTTGTGCATCGGGTCACTATGAGTTGGAACCAACTTGACAGCACCTAACAACAACAACATACCAGAGACCTGGATTCAATTCCCGAGGAAGGCACTTCATGTACAGCCACCACACATTTGTCGGATTCCGTGTTGTTATGATACTGAACAGTTTTCAGCAGAGCTTCCACACTAAGATGGACTAGGAAGAAAAGTGATCTACTTCTGAAAATCGGCCAATGAAAACCCTATAGGCCACAGCGGCCCCATCAGCTGTGGTGGGGTGAATGTGTTTTGCATGTACCAAGGATGTGATTTTTTTTTTTTTTTTTGGTTGGGGGGAGGCAAAGAGTGGAATGTTGTGGATTGAAGTATGTCCTGCCAATATATGTGCTGTAAATCCTAACTTTTACGCCTGTTGTTATAATCCCATTTGGGAATGGGTTGTTTTTGTTCTGTTAATGAGGCAGGATTAGTATTAGGTGTGTCTTGAGTCAATCTCTTTTGAGATATAAAAGAGATTAAACAAGCAAGCAAGCAAGGAGAGATGGCGGAAGATAGATGCCAACCCATATGGGGATCTCCCAGGAACTGGGAAACAGAGGCTGAAGAAACAAGGACATTTCCCCAGAGCAAAGAGAGAGAAAAAGGTTTCCTCTAGAGCCAGACCCCTGAAATCAGACTTCTAGCCTCCTAAACTGTGAGAAAATTAATTTCTGTTTGTTAAAGCCATCCATTTATGGTATTTCTATGATGGCATCACTAGATAACAAAGACAGCAGCTAATAACAACAATATAGGGGAGAAGAACAGCTTTTAAAAATGGGAAAACCTGGGCACAGATAGAAGATGGCCCAAGGTCATACTTGAGAGTCAGGGATAGAACAAGAAATAGACATGTGAATTCCCCAGAACCTGTGTTGTATATGGCACTACTACAGTGATGAGGTTCCAGAGCAGCCCCCGCAGGGTCAGCAAGAGCTGGCTGGCGAATGTTCTTGGCTTTGCATTTTTTCAAGGACCTTTCCCCAGTCTAGGTCTACGCCTTCATTTTCCAAGAATTAGAGATTCTATGTCTGCTGAACTGCCAAGTCACCATCCCACCTTGGCTCACAACACTGAAATCATAATTACACTGACACAGGTTACCACAGGGGGCCCAAACTAAAACACTTGATGTTTCCAGATAGGAATAGCATGACTGCTTATGTAAATTGTATCATAAAATGGAAAAGAATTTAATTATTTTCTGTTGCTTTGGCAGCAACACAAAATGATTCTTAACAAAATGTTTAACTACAACTTTTTTCATGTTAGGTCTTAAGAGATTTATTTTCTGGAGTAGCGACCCATTCATGAACAGTTAAAGACAACTTATGTAAATACAACTAAATAATTCATAATTAAAATTGAGGGAAAAAATGATTTTTAAAATTATCTTAGTAGCATGTAAACAATGTGTGATTTAAAAAATGTGATAGTACATGTAAAATAGCTTCTGTGCTCCATTTGGTTGAAATTTTTCACCAAGTTTTATAACGAATAAGGTAAGGCAATGGAGGTTCAGCACAGAGGTACAAGTCCAGGCTATGGAGTCAATCTCCTGGGATAAAATAGCAAATTCTGCCACTTATTAGCTACGGGGTACAGGGTAATACTGTAACCTCCTTGTGCCTCAGTTTTGTCATATCTGAAATGGCAGTCCTTTACAGAGTGGAGGATTAAATGAGTTAATGTATTTGAATCTCTTAGTTCCGTGCCTACCACATAATAAGCACTTGGGAAACAGTAATGATTATTATGAAGAGGAATGTGACAAATTTCAAATATGTCCATGCAAATCATGACGGGGGTAGGGGTCAGGGAGGGGAGACCTGCGGGGAGGGGAATCACAGAAGATCAGTCCCTGTACTAGGCTACTGCAATTGGAGGAGGGAATATTTCATCTAGGAAAGGTAGATAGTGTAAGAAAAAGGTGGGCATTAACTTAGAAGAAAGAATCCATTCAGTAGAGTTAGAGAGACAGGCTGCTGAATTCCTTGAAGAACATAACCTTAAGACCTATGGTTATTATTGTTAGGTTCCATCCAGTCAGTTCCGACTCATAGCAACCCCATGTGACAGAGTAGAACTGCCTTATAGGGTTTTCTAGACTGTAATCTTTACAGAAGCAGATGGCCAGCTTTTTCCCACAGAGCAGCTGTTTGGGTTCCATCCACCAAATTTTTGGTTAGCAATCAAGCACTTAACTGTTGTAACACCAGGGATCCTTTAAGACCTGTAGAGAGGGCTCTGTGTAAAATTGGAGCCTGTCCACTCCCGTCAAGTCAATTCCAACTCATAGTAACCCTATAAGCGGAAAGGAAAAGAAAATGTAAGAAGTTGCTCAGGTAACTCCAGACAACATCATTGCCCTGATCACCAGCTCCATGAGTTTTGTGTTCTAGAACATGCCATGTCCACTGTGATGTCACACACACACAAAAAAAAACCCTGGGAACCGTGTGTGGTGTTTTAAATGGGCCACAGTTGCCAGCTGGGCTGGCATCTTAGTTAAAGCAAAATGTTTGGAGCTACAGGCCCCTCTGCCCTCTGGAGCTAATTCCAGGAGCCTACTATCTGTACTGGATCACTATCAGGTATTGCTGGAGCTGCATGTCTGCAAAAGCCTCTTGTCAGAGAATTTTCTGGAATGGAAGAGCATCTTTTGTCTCCTGGTCTCTAAGTGAATCAGGGTGATACACTATGGAGAAGATGAAGTGCTTGAAGGAGTCTGGGCCTCACTGGTTTGAGTAGATCATGGTGTGCTCAGCCTCTAGAAGGTGGGACCATATGTCTCAAAGGTGCCTTGATTGTTCAGTTCTCACTCCAAGAAGAACTAACTGACTTTGGTCAGAACCAACCTCCTGCATCCACTTCCACAACAGGAACAACTTTGGCAGTGGACCAGAATATTAGAAGTTCATTGATGAAGGCACTTTTCTCCAGGGTGATGCTTGTATTGACATTGCCAACCTTTGCCTCTGGGAATCTCTTTTTCTATGCTCCATAAACTTACCAACCCCCTTTCTTTAATCCTGTTAGTATTTTCAACCACATTGTCATTGAGTCTTCTAGATCTGAGGTCCAATGAATCTGTCTGCATGTTTCTGTGCTATTCCATTATGTATTGATTTCAAAATTCAACTGCTAGTGGAAAACTAAATTCCTTTACTTTGGTATTTTGGAAGAGATGCATGTTGGAGTTCCAAAAACTGACAACTGCACCCACGATGGTATTGTAGGCACCAGATTGTTATAATTATGGATGGAGTAGAGCTACCAGAAGGCTGCAGCCATAGTAGAGGCCCCAGAGATGGAAAAGCTTATGAAAATAATAACAGCACATACCTCAGACAATTGTTTCAAGGATTAAATGAGATAGTATATCTAAAGTTCTTAGAATAATTTCTAGGACATAGTAAGTACTCAATAAATGTCATTGATGTTAATGATGAAGGGGAGGAGGAGAAGAAAGACTATGTCACTCAATGGCAATTAAGTCCAAATTCCCCAAGAGAATTATCTTTGAGAATCTAGTAGGGAAAAAAATTAGTTTTCTCCAAGAGAACCAGATGAGAATATAATTTTTTTTCATCCCTGTATTCAGGATTCTTAAAGTTAAATTTTAATCCTTGGTTACCACTATGTTAACCCTTGTGGCTAGAACATTTGCTTTTTTCTTTCCTCCATCCTGGTTTTCTATTTTATTAGCCTTGTCTTTTATGTTCTTGGTAAGCTGCCTGGAATTCCTTTTGGAAGAGGTGGGATATAAACAATAAAATAAAAATAAAGAGAAGACGCCCCATAAAAGTTTTCTGAATTTATTGAATAGTCAAATCTTCCCATATAATCCTGACTGTCTCTGAAAAACGAGTAAGCACGAGAGAGCAATAACAGAAATATGTTCTCCTTATTTTCCTGTTTATGTATCAAAATTCTGCCTAGGAGAGCAATCCCATTCCTCTTATTTCCTGTAGCCATAATACAAATTCCCTTTTCCTTGTGAGACTCTGAGGGTCTGTGTGAGGGCAGAGGCTTCAAGAGGCTGATAGTACAAGTTATACACCATCTGTTCCTCCTCTGCCTGAGGCATGTGCCATTTCTGCTGGAGTGGGCAACAACTTCAGCAACTAATTTTATCCTCCTTCCACGACTACTCTGTCCTACCTCATGGAGGAAAAAAAAAGGAAAGAAAAGCACACCTGCATCCCTGAGGATCAAAGAGGTCTCATTTGAAGCCATTCTTGAGGTTGCTATGGCGATGGACCATTCTGACCATCAGGGCGCAGGAGCCACTGGTGCTTTGGAAATCACTGAGTAACAGAGTTATGGATGGACGGGTATAAAGAGAGCACCAGAGTGCCTCCCAGCTTGAGAAAATGACTGGCTTGTCCAGCCCACTCTCCACACTCCGGCAAAGTCTTTCTGATGGAAAGTCAGTCACTCTACGCTCAGATTAAACATTATCTGGCCCTTCTCACAACCCCCAGCATGCTCTGGGGCTCTGGTGGAGTCCTTTTTTCCATTATGCTCTAATGGGCCCTCCAAGGATGTACCGAAGCAGTGAAAAATTTGTCAGTGAGTACAGCTAATTCTAAAAGGACCCCAATTTCTCCTCTGATGGATCTCTAGGGGACTGCCTTTCCTAATGTGCCCCCAAAGCTATAAGCTTCTGAGCCTGGTTCACACCAGGACTAGCTTTCACCTGTTTGAGAAGTGACAATAGGGCATTTGAGGTCGATGTGGTTCAAAGCCCAACCACGCTCTGAGGACATTGTCTCCAAAGCTTTTTCTCCATGTGCTTGTCCCCTACACAATCTTGTGCTTTTTCCATCTTAACATGCTAAGTCCATTAGAGAAAACTCTCAGGTTCTGAAAACTGCACCAACTAGTTTGTACTTGAATAAAGCAAACTACCAAAGAAAACAGAGCTCTGCAAATAGAAATTAGGCAAAGGGTGTTTCAAACCTGAGGCTGTGGGCTCTTGTGGAAGACTGAGTGAAAGTTGATGGAACCAACATGCATTCCCAATCTATTCTCCTGACTGGCTCTCCTGCAGAGTTTGGTAGGAATTCTTATTTTCCAAGCCTTCTTTGCATGTAGGAATGGCCATGTGACCCCATTCTGGTCAATGGGATATAAATAGGTATCTGCTGGGGCCTCTTGGAAGGTTTTGTTTCCCCTAACAAAAAGTGCCACCTTTTTGTCCCATATGCCTTCTTCCTTCCTTGAATGCAGACATGACGGCTTGAACTATAACAATAATTTGGCAACCATAAAAGAAATGCCAAGAGCGTCCCTGGGACCTCAGCCCTGACACCATTGACCTCAGAACAAACCAACAACTTCCTATCTCCAGATTTCTTATTTGAGAGGAAAATAATCCCTGTTTATTTAAGCCACTGCAGTCAAATTTTTCTGTTATTTGCAGTTGAATATTTTCCTAATTAATACAGGTTCTCTCATTTCCATATTCTGATTCTTCCTCAAAATGCAAAGTTATAGGGAGAAGCAGATATTTAAGTCGATAGAGGGCCATTTTTGTAAATTTTAAAGTTACGGTTATTTAATTTAAATAATTGGACATTCCCAGTGGTGTTCCATGCATCATTTCTGCTGTGCCTAAAAGTTGGAGAGATGGGAAAAATAGCACAGCAGAATGATAAAGTAACTCAGCCCTGTAATTTCCCTGCAGGCACAGATGAAAGGCCTCTTCAATAAGCAAAATTCCTAAATGGCTCAATAAAAGCCCAATAATGAAAAGGGAAATGGTACTCCACTTTCCTTTTTTTCTTTTCATATGACAAAAGCCTCAAACTCAATCTTTGAGAAATTTCCCCCAAGGAAGGCAACTAAAAAGGGAGCAAGGGGAAGTCCAGTCCCCAAATACGACAATGGAAAACTTACAATTCTTACTTATCCAAACTGCTTCCATTTCATTGCAGTTCCCCAGTGATGTTAGCAAATGTTCTGATATCTCTGTTCCATCATTTCCTGGGTCCTGTATCCATAGTTCATTCAAAGTGAGGGGTTATTCCCTCCAAAGTGGAAAAAAAAAATGGGATACAAGCGCCCACTTCTTTCCTAGCATTTCCCCTCTACAATATGCCCGGATCATGCAAGAATAAAGAGAATAAAATTCCCATTCCCCAGGTTTGCCATCAATTTCCTGTTTCTCCTAAAGCTCTAGCTTTCTTGAAGGGACTTCCTCTATCTAAATTTGTATAGGTTCCTTAGGAGGCTTCAATTTTTTTACGGATAGAATTGCCCCATATCCGATCCAAGGCTCAGAGAGGAATCTGAGAGGATGCCAACACCTGGCTGAATCTTCTTCTTTGTCCTTTCAGACCAGGAGAAAAATATATTTATACATTATTTCAGACATCATCTTTGCACTTTAGAGAAGTGAGACCTGCTACCTTGGGATCCATGAGCTGTAAAGCCTGAGACCTGTGGCAATTGGGATAATTCTTCATAAGAAATCATCTGGGAACTACCATTAGAAGGATTTTCCTCCTTGTATAGTGTTATGGATTGAATTGTTTCCTCCAAAAAGATATGTTGAAGTCCTAACTTCTAGTACCTATGAACATACCTTGTTTGGAAATAGGGTCTTTGAAGTTACATTAACATGAGGTCATACTGCACCTTACGCTCTGCTGACCTAGCGGTCTTCATTCCAAAGAGAGGAATGATTCCACCTAGAGACACAGCAATGATTCCATTGAACTGGAGGTTAAAACTGTCACCCTACCACTTTGGTCTCCTCATGCTTCTGAATCACCAAGCAAAGAAGTGAGTTACTGTACTGGCTATGATCAATCCTGATTATCAAGGGGAAACTGGATTGTTATTACACAATGGAGGTAAGGAAGAGTATTTCTGGAATACAGGATATCAAGAAGAGTGAACATCACCCAAAGACTTTGTATTCTCTTTTGGGGAAAGTGTAAGTGTGCCTTTGGTTGTATGCAAGATAGTTGCATCATCTCTGGTGGAAGTATGACTACGTTATTGTCTTTATTTGGAGATTGAATATGGTTTGAGGAGATATGTATGGGTGCCAAACTGAGAAAGGGTTATGATGGTTAATTTTATGTGTTAACTTGGTTAGGCTATGGTGCCCAGTCATTTGGTCAAATGCTAGTCTAGATGTTGCTCTGAAGATATTTACATAGGATTACCATATGTAAGTAAAGTTGACTTTAAGTAAAGCGAATTACCCTCCAAAATGTGAGTGAGCCTCATCCAATCAATTGAAGGTCTTAAAAAGAAATGATGAACATGTTGTTGGACACTAGAGGAAAAGAGATCCTTGTTATAAAGTAGCAAAGAACTTGGCTGAATCATGTTGAATGTTTTGTGGAAAGTAGAACTTGTAATTGATAAACTTCAATATTTAGATGAGGATATTTCCAGAGAGCAGAGAGATCAATTGAGGAAGAAACTGTACATAAAAGAACCAGAACTTGAAGATTTGAAAAATTCTCAGCTTATTCATATTATAAAAATTGAGAAAGTGTGCTCTGGAGAGGACACCAATGGTGTAGCTGGACGACCACTTGCTAAGGAGATTAGGAGTGTGACTTATGCATCCATTCAATCATCTCAGCAGAAATGCTGACAGCTTCAGCTGAAGGTGATAGCGATGGGACAAAATGAAGTAATACTGTAGGACTATGAAGTTTCATAGGCAAGAAATTGGCCAATGGAGCTGCTCAACTGTGAACACCCATTGTCCTCCAAGAAAAAGAAAGGATGATCCTAGGAGTGGTGCAGAGGCCAGCAGGACTAACAGCATGGTCCTAGGTGGTGCGGCAGCCATTTCCTTGGTTCTGGGGTGGGAATGCCACTCAAGGAAGAGAGGGCGGTGTTGCCGTTCAGGGATGAGGGGGCAGAGCTGATGCCCAGGTGGGCCCAGAGGGCAGAATATTATTTTCAAGACTTGAAATCTAAAGGAATTTGCTTCAGTGATTCTGCTGTGAACCTAGGACCCCTTCTTTCCTTCCAATTTCTCCCTTTTGGAATGGGAAAACCTACCTCGTGCCTGTATCACCCTTGTATTTTGGAAGCAGGTCATTTGTATTGTAGGTTTCACAGGTCCACAAAGAGAGAGGAATTTTGCCCCAGAAAGAACCATACCCAAGTCTCCCCCTAACCTGATTTAGATGATTTAGAAGATGAGATGTTGGACTTAGAGCTCATGCTGGAATGTGATTTTATGGATGAGGAAGCTGTAGATCAGAAAATATAAATAATTTGTTCAAGTCCACGCAGCTAGCAAGTGGCAAAGCAAAGAGAAAGAGCTCTCTGGAGGGATAGAAAGACCTGAAAATGAAGGAAGAGGGGTTGGTGTGAGAGACAGTTGCCATCAGAGTAGGCTCCTCAAAGCTGCCCCTGTTTAGGCATCTGCCCAGGTATGCTAGCAGCGTAAGGGAGCAGCTGAAAGCCTCTATCAGCTTATCTTAGAACCACCTGGGAGACAAGGATCTCTGGGGCCCAAAGGTTAATAATAATTCCTTCCTGGCCTTCCAAGGAGGCTCCAAAACTGATGGAGGTTGTACAGGGGCCAGGGTAAATTTATCCCCAGGAAGAGAGGAAAAGCCATCATGCTTCATATCTCCTGGGCCAGGAAGAATTACCTTCCAAGGGACATCTCTAGAAGCCCCCTACAAAGATTCATGCCCAGCTGATTAATTTTTCTATCTCAAGACTCTTTTCTTCTGGTGGCTTTTCCTCAACTCTTTTACTTCCTTAGTGCCTCACTCCGTTCCCTGGGCCCAAGACTTCTAAGCCTACCTGGAGACCCCTCACCAACAAGTATCCCAGGACAATTCCTTCAGAGCCATGACACAAAACCAATTCTTAAAACCAAGCTATATGAGCTTTGCGTTTGGCCCCTCCCCCTAGGGAGTCTCCTAGAATCAAGCACTGGTCCAATTCACAGATTTGGGCTATGCTATGTAGCTTAGGAAAGTTTATCCCAAGCATCTTTGTGGAAGCAGCCACCAACAAAAAAGCAATAAGCTTTAATGGAAAAATTGACTTGTCTTCAATCTGAAAACCTTAATAGATTGGTGTGATTAAATAATGCAGAGCTAATTATTAACAAGACATGTCTTAATAGCTCTAGATGGGGCTGTCTGTGCTCAGAGGGCTCACTCTGCCTTTCCTCACCTCCTCCTTTCTTTCCGCTTTTCCTCTTCTTCCCAAACAAACTAGTTATAGTTGGAAGTTCCCACTGCCATGTTGTATACAGACTGAGCAACAGAGTGCTCACTTAAAGTGTAATGTTATCAGGAATACAATGGTAACTGGAAAAGCCTTGGAGACTATTCATCCAACAAATATTTATTGAGCACATACTATGCAGTAGAGATACAGCAGTGAATGAGACAGAGAAAGATTCTACCTTCATGGAACTTAATGACAGAGAGAGCAGACAGACAATAAATAATGTGAAACTTATAGTATGTCAAATGGTAAGAATTACTATGAATTAATTCTCATTAATTGAAATCAGAGAAGGGGTATGAAGAGTGCTACAGTGGTGGGTGGAAGGTTAGTATTTTAGGTAGGTTTTTTTCTTTTATTATTAGTCAGAGGGGCTCTCACTTTGAAGGTGACATTTGAGCAAAGAGCTGAAGGGGAAGAGGGAGTAAGAATGTGGCTAACTAGGGAAGAGCATTCCATGCAGAGAGAAAAGCAAGTACAAAGAATCTGAGGCTGGAGCATCCCTGGCCTGTTCAAAGAATAGCAGGGAAGCTAGTGTGATTGGAAAGGAGAGTAGCAGGAAAAGAGGTGAAAGAGGTCATGGAGGTGTGGATGGTACAGGGACTTCCAGGCCACCATAAAGGACTTTACACCAAATGAAATGGGAAGTCATTGAGGGGTTTTGAGCAGTGAATTGGCACCATCTGACTTATGTAATAAAAGTAATTACTCTGGTTGCTGCCTTGAGAATAGCCTGGGGCCATAGAGGTAGAAGCAGGGAGAACAGTTAAGAGATACTGTGTTCTTGTAGATAGGGACAGAACTTAGGTAATAAGAGCAGAGTCTCTGAAGCCACGCTGTTGTTGTTGGATGCCACTGAGTCGATTCTGACTCATAACGACCCCATGTGACAGAGTAGAACTGCCCCATAGGACTTCCTCGGCTGTAATTTTTATAGGAGCAGATTGCCAGGTCTTTCTCCTGAGGAGCATGCTGGGTGGGTTCCAACTGCTAGCCTTTCAGTTAGCAGCCAAGCTCTTAACCACTGGGCAACCACAGCTCCTTGGAGCTAGACTTCCAGGGTTCAAGTCCCAGCTATGCCATCTACTAGCTGTATGGCCTTGGAAAAACTATGTAATCTTTCTGCATCTCAGTTTCCTCATCTGTAGAATGGGGATAATAACTGTACCTACCTTATACGGTTTTGGTTGGGATTAAATGAGTTAAAACACTTAGAACAGCACATACTAGATGCTGTTTTTGTCTTTGATGTTATCGTTATCATTATTATTATCTTTTGGATGAGAGATGATGGTGGGCTGGGCCAGAGTGGTAATAATGGAAGAAAAGTCATCATATTTGGGGAATGTTTTGAAGGTAGAGCCAAGGGGATTTGTTGACAGATTGAATGTGTGGAATGAACCCTCAAGTTGCAAATGAGGAAATTGAATGTGAGCCAGCACAGCTGAAGCCACTATTGTTACAAGAAATTTTTAAAGAGCACTTGTTGTTAAACAGCTTAACAACAATAACAGAAATCAAAGTTTGCAAACAAGCTCACTCATGGTCTAACATATAAAAATCCCTGTGTAATAAATTATTTCCATTTTTTTTAGTCCCTTAACTCTTTACCTAAGCATGTATCTTAAATAATTGTGATAATTTTATCAACATAATTTTGTATTCTACAAAAGAGGAGAATGTGGCACTTCAAGACTCTAGCAAGGGTTCACTGGTCAAATATTAACGAAGTTAAGGTGTTCAACATAATTTATAATGCAGGATATATACAGGATGCAGAATTTCCATTTTAAGATGAAAGATCATACAATCCTGCATTCAGATGTTAGAACATTGCTGTGGGAAGCAGAGAGCCGTTCATTCATTTATTTACTCAGCAAACAGTTATTAAGTAAGCCTATTTTTTTTTTTATTACAGGTCACCGCTTGTCTGTCAGTTTGTTGTACCTGGTGGCTTGCATGTTGCTGTGATGCTGGAAGCTATGCCACTGGTACTTAACATACCAGCAGGGTCACGCATGGTGGACAGGTTTCAGCAGAGCTTCCACATTAAGACAGACTAGGAGGAAAGCCCTGGCAATCTACTTCCAAGAATTAGCCAATGAAAACCTATGAATCACAACAGAACTTTGTCCAATTCACTTGCTTTGGAGAAACCAATCACTGGAGGAGGACATGATGTTCCATGAGAGGGTGAGAGAGACCCTCGGTGAGATGGATTGGCACAATAACCACAATGGTGGACTTGAACATGCCAACAGTTGTGAGGATGACGCAGGACCTGGCAACCTTTTGTTCTGTTGTACATTAGGTCACCATGTGTCGGCGTTGACAGCAGCTACCGCCAAACCTACCTACCTATGTACAGACACTTAGATAAGATTGATAAGTAGGTCACGTTCCTTATTTCAAGGAGATCTGTCTTGTGGGGACAGATCAAATTGCTATAATCTTTTTTTTTTTTTAATATTTAAGGGCTATAATTTGGGTAAGGTATGTGTGTACAAGTCACCTTGGAAGCCTCATGGAGGATACACTTAACTCTGCTTAAGGAAGTCAGGGAGGCTTCCAAAAGAGGCACCAACACCTGGACGGGTGAAACCTATTACCATACAAGTTAGCTAGGGCACAAAAGGGACGTAGCTCGATGGGCTTTTACCATGCTGACCACTGTCTTGACTGCTCTGACTGCCTCTCCCACTAGACAATGTCTATGTCTTGGATAGTCAGTTCTTCCCAGGTGTCAGACAATGGTAAGCACTCAATTAATTTTGTTGGAAAAATGCAGCATTTCCTAAAACAGTAACTGGAACAGCGGCAGATAAACAATCACACAAGTGCAATGGCTTTGTAAGTCTTTTTGTTTATTTTTTTTCGTCTGGAAAAAAAATACTTCTTGATTTTCAAAGGACCATGTTTCTCATCTAAATTCATGGTAACGGATGCTCAGGATATAGCAGCCACACTTGGTGTTCCAAGTAGGAAGGGTTTTAATACAGTGAATTAGAAACTTAGACAAACATTGGATGAGCTGGGTGAATGAAGGCCAGGGAAGACACTGCTTGAGGTTATAAAACCAAAACATGCTGGGATCTCAGAGACGCCACTTCCAATCCCAGGTGCCTGCCCTTCCCAAGCAGAGGACTGAAGACACTTGATTGCCCAGAAACCAGTGCAAACCTCTGTTCTGCCATCTGCCTCTGTGTTTGCCTACAATAGCCACGAGAGAAAAAATGATTTCTCTTCTGCCTTAAAATCATGTGTAAGTGCTTTTCATTGGCATAATATAACCCAGAACCACATAGAGAACAATATGCTCAGAAATGTTGTTCTAAGCTCCTCCCTGGCTATGCAGAGGTGGTTTCAGGTGGGGCAATGAGGGTGCTGAATTGACAACAGAGGGCCTAGCATAGATGGCTTCCCCAAGTCTCACCTTTGAGATGGGAGCCCTGCTCAGCTCCGGTAACATCTAGCGTTACTTTCCCTACCTCTAGGAAGCTAACATATCCAGTCCACACACCTTCCTGCTGGAGCAGGACAATAGCACTTACAACTTTTCTATACAACCAAGTCATGGAAGTCTGCCATTCAGTAAGCAGACCCAGGTAATGCCAGGAGTGGTAGAAAGAACTCCAGTTTTGGAGACAGGCAAATGAAGTGCTAATCTCAGCTGTCCTGCTTATTAGCCATGTGAACTCAAGCAGTTATTTAACACTTCTGAAAAAAATGGGGATTATAAAATAATCAGAGCTATATACAAAAATACATATAAAAGAATGTTCAGAGCAGTATTTTTGAATCAGGAATTCATTAAATAAATTGTGATACATCTATATGAAGCAGTATCATGCATTTTGTCTTAGTGACGTAGTGCTGCTATAACAGAAATACCACAAGTGGATGGCTTTAACGAAGAAAAATTTATTCTCTCACAGTCTAGGAGGCTGGAAGTCCAAATTCAGTGCATCAGCTCCACTGGAAGGCTTTCTTTCTCTGTGGGCTCTTGTGGAAGGTCCTTGTCCTCAATCTTCCCCAATTGAGGAGCTTAGTGCAGAGACCCTGGGTCTAAAGGATGTGCTATTCTCCTGGTTCTGGTGTCTTGGTGGTATGAGGTCCCCCTGTCTCTCTGCTCCCTTCTCTCATATCTCAAAAGAAAATGACTTAAAACACAACCTAGGGGCCAAGATGGCAGACTAGGTAAACGCTACCTTGGATCCCTCTTGCAACAAAGACTCGGAAAAACAAGTGAATCGATCACATACATAACGATCTACGAACCCTGAACAACAAACACAGATTTAGAGACGGAAAATGAACAAACACGGGGAAGCAGCAATTGTTTTTGGAGCCTGGAGCCAGCGTCCCAGTCAGGTAACCTTGGCGCCCAATTTAGGTCAGGGCCCAGGGGAGCTGACGGCACAAACAAGGGGCGCAGCCCTACCCCCCCTGAACTCACCCCGGGAGGGGGCCCAGCCGGTCCGCGCGGGTGGCGTGGCGACGCAGCCGGTGGGAGAAGTCCCTCGGAGGCAGTGACTGGTCTTGGAGCTGGGAGAGCAGCATCCCAGCCGGGGAATCTTGCCGCCAGGCTTTTGAATGGGCACTGTCACGGCAGAAGCACGGGGAGCTGCTCCACTTCCCTGTACTAACCCCGGGAGGGGGCCCAGCCGGTTCACGGAGGCGGCGCAGCGACAAGGCGGGAGGAGAAGTCCCCGGGAGGCAGCGACTGATTTTGGAGTCGGGAGTGCACCGTTCCAGCAGGGGAACCTTGACGCTGGGCGTGGGACTGGCAGCGGAGGATCTGACCGCGGCTTCAGTGGGCCAGATCCCCGGGGGCAATCTCCACACAGCCAGCACACATAGGCGACATGCCCCTTGGGAATCTCAGATAAAATAGTCATTCCAAGCTAGACAAGCAACTCTGGCTATATTCTGAGGTACTACTCTCCTATCTCTCTGATCCCTCCCCCACCCTCCCCAGGAGGCTTCATTAACATTAGAATTTCCTGAGCCAGAGGGAGAACGGCTCCGGCTCCACGGTGGCTTTGCTTCCCCCCCCCCTTTTTTTTCTTTTGGTCTTTTCCTAACCCACTCTTCTGGCCTGAGAGAAGGAAACACAAAAAACCCAGGGACCAAAAATCCACCCCTAATTGGACTAAAAACACAGAACCAGCTACAGCCAACCATATATGATCCAAATATCAGACTTTCATCCTTACAGGGAACAAGGTGGCGGTTATAATCCAAAGGCAGTTCTGATAGGGATCTGACTGCATTTTTTTTTAGCGGATTTTCTGGAAAAACTAGTTTCCCAGTGATGGCTCGGAGACAGCAGTCCATATCAAACCACATAAAGAAGCAGACCATGACAGCTTCTACAACCCCCCAAACAAAAGAATCAAAATCTTTCCCAAATGAAGATACAATCCTGGAATTATCAGATACTGAATATAAAAAACTAACTTACAGAATGCTTCAAGACATCAGAAACGAAATAAGGCAAACTGCAGAAAAAGCCAAGGAACACACTGATAAAACAGTTGAAGAACTCAAAAAGATTATTCAAGAACATAGTGGAAAAATTAATAAGTTGCAAGAATCCATAGAGAGACAGCATGTAGAAATCCAAAAGATTAACAATAAAATTACAGAATTAGACAACACAATAGGAAGTCAGAGGAGCAGACTCGAGCAATTAGAATGCAGACTGGGAAATCTGGAGGACCAGGGAATTAACACCAACATAGCTGAAAAAAAATCAGATAAAAGAATTTAAAAAAATGAAGAAACCCTAAGAATCATGTGGGACTCTATCAAGAAGGATAACTTGCGTGTGATTGGAGTCCCAGAACAGGGAGGGAAGACAGAAAACACAGAGAAAATAGTTGAAGATCTCCTGACAGAAAACTTCCCTGACATCATGAAAGACGAAAGGATATCTATCCAAGATGCTCATCGAACCCCATTTAAGACTGATCCAAAAAGAAAAACACCAAGACATATTATCATCAAACTTGCCAAAACCAAAGATAAACAGAAAATTTTAAAAGCAGCCAGGGAGAAAAGAAAGGTCTCCTTCAAGGGAGAATCAATAAGAATAAGTTCAGACTACTCAGCAGAAACCATGCAGGCAAGAAGGGAATGGGACGACATATACAGAGCACTGAAGGAGAAAAACTGCCAGCCAAGGATCATATATCCAGCAAAACTCTCTCTGAAATATGAAGGCGAAATTAAGATATTTACAGATAAACACAAGTTTAGAGAATTTGCAAAAACCAAACCAAAGCTACAAGAAATACTAAAGGATATTGTTTGGTCAGAAAACCAATAACATCAGACACCAGCACAACACAAGGTCACAAAACAGAACATCCTGATATCAACTCAAATAGGGAAATCACAAAAACAAATTAAGATTAATTAAAAAAAAATGCTCGTAACAGGGAATCACTGAAGTCAATATGTAAAAGATCACAATAATCAAAAAGAGGGACTAAATACAGGAGGCATAGAACTGCCATATGGAAAGTGATACAAGGAGATATAGAACAATACAAGTTAGGTTTTTACTTGGAAAAATAGGGGTAAATAATAAGGTAACCACAAACAGGTATAACAACTCCATAACTCAAGATAAAAGCCAAGAAAAATGTAACGACTCAACAAACATAAAGTCAAACACTATGAAAATGAGGATCTCACAATTTACTAAGAAAAACGTCTCAGCACAAAAAAGTATGTGGAAAAATGAAATTGTCAACAACACACATAAAAAGGCATCAAAATGACAACACTAAACACTTATTTATCTATAATTATGCTGAATGTAAATGGACTAAATGCACCAATAAAGAGACAGTCTCGGACTGGATAAAGAAACACAATCTGTCTATATGCTGCCTACGAGAGACACACATTAGACTTAGAGACACAAATAAACTAAAACTCAAAGGATGGAAAAAAATATATCAAGCAAACAATAAGCAAAAAAGAAGAGGAGTAGCAATATTAATTTCTGACAAAATAGACTTTAGACTTAAATCCACCACAAAGGATAAAGAAGGACACTACATAATGATAAAAGGGACAATTGATCAGGAAGACATAACCATATTAAATATTTATGCACCCAATGACAGGGCTACAAGATACATAAATCAAATTTTAACAGAACTGAAAAGTGAGATAGACACCTCCACAATTATAGTAGGAGACTTCAACACACCACTTTCGGAGAAGGACAGGACATCCAGTAAGAAGATCAATAGAGACACAGAAGACCTAATTACAACCATCAACCAACTTGACCTCATTGACTTATACAGAACTCTCCACCCAACTGCTGCAAAGTATACTTTTTTTTCTAGCACTCATGGAACATTCTCTAGAATAGACCACATATTAGGTCATAAAACAAACCTTTGCAGAATCCAAAACATCAAAATATTACAAAGCATCTTCTCAGACCACAAGGCAATAAAACTAGAGATCAATAACAGAAAAACTAGGGAAAAGAAATCAAATACTTGGAAACTGAACAATACCCTCCTGAAAAAAGACTGGGTTATAGAAGACATCAAGGAGGGAATAAGGAAATTCATAGAATGCAACGAGAATGAAAATACTTCCTATCAAAACCTCTGGGACACAGCAAAAGCCGTGCTCAGAGGCCAATTTATATCGATAAATGCACACATACAAAAAGAAGAAAGAGCCAAAATCAGAGAACTGTCCCTACAACTTGAACAAATAGAAAGTGAGCAACAAAAGAATCCATCAGGCACCAGAAGAAAACAAATAATAAAAATTAGAGCTGAACTAAATGAATTAGAGAACAGAAAAACAATTGAAAGAATTAACAAAGCCAAAAGCTGGTTCTTTGAAAAAATTAACAAAATTGATAAACCATTGGCTAGACTGACTAAAGAAATACAGGAAAGGAAACAAATAACCTGAATAAGAAACGAGAAGGACCACATCACAACAGACTCAACTGAAATTAAAAGAATCATATCAGATTATTAAGAAAAATTGTACTCTAACAAATTTGCAAACCTAGAAGAAATGGATGAATTCCTGGAAAAACACTACCTACCTAAACTAACACATTCAGAAGTAGAACAACTAAATAGACCCATAACAAAAAAAGAGATTGAAACGGTAATCAAAAAACTCCCAACAAAAAAAAGCCCTGGCCCGGACAGCTTCACTGCAGAGTTCTACCAAACTTTCAGAGAAGAGTTAACACCACTACTACTAAAGGTATTTCAAAGCATAGAAAATGACAGAATACTACCCAACTCATTCTATGAAGCTACCATCTCCCTGATACCAAAACCACGTAAAGACATTACAAAAAAAGAAAATTACAGACCTATATCCCTCATGAACATTGATGCAAAAATCCTCAACAAAATTCTAGCCAATAGAATTCAACAACATATCAAAAAAATAATTCACCACGATCAAGTGGGATTTATACCAGGTATGCAAGGCTGGTTTAATATCAGAAAAACCATGAATGTAATCCACCACATAAATAAAACAAAAGACAAAAACCACATGATCTTATCAATTGATGCAGAAAAGGCATTTGACAAAGTCCAACACCCATTTATGACAAAAACTCTCACCAAAATAGGAATTGAAGGAAAATTCCTCAACATAATAAAGGGCATCTATGCAAAGCCAACAGCCAACATCACTCTAAATGGAGAGAGCCTGAAAGCATTTCCCTTGAGAACGGGAACCAGACACGGACGCCCTTTATCACCGCTCTTATTCAACATCGTGCTAGAAGTCCTAGCCAGGGCAATTAGGCTAGACAAAGAAATAAAAGGCATCCGGATTGGCAAGGAGGAAGTAAAATTATCTCTATTTGCAGATGACATGATCTTATACACAGAAAACCCTAAGGAATCCTCCAGAAAACTACTGAAACTAATAGAAGAGTTTGGCAGAGTCTCAGGTTATAAAATAAACATACAAAAATCACTTGGATTCCTCTACATCAACAAAAAGAACACCGAAGAGGAAATAACCAAATCAATACCATTCACAGTAGCCCCCAAGAAGATAAGATACTTAGGAATAAATCTTACCAAGGATGTAAAAGACCTATACAAAGAAAACTACAAAGCTCTACTACAAGAAATTAAAAAGGACATACTTGAGTAGAAAAACATACCTTGCTCATGGATAGGAAGACTTAACATAATAAAAATGTCTATTCTACCAAAAGCCATCTATACATACAATGCACTTCCGATCCAAACTCCAATGTCATTTTTTAAGGGGATAGAGAAACAAATCACCAACTTCATATGGAAGGGAAAGAAGCCTCGGATAAGCAAAAGCATTACTGAAAAAGAAGAAGAAAGTGGGAGGCCTTACTCTACCTGATTTCAGAACCTATTATACAGCCACAGTAGTCAAAACAGCCTGGTACTGGTACAACACCAGGCACATAGACCAATGGAACAGAATCGAGAACCCAGATATAAATCCATCCACGTATGAGCAGCTGATATTTGACAAAGGCCCAGTGTCAGTTAATTGGGGAAAAGATAGTCTTTTTAACAAATGGTGCTGGCATTAACTGGATATCCATTTCCAAAAAAAATGAAACAGGACCCATACCTCACACCATGCACAAAAACTAACTCCAAGTGGATGAAAGACCTAACATAAAGACTAAAACGATAAAGATCATGGAAGAAAAAATAGGGACAACCCCAGGAGCCCTAATACAAGGCATAAACAGAATACAAAACATTACCAAAAATGATGAAGAGAAACCCAATAACTGGGAGCTCCTAAAAATCAAACACCTATGCTCATCTAAAGACTTCACCAAAAGAGTAAAAAGACCACCTACAGACTGGGAAAGAATTTTCAGCTATGACATCTCCAACCAGCGCCTGATCTCTAAAATCTACATGATTCTGTCAAAACTCAACCACAAAAAGACAAACAACCCAATCAAGAAGTGGGCAAAGGATATGAACACACACTTCACTAAAGAAGATATTCAGGCAGCTAACAGATACATGAGAAAATGCTTTCGATCATTAGCCATTAGAGAAATGCAGGTTAAAACCACAATGAGATTCCCTCTCACTCCAACAAGGCTGGCATTAATCCAAAAAACACAAAAGAATAAAAATGTTGGAGAGGCTGCGGAGAGATTGGAACTCTTATACACTGCTGGTGGGAATGTAAAATGGTACAACCACTTTGGAAATCTATCTGGCGTTATCTTAAACAGTTAGAAATAGAACTACCATACAACCCAGAAATCACACTCCTTGGAATATACCCTAGAGAAACAAGAGCCTTCACACAAACAGATACATGCACACCCATGTTTATTGCAGCTCTGTTTACAATAGCAAAAAGCTGGAAGCAACCCAGGTGTCCATCCACGGATGAATGGTTAAATAAATTGTGGTATATTCACACAATGGAATACTACGCATCGATAAAGAACAGTGATGAACCTGTCAAACATTTAATAACATGGAGGAACCTGGAAGGCATTATGCTGAGCGAAATTAGTCAGATGCAAAAGGACAAATATTGTATAAGACCACTATTACAAGATCTTGAGAAATAGTATAAACTGAGAAGAACACATACTTTTGTGGTTACGAGGGGGGGAGGGAGGGAGGGAGAGGGTTTTCTACTGATTAATTAGCTGAAAAGAACTGCTTTAGGTGAAGGGAAGGACAACACTCAATACATGGAAGGTCAGCTCAACTGGACCGGACTGGACCAAAAGCAAAGAAGTTTCCAGGATAAACTGAATACTTCAAAGGTCAGCGGAGCAAGGGCGGGGGCTTGGGAACCATGGTTTAAGGGGACTTCTAAGTCAATTGGCAAAATAATTCTATCATGAAAACATTCTGCATCCCACTTTGAAATGTGGCGTCTGGGGTCTTAAATGCTAACAAGCGGCCATCTAAGATGCATCAATTGGTCTCAACCCACCTGGAGCAAAGGAGAATGAAGAACACCAAGGTCACACGACAACTAAGAGCCCAAGAGACAGAGAGGGCCACATGAACCAGAGACCTACATTATTCTGAGACCAGAAGAACTAGTTGGTGCCTGGCCACAATCGATGACTGCCCTCACAGGGAGCACAACAGAGAACCCCTGAGGGAACAGGAGATCAGTGGGATGCAGACCCCAAATTCTCATAAAAAGACCACACTTAATGGTCTGACTGTGACTAGAGGAATCCCGGCGGTCATGGTCCCCAAACCTTCTGTTGGCACAGGACGGGAACCATCCCCGAAGACAACTCATCAGACATGAAAGGGACTGGACAGTGGGTGGGAGAGAGATGCTGATGAAGAGTGAGCTAATTATATCAGGTGGACACTTGAGACTGTGTTGGCATCTCCTGTCTGGAGGGGGGGATGGGAGGATAGAGAGAGTTGGAGGCTGACAAAGTTTTCACGAAAGGAGAGACTGGAAGGGCTGACTCATTAGGGGGAGAGCAAGTGGGAGTAAGGAGTAAGATGTATATTAACTTATATGTGACAGACTGACTTGATTTGTAAACGTTCACTTGAAGCTCAATAAAAGTTAATAAAAAAAAAAACACAACCTAAAAGATATAGATTGAGTCCTGCCTAATTAACATAACTACCTCATTAACATCATAGAGGTAGGATTTACAACACATAGGAACATATCAGATGACAAAATGGTAGACAGTACACACTACTAAGAATCATGGCCTAGCCAAGTTGACAGATATCCTTGGGGGACATAATTCAATCCATGACCCATCTACTTAACATTATCTTATAGAAGAATATAATTGACATGAGAAATGTTCCTGACAAGGTGATAAGTGAGGAAAGCAAGTTAAGTAAAGCATGTGAGCACTGTGATTGTGGTTTTATAAAAACAGCTCTACAACTGAGAGGATTTATACCGAAATTTTTAACAGTAATTAACTCTGAGGGTAGTTGGGATTACAGGTGATTGTCTCTCATTCGTTTGTTTATTTATTTTGGCGTATATGTGTGCCTAAAAATATTTTCTGTGTTGAGTATGTATTGCTTTTTTAAGTTTAAAAAATTATATACAAATAAAAAAGAGTACCTTATAGGGTTATTTACAGAAGTAAATTGGACAACATATGCAAAGTACCCTGCAAAATTTCAAGAAATGATGGTTCCCTTTCCCATTCACTTTAAAATGCTTTTACTTCATTTTTATATTTTGAATAAGTAATCATCACATTCAAAATTTTTTAAGTACGAAGTGAAAATTCTCCTCCTACCTCAGACCCCCAGCCACCCACTTCCTTTTCCCAGAGGGAGCCAGTGTTATTCATTAGAGAGAATGTATGTCTGTATAAGCAAGCATACAAAGATACCCATTCTTTTTCCTCCTCTTTTACAGAAATGGTTACATGTTGTACTGCCTTTTCTGTGCCTTTGTATTTTTCTTTTATGCTCCTTTTTTTTTTTTTTTTTGGTGATCTTTCTATATCTTTTTTTTTTCTATATCAGAATATACAGATATAAGGATAATTTGTAGCTGTACCATTATTTATTTAACCAGTTCCCTACTGAGGGCCATTTAAGCCCAGAGACATCTATTCCGTGATGGATGGCCTGCACTTCCGTAATGACCTCCCTATCACTTGCAATCATCACCCTCCCTGGGCTCCAGCTGTGTCTTGGCCTCAACTTCTGAGGCTGAGGGACTCCAAGAGACCAAGGCTGGGCTGATAACCTGCACCGGTTACAGTCTTTTTACCATTTCTGTTCTGGGGAGTGATTGGGTCTGGCATGGTTCTGAAAATATTCTAGTCTGGGATCTAAGAGCTGCTAAATTATATGCCATGTGTTTGATTACCAAATACATGATAATCTGTTTTCTCTGTGAGGCTCTCTCTCTGGGCTACTGTTTCTTCTGCACCATCATCCAGCCCAATCTTTTCTGGTGGGAAGTCAGTGGCCCATGAATGCCAGAGCTCCTTCTCCCTCCTTGATATTCCCCTCATCCTCTTTACCATCTCTGAGCCCTGGAAAAAGGATTAAGGTGTTGTCACCTAGCCTCACACTGGATGACGAATGGAGTGTGGTCTTGAGGAGCCAGGCCAGTGTTATGATGGTGACATGGAGGGGAGGTGGCTGGGTCTGGTCGGCCCTGACAGACAATGAGGAAGGTAGATATGAGGGGATAGTTGAGGAGGGCTTAGGCTACAGTAAGCCTTCTGAATGGAGAACATACTAGGTGGTAGTTAGGGGGAGGTAGTTAAGACCTGGGAACCCTGGTGGCACAGTAGTTAGGCACTCAGCTGCTAACCAAAAGGTCAGCACTTGAAACCCACAGTTGCTCCTCAGGACAAAGAGTGGCAGTCTGCTTCTGTAGAGGTTCAAAAACCGAAACCAAACCATGGAATCGGTTCTAACTCATAGAGACCGAAAAGGACAGAGTAGAACTGCCCTATAGCATTTCCTAGGCTGTAAATCTTTAAGGAAAGAGACTGCCACATCTTTCTCCCACAGAGCAGCTGGTAGGTTCGAACCACCAACCTTTTGGTTAGCAGCCGAGCTCTTAACCACTCTACCACCAGGGCTCCCTATCCTTACAGGAAGCCTGTAAATGAAGACTCCTTTGGGTCACCGTTTACTTTCTTAACTAAACTGGTATTGACAGAATAACTATTACATGCAGAGCACTCTATTAGATGACTCTGCAGCCTATATTTTATTGTATTGCACATTGTGGTTTTGCCTCCATTGCTGAGCTCACTAAGACGTGTAGACCCTGTCATTGCTATTGCCACAAACTCTGTGTCTCTCAAGGTCTGAGATTCCCCTTCTCCGGCTTCTCTAGGGCTCAGCCTGTAAACTAGAGGGCAAGTCCTTGAAAGTCACAGCTTAAATCAGGGCAGTAACAGAAGTAGACATCTGATTAGGGTGGCACATAGAAAGTGCTTAATCAATGTTGTCTAAACTGAACTGATCAGTGTCAATGAAGGCCCTTCTCTAGAACCACCAAGGATACCACATGCCCTCACTCAGCGGAAATAATGGCCTTAGGAACAATTATCAGCCTAATTTCTTTTTATATCAATGTAGGTTTGATGTCCGGTAATATGTGTGTTGTACCTTTAATGGCCTTTTAATGATGAAAAGGATCAAAAGCATTTTAGATCTGAACCTGCACCATTAGTCTCCATTCCAGAAACCCACTGTAATTACTGCAGCTGCTTCTCCAAGCTCTGCAAGAGCAGTGAGTTCCTGTGAACATAACTGCACTGTTAATCACAGTCAACACAGAGCCGAGTCAGAGGCAGGTTCCAGGGGGTGGCTGCTGAAGGTGGAGAAGGACAGAGAGGAGGGGATGACAGTGGGGAAAAGAGAAGGGTGACTCACTCAGGGCCTGGAGTGTCAGGACCTCTCAGAACAGGGGTCTTGCAGCACTGGCCTCTCCATTCTCCCCACAGAATTCTAGACTTACAAAATGAAACATGACTTGCTATAAAACCTTGTTGTTGGGTTCTGCAAGTCATACTGGCAAAGACTTGGGATTCTCCATCACTCTGCATTCTACTTCATCACATTTGTGATGGTTTGGCAGAAAGAGGGAAGGGTGTGAGTCTTGTGACTCAGGGTCCCCAGCTGGGGAAGGTGAACATGGATAGGCAGAGTTTTGGGGAGACAGCACGTGAAAGAATATGAGGAAGAATGATGCTTCCCAGAGAAGGAAGGTGTTCAGGTAGAATGGCTAGTGTTCTCTGTTTATTCTTTTGAAACCCTACCCACAAGATCCCTTGCCCACCATTCTCTGTGCCCAGGGAGGCTGACTACTGTGGACTGCATCTCCCAGGCTCCCTCTCCCTCTGTCTTCCAATTGGATTGGACCATAGGGAGATATTGGCAGGAGATCTGAGGTCAGGGGGAGAGAGAGGTCAGGTTATTTCTTCCTTACTCCCTTCCTGCTTAAGTGTTGGAGTTCTGGCAGTGGTCACACCCCTCTACAACCAGAATTACTGTCAGGAGGCCCTCCTCCATGGCTCCAGCTCTTACTGGGCTCTGATAACAGGATTTCCTCTCCTTGCCACAGGATTAGCAACAGAATAAGCTTCCTGTTGCTGCTAGTCCCTGGATGCCTCAGCATCCTTTATGGGTTCCTTTAATCCTGCTCCACCTCTGTAAATAGTTGTTGTTGTTGTTAGGTGCCGTCAAGCCGGCTCCAACTCATAGCGACCCTATGCACAACAGAATGAAACACTGCCCGGTCCCGCGCCATCTTTATAATCATTATGCTTGAGCCCATTGTTGCAGCCACCATGTCAATCCACCTCGTTGAGAGTCTTCCTCTTTTCCGCTGACCCTGTACTCTGCCAAGCATGATGTCCTTCTCCAGAGACTGATCCCTCCTGACAACATGTCCAAAGTATGTAAGACGCAGTCTCGCCATCCTTGCTTCTAAGGAGCATTCTGGTTGTACTTCTTCTAAGACAGATTTATTCATTTTTCTGGCAGTCCATGGTATACTCAACATTCTTCGCCAACATCACAATTCAAAGGCATCAATTCTTCTTCAGTCTTCCTTATTCATTGTCCAGCTTTCACATTCATATGATGCGATTGAAAATACCATGGCTTGGGTCAGGCTCACCTTAGTCTTCAAGGTGACATCTTTGCTCTTCAACACTTTAAAGAAATCCTTTGCGGCAGACTTACCCAACGCAATGCGTCTTTTGATTTCTTGACCGCTGCTTCCATGGCTATTGATTGTGGATCCAAGTAAAATGAAATCCTTGACAACTTCAATTTTTTCTCCGTTTATCATGATGTTGCTCATTGGTCCAGTTGCGAGGATTTTTGTTTTCTTTATGTTGAGGTGTAATCCATACTGAAGGCTGTGTAAATAGTACCTTCATTAAATTCTTGTCAAAATCCCAGCTAGGTGGTGTCTTCTGTTACCTGCAGGAACCCTGATTGATACAATGAGTGTATCAGAAACTAATGTTTGCCAATCTTGTTTTCTTTTACTGGGCACACAGGAAGTCTACATTTTCTATTCTCCCTTGCAGTTAAGTTAAAGCTGCATGACTGGGTTTTTGCCAATGGAATAATTATGACACTTCCAAACCTGGTCACAAAACGTCCTATGCAACTGTTCCCATTCTCTTCCTATTCCATGGTAACCTTAGAATCTGTATGTTTAAGGTAGCAGCATCTCAAGCTGGAAGAAGCTTGGATCACTAAGTCACAGCTTGGAGAACTGCCCAGCTGCATCTGACTATGATATGAGTGAGAAATAAACCTTTATTTTGTTATGCCACTGGGATTTTGAGGGTGGTTTGTCACAGCATCTAGTATTAATTAGCCTAACTGATACAGCGGAGGTGTTAAATGAAGAGGCCACCTAGAGCAATGGAGTATCTGAAGTATGAATATAAGGAAGTACACAATCTTCCAACTTGGATGAGACTGCAATGAGGGCTAACATTATTTTGAGAGCATGCATTTGGATGTCAGCATTTTCTCTCTTACTTCTCTGCCTTCCAGGACCCCATTTCTGGAATTTCCAGGTCACTTAATACAAGTGTCAAGTCAAGCAAAATAGGGGGATTAGAGCCTAAGTTCCATTCCTTCCTTTATGAATTAGCGTGGATCCTGGGGCCAGAATGTCTTGTGCAAAAGTGAAGAGGAAGGATTTGCCATGGAGACTTTGATCAATATCAAAAGGGCTCATCTGTCCATCTGTCTGTCCATCCATCCATTCAGAAAATAATTGTTCACACAATAGTCAAAAGGTAGAAACAACCTAAATGTCCACCAACAGATGAATGGATAAACAAAATGTATTACATACATACAGTGGAATACTACTCAGTCAGTAGAAGAAACAAAGTCTTGATACATGCCACAATATGGATGGAGATTGAAGGCATTATACTGAGTGAAATAAGTCAATTACAAAAGGATAAGTATTTTGTCACCTCACTTATATAAAAAGACAAGAACAGACAAATATATAGACACTAAAGTATATTAGTGGTTTCCAGGGGCAGAAGGAGGGGGAGAGGGGGAGTTAACAGTGATAGAAGAATTGCATTGATTACAGGTAGGGTTGCACAGCTTATCACTGTAATCGTTGTCAGTCAGTTGCACTGGCAAAGTTTACTGATTACAAAAAGCTGAACTGACAAAAGTTGTCTGAGGCATATATTTATACCAAAAACAAACAAACGAACAAACAAAAAGACTAGCTAATGAGGCTACTTATATGCAACCAAAAACCTCATGGAATTTGGTTCCTTGGTTTGGAGGCTTAGGGTCATGGTTTCATGGGACATCCCAGTAAATTGGCCTAGTAATATGTTTAGTGCTTCTGCTCTACCTCCTAGTTCATTGTGCAGCACCTGGGGTCTTAAAGCTTACAAGCAGCCATCTAAGGTGCATAAGTGGTCTTTATTTGTCTGGAGCAACAGAGGAAGAAGAGTCAGGAATAGGGGGAGGATATGGAGTGTGGCGCTAATTGCCTGCATGAAAACGGCCTCCTTTGCCATGAGACCAGAAGAACTGTATGGTGCCCTGCTACCATTACTGAACATTTTGATCCAAGATTCTATAGACGAATCCTGATCAAAAGGGAGAAAATGCAAAAGAAAATTTCACATTCTCATGGACTCCAGACTTTCTGAAGCCAAGGGGGCTGGATAAACCCCTGAAACCATTGCACTGAGATAATCTTTAAAACTTAAACCAAAAATATCCCTTGGAGTCTTCTTAAAACCCAACAATAATTTAGCTTAACAAGTAAAAAAGTCTGCCTTGAGCATTATGCTCTTTTAAGAACTATCTATATTGAATCAAAGTGACAACAGTAATTCAAAAGATAAGAAAGAAACCTTGGGGGCAGTGAGTTTATGTTAATGGGAGAGGGACAGCTCAGAAAAGGAGGGTGAGCTCGGGCAGAGCCAAGATGGCGGAAGAGGCAGACGCTTCCGTTGAGGCCTCTTTACAACAAAGACCCAAAAAAAAAGTGAAACGAGTATATTTGTGACAAGCTGGGAGCCCTGAGCATCAACGGCAAGCTTAGACAATGACCTGAGGGGCAGGGGGAGGAAGTGCCCGTTCAGAAATGGAGAGGAGTTACCAGACCTGAATCACAGGGAGCCCTCAGGCACCTTTCCCGGAGCAGCGTCAGCAGTGGCGGGCTGGTCCTAGCGTTCAGCCGTGGTTTCCTCAGGGAGAAGCAGCCAGCCACACAGCCCACTCACACCTCCGGAACCTGAGGAGAAGGGTGCTCTCGGCAAAAGTTAAGTACTTGTGTATATTTTATCGCACACACCCCCCCTCCCCAAACCCCCAAGCCAGCTTCAGCAGCTGAATCCCTGGGCCTGAGATAGACCCTGGTCAGCACCTAGAGCCACCCTCCCAGCCTTGGGGAAGCAAAAAATTTGCAACTGGGGGGAAAAGATAATTTGCTAGCTCCATTAACAGGGGGAGCTCAGGACAGAAGCGGCTCCTGTCCAGGCATAAACCATCCGTGGACCTTGAGCACCTTTCCCTTCTGCATGGACCTCTGTGGGCCTATTTCGGGAGAATAGGCCCTTGTCAGCAAACTCCAACCATTTCAGCTCTGTGGTGGAGAGGTGGGTGTTTGGCGTTTGACATTGCTTTGCCTATTAAACAAGGTCCTCACCTACCCACAACAGGGAACTAAGGACTGGTAGCTCCACTCAGGTCACCCAGCCACCAGCGACAGGGGTCCAAAGATAACTGGTACCTCCCAATCCCTACAACCAAAAACTTTGGATGCCCATGGTCCCTCTGCAGAACCCACCCACCAGCACGCTCTAGGGAACAGAGACGCATTTTCCTCAGAGGCACTTCGGGGCTGGTTCTCAGCCCCCCTGCCTTGTTCAGAGCATGACCCCCTGCTGCAATCAGATACCAGTATATACGTCAATCACCCCTGCCTCTCTAAGACTGTAGGACACAGCCTGTACCACACGCTTGATATCAGCTACCTGGAAACCTGAGCTGAATTCATACAAGAAAACTGAATGGACTACTAGACTGATATACCTGATAACAGCTCTAGCCAGCTGGGGACAGGACACCAGAGCTCCAAAGGTGAAAATAATCAAGCTAGCTCACTCAAGAAACCCACAGGGGTACACCAAAATAAAACAAAGCAAGTAGCTATGGCACAGTAAGAAGCATAAACTAATAAAACTTCTAGATGGCTCGGAGACAACAGTCAATATCCAGTCACATAAAGAAACAAACCATGATCACCTCAACAGGCTCTCAAAACAAAGAATCCAGGGATCTTCTAGATGAAAGTGCATTCCTGGAATTACAAGATGCAGAATACAAAAGTTTAATATACAGAACCCTTCAAGACATCAGGAAGGAAATGAGGCAATACGCAGAACAAGCCAAGGAACACACAGATAAAGCAACTGAAGAAATTAGAAAGATTATTCAGGAACATAATGAAAACTTTAATAAGCTGGAAAAATCCATAGACAGACAGCAATCAGAAATTCAGAAGATTAACAATAAAATTACAGAATTAGATAACTCAATAGAATGTCAGAGGAGCAGAATTGAGCACATAGAAGCTAGAATTTCTGAACTCGAAGATAAATCACTTGGCACTAATATATTTGAAGAAAAATCAGATACAAGAATTAAAAAAAAATGAAGAAACCTTAAGAATCATGTGGGACTCTATCAAGAGAAATAACCTACGAGTGATTGCAGTACCAGAACAGGGAGGGTAACAGAAAACAGAGAAAATCGTTGAAGATTAGTTGGCAGAAAACTTCCCTGGTATTGTGAAAGATGAGAGGAGATCTATCCAAGACGCTCATCGAACTCCACATAAGGTAGATCTTAAAAAAAAAGTCACCAAGACATATTATTATCAAGCTTGCCAAAACCAAAGATAAAGAGAGAAGTATAAGAACAGTGAGGGATAAATGAAAAGTCACCTACAAAGGAAAGCCAGTAAGAATAAGCTCAGACTACTTGGCAGAAACCATGCAGGCAAGAAGGCAATGGGGCGACATATTTAAAAAATTAAAGGAAAAAAACTGCCTGCCAAGAATCATATATCCATCAAAACTGTCTCTTAACTATGAAGGTGAAATTAAGACATTTCCAGATAAAAACAAGTTGAGGGAATTCGTAAAAGCAAACCAAAACTACAAGTAATACTAAAGGGAGTTCTTTGGTTAGAAAATCAATAATATCAGCTATCAACTCTAGACTAGAACACTGGGCAGAGCAACCAGAAGTCAACCCAGACAGGGAAATCCAAAAAAAACAAACCAAGATTATTAAAAAAAAAAAAAAAGCCCAAAACAAGGTAAAAACGATGTTATTATATAAAAGAAGACAACATTAAAATAATAAAGAGGGACTAAGAAATATAACCATACACCTTCCCTATGGAGATGAAGATACAGCAATACAAAGAAATAAAAGCTAGTTTTAAATTTAGAAAAATAAAAGTAAATAATAAGGTAACCACAAAGGACAAAAACTATCCTACTCATCAAAATAAAATACAAGGGAAAAATACAGACTCAGCAGAAACAAAATCAACAACAACAAATATGAGGAAAGGACAATATATAAAGAAAATCTACTCAGCACATAAAATCAAGTGGGAAAACGAAACTGTCAACACAAAAAAAGACATCAAAATGATAGCACTAAATTCACACCTATCCATAATCACCCTGAATGTAAATGACTAAATGCACCAATAAAGAGACAGAGAGTGGCAGAATGGATTAAAAAACAAGATCCATCTATATGCTGCCTACAGGAGACACACCGTAGACTTAGAGACACAAAAAAACTAAAACTCAAAGGGTGGAAAAAAACAAATGAAACAAACAGCAATCAAAAAAGAGGAGGAGTGGCAATATTAATTTCTGACAAAATAGACTTTAAAGTTAAATCCATCAGAAAGGATAAGGAAGGGTACTATATAATGATTAAAGGGACAATACACCAAGAAGATATAACCATATTAAATATTTATGCACCCAATGACAGGGCTGCAAGATACATAAAACAAACTCTATCAGTATTGAAAAGTGAGATAGACAGCTCCACAATAATAGTAGGAGACTTCAACATACCACTCTCAGTGAAAGACAGGACATCTAGAAAGAAGCTCAATAAAGACACAGAAGATCTAAATGCCACACTCAACCAACTTGACCTCATAGACATATACAGAACACTCTACCCAACAGCACCCAAGTATACTTTCTTTTCTAGTGCACATGGAACATTCTCTAGAATAGACCACATATTGGGTCATAAAGCAAGCCTTAGCAGATTCCAAAACACTGAAATATTACAAAGCAACTTCTCTGACCATAAGGCCATAAAAGTGGAAATCAATAATGGGAAAAGAAATCAAACACTTGGAAACTGAACAATACCCTGCTCAAAAAACGCTGGATTATAGAAGACATTAAGGATGGAATAAAGAAATTCAGAGAATCCAATGAGAATGAAAACACTTCCTATCAGAACCTTTGGGACATAGCAAAAGCAGTGCTCAGAGGCCAATTTATATCAATAATGGACACATCCAAAAAGAAGAAAGGGCCAAAATCAAAGAATTATCCCTACAACTTGAACAAATAGAAAGAGAGCAACAAAAGAAACCCACAGGCACCAGAAGAAAACAAATAATAAAAAATTAGAGCTGAACTAAATGCAATAGAAAACAGAAAAACAATTGAAAGAATTAACAAGATCAAAAGCTTGTTTCTTGAAAAAAGCAACAAAATTGATAAACCACAGGCCAAACCGACAAAAGAAAAACAGGAGAGGAAGCAAATAACCCAAATAAGAAATGAGATGGGTGATACTACAACAGACCCAACTGAAATTAAAAGAATCATATCAGATTACTATGAAAAACTATACTCAAACAAATTTGAAAACCTAGAAAAGGATGAATTCCTAGAAACACACTACCTACCTAAACTAACACAAACAGAGGTAGAACAACTAAATAGACCCCTAAGAAAAGAAGGGATTGAAAAGGTAATCAAAAAACTCCCCCCCCCAAAAAAAATAGCCCTGGTCCAGATGGCTTCACTGCAGAGTTCTACCAAACTTGCAGAGAAGAGTTAACACCACCACTACTAAAGGTATTTCAGAGCATAGAAACGGGTGGAATACTCCCAAACTCGTTCTATGAAGCCACCATATCCCTGATACCAAAACCAGGTAAAGACACCACAAGAAAAGAAAATTATAGACCTATATCCCTCATGAATGTAGGTGCAAAAATCCTCAACAAAATTCTAGCCAATAGAATTCAACAACATATCAAAAAAAATAATTCACCATGACCAAGTGGGATTCATACCAGGTAAGCAGGGATGGTTCAACATTAGAAAAATAATTAACGTAATTCACCACATAAATAAAACAAAAGAAAAGAATCACATGATTTTATCAATTGATCAAGAAAAGGCATTTGACAAAGTTCAACACTCATTCTTGATAAAAACTCTCAGCAAAATAGGAATAGAAGGAAAATTCCTCAACATAATAAAGGGCATTTATACAAAGCCAGCAGCCAACATCACCCTTAATGTAGAGAGCCTGAAAACATTCCCATTGAGATCGGGAACCAGACAAGGGTGCCCTTTATCACCACTCTTATTCAACATTGTGCTGGAAGTCCTAGCCAGAGCAATTAGGCTAGATAAAGAAATAAAGGGCATCCAGATTGGCAAGGAAGAAGTAAAAATATCTCTATTTGCAGATGACATGATCTTATACACAGTAAACCCTAAGGAATCCTCCAGAAAAGTACTGAAACTAATAGAAGAGTTCAACAGAGTATCAGGATACAAGATAACACATAGAAAAATCAGTTGGATTCCTCTACACCGACAAAAGGAACATCGAAGAGGAAATCGCCAAATCAATGTCATTTACAGTAGCCCCCAAGAAGATAAAATATTTAGGAATAAATCTTACCAGAGATGTAAAAGACTTATACAAAGAAAACTACAGTACACTTCTGCAAGAAACCAAAAGAGGCTTACATAAGTGGAAGAACATACCTTGCTCGTGGATAAGAACACTTAACATTATAACAATGTCTATTCTACCAAAAGCAATCTATACATTTAATGCAATTCTGATCCAAATCCCAAGGACATTCTTTAATGACATGGAGAAACAAATCATCAATTCCATATGGAAGGGAAAGAGGCCCCGGATAAATAAAGCATTACTGAAAAAGAAGAACAAAGTGGGAGGCCTTACTTTACCTGATTTTAGAACCTATTATACCGCCACAGTAGTCAAAACAGCCTGTTGCTGGTACAATAGACACATGGACCAATGGAACAGAATTGAGAATCCAGACATAAATCCATCCACATATGAGCAGTTGATATTTGACAAAGGCCACAAAACAGTTAAATGGAGAAAAGACAGAGTTTTAACAAATGATGCTGGCATAACTGGATATCCATCTGCAAAAAAATGAATCAAGACCCATACCTCACTCCATGCACAAAAACGAGCTCAAAATGGGTCAAAGACCTAAATATAAAATCTAAAATGATAAAGATCATGGAAGAAAAAATAGGGACAATGTTAGGAGCCCTAGTACATGGCATAAACAGTATATAAAACATTATAAAGAATGTAGAAGAAAACTAAATAACTGGGAGCTCCTAAAAATCAAACACCTATGCTCATCCAAAGACTTCACCAAAAAAGTAAAAAGACTACCTACAGACTGGGAAAAACTTTTTAGCTTTAACATTTCTGATCAGTGCCTGATCTCTAAAATCTATATGATACTGCAAAAACTCAACCACAAAAAGACAAATAACCCAATTAAAAAATGGGCAAAAGATATGAATAGACACTTCACTAAAGAAGACAATCAGGTAGCTAACAGATATATGAGGAAATGTTCACGATCATTAGCCATTAGAGAAATGCAGATCAAAACTACAATGAGATTTCATCTCACTCCAACAAGGTGGCATTAATCCAAAAAACACAAAAGAATAAATGTTGGAGAGGCTGTGGAGAGATTGGAACACTTCTACACTGCTGGTGGGAATGTCAAATGGTACAACCACTGTGGAAATCGATTTGGCGCTTCCTTAAAAAAAAAAAAAGTTTTTTTTTTTTTTTAAATCTAGAAATAGAACTAGCATATGACCCAGCAATCCTACTCCTTGGAATATATCCTAGAGAAATAAGAGCCTTTACATGAACAGATATATGCACACCCATGTTTATTGCAGCACTGTTTACAACAGCAAAAAGATGGAAGCAACCAAAGTGCCCATCAACGGATGAATGGATAAATAAATTATGGTATATTTACACAGTGGAATACTACACATTGAAAAAAACAGGGAGGAATCTGAGAAACATTTCATAACATAGAGGAACCTGGAAGGCATTATGCTGAGTGAAATGAGTCAGTTGCAGAAGGACAAATATTGTATAAGACCACTATTATAAGAACTTGAGAAATAGTTTATACTGAGAAGAAAACAGTCTTTTGTGGTTATGAGAGGGGAAGGGAGAGCGGGTGGGAGAGGGGCATTCACTAATTAGATTGTAGATAAGAACTACTTTAGGTGAAGGGAGAGACAGTACACAATACAGGGGAGGTCAGCACAATTGGACTAAACCAAAAGCAAAGAAGTTTCCTGAATAAACTGAATGCTTCAAAGGCCAGCATAGCAGGGGCAGGGGTCTGGGGACCATGGTTTCAGGGGACATCTAAGTCAATTGGCATAATAAAATCTATTAAGAAAACATTCTGCATCCCACTTTGAAGAGTGGCGTCTGGGTTCTTAAACGCTAGCAAGCAGCCATCTAAGATGTATCAGTTGGTCTCAACCCACCTGGATCAAAGGAGAATGAAGACCACCAAGGACACAAGGTGATCACAAGCCCAAGAGAAAGGGCCACATGAACCAGCAACTACATCATCCTGAGGCCAGAAGAACTAGATGATGCCCAGCTACAACCGATGACTTTCCTGACAGGGAACACAACAGAGAACCCCTGAGGGAGCAGGAGAGCAGTGGGATGCAGACCCCAAATTCTCATAAGACCAGACTTAACGGTCTGACTTAGACCAGAGGGACCCCGGTGGTCATGGCCCCCAGAGCTTCTGTTGGCCCAGGACAGGAATCATTCCTGAAGCCAACTCTTCAGACAGGGATTGGACTGGACAATGGGCTGGAGAGAAATGCTGGTGAGGAGTGAGCTTCTTGGATCAGGTGGACACTTGAGACTATGTTGGCATCTCCTGCCTGGAGGGGAGATGAGAGGGTGGAGGGGGTTAGAAGCTGGTGAAATGGACATGAAAAGAGAGAGTGGAGGGAGAGAGCAGGGTGTCTCATTAGGGGCAGAGTAATTGAGAGTGTGTAGCAAGGTGTATATGGGTTTTTGTGTGAGAGACTGACTTGATTTGTAAACTTTCACTTAAAGCACAATAAAAATTATTTTAAAAAAAGAAAGAAAGAAAAGGAGGGTGAGAGTGATTGCACAACCTGAAGAGTGTAATCAGTGTCATTGAATTGTACACGTAGAAATGGTTGAATTGATATATGCATTGTGGGTATATTCTCAACAACAACAAGAGAATAATTGTTCAGTGCCTAGTATATGTGAGGAAAACTCTAAAGATGAATTAGACACTTTCTGCTCTGAAGAGCTTAAATTCTTCACAAACAACCATAAGATCAGGATAATGCGATAAGCATGGAAGGTAAAGTAGAAAGTGCTATGGAATCTAGAGGAAGGGGAACTCCTTCTAGTGGAGGGATCAGGTAGCATTTGAGTAAATTTTAAAGGTGGGCAGAATTTGAACACATGGAGATGAGGGAAGGCTCGAACATGAAAAAATGGAAGATCCCCATGGGGAAATGGTGGCTAATATTGTGGCTAGAGCACAGTTACCAAAAAAGTCGTTGAGGGAAACAGTATTGGAAATGTCTCCTGGGAATAAATTGTGCAGAGCCTGAATTCCAGGCCCAAACTTATGATGAGGGCAGAGACAGGTCATTAAGGTTTTTGAGCACTGGGGTCCCATGTGCTCTAGGAGGTTAGTTGGGAAGCTGTGTGCTCCACAAGTTGGAGGCAGCAGAAGATGGAGACAAGGAGGCCGGTTAGAAGACCTGCAGCCACCTAGGTAAACCTTAACGTGAAACTAAATTACTGCGGCATCTGTTGGATTATAGAAAATATTGGGGTGGGTGGGCTCATGCAATGAGTGTTTATATTGTAGTTACTCAATTCCCCACGCTGCATCTGTCACTGTGGAGGATGCAAAATCATAAGCAACACAGCCCTTGTTCTTTAGGTGCTTAGGATATGACTTAAGGAATGAATCAGTTGAAGAAAGTTTGTCCTTTCTAAACTCTTCCCCTTTAAGACCACATTGCATAAGCTGGCTTACCCCTCCCCCATCCCAACAACACCAAAGATAGGAGTTACAGTCTTAAGATGTGATCTGCTATCCATTCCTATTTAATAAACATCTGTATACCTGAACCCGTTGCCATCAGTTCAATTCCAACTGATAGCAACCCTATAGGGCAGAGTAGACCTGCCCAATAAGGGTATCCAAGGCTGTAATCTTTATGCAAGCGGACTGCCACATCTTTCTCCCATGGTGCCACTGGTGACTTCAAATCACCGACCTTTCGGTTAGCAGCCAAGTGCCTAACCAGTGCTCCACCAGGGGTCCTTAACATTTGTATAGCATTTACTAAACGCTAAAAAAAAAAAAATTTTTTTTACATACTATTTTAAAAATACTAAATCATTTTATCCTCATAGCAATCCTATGATCATTCCATTCATCCACAGTCCATAGATACTAAAATCATTCCCATGTTATTAATAAGGAAACTGAGTCACAGAGAGGTTAAATAATTTTCCCAAGGCCATACAGCTAGTAAATAGCAGATGTTGAACTTAGAGCCCAAGGAATCTGACTCCAGAATCCTTGCAATTAACCACGACATTAAACTGACTGTCTGCATCACTGCTTCCCTTCTTCCCACTGCAATGAATCTCAGCCAAAAGGGAATTACTCTTGGATCTCACCCATCCCTGCTGAATTGGTTTTCCTTTCTTGGCTTCCAATGCTGTCCAAGGTCACAGTGATATCTACAATCACACTCACAGATCTCTAATGCTGGCCATGGTTGCAGTCAATACTGAACTTCACTACCCCTCCCCACAGGGTAACCCCCAAGGGGGTAAAGTAAATCAATGAAATGATGAAGGATAGTGGCCTTATGAAAGATGGTCCTGAACCTATAAGGTCTTCCACACTCTCTTCAGAGCTGCCAAGTTAATACTGCTGCTCAGTACACTACTCAGTAAGAGGCTGGTATGTATAATGGCGGTGCTTAGAAGTCTCTAAGCATCAGTTTTCCCGTGCATAAAATGGAGGGTGTTAAAAAGTATTTTCTTTGTAGAATTGCAGTAAAGAATAAATGAGACAATTCTTGTAAAGTCCTAAGCATAGTATCCAGCACACAGCAAAGCGCCCAGAAAATGTTAGCTGTTGTCATCTCACCCAGTTAAGAATAAAACCCTTCACCTGATCCATGATTCCAGGCTCAGAAGTACCAACGCCCGGGGTCACTCCATGGGGCCTTATTCAAGAAAAGAGCCAAAATATCTCAACAGGCTTTTGAGATGGAGGAACCTGGAGCTTTGTTCTCTGCTGTACTGGGATGAGTGTTATTATTATTGTATTGTGCGTTGTGTTACAAGGTTACAGAATTTAGTCGTAGTTAAATAGGTGTACTCTGGAACCAGGGAGCTAGGTTTTGAATCTCAGCTCCACCATTTAGCAGCTGTGTGATATTGAGCAAACTGACATCCTTGAGCCTCTGTTCCATTGTCTGTAAAATAAGATGATGATGATGTTATCCTCCTCCTCAGTAGTTGGAGGATTGAGTTAATATATGTAAAGTCCTTATAACTTAGTATATGGCATGTCACAGGTACTCAATAAGGGTTAGCTGCTATGATGATGATGATGATGATGATTGCATTCCTTTGGGTTAAACTAGTGAATACCTTTACTTTTAGAAAAGAAGGCTGGGCAGTTTTTCTTCTTTAGTGGGGAGAGAGAATCCACAAAATCCAGGAAATGAGATAGTTTAGGAGTTTAGTAAGGGGTAGATTTCTTCTCATTCCCCGATCCCACTCACAACTCTGGCATATAGGGAGGAAGCCATGCTTTCCAAAACTATGGACCTAAAACATAAGCCTGGCACCAATACTAAGACTGATCCCTGGAAGCTGCATCAATATGGTGGGCACCCTAGAAGGTAAAGGTGAAGAGGGAAGTGAGCCCTTTATCTGAGGCTTCTCAGGGCCTCTGTGAGTAAGGCTGCCACACCTAGGTCTTCCTTGGAGACAACAGGGTGGCATTGGGCTTCTGGCATTTCCTTTACCTCTGAGCTGAGATTGGAGGTCCCAGTCCACAAATCTTTCTACCTCAGGTTAATAGGGGCTTCATTTGCTCCTCCGAGGACCCTCAGACAGGACATAAAGCAGAATATAAGACATACACATGAAAAGACAGCTGGCACTATACGCTATGTGACAAAGAGGGACTGAGGAATCAGGAAACCTAGGTTCTAGTCCCATTGCTGCCACTAACTAGCTGGTGAGTTTTAAGTAAGTCAACTTCATTTTCCTGAGCCTCAATTTCCTCATCTGTGAAATACCCTCATCCCCACGCCTCCAATCCACTGGATGATCTTAGGTAACTTACTCCCAGCTCTGTGATCCAAGAAGTGTTTGGACAATAATTTAAAGAGGGTTGAGGTGGTCAGAGAAGATTTCATGAAAGTGGTGAACATAGGAGAATTTGTGGAAGCAGAAGGGAGAAAGAAGTTCTCTTATTCCCAGGGCCTTTAAACTCCATCCTGACAGCTGGCGACCTTTCTGGGTCCATTTATCAGTCAGAAGAACTTCCCTCCAGAGAATTCCACCCTACATGCTCACTCTAAGATGCTGTATAGCCATACCAAGGGAGCCAGCAAAGTCTCAAGCAGAGATGTAAATGTACTGAAATATCACTTGCCTCAAGGCCCAGCCACCTGGGACAGTCTCCTGTCTGGTCATGGGATTGCTTTCTATTTGTCTTTCATGAGCTGAGTACAGCCCCGGTCAATGGAAACAAATGTCCAACAGACTGGACAGATTGTCCTGAAAACAAGACTGAGGCTCCTGAACAGGGTTGAGTCCCACAATTCTCTTTGAAGATGATGCCCATTTATGAGTAGGGTTGTGAGTGGAGGGTACGCTCTGGATTTGACATTCCCTGCTTAGCCTCACCCCCACAAAGGCCCGCCAGGTCACCCACTTTGTCATGGTCACCTGCTTAGAAAGAAATCCATCCCTTTGCATCCCAACCTTTCAAACTATCGAGCACTGCCAGCCTCCTTGCTGAATCGAATTTAATGACACAAAAGGCCCTGGCTCTCTTCCTAAGCCAATTAGACATCCAAGAAAGGTCAGAAGGAAAGGAAAGAAATTAGATGCTGAGAAAATGAGACTTGTGAGAGCACGGGAGGGAACTGATGAGAATTAAACTTCGTGCCATGTGCGTTTGCTTTGACCTCAGTTTTTCACTCCCTGTCCTTTTTTAGGGCCTTTCCCTCTTTCTCAAAAACCTGTACAGTGAGGCTATTCTTCATAACAGGAGCCATCTGCCTACTGCATGTGCTAGGGAGGTGACATATTTTCCTTTTCTCCTAAAGGTCAAGCTAATTTACTCCCATGTGAAGGAGTCCAGTGTGTTTGTCACAAGTGACTGCTGGTCTCCGATGGATATCAGATGGTTGCAAGAGCTACAAAGAAGGAACCTGGCTCTGCTAGGTAAGCAGCCAGGGGCTCAGTGGCTTCAGGCTGAGAGACTGAGTCAGAGTGAAAGTTCAGATGCCCATGGTAATAACTGGATCTCCACAAACACTCATGATGATCAGTTTGCTGCAATCCCTTCCTTCCTAGCAGTCAGTTTTCCCATTAATTTCCAGAGTGAGTTGGGAGCAACCTAGACTCATTAGCTACAATTCTCCAGGCTCTAGGTCCTTGGAGCTGCCCTCAAATTTGTCTGGCTGGTGGTATGGAGGGTCACCTTTTCAGGTGTCACAGAGGGCCTATCACCATCTTTCCTGCCATAGCCATCAGAATAGACTACTGTGGGGAACAGAGGTCTCCTTCTGTGGGTTATTTATTTTTAGAAATTCTACCTCAGAGTTAAGATTTCAGTTCCTCCCATGTCACATTATTTTCTAAAAATGAGAGGTGATTAAGCCTGACAAAATATTGTATCATAGCAAGCCTGTAATAATGGCCACCCTGTATCATTAGACTTGCTACCCACTCCTTTATTTTTCTGATCCCCTCTGTCATGGATTGAATTGTGTCCCCCAAAAATATGTGTATCAATTTGGCTAGGCCATGATTTCCAGTATTGTGTGGTTGTCCACCATTTTGTCATCTGATGTGATTTTCCTAGGTGTTGTAAATCCTACCTCTATGATGTTAACGAGGTGGGATAGGTGGTAGTTATGTTAATGAGGCAGGAGTCAATCTACAAGATTGGATTGTGTCTTAAAGCCAATCTCTTTTGAGATACAAAAGAGAGAAGGGAGCAGAGAGATGGAAAAAGAAAAAAAAAACACTGCCGTCAAGTCGATTCTTCCGACTCATAGTAACCCTATATAGGACAGAGTAGAACTGCCCCATGGAGTTTCCAAGGAGTGCCTGGAGGATTTGAACTGTGGACCTCTTGGTTAGCAGCCGTAGCACCTAACCACTATACCACCGGTGTTCCCACAAGGGGACCTTATACCACCAAGAAAACAGCGCCAGGAGCAGAGCATGTCCTTTGGACCCAGGGTTCCTGCACAGAAAACTTCTAGTCTGGGGGAAGACTGATGAAAAGGACTTTCCTCCAGAGCTGACAGAAAAACCTTCCTCTGGAACTAACATCCTGAATTTGAACTTGACTGTGAGAGAATAAATTTCTGTTTGTTAAAGCCATCCATTCATGGTATTTCTGTTACAGCAGCACTAGATGACTAAGACACCCTCTCTTTTAGAAAAAAGCCCACAGTCACAGAATGACAGAGCTGGAAGGGACCTTAGGAATCATTTAATGAAGCCCATCATGTTCTAGATGAGCAAATAAGGATCAGAGAGGCGAAATGACTGGGACACTCAGAAACATGGCCTCCGAAACATGGTTCCTAGTGACTCATCCTTCTCTGAGAAGAATTTCTGAGAAGAGTCAGATGGTTTTCACGTTCCTACTTTTGGGGTTCTGATTCTGACATCTTGAAAAAACTTACACAAAACAAAAGGACAATGTAAAAAGGAGAGTAATATGTCCATTTCAGAGTTTCATAATAAGAAAACCCCTCCTCCACCCCCTTACTAGCTCCACAAGCCCTCCACCTCTAGTTTCTGGAGCATTCTGGGTAACAATTTCAAGACGTACTGGAACCTGGCTGTCTGTATTAGACATACCTAGTATCGATTCTCTGCCCACACTTCCTGAGGCCCCAGATACAGGTGACTGAAGCAGAAAGACACATGACTCTAGGGAGGCCCACTCATAGGCTGATCATCTGCCAATGAGATGGCCTGGTTCCGAAATTTGAACTGAGGGGCATAGATACCGTGGTCATTCAGTGATGGGTGCTAGATCTGGCAGGTCACACAAATCTGGGTACTAGGGCAGCCATGTTGTGCCTTGTAAAGAACAATAAACAGAAAAGTCTGTTTTTTTTTTTTTTTTTTTTTTTTGAAAGAAGCAGGAGTGTGGAACCAATACAGAGAGGCATGGTCATAAGTGACCATGTTATTCAGAGAAATAGAAAGATTGTCCTCAGCTCTTGGTGATTTCTGGTACTGTGAGACTCTGCTTTACTTATTACCTAACCTTACTCCTATGGTTGCTGGCAGTGTTCACTTCCATGCCGGCTGTTGGCAGGAGGCCTCCTTTAGTTCCTTGCCGAATGAGCCACTCCTTTGGGCATCTCACAGTGTGGCAGCTGGCTTCCCTCAGAGCAAGTAAGTGAGTGAGAGAGCAAGAAACAGCGAATACCCAAGATGGAAGCTATAGTCTTTTCATAACCTGATTTAGGAAGTGACATTCCACTACCTTTGCAGTATTCTGTTTGTTAGAAGCAAGCCCATAAGTCCAGCCCACAAGAAGGAATTACCAAGGGTGTGAAAACCAGTAGGTGGGAATCATCAGGGACCATCTTAGAGGCTGCCTACCACAAAGTCCCAGGCAATACATTAGGCATATCCTAACGATTCCTTTAGCACACTATTGAGTCAGTTTCCCCTATAACCTAGCATTTGGTTTTATTCTGTTCTGTACAGTTGCCTTTTACCCCAAATGTCTGAGGCTTCTCTTTCTATGGGACTCTGACTCCCTAAAGAGCAAAGACCACTAGGTCTTGTTTCACACTTCTCTTAAGTCCCCATGTTCCCATCCCAGGGCTAGACTTATAATAAATATTTGTTGATTATAACAAATAAATCTCAATTTATTTAAACTTTTTCTCTTTCAAGCTCAGCTTTCTGAGGCTGTGGGATTTCTGTGGGGAACCTTTATATTTGGGGTCCTTTCCTGCTGAGCAAACACACCTTGGCTGGCTCAATAATCCTTGCTGGGAGAGTGAGGCAGGGTTATTATTTACTCTACAGACCCGTCTCCTAATGCCTTTAACATTGGAATTTAGCTATTGAGCTATGGTTTGGAGCCCTTTAGAACAGAGAAAAAATAAAAGGCAAGAGAACTTAGCATTTTACATTGAGTATCTCATTTAATCCTCCCAACAAACAAGAGGCAGAGTTTATCATCTCCATTTTACAACTGAGGAGTTTGAGGCCCCACAACTAACAAGGAATAGAGTCAGAACATAAACCCAGGCCCCAGAGTCTCTCTCCTGTGCTCCCTGCCCTGTGCTTGTAGGTTGTGATTTGCAAAGTCATTTACTCCCAAATTAAGGTTCTTACTGCTGGAGCTATTTCTAGTATCCAACCCCACTTCAGTGATTTCTGTGGCCCTTTGATATGTCCTGAGATGCTCAGTAAATAAATACCCAGAGGATGAATATTTGCCCTTCCTTTGTGGGGGGCAGGTGGCCAAAGGGCTTCCATAAAAAAAGCCAAACCAAACCCACTGCCACACTCCCTCCCAAAAAACAGGCAGAAGGTTAAACCTACCCACCCAGCCACTGCACCTGACCCCATGGAGCGTGGACAGGAGTGAGGCAGGGAAAAGTTGGCCAGGTGAGAAATTTTGTCAGAGGCTCTGATACACCAGGAAGAGGTCATTTGAAATGTATGTGGGATTTTGCCAAAGAGGTTTGTTTGCCCTTTTCTGAGGGGTCCCAAGTGGCCTCAGTCCCTTAAGTGAGGCCCCTGGTGGGGGAGGGGGTCAGAGGGGATGCTGAGAAGGCCCAGGAATGCAAAAAAGTGTTACCAAGGGAGGCTTAACTGCTATCCTTTGAAAGGCCTGCTTATAAGTTTGGCCCTTGGCTGATATCTGGGAACTTGAATTTCAGAAGAGTTCCCACCACTCCAACTGATAATAGTTGCTCACTCTGTGTAAACTGTGCCAAGAATGTGGTTTGTGTTGAGCAACTGTTGTCTTTCTGGGAGTCTAACATTTTGACGTGTGCTAGGCAGAGGTGCCCACGTAAGCAGCCCCCAGTACAAACCCTGGGTACTCAGTTCCTAACAAGCTTCCCTGGTAGAAAAAATTTCACACATATTGTCACAATTTGATGCTTAGAGGAATTAAGTGTGTCCTGTGTGACTCCACAAGGAGAGGACTCTAGAAAATTTGCACCTGGCTTTCTCCAGATTTTGTCCCATGTACCTTTTCCCTTTGCTGATTTTGCTTTGTATCCTCTCACTGTAATAAATCTTAGCTGTGAGTACCACTATATGCTGAGTCCTGTCAGTCCAGCTGGTGAATGATTGAACCTAGGGATGGTCTTGGGGACCCTCGACACACCAGAGAAGTGGAAGTAGCAGTAGCAGGGGTGGTGGTAGTTAGATCTTTCCCCATCCAGATGTCTGCAAATCCTCTCAACTTCACAACTCCTCAAACTTCTCCCTCCTGAATTTCCCCTTTGCCTCTCTCAGTCCTTAATTCCCTACTTTCCTCATTGATTTGTTGCCTCATTATTCAAATAAGTGTTTGTGATTCAGCCTAGATTGAATTCTGATATGGGAGAATGAGAACAGGGCTTATTAGTATGAAGGAATCAGGAATCCATTCATTAATAAGCAAAACAATGAAATTCTTGTAGGATCTCCATTTAAAATTCTTTTCTTCTTTGAAATATCTAAAATGGTATCCTCTGAAAATGCAAGTGAATATAGGATTCAGGAGTTTCAGTTTCACTTGGGGGGGTTTCATAGAGCAGAACGAGGGTGTCATTTCGTAGTCACAAGTCAGGATCACTGATGTGACCAGTTTAACATATCCAGGACCCAGACTTCATATCCCAGTGTTACCACAATTTTGCAGATCAGAGCCGCCTGCCGCAGATAGCCAATTCCTGAGACGGGGTGAGGTGAGTAGCAGGAGCTTTAATGTATATCGATACACAGGGGACGGGGGAATGGTCTCCTCCAAAGCCTGTCTACCCAAACTGGAGATAGGCTGAAAGATTTATTGGGCAAAATCACAGGTTTCAGGAACTTGTGGAATGTCATTCTCTCCTGAGGTGGTTCCAGTGATCATGGTCCCAAGGTATTATCTCATCTGCCCAGGGGGTGACTGGTCTCCTGGGGTGGTTTCTGTGGTCATAAGACTTTCTTAGATCCTACCATTTGTTTCCACAGTCTGAAAAGGACATTCGTTAGTCATTAGTAAAACTTCAACAAGAAAAAGGAACTGAGCAGTCAAGAATAAGTTTAGAAGAGAAAAAAAGTCATAGATCCTGTTCATGTCATGGCCGAGCAGTGTATTCCACCCGCATCCCCCAGCAGTATTCCCAGACAGAGCACTGTACCTACTGGGTTCTTGGGGTTGTTGGGTATGTGACAGATGTCACATGACAGATTTGGAAAGGTAGAAGCAAGACCCAGATCTCTGAGTGATGGAGGCCTGTGTAAGAGTTTTGAATTTCAATTCAGGTTCAGTAGGACTGGGAGTCACTAGGGAGTTTTTAACAGAGGACTGAAATCTTGAGTACTATCCTAGCTCAAAGACTATATAAACACGTGGATATCTCAAACCATTACTGAAGATGTACAGGGCCATTTTAAAGAAATTGGGGCTGCAATTTTATATCCTTTTACTGGAATTTCTGGGAGGTGGGAGCCACTGTATCATCATTAGGGATCCTGCCTAGCTTGAGACTCTCCTTTCCTTCCTCCTTTCTAAGAAAGAGGCCCAGCCTGTAGTGAAAAACCAGAGTCCTCATTTTCTTCTATACAGCATTGTCATTCATGTGGATTAATCTAGTGAAGAGGCTTCTGATTTTTATTTACAGGAATTCATCACACAGAGTCTTCATTTCCCAGTGTGGTGGGAAGCCCCATCCAAGAAGAGCGATTGGGAAGAACCTCAACTGAAGGCACCTTCAGCCGGTCAGACACTGACTTTCTCTATGATTAAGCTAACTTGCTCTCTGAGTGGAAGGCGTAGAATTGGCTGGTTGGAGGTGTTGTTGTGAAACACTAACGCCACTAAAGCAATTCAAAAATGGTGAAATAAGGTAAGCTCAGCTTTTGCAATGCAAAACTATTATAGTACAAAATGAGACTTTTCCAGATGAATTTTATTTCTTCAATATTTTATTGCATACCTTCCATGTGCCAGTTCTAAGCACTTTACCTACGTTATTTAATTTTCACAACAACCCCTTTTTTTCAGTAGCTACAATTATTACCCTTTTCTTGTAGGAGTGGACTCTAAGGCCAGGGCCTCAAACGGGTTCATTATGGTTCAACCCCCTGCTGAGAATTTGCATTCCCACCCCAGTTATACTGAATCAGAAGCTATAGTTAACAAGATCCCCAGATGGTTTTTATCACTTTAACAAGATTCCCAGGTGATTCTTATCATTTTAACAAAACCCCCATATGTTGAGATAAGGAAGAAACAGGGACTGGGCTCCTAGGCAAGGAGCCCTGCAACACCTGCAACTTGCAACTTACTTCCAATGCTAAGTGTTTGGATAATGCAAAACCCCCATCCTGGAGTGAGCAATGAGGAAAGAACAAAAAATGTACTCCCTTTTTTTTTGTAAGATGTTTTTCAGAAGGACCTACCCAATCTAGTCACTGGAGAATGCACAGACATCCGCAAGGGAATCGAACTGGCACCAGAAGAGAGACTGCACGTGTGCAACACCCCATAACAAGTCCCGCTTTGAATTCCACAGGCCCCTGGGGCAGGAGCTACCTTGAAGCCATCTTAGAAAGCTGCTGCCTCTCAAGCACCATAGTTAACAAATCCCCGCCCAGAATGGTCCTCCTCCTGCAAAAACCCACCTATATCCATGAATAAACATAAATCCTTTCCCCACCCCCCCCCCCGGTCAAAAACCTTTAAAAACCCATGCAAGTTCTTTGTTCTGGGAGTTGGGGGTAAGCGTTGCCTAGGCCCTCCTCATCTCTGCTTGCAAGCTTCTTTTAATAAAGCTTTGCCCATGTGGAAAATTCTCCATGCCTCACCTGTTCATTCTTGACCAGTGAAAGGCAAGGACCTCCTTCAATTAAAGGCATAGAGGTGTCAGCAACAATGTTTCTTATGCATACATCGGAGGTGGCAATGCAAATTATCAGCCACGGTTTGAACTGGAATGAACTGGTTTGAAGCCCTATCTAAGGCACAGAGCCAAGGTGAACACAGCTGTGGTAAGAAGGTCTAAGCTGTGGGGCTCCAGAACTCACAATGTATGATCCAAAACCAAAAAAATCAAACTCAATGACGTTGAGTCAATTCTGACTCCTAGCAACCCTATAAGACAGAGTAGAACTCTCCCATAGGGTTTCTAAGGAGCGACTGGTGGATTGGAACTGCCAGCCTTTTGGTTAGCAGCCTGAGCTCTTAACCACTGTGCCGCCAGGGTTTCAGGTATGGTACAGTTCACCAAAAATTAAAGAAATGCAAATAACAATGAAGATGTGAGTCTTTTGCCTCTCCGATTGGTAAATATGAAAAAGATTGGGGGGAGAAACAAAAACTTTGTTGGCGAGAGATGGGAAAGACAGCCCCTTCATGCAGCGTTGGTGGGAATACTAACTAGTATAGCCTTTCTAAAGGCAGCTTGTTGGTACATTACAATGCAAAATGTGTAGACTGTCAAAACCTGGCTCCCCAAATATCACCAACACAACATTTTGATAAGACAAATGTCAATTTATTGCTTACCATCATAAGTGATACTGCCACCCCTCATGAATGTTTGGCAACATCTCAGAGAGAAGGTAAAGTCAGGTTTTAATGAGAACTGGAAGTTTGATTTAAGGCAGGTGTTTCAAAGGTAGAGCGGGTGGAAGACGGAACTTAATTAGGATTGGGTAGGAATACTGACATAACAGTCCAGGATCGGTGGAAACAGTAAGGTGTAGATTTTGAGGGGAGGGATTCAAAGGACCTTAGGGCAGAAACTGTTGATGCTTTGCAATGAAGAGTTAATGGGCCTTTCAGGAAGTTTCTGCAATGAACAATCAAAGAATTTGCTTGGGCAGGACATCCCAAAACAGTGAAGGCAGTGAGTGGAATAGTAAAGTTGTGTTAATGTAGACCTTTAGGTGTGTTTCAGTTCTCAGTGTCCCCGGCTGAGTGACAGGTAGATGGTTTGAGCTCTCATCCCTTTGTACTAGCAGCTCATTTTGTTTCTCTCTGTGTCTCTAAACACACACACACACACACACACACACACACACAACTTTGGAGTCTGGGACTTAAACTTCCTTTTGTAAATATGGTACCAAGTAATCTCCCTTTTCTCATCCCCTCATCCTCAATGGTTAAAAGCACGTGGCATTTCCACGGTTATGAAAGTGGTAAAAGAGTACAAAGGAGCAAAAATTAAAACAAAAAACTTTCATGGTTTTCTTAAAATAAATACAAATAAAATAAAAATTCTGTAGGAGCTTACCTGAACTCTTTTTCCTTAAAAGATCTAAAATATTCTCTTGCCCCTCTGAGTGTAGTGTGTGGATATGCGTGCTGGGTTTGATTTGTGTTCATTGGTCTTGAGGGATCACTAGTGGAAAAGGTTGTATTATAAAATTTGTCATTGACCTCAAAATGATTATATCTAATGGTTTCTGGGCTCAGATCTCTGCATCCCTGGGCTCCTCAGACAGTGAGTTTCCCTTCCCTGGCAGTTAGCGGTGGTTGTGAATGCTCTTGATGTTGGGTTTCTTCCTCAGCAAGGCCTTCTTAAGGCCTTCTTTCTTCTTCAGGGACTATTCTAGAAGCTTCTGAAAATCCACCTGGAAGCAAAGGGCAGAGATGCTGTGTGCCAACTGAAATTACAGAAAGGACTAGAAAGGGCTGCATGAAGTTAAATGGGGAATTAATCTAGTAAATATTGCAAATATGGGTGCAGTGTAAATGCCATGATAATAAATATGTGATATATATAAGACATAGCTATAATGCAAAAAATTATTGAGAACCCAAACCATGTACCTCGACACAGCCATTTGCTTACATTAACATAACTTTACTATTCCATTATCTTTATTAACTTCACTCTTGTTCAGGAAGATAAAACAGCAATGCTTAAAGGAATTCCCTCATTCTTGGTGTTCAGGAAAACAGCTTAATGAAAATAACTACCCTTCCCCATATGACTTACATAAGATTCCTGGATGTCCCTTTGTTTACTTATGACAAGGCCAGGAACAGAACTCAATGGGATTGGGTAGATTAAATGAGATGTGCGTAAAGCACACAGTAGGTGCCTAATAAGTGAGTGGAGGATAATGATGAGAAATGATAATGATGATTCTAGCAATTAGAACAAGATAAATGGGGAAGTTTAGCAGAAATAACCTTATGGTCTTCCTGGAGGCTCATAGCACCCAGCCACAAACAGTTTGCTTTGAGTTAAGGCTAAGTACCAAGGGAGAGTGCCTGGTGGCATAATTTCCCTCTTCTTCCCCTTGGTCCTTCCTCTACCATGCATACACTATACACCACACACTGCCCTATCTCACATCCTTTTCCCCACACTCCATTTCCCTATGAAAGCAGCTGAAGATGCAGATGTTATGGCCCCTTTGAGCTCAGTCTAATTGCCAAGCTCATAAGTGCTCAGCACTGCGCTGGCAAACGAGGCAGTGGGGATGCATAATGTTTAAGCTCTGGTTATATTAATAAGGAGACACTGCCAAGTGATAAATAACCAACTCAAGAAGAAAAATATTAGGAAATATAACATGGAAGAACAAAAATAACACTGAGATAAAGGAGTGGAACAGAGCGGTGGGATGGGGTGTAGATCTTGGCTTGCTTCAGTGAGAACCAGCCAGGACAGTGGAAAGAGCATAAGCTTAGGAGTCAGACTCGGGTTTGAATCTGTCTCGGATACATCAGCTATGTGACCTCAGAAGAGTTGCTTAAATTAATTTTCTTCACCTGTGGAGAACATACTTTCACAAAACTGCTGAGAATTACATGTATGTAAAGAGCCTAGCACAGTGCTAGGTGCTCAGTAAATGTTATTTTCCTCCACATGGCCCTGAGTTCCCATAGCCTCATTGCCAAGCACAGAGAGATGCCCTGCATCCAGCCCAGACTCTTCATCTCATCCTCATCTTGAGTCAGAGGAAGAAAGGAGCTGACCCTCTGGGAAGCTAGGCAGATAGGAAGGCCTAGAGGAAGGGTCATAATTACTTCCAACTCCAGACACAGCCAATGCTTTTCACCCACCCAACTAAACTGTAGTGAGTATTTATAATGTACCAGGCCCTTGGGATACAAAGATGAGTATAATGTGGAAGCTGCCCCCAAAGAGCCAGAAGTTGAGAGGGAGAGACTGACAAGTAACCATGGAGGTTACTTTGAACTATGGAGGGAATGAAGACTTATGATATCTACCTGTCCTTATTTCAAAAAATTTGCTTCATTGTCCCCAGCATTTTATCTGATTAGGGACTTGAGGAGGGGGAACAAGCCCTCATAGTTTCATCAGTGATCTGAGCAAACTGCCGTGAAAGTAAACAGGAAAATAATGAGTTCTGCTTAGAAGAGTCAGAAGCAGGCATTTGAACAGCGTAATGATATGATTAGAGCTAATGTTCACTAGTGTTTACTAACGTGTAGCAACCAAGTTCTTTACATGAATTAACTCACTCAATCCTTAAAATAACCTTATGAGGGAAATGTTTTATTCACATTTACAAGAACAAGGTCATATAGTTTGAAAGTGATGGGGCCAGGATTTGAAGACAGAGAGTCTGATTCTAGATCCCACATTCTTAATGTCTATGCCAAATTGCCTCTCTGAGTCTTGAAGAATGAATATTGTGGCCAGTTTTCTTCCCCACTGGGACAACACCTAGACCAACAGAGATTGGATCATCCATCCATTCATGCCATGTTCATTTAGCATCTACTCTATGTAAGGCTGTTAGAGATTTAGTCAAGTTCAGGTTCAGAACTGTGGGGCTTGTGGGAGACAGTAGTGACCCCCAGCCTCTATAGGATTGGATGTTGAGAACTGGGAGAGTCAGCTGGGCTTCTTTCCCCCTCTGCTTCTGGTAGGCAGGAATGGTGGCACCTGAGAGGTGAGAGGTGAGAAGTAAAGATTAAATGTTTGGAAAAAGGATTTTCCAAAGCAAGGGTTTCTACTTCTCTCTTTCTGTGGAACAATTCTTACAAACAAGTCTTACATGGAGCAGATAAATTGGAAATGCTCTGATAGAAGTGGGGTTGGGGCATTTAGAGCCCTACTCATTCAACCTTTTCTGTATCTTCTCCAACCTTCTCAGGTGGCTCCTGAAGCCTCTCCATGGAACACAGTTTGAAGCCCCGTGTCCTGGGTGGAACCTTGGCAAAAAGCTTGATGGTGTCTCCTCTTCAGCTCTCCTGGCTGTTGAGGGTAGGAAGCATGTGCAGCAGGCAAGTGCAGTCGGGAAGCAAGGGAGTTATTAGTTGCTGTTTTCATTTGGACATTGGGTGAGTATTTACATGACTCCCTGCCCTAATACGTGCTCTAAGTTGCCTGGAAGAGAAGAGAGAACATAGGCTCTGGGGTGGAGTCAGCGAGAGGGGGTTCTAAAAGCAGGGCCAGGCAGAAAATGCAGGGGAGTGGGGAGTGAGGGTGGAGATGACAGTTACTTTCTCCTTGTGGCAAATGCAGGAGCAGCCAGGGCTGAGTAGATGAAAGAGAACTGAATCAGAAAAGATGCATTCAGAAAGAAGCCCTCACATTCAGTTTTAGCCCAAATGATCAAGAACACCATCATTAAGTTCTGCTCACTAGACACCCTTAACATGGGCAAAGGAAGAGCAGACTTTGGACCTTTTCTGTTCTGTGCACTCGTCCCCAGAACCGGAGTGCAGCACTGCCTCTGTAGGTGATACATCATACTGCCCAGATACTGCTACTTACCATTTGTTTAACTTAGGCAAGTTACTCTCTCAGTCTCCACTACTATAAAATGGGGACAATGGTAGTTTCCACCTCATAGGGTTATTGTAAGGATTAAATGAGTTAATACATATAAAGCACTTAAGACGGTGCCTGCATATTGTGGGTACTTAATAAGTGTTAGTTTAGTTTATCAATATTATCTTTAACCAACCCAAAGCCAAAATCCATTGCCATTGAGTCAATTCTGACTCATTGTGACCCTAGGGGACAGAGTATACTGCTCCATAGGGTTTCCAAAGCTGTAATCTTTACAGAAGCAGAGTGTCACAACTTTCCACCGTGGTGCAGCTGATGGGTCAACCTTTCAGTTAGCAGCCCAGTGCTGAATCACTGTGCCACCAGGGCTCACTCTGGATTAAGGAGAGTCAAATAACTACCTCCTCTCATCTCTAAAACTGGTAGGCTCAAAAGCTGATTTGCCAGATTTTAGACAATTCAATACTGTACTTTTCTTTATTAACACAATAAAGGCTTATTTCTCGCTCACATCACAGTCTATTGCAGTTTCATCAGCAGAGGGTGGGTGGTGGTTCTGCTCCATGAAATCATTTAGAGGTCCAGGCTCTTTCACCTAGGCTCCATCATTCTTTAGGAGCTTGGAGTCTGTCACTAAATTTTCTGCATCCAGCCTGGAGGCAAGGGAACAGAGAAAGCATAGAGGATCCTGTAGAAAATTTTAGGAGTCACCCTTGGAAGAAGCTTACATCCCCTCTGTCCACATTCCATTGGCCAGAAGTTAGGTCATAAAGCCTGACTAGAAAATGCAGTCTAACCATATGCTTAGTTTTTGCTAGATGAGACTCTTGGGAGAGCATCAGGGCAATCTTTGCCACACCTTTCAACATTTGCTATACTTTCTTCAGAAAGTAAAAAAGAAAAAAAAAAAACGTTATTATGAAAAATTTCAAACAAATACGAAACTATAGAGTATAGAGAACAGTATAACATTCAGTTCAAATAGTTCTCACTCATGGTCAATCTTCTTTCATCTGTACTTCTACCCAGTTCCTCCTTCCTCTCATATTACTTTAAAGCAAATTCCAGACATTGCATCATTAAATCTGTAATTATTTCAGCTCAATACATTTTTAAGCCCTAACGATGCACCAGCCATTACACATATACTAGGAATACAATGATGAATAAGATATAATTTTTACTTTTAAGGAGTTGCAGCTGAGTGAGGAGCTTATAGACTAAAGCTTATTGAGATAAGCCAGACTAATTGTCAATGACAGTAGAAAATAGAACTCTTTTCCTATTTGGAGGTGGGGAATAAGATCCTGACCTCCAGCATGGCCTCAAAAAGAAAAGAAAAGAAAAGAAAAAAATCATCCTTGAAACAGCCAAAATGACCACAGTAATTAACAACCCCATTTTCCCCTGACCTCCCTACCTCACCAGTGAGTTTCCTTAAGCATCCTCATTCTGCCTTGAGAGGCTGCTCCTGTGAGAGCCATATCAGCTTAGGAGTTCTGTATATCACAGGACATGAGCTCACCTGTCAGCAGAGGAGCCTGATAATGGAACAGCTACTGACAGAGGCTAAGGGAGGCCCTTTCTGGCCTGGACAGCTCCTGGGGCTTCCACTAAGCCATGACCTCGAGGCTTTAACTCTATCTGTTCCTGGAAGTGGGATGGATAAGTGGCCTCCAGGGGTTAAGAAGCAGAATCTTAATCAAAAAGAAATGGAGTGTTGACAGCTCTGCTGGCTCCAAGGTCTCTCTAATCAGGGCTCAGGACACCTTAATGGGCCACTAACCTTGCCCCAGATGTCCTGCCACATATCACCACCTGCACACCAGTCATTCAGCCTGCCAGACAATGCCAGGAATAAAATACAGTCCATGCTTTCCACCTCCTTCAGTTCTCCCCACCCTGCAGAAGCCTGGAGTGTGAAATTCAAATACAAGTGGGCTTGGAAATTAGGCAAACCATCATTATGTAAAACACACATGTGATACCGAGCTTCATATTACAGTACACATACAATTACAATTCCAATATTAATTTCAGTCACAGCTTATTCACATATATGAGATGGTGAATTCTCTGAAGCACACCCGGGGAAATCGTTTCTGCACAAAGGTGTATCTTTCTAAGCACAGAAGGCAAATAGAATCACACCTGGGGTTTGCCTCCTGCATTTAGGGACTGGGTAAGTGGAAGCTTAAACCCAAGCTTAAGTAGCCCTTTATTATAATCTAACATTTTTGTGTGGCCCCTGGGTGGTGTAAACTATTACTACGCTTGGCTGCTAACCGAAAGGTTAGAGGGTTGGGTCCACCCAGAGATGCCTCAGAATAAAACAGTACCTACATACGGTGGGTGTTTAATAAATGTTAGTTTAGTTATCATGGGACAGAGCAGTACTGCCCCATAGGGTTTCCAAGGCTGCAAACTTTATGGAGGCAGACTGCCACATCTTTCTCGCACGGAGCAGCTGGTGGATTTGAACCACTGACATTCCAGTTAGCAGCTTGTAGGGTAATGCTATTCAGCTATATGCATCCCCTCCCTAATGGAATCAGCTTTGCTCTTCCCCAAAGCATGCTGGGGATGAATTCGGGAGGGACTCGGGCTAAGGTACAAGGCCAGGAGTGGCAAGGCTGGGCCAGCGGCCAAGGCCGAAGAATGCCTTAGCAACAAGAAAGAAAACATCTGGGCCTGGATGTGAAGTCCCTGGGAACACTGACTGCCCAAGGACGTGAGAGAAAAACAATGAGCCTTGGTCCCGACTGGAATGGTATATAAGCTTGGGTCCCTTGCTAGGCGGTTGCAGAAAATGCTCCAGCTCGTTGCCACTGGAGAAAGCAGCTGCTTGCCCGTGTCAGTAAGTTTTCCTGAATAAACATTTGAATCTGGAAAAGGCTATGTGTCAGTTCTTAGGATTATCTGCCAGGATGCACAGTGAGGGTCTTCCCTTGCTGGGGCTGTCCCTTGACCCAGCTGACCTCTTAACCACTGAGCCACCAGGGCTCCTTTATAGTTGTACCAAACCAAAAAAATCAAACCCATTGCTGTCGAGTCGATTCCAACTCATAGCGGTCCTATAGGACAGAGTAGAACTGCCCCACAAGGTATCCAGGGCTGTAAATCTTCGCAGAAGCAGACTGCTACATCTTTCTCCCGCGGAATGGCTGGTGGGTTCTGTCAACCTTTTGGTTAGCAGCCAAGTGCTTTAACCACTGCACCACCAGGGATCCTTATGGTCGTACCAAAAAAACTCACCCCCTCGCCCCATCGCTGTCAAGTCGATTCTAACTTATAGCAACCCTATAGGACAGAGTAGAACTGCCAAGGAGAGGCTGGTGGATTCAAACTGCTGCCCTTTTGATTAGCAGCCTGAACTCTTAATGACTGTACGACCAGGGCGCCTTCATGGTTGAACCAAGCCAAAAAAACCAAACCCACTGCCATCAAGTTGATTCCAACTCATAGCAACCCTGTAGGACAGAGTAAAATTGCCCCATAAGGTAACCAATGCTGTAAACCTTCACAGAAACAGATTACTATGTCTTTCTGCCTTAGAGTGGCTGGTGGTTGCAAACTGCCAACCATTTATTTGGTCAGCAGCCAAGTGCTTTAACCATTGCACCACCAGGACTCCTTATGGTTGTACCCAAACCAAAAAATAAACCAAACCCATTGCCGTCGAGCCAGTTCTGACTCACACAGGAGAGTGCAATTCATACTGTAGACATTGTAGATTTGCATTGTAGACTTCTTAGAATGATTTTCTGGACAATGGCACTAAGTTTTATTACAACAAAATCAGTATATTACAATAATTGTCTTAAGGAGTACCTTTATCCAATTTGAACAAAGAGGTCATATAGGTTAGTGAAGGCCCTGATGATATATTACTTTCACATCCAAATTTGTCTCTGATGATTCAGACAGAATTTGGGGATGTTAAGCCCCTTTTAATTATCAATTTGAATCTAAAATACTGGACTACTTATAGCATGGGTTGGACAACTTTTTATGTGAAAAGCAAAATAGCAATTTCAGCTCTGTAGTCCATATGGTCTTTGTCACAACTACTCTGCTGTGGTAGCCTGAGAGCAGCTATAGACAATACGTAAATGAATGGACATGGCTCTGCTCCAATAACTTCAAAAACAGACTGAGGGTATAGTTTGCCAACCCCTAACTTATAGAATTTTTGTTATTTGAATTTTGATAAGAATTTCTTAAAAGAACCTTACCTCAGCTAGATTCAAGCCAAAACTTGAAACTAGCACAATCAGATTTCAAACCCCTTATTCTTCTACACCAACACACATCAGATGTTCTCATTCTTGGTGTTGTGACCCACCAGTATGCAGTTATCAGTTCTGAAGTATGTTTGCAAACAATTTCCAATATTACTTTTAAAATAATTAAACTAGAAAGGACTTATCATTATGGGCACTCACTCATGCTTAAAAGTCAGGTCAAGAACAGAGAGGGATGTCAGCCCGACTCTTGGCCTCCAAGGAAACTCTGACTCCTCTGTTGGCCTTTGTGTCTACAAATCTCTCTTCCTTTAGTTTAGCTGAAACAAACTGTGATTCTGTGAAAGCAGCTTTACCAGGAAACAAGGGAGGGAAAGTAGACAAACAACAAAAAAGGAGCCCCCAGGTAGAAGCAGGTGAGTTTACAGAGCCTGTTGTATTAGGTAAGGAATTAAGTTTTTTTATTACAACTGAAGCCTAGAAAAGGGGATAGTCACCTGATCTAGCAAACAGATAGGCCTTTGTTCCTTTTGCTACCTGATCAAGCTGCCCAGGCTCCTAACTCGAGCACTTTAATGTTGGCACCACTAATAACTTTGACGGAATCTGCTTGTACCATGACCTCTTTAGAAATTTAGGCTGGTGGGGAACTTGGAGCTTATCTAACTCCTGTCACATGCTTTAGGTTCTCTTTGGCATCCAATTCTGTTTGGGCATTCCTGCAAGGACAGGAAGCTATCACCTAAATTAGCTTGTTATTTTCAAAAAACACAATTAGAAAGTTCTTTGGTGTGTTGAGTTGCTCTCATTGTTATGGCTTCTGCACACTGCAGTCACATAAAACAAGCCTGCATGCTTCTTCACATGGCAGCCTCAGAAATATCTGGAGATGCTATCATGGAGTACCAAACAATAGGATTCAGAAGTCCAATACTTTCCTTGTCTGCAGACCTTTTTGAGTGGTAGGGTGGAGTGTGTGTGTGTGTTGGGGGGGAGGGCGGCACAGCACAATACTGGCTCATATTGAGTTTATGGTCAGCTAAATTCTCTAGTTATATCTACCACATGCTGATTTGAGGCATAACCAGCTATTCGGATCTAAGAGTAAATTAGGTTTGTAAGTTCTACAGTATGTGAAGTGCCCTAGCATTCATCAGCTAATGCAGCAATTCTCAGCACTGATTAGGCACTGGATTCACCCTTTCATTCCAATTTTTAAGCAACTTTTGGAGATCCTGATTCCCTCAAACAATATAATTTACTATCATCTCAGCTTTCAGTTGTTAGAAAATTTGATAACAATGCAGTGACAATAATAGCTCACATTTGTTGAGCTTTGTACCAGGCATTGGGTTAGGAGATTTACAGATATTAACTCATTTAACCCTCATGAAAACCTTAGAAAGCAGTTACTAGTATTATTTTCATTTTATTGATGGGTAAACTGAGGTCCTGAGAGCTTACGTTACTTGCTCAAGGTTACAATGCCAGTAGGTAAAGGACCCAAGATTTGAACCCAAGCAGGTTGACAATAAAGCCCATTCTTTTTTTTTTTTTCAGATTCACTTATTTTTTTTGTTTTTGTTTTAAAATAAGTGAAAGTTTACAAGTCAAGTCAGTCTGTCACATATAGGCTTATATACACCTTACTCCATACTCCCACTTACTCTCCCCCTAAAGAGTCAGCCCGCTCCCTCCTTCCAGTCTCTCCTTTCATGACCGTTTTGCCAGTTTCTAACCCTCTCTACCCTCCCATCTCCCCTCCAGACAGGAGATGCCAACACAGTCTCAAGTGTCCACCTGATACAAGTAGCTCACTCTTCATCAGCATCTCTCTCCAACCCATTGTCCAGTCCCTTCCATGTCTGATGAGTTGTCTTCAGGAATGGTTCCTGTCCTGGGCCAACAGAAGGTTTGGGGACCATGACCGCTGGGATTCTTCCAGTCTCAGTCAGACCATTAAGTCTGGTCTTTTTATGAGAATTTGGGGTCTGCATCCCACTGTCCTCCTGCTCCCTCAGGGGTTCTCTGTTGTGCTCCCTGTCAGGGTAGTCATCGGCTGTGGCCGGGCACCATCTAGTTCTTCTGGTCTCAGAATGATGTAAGTCTCTAGTTCATGTGGCCCTTTCTATCTCTTGGGAGTAAAGCTCATTCTTTTAACCATATGTTATATTGCTCGTATCAATTTGCTTTTTTCAAAACATTAATAAAATATAAGATCAAGTCAGGACAGAGCCCTATGACAAAACAGCAGACTTTAGTTAAAATCAAATCTTTTGAATAAAGTAATGCAACTAAATTTTAATACAACTATGGCCATGTAGCTTCAGTTGCTCTGTCTTGTCCACAATAACATAGTTAATGCCATGCTCACATCCTATTCCTTGAAGTGGTTACAAGTTTCCACTTGAATCCTGGCTCTACCATGTTCTAGCTTTATGACTTGAATGAATTAGTTAAGATTGTGTTTCAGTTTCTTAGTCAATAAAATAGGGATAATGATAGTATCTACCTTATGATTATAGTGAGGATTAAGTAAATTTAACCCAGATAAAGTGCTTAGAACCACCCCAGGTTCATAGAGAGTGTTTGATAAATGTTAGCTATTATTGTAATTCTCGTTATTCTAACAGCCATATCCAAATAGGAAATAAGGTTAGTCCGGTATGTCTGGTTCTTACACAGTTATCATTGTCATTTCTTAATAATGTAGTCTAAAAACTTTAATCATAACTGAAGTCAAATTTATCGATCTATATTTGGTAATCCATGCTCTTCCTTTTTTAACAACAGAAGTATTTGGTCATCTTCAGGCACTCAGCACCTCTCTAGTTCACCATAAAGTCTACTAGGAATCCCAATACCTTTTGCTACAATGGGAACCAGAGACTGGAGGCATACTCTGATCTCTTGGTATTTGGGTGTAATAGAGAAAAACAGCAGAAACCTACTAAATTGGCACCTTGTTTGTGGCCCGTTGAGTCATGGCCTCTGAGTGAGCTTGAGCATAGGAAATCAAGATTAGTGCTCAGGGCAGTTGAAATGGGGTAGTACATCCCAGCTTTGGGTCCTCAAGGACAAGTCTAAGAGGGTCCATGATCTAAGCTGTCAAAGCACACCCATTCTATTGCATACTAGGTTACTTATAGGCCCAGCAGATATTTCCAAAGAATTGAAGCATGTGCATAGACTGAACCTGAAAGCATTGTGCAGCTATTAGCCCCCTTACCAATCCCTTCTAGAGATGGAATCTTGAATTAAAAAAGAGCCTTCTCGGTCTAGACCAGAGGCTGTAAACTCATGGACCATGAACCAAAAGTAACCATACATGTTTTATTTGCTCCCGTTAGTGATTTATATATATTTTTGAATTAGCTGCCAATATTTAAGAATCTGAAGATATTGCATAAAAAAGATTATTTTGGTTATCTTGAAAAACAGGAATACATTGTGTCCTTATGACAATAATCTGCTGAAGCTGAGTGGTGGCTGCCCCTTTTAGACATGTGGGACCCAACTGCCTGCTGCCATTGATTCCAACTCATAGCAACCCTATAGGACAAAGTAGAACTGCCCCATAGAGTTCCCAAGGAGTACTTGGTGGATCCAAACTGCCAATTTTTGGTTAGCAGCCGTAGCTCTTAACCACTACTCCACTAGGGTTTCCAGAACCCAACTGAACAATCAAATTTGTTAATCTTCATTAAATCCAACCAATTCATTCCATAGATGAAGAAAATGAAGCCCTCCCAAACTATTTGATCTGTCCACATTTAATGCCAGAGTCAAAATCAGAAGCCCGGTATTCTGAATCCCAACTCAGTGATCTTCAGTGAGAAATACTGTTGGTACCAGATAATCTGAGATACAGGGACATTATCTGCTTGGAGACACTATGACAAGGGACAACAAAACTGAGAGCTAGATCTTCTGCTTTTGTACCCATTACCCTCCATTTCTTTTGTTGGGCCAGAAATTCGTAGGTGCTGCAATTCACTGGAGAGAAGACTGGCCTGCAAAGTCCCAACATTCCTCAGGCTATTGACCACACCCACAGTCTAAAATATCTGTGCTGTCTGTACAAAGTACCACACATTCCCAGCCTCCACAGATGCTCTCATACCCATCTGGATTATGAACAAACACGCTTTTTTCTTTTGTTAATAGCCTTTTCTTTACCCACACAAGCAATTAGTTAGGCAACAAAAGCCTTCATGGGACACTGGCATGGGAGGTTACAGAGAACTGTTACAGATGATAGGAGGTCAGTAAGATCTCTAAACTCTATTCCTGGCTCACTTCCCAAAACATCAAATGGCCATGGCCTCCAATACATTGTTTTTAAAAAGTACAGGTTCTGTCCAGATTGGCATAGTTTTATACAAAGCATGCCCTAACCATGTTACCCTCAACTGTAGTGATGCTGATTTGTGAAAAATCTTTGAAAACCTTCTTTTAAATGGACATGAATACGTGGTGTCATAGCTTTATTATGCCTCAGGTCCAGAAATATCTTACCTAAAACTCTCCTAGGGGATGTTTACTTCCCTTTAAATGTTGAAAATGCCAATGAGAAAAATACAGTTATTAGGATAGGAACTGCATGAGGAATGGAATAGTAACAAGAAAACCATTCACATGAGACCACTGTCTGAAGGTGGTAGGAATGCAAAATCAAGATTGTCTTATTTAAGGATAAGGAGAAGAGAAAAACAGGTCTACTGTGGCCACTGAACTGGACTGGAGGTGGCAAGGCTGAATAGCAGAGCAGGTCAGAGATTCTAATTTGTATAAAGAACAAGAAGTGAATATACAACCAAAGGGAAAGTGCTCAAACATACATAATGTCAATGCCAGTTGAAACCAAAGAACTTGCCAAGGCCTACCTTTCCCCTGCCATGGATCCTGGAAAAGCTACTCCATGTTTCCACAAGGGAGACTGCTGCCAGGAACCAGGAAGAATAGAGGCAAATTCTCCTTTGTGCTTCCCTCTGGGCACTGTATTTTTAAAATTCTCCAGAGTCTGTATCTAGCATAAATTGGGTGTTAGAGCCAAGTTACCAGATTCACCAGTCCCCAAGCCACATATCTGTTCTGCATAGATTTATATATCCCAGCTACTACAGTCTAGAGGGAGCACAAATGAAACATCAGGCAGTTAAGTATGGCTGAAGGGGACTTGTCTATATCCCCTCAAGTAAGAGAGACTCTCATTGAGGCAGAGAAGGAGACTCTTATTAGATGCACCATTTAGACACCATTACTTTTCCTGCTGACTGGATATATTGACTTATCCTCTGGCAACTAAAAAATGGTGACAATGGTCACTCTATGAGATAGCTTTTTAAATGTGCTTTTTCTCTTTTAACCTTCAACTCCTTCAGAAGCTGGGGCTGTTCATCTTCTCAACTTTCTTGAGAGGGAACCCAGAGAACGGGCTTAGCCCTATATAACAGGAAAAACCAAAGGCCAGAGAAGGAAGCACCTGGTCTCTTATTGATTTGGGATACAAAGAAACCTTGGACTCAGAGCCCTCAGCACTAAATCAGACTTAAGTGACCCGGAAAGCTGTGGTAAGCCCTTTCATAACAGCTTTATCATTAATATGTGGGATTCTGTTACTCACATTCAATAAACCCAAGCTAATAATTTGGTTCCAGATAAGTCTCTTCAGAAATGGGTCTTCTAACAAGGAAAAGTCCAAAATCACTCTAATCTAGCACTGGTCATCCAATTCAACACCGTTCAGGGTTTTTAAGTACAAGGTCCTCATGAAGAAAATGCAACAGTGGTGAGGAAATGTCAGCCCTCCCAGCATAGCAGTGCGTAGAGAAGAAATCACTACCATGTACAGGATGGTTTATAAGAAAGTGGCTCATAAAAGTTTACAGAAAGATGTGATCAGCAGTGTTCATTAGCCATTCATTCCTGCAGGTGTAGCAATTTCGCTAGTTCATATTTCCTGCTTGAGGCAACTGGCAGCTTCGCTGTCAAGGCCAGAGTTTAAACAGGGGCCATCACAAGACTAAGCCTGCCCACCTCTGCCACCCCTCCCCACACTTTTTATCATTTTCTATTTCTGTCTAGGAGTTCTACTTCCTGTACAGTGGAGTAAGCGTCTACTGAACCAATCTTTCCACACAAAACAACTATAAACTCTAAACAAAATACCAAACAAACCCAAAACTACTCAAGGGCACTGGAGACTAAATGAAAAAGGAGGCAAATTCTGGACAGAAGCTGCAACTTGGAGGAAAGAAATGGCCTGGTATGAGTTTCCCATTTTTATGCCTTTTAGGCTGATAGAAAACTGCAGTCTTTCTGGTCAAGAAACCAGAGGACAGAGTGCAAGGCAACAGTAGGTGCTGGAAAGTGAGGGGGAAAATCTTGGGAAAAAGAAAAAGGACCCATAGAAGGAGAGCCCCAGATTCTGTATATAAACTCTACTCAAATCTCTGGTTGACCCCTGAATGTTATATGTGTGGGATAGACTCCAGCTAAAAATAAAAGGACTGAAGTGAGATTTGAGCTACTGTCCAAGATAGTTTACAGTTTGAGTGTTAACAGTTAATTCCATGCTAACATAAACCAAAAAATTATCACACTTTGGAAAAATATATTCATGACATAAACATTTACATATGTTCAGGATACAATCTAAGATTACTCAACATACAAAGAACCAGAAAAACATGACCAATCTCCAGAGAAGAGACAAACAATGAAAACCAACTGTGAGATGATTCAGATGTTGGACTTCGCAGAAAAAAGATTTTAAAGCAGTTGTTATAGCTATGTTCAACGAAGTAAAGGAAAGCATGGTTGTAGTAAATAGAGGCAATCTCAGCAGAGGGGCACAAGTCAGACCCATAGTTACGGATGTACTGATGACAAGCGAGATGGAAGCTAGAAAGTAACTCATTATCTTGGCTCATTTGGAGATTTTTATTTCAAATGACTTATACCAAAACTAAATTGAAAATTGCTTACTGATTAGGTAGTTTGTCTTTGCTCTCTGGGAACCTTGAATTGAGAGGTAGAAAGAATTTAGGAAGTTTGTTGAGGAGATGTTGCAAACAAGTATTTTCATTTTAAGGATGGAAAGGCCAGGGCTAAGTGGGCTTTTCTGTCTGAAATCCCTGATATTCGACACCAGGTCTGCTACTGGTTCTTACATAGATCAAGTTTTTCTTTTAGAAGGTAAAACACATGCTACGAAATGTTCTTGCTAAGCATCTGTAGGAGGCAGGCTACATATAAATAGGGAAGTTTTCTGTAAGGAGAAAATTGATGTACAGTGGGAACATCAAAGTCTATCTTCTGAAGTGATCTGACATGATATTACCACAAGGAAGTACTTAGAAGAGACAATCCCAAATTCATTTTGGGTCTCACACTGGTCCTTTTCTCCTTTGTTCACCAAATTCTATATATGTGAGACACATAGTTCAGAAACAGAGCCAGCTTCCTAGCCCCAAAGATTCTGATATTCTTAAAAACAGGACACAATAGAAAAGGGTACAAGTTGGTATGCAGATAAAGTGAAATGACCCAACTCCCCAAAAGTGACAATAGCCACAATAAGAAAAGTTACTAAACAATTCTGAAACGGTTAGGTTTAAAAACGGAAGTAATAGTTCCTCTGGAGGCGAGGAGTATGATTATTTCATTCAATTAAAAATAATTAAATGATGTCCAAAATAAGAGAATGAAAACTCCCAAAGACTGTTCTTAATGTACACCAACTAAACTTAGTTTTCAGTATTAAAACAGACTAATGACTCTCTGAGCTAAGATGTGATTAGTCACTCTATCAGAAGCAAAAAAGAAAAAAGCAGCAGAAAAACTATAAAACTCCTTTTTTATCATGGTTCTACCACTATAAAGCTGACCACTACATCATCCGATGATGCAAAATTACAGAAACTTTACAAAATTTCTCTTTTTAAAATTTATTTTTTGTTATCAAAGAGAATGTCCAGAAACATTAAGTACTAAAGAATCTGTTTATGACATTGTTTTACAAAAGTTCCTAATGGAGTGTCAATATTTTATTTTCACTTATTAATGATGAAGTGGATGACCTGATGTAATTACTTAAAAAAAAAAAAAATCCAGATAACCTTATAAAGGAAAAAAATAGCCGTTCTCATTCTGAATCTGTTGAGTGGAGTGAATTCAGTGGTCACACCACCACCACTGGTTAAGAATTAACTCTCCTGACAGTAGGGAGCTATTTGGGTCTTCTCATTGGGTCACACAAGTCTCTCAGATATAGGCACCATGTTTGAAGTCTCACACAAAATATGTCTGTATCACTTAAATTATACAATGTGGCAGTGTTTGTTTCATGGGACATAATCTTGAAAGAAGGGGCAAAGTAGAAAACAACCTGTTTGCATGTTATATGTGAGTACATTATTGGACTGTGCATGGATTTGAGGGCATTGCAGCCCTCGTTAAAGAAGAATTCCATCAATGAAGCATCTGTCTGTTCTCAGTTGCTATTGACGCTGGAGGTGTCTACTCGTTTAACCACACATTGTTAGGTCAGGGCCTTCTTGGTCTACTGTTTGGCTCAAATGGTTTGAACTTAGTTTGGTTGCTCACTTCTTCCATCTGAGCTTTATTTATCAGCCTCAGGATATGTGGGGTACTTGACTGTTTCTATCTTCTCTTGAACTTTGTAGGAGGGATATAGGCCCGTCCTTCCCAGTTTTCTGTTGACACCTTTAGAATAGCCATCCCAATGATTTCCAGCCACACCAATAATATCTCCAGGCTCCATGGGGATTTCATCTGCAGTTCGAGGTTGGTGAGGATAAATGGCAATCTGGTTGTGGGCATTCTGGCCTCCAAAATAGTAGATGTCATCCAAAGAATGGAAGTTTGCAGAGGCATCGGGATGCAATGTTTGCATGATTTCATAAGCAACTCGACAGACCTTGAGAAAGAATGAAAAAAAAAAAATCTGTTAATGTATAAAAGCTCTCTTTCATAGCAATTTGAAAACCCGAGGCCAAAGAAATGGGGCTCTAGGACTGAAGGGCTGAGTTGTCAGTTTATTTGTTCTCAGACGATGGTGCAAGTCAAGTTATTCTTCATCTTTGTGCTTTTATTTATTTACTTACAAATGGTTATTACAATTAAGATCTCTGGGAGAGAAAAAATACATATATATGTTGCAAGGTCCTTTAAGAATATGGGTCAGTTAATTTCAATATGACCTTTATTAAGGGCCACACAGTACTGCATGCTGGGCAATGGTGGTATAAAAATGAGTAAGACATACAGTAGTTCCTGCCCTTAAAGAATTTAAGGCTTAGGATTAGGACTGTAAATACTTGACACAAGTGCTGCCACTCTCTTTTCCTTCATTCACTGCTAACCAATCACATGCTCTTTTCTGCTGATTTAGGGCCTGGTCTCAGAACTCTTCTCAACAGAGAAGAAGGTAGTTACTGATAATCACCTGACACTGACAAGAGAGATAAAACACATCTGCTATTTCTGTTCTAAAGAGTTTTAAGTATGCAGGGTAAATAGTAGCATACTTGAACCAACATAAGCCAGACTAACCTCTGGGGAAGATATGGTATGCATATACCTGACTAGTGTAGTATCAGGGTTTCTTAAAAGGTACTTATGTCCAAAGAATACCTTCTCTGCTCACTGGATGGCAGCTACTATTCCACAATCTGAGCTGTACTTTTTTGTTTTTGAATATTTTGTTGTGTTTTAGGTGAAAGTTTACATAGCAAATTAGACTCCCATTCAACAATTCTTACACAGATTGTTTTGTGACTGGTTACAATGCTCAAAATGTGTCAGTGCTCTCATCGTTTCCACCCAGCCTACCCTGTTTCCATCCATCCAGTTTCCCTGCCCCTCCTTGTCTTCTCATCTTTGCTTCCGTGTAAATGTCGACTGTCTGGTCTCATACAGTTGATAAAGCACATTCCTCACAGGTGTTATTGTTATTTTATAGGCCAATTTATTATTTAGCTGAAAGGTGACCTCCAGGAGTGGTTTCAGTTCCAGGTTAAAAGGGTATCTTAGGGTGATAGTCTCCAGGTTCCTCTAGTCTCTATTAGTCCAGTAAGTCTGATCTTTTTTATGAATTTGCATTTTGTTCTACGTTTCTCCCATTCTAACTAGAACCTTCTATTGTGTCATGAGCTGCATTTCTTGAGCTTAATACTTAATGATGAAATTAAACTATAACTATATCCATGGAGAGGTAACATTTTGAGCAATTAATATTTTCATTACAAAGAAAATGGGTTTCAGAACTTCTTCTAAGACAAAAGACAAAATATTATCATTTTGTTTAGAAGATCCTTCCTTTAGACATCATGAATAAAGGACTCAACTCAGGTCAAATTTTCCCATATCTCTAGTTGTGGTATCTGAGTTAATGAAATTTTACTGCCTTTATTTTTTATTATTATTTTGCATTTATTTAAAATGAAACTACTAGTAGTGACTGTTAATCTGCTCAATGGAACAATTTAGGATTACCTGAAAGTCCTTTAAAACTTCAGGATTCACGAAGACCACCAAAAACTGATTGGAGATGCTAATTCTTAACTTTTACGAGCAAATGGAACTTGAATGGGCTAACCATCACCTCACCTTCTGAAAGAATTTGAATTCCAGGAACTTGAAGGGCAATTCTCAAATGTTATATTTAATTTGAAAAATGCAACTGGGTTTGAACATTACTTTAAATTTTGCAGATAGGGACTAAAATACAAAGAAATTAAGTGGTTTGTCCAAGTTCTAGTGATAGAATTACAACTAGACATAGAACCAAGACAATGAGAACTTTGCTTTCATGTTTGCTACTTTATTAATAAACTAATTTTATATTGGGAATGTTATGGGTCAACTGAGTTCCCTGGTAGAATACTGAGACTATAACAGAAAGAGGATCAAAAATATTAAACTTCAAATTCAGCCAAAGGCCCACATGGGGCAAGCAAAATCAATGACGACTCTGGAAAGGAAAAAACTAAATAATAAAAACAAAGCAATTACAATAATAGCAAACAACAATAATAATGATAAAGGCTAATATTTACCAAGCTTTTGCTAACTGCCAGACATTGTTTGTAGACATTATTTAATTTAATCATCTCAATATCCCAATAAGGTTCTATCATTACAATCATTTTACAAATGCCAAAACTAAAGCACAGTAAAGTTAAGGAATTTGCCCAAGATTATACTACCAGTTAAGTGAAAGACTTAGGTTTTGAGCCCAGGCAGTCTGTCTATACTTCTATGTATATTACCCTTTATAGATTCTGTTCTCCACATTCATATTGTCACACCAGAAGGATATAACATAAGGCTAAGGCCAGCCTTTCTTTCCAAAATGAGCCTAATGGTATTATTAAGGAGGCCTAGAAGAAGGACAGCAAAGAATTGAGCACATCTGTGTAAGTCTCAGTACCTACCTACATGTACAGTAGGTCAGTGTTCAGTCATGTATGTGTTTATTTCATTTTAGAGTTTTATGACTACAGTTGTTGTTAGGTGCTGTCAAGTCGATTTTCAACTCATAGGGACCCTGTGTGACAGACTAGAATTGCCCCATATCGTTTTCTACGCTGTAATCTTCATGGAAGCAGATTGCCAGGTCTTTCTCCCATGGAGTAGCTGGATGGTGTTCGAAGCACCAACCTTTTGTTTAGCAGCCAATCCCTTAACTGTTGCACCACCAGAGCTCCTATGACAAGAGCAGTGATTCTCAAACAGGGTAGATTTTGTTCCCCAGGGGACACGTGGCTATGTCTGAAGACATTTTTGGTTGTCACAACCTGAGATGGTGGTGCTAATGGCATATAATGGGTAGAAGCCAGGGATGCTACTAAATATCCTACAACACACAGGATGGCTCCTTGCAACAAAGAATTATGCGGCCCAAAATGCCAACAGTGCTGAAGCTGCGAAACCATGGACTAGAGGCCTAAGACCCAGGCCTATAGGGGAGGCAGTACACCTGGGAAAGTGACCGTTGATTCACTCATTCTAACAATAAGTACTCAGGAAGGTGTGGGAGATCTCAAAAACTGTTGGGAGTGACAAGGTAGGTATAATATCCCCACCATGAGACTGAAAAAGGGTGTTTCTCAAAGACAGGATCCTCACCCTAATTAAGTATTAATAGTGGATGCCTTCATGGGAACTTGAAAGCCAAGAAAGTTTTCCCTTCTGAAAAGAATTGCTGTGTGACTCCTGCTCTGTGTAGTACAGTTGTATTCTTATTCCACATTGAAGGAAGGCATAGCCTTTGCCTGGGTAGGTATCTTTCCAACAATGATACTGTTATGTAATAAAAAACTGTCCCTTTATTTTCTGAAATGGGATGTGGCTTTCCATTTTTACATTTTCTTTTCTCTGCTTCTTCTCAGGACTCAGGGATACATTTACCTTATACCAGTTTGTATTTCTTGGTAATTATCCCTAGCTTTTTCATGTGTATTTTGCTTATTAGATTCTAGATCCGGGAGAGATCTGTATCTTCAATCTCCTTTGAACTCCCCTCCACACCTAATATAATGCTGAGCACAAAATAGTCCTTTAACAGCTTGTTGAACGAACTAACCAATAAAAGTGTACATAAATTAGAGAGCAGAATAAAATCCACAATAAATATTGCTATACTGATTATTCCACTGAGTATATAAGGCTGATTGGACCAGTCATAAAAGTATACACACACCAAGCCCATAACATATAATTATCTGCAACAACTAAACTCAAAGAATGATTGCGGGTATTGCTTAAATTTACAGTTTCCTAATTGACTCAATGGCAATGGACTTGGTAGAAATGTAATAAGACTTGAAGAGGAATTACATTTACTCTTTCTTATTTCATATAAAGCAATCAAGTGAAGCAAAATGCTGTGCTTCTAAGCTGCTCAGTATCAGTGCACCGACGTGTAAAAATGGACAGATTCTGGTTATATACTGAGTGCAGACAACATCGGAAAGTATTAAGTAAGCTTAATTACTTGCTGTTTCTGTTAAATGCTGTGAATAAGCCAAGTACTTTAAACAACTTCAGTAACTGGCTTCAGTGGAGAGATATTCCAGCCATTGCTTGCAAACAGCTAAATATTCAGTGCATGGAAATAGCTATTCTATGGGATCTTTTCATTCTTTCACAAAAGGGATCATTACTAAACATCAGGAAAATTGCACCTGAGTCATGATAACTAACATTAAAAAAAAAGGTAAAAGTAAAAAAAAAAATTTCCTGACCCCAATATGACCAAAAAATACTGGCCATTTGAAAATGCCCTACTGTCACTTACCTGGGATGAAAAAGTACACACTAGGAAGTCTGCCTGGGAGAGAAAGTGTATATCCAGGATTACACCCCGAAGTGAATTTTCTGTATATCGGTTGTGCAGTCCAGCTGACCAAGAGATAGAGTTGTCACTAATAAATTCATAATTGGGGTACCTGAAAAAGAAATTTATACCTGGTCACTAAAACCACAATATCCTGTCAGGAGGCAGGCCTGCTCCTTGACCAAGAGCTCCTACTGTTTTTAACAGCAAGGAGAGCTTTAATTATGGCAATCAATAGAGTAGTCAGTGAGGCATCTTTGAGTCCATCAGTGGGGCAGAAACTGTTCTGGAATTCCCTGTGTACTAAAAGTTACTGACCTGTCATAAGAAAACACACGTACATCAAAATGTCTTTCCTCAATTTGCAAAAATTGAAAACAGGAAGATACTTAATCTTTTTATAATGAGTGACCTCTAAAAGTTTTTTCAAGCTGCTTTCATACTTGGTCACTAAGTTTTTCCTTTAGGATGTAAACATCATGACAAAACTTCATTCACATTTTTAATTTAGAATCTGTGATAATTCAACATAGGTTCAAACCCACTGCCATTAAGTCAATTCCGACTCATAGCGACCCTAAAGGACAGAGTAGAGCTGCCCCACAGGGTTTCCAAAGAGCACCTGGCAGATTTGAACTGCTGACCTTTTGGTTAGCAGCTGTAGCACTTAACCACTACGCTACCAGGGTTTCCCAACATAGGTTAGACTTTATAAATGTTTTATTGATACTATAAGTTAATAATACAAAGAAGATAAGAGATTAATATTTTAAAAGCCTGTGTGAACTAACAGTCCCCCCTTACCTCCACCCCTTCTTAAACCACCATCTATTCCCAACCTATAATTGTAATGGAAAGCCAATCTAACACACTTATGAAAGTAACTTCTTTGTAGATGTCCACCAAATAATATTTTGGTAGTATTATGATAGGACATGTATCTCGAAATGTTGAAACAGGACTTTTTTTGGAAATCACTTTGTTCAAATGACTCCACTCTGAATTAGAGGTTTAATTTTACCGTAGTAAAAGAAGTTATCAATGATTTCATTCTACTTGGATTGAAAATCAAGGCCCATGCAAGCAGCAATCAAGAAATCAAATGACATATTGCACTGAGCAAATCTGCTGCAAAAGACATCTTTAAAGTTTTAAAAAGCAAAGGTGTCACTTTGACAACTAAGGTGCACCTGACCCAAGCCATGGTCTTTTCAATTACCTCATATGCATAAGAACGATGGATAATGAAAAAAGAAGACAAAAGAAGAACTGATGTATTAGAATTGTGGTGTTGGTGAAGAATATTGCATGCACCGTGGACTGCCAGAAGGACGAACAAACCAGTCTTAGAAGAAATACAACCAGGATGCACCTTAGAAGGGAGGATGGTGAGACTTCAGCTCACTTACTTCGGACACATTATCAGGAAAGACCAATTGCTAGAAAAGGACATCAAGTCTGGTAAAGTAGAGGGTCAGAGAAAAAAAGGGAAACCCTCAATAAGACAGACTGACACAATAACCACAACAATGAACTCAAACATACCAAGGATCATGAAGATGGGTCAGGACGAGGCACTGTTTTGTTGTTATACATAAGGTTGCCACGAGTCAGACCCAAATTGAATAACTGTATCTACTTAAAAAAATAGTCTCATGAAAATTAAATACATTAAGCCATGTAAAATGCTTAGAAAAGTACCTGACATGTAGCAAATGCTCAGTAAGTATCAGCCATGACTGCTAAACATTTTCCCCCTAGATATCCACTGGTTTGATTCCTTACTTCCTTTAGGTCTCTGCTCAAATGCTGCCTTACCTCTAATGTCTTTGGCAATCCCTATCCTTTTTACCAGTTTAATTTTTCTCCATGGCTCTTATTATCATTTGTCATAATATATTATATTTACTAGTTATTTATTGTTAGCATCCATTCCACACCTGTCATCCCTAACTGGAACGTAAGCTCTATAAAGGGAGAATTTCATCTGCTTTGCTCACTGTATTATTCTCAGTACCTAGAAGAGAATATGAAATATAACAGGTTCAATAAATATTTGTTGAAAGAATAGTAGTTTCTATTTAGAAACCCTCAAACAGCAGGATTCAGTTTACATGTCTCTCTCCAACACAGTATTCCCTAAAGGTTGGGCCTGTGCCTCATTTTTCTTTGCATCACATCACCTAGTACTCCACACAATACCGTGTGAATAAATAAATGAACAAATAACTGCTACTTATGTTTGAGACTTTTTCCTAATCCCCTAACAGCTGCTTCAGGTTTTTCTTCATTTCACAGCCACCAAGGAGTTTTCCCTCATTGCCTTTCTAACGATGACTGTGAAAGCCAAGTCTCTGAGCACTGTTTTCAGACTGGTATACAGTGTTCAGATCTGTCTGGCCTCATTATTTTTGACATTTTGCCCTCCTCAGCTCAGAATCAGGGAGATGAAGGAAATGTCACATTTGTTCTAAAAAGAAAACAACCAGAAAGACTTTTAATGTGATCCTTGTGAAGCTACATATCCAGGCATGGGACAGAAACAGCAACAAATAAATATGCAAAGACTGCAGGGTGAAGGAGAGGAGGGATTGCTAAAACATACCACAGCAGATTTTATTCTTGAATAAAGATGAATTTTGTCTGCATAGTTTGGGTGCTCAGTGAAACAAAGAAAGGAGTGATCCATTTACTGGGAAGTGACACTAGCATTGATGCCCTTCCTAACTTAAATACCCCTTTCTGGAACCAAACCAAAAGTAGACCTAAGCTCCTCAGGTCTTTCTTCTACATGCAAAAAGCTGCTAAATGAAGCTTAGAGAAAGCGGCAAAACAAAACAAATAATGCGAGAGGGAGGTTTTCCATCTCTAAATAATGAGCACAGAATCTTCTGGATTTTACTGAACAAACATGCTTCTTTCTTGTCTTTTGCCCACAGGTATGTCAGCAGAGGAATTCTTGTACCTTGAGGGTGCAGAGTTTGGCAATGATAAAAAGAAAAAAATTTTTTTTTCTTCTTTCACCTTATAAACTTTATTCTTATATCACCCACAAAGGGCTAGCTCACAGTTATAAACTAACATTAATTTTTTTTTTTTCTGAAGTCCTTCCACAGACTAAGGCAGACACTCTTCTTGACTTCACTGTACCTGGTATATAAGTTCTGCAGGGAATGTATCTAATTACACTGTAATTATTTGTTACATGTGTATTGCCTACCAGTTGGGTATTTCCTGAGATTAGGAGCACCATATTATCTTTTACTTACCTTTGTATTTTTAGTGCCCTGTGCTGTGTTTGGGGAAACCCTGGTGGCATAGTGGTTAAGTGCTACGGCTGCTAACCAAAAGGTCAGCAGTTTGAACCCGTCAGGTGCTCCTTGGAAACTCTATGGGGCAGTTCTACTCTGTCCTGTAGGGTCACTATGAGTCGGAATTGACTCGATCGCAGTGGGTGATGTGGTGGACTGTGTTTGGCACATCATAGGAATTAAAAAGAAAAGTAGTGAAGAAATTTAGTACTCCAATAAAAAATTTTTTTTTTTTTTTTTTTATAGCTGAGCCTTCATCTCACAGGGCAACCAAACACTACAAAAACATTTTAACAATTTTTTTTTGCTTCTATCTATGTCAAAGAACCTAATTTTAGGAAGAACTCATACAGCATTTTTGGTAAAGAGCAAACCTAACCATGTAAATATTTAATCTGGGAAACTTATAAAAGCTTGCTTTTCCTCCTATGTCATTCCTATTACCAATTTTCACAATCTTGGAAGACAATATTGGCTAGTCAACTTTAAAAGGACTGAGTCTGCCTCATTTCCTTGACTGCTAATGATTCTGTGATTTAAACATTCTAATAGTAATTATCTAAAAGAGATATTGCCACATTAGCAATGGCTGCCACAGTCACTTGGACACTAGTGCTAATATATCGTGGGTGAACTCAATCTTAACCTTGAGAAACCCGACGTACAATACCAACCAGCAAAGCATTAACTGCTCATCTTCACACAGAGGCCACATGTATGAAGCTAATCTTGACTGCCTTTTCAAAGGATAAGCTAACCCTCAAAATGGAGTCTCCTCTGACTGTGTGAACTCTATCATTTAATTTTAATTTTTATCTCTTTACGCTCTTGAAGCAGAAAATGACCTTGGGCACTATATACCTTGTTGAGAGATTAGTTCATGCTTTTGGTCTTCTAAGACAATGACAGAGCTTTTATAATTTGTTTAGGTATCAAAACCAAAGAGAAGTAAAGCACAATTAATTTAGAGTGGAAAATCACCGAAATAAAAGAATGAAGAAGAGAACAGCATTTAAATTCCTGAGGAAAATCCTTGAAATGACTCAGGAATTTAAAGAATTTCCCAAAAGGAAAAAACTATACATAAAATGTGATAACTGCATTTATTTACAGAATATGGAGAAAAGTGGTGCCTGGATTATTATGGGGAGAGAAGTTATAGCTGCTGACTACAAAGATGAATTTCAAGTTGAATTATTCCCACAGTCCAGGTAGATACTGCCAACTGTGCTATAAGGGTTGGGTGGTATAAAAATGACATGCTGCATACACTGTGGATCAAAAGTTGTAAAAGTGTTCATATCCTTTAATCTAAATACTTTCAAGTCTAGAAGTCTAGCAGAAAGAAACAATGTGGATAATCTCGCATCTATTGTAGCATTGTTTATAAATGTAAATAATTGGAGATAACATAACTGTTCTATATTAGGAAAATGGTCAAATAAGTAATGGCAAATCCATATAGTGAATATGTAGTCAGTAAATAAAAAGACATTAACGGTGATTTTTTACTGACCCAGAAAAAAAGGAACTACTGTATTAAATGAAAAAAAGTCAAATTATATAGAATATGATCAACTACTAAAAATGTGACTCTATAAACAACTGGAAGGCATATGTCAGCATGTGCACAGTTGCTGCCACTGGTAATGGGATTCTGCATAATATTTTTCCTTCCTTGTATATTTTCCAATTTCCGTATTTTCTAATGAGCGTGCATTATTCTGCTAACCAAGGAAAAAAGCCTATCATGCATTCGACAACAAGCAGTGTTTTAAAATAAAGGAGCAGAGTGAACTATTTCCACTTTTTCTGTAGGTCTGAACATCAAAATGGAAAAATGTGAAATTTTCTTCTATTTTGTGCCCAAGCATTCATTTAATCGCTAACTCTTATATTAATCCATGGTTATACTTGGCTAATAAATTTCTTGGCCCTTTGCTTTTATTTATATACAGCGATTTGTAGCACGTTAATTTAGATTCTTAGGAGTTAGAAACAGGATTTAACTTATTATCCAATGACTTGGATAAACACCTGAACTACAGCACTCATTCTAAATTTGTTTCTCTTTTGTGACATAAAAAGGGGTGAAGAAATATGCTAATTAATTAAGCAGCCAAAACCAAAACAAACAACCCAAATCCATTGCCATCAAGTGGATACCAACTCACAGCAAACCTACAGGACAGAGCAGAACTGCCCCCTAGGATTTCCAAGGCTCTAAATCTTTACAGAAGCAGACTGCCACATCTTCTTCCGGAGTATTGGCTGGTGGGTTCGAACTGCCAAACTTTCAGTTAGCTGAGCACTTAACCACTGCCTCACCAGGGCTCCTTATTAAACAGCCAAATAGGTTAAATGCTTAACTGCTAATAAAATGTTTTCAAATTAATGGGATTAAAACACACACACATACACACAATTTACTATTTATTGGGCATTTACTAGTGGTGGGAACTGTGCAAAGTGCTTATAGTCTAGTGAGGGAGACAGAGGTAAGCAAGTACTAAACGCCATGACAGAAGAATGTACAGAGTGTTTTAGGGGCGCAGAGGGGCACTTAACCCAGTCAAGGGTTCAGGGGTGATTTGTCAAGAAGGTGGTATCTGAGCAGAGCTAAGGCTGCAATTTTCTCCTCCCTTATTCTCTACTGTCACATACATTTAATAAATCCTGTATTTACTGGTAGTAAATAAAGGCCAAATACAGGTCCACTCAGGTTGTATAATGAGAAATTCCAATTAAGATCAACACTTTTTCTATGTGTTTTCATAACGCCCCGAGCTTAACCCTATAGTAGCACCACTCACACTTCGTGTAATTGTCTGTTCCCCACTAAATTGTAAGTCCCTTGAGAGCAGGCTATCATGGAAACCCCAGCAGCTAGCACAGTGTCTGAAATATACGTAGTCTTCATAAATGATGGTTATTGTATAATACATACTAATAGTCCTTTTTCCTCCCTTTACAGAACTCATCTTTTGACCCTTTACCTTTCTTTAGTATAAATGTAGTATAAATCTTATACATTTAATATAAATGTATAAGATGAAAACTCTTTATCTCACATATATGTTCAGTTGCCTGTAATTGTGAGTGAAGATAGTGAGATAAGAAGGGCAAGCAACGGTGTGTTTTATTGGTAACAATCCGGTATAGTTATTCAGCAAACACTTTTAATGATGATGACTGGTGATGATTCATATGTCAGTGGTTGGGTTCATTTCAGTTTTTATTGTTACAAGGCATTATCAAATATGGATAATAAAATAGGCTTTGATTAGATTAATAATTTCACAAATATACAATCATATGAATAAAAAAACTCCAATAATTAGTAATGACATTATAACAAGAACCACAAATCATGGGATTAAGAATCTTTTCCAACTAAAAGAGGAAATCCCATTCTAGAATCACTAGTTGGTCTAACTTACTTTGTTTTTGCCTCCTTTAATAAAGAGGGGTCATCTGTGGCCAAATATACTCTTTTTTTGTCCACCTGCATCCTGCGTGCGAGAAGCTGAAAATGTTCTTCAACATGCACCATGTACTCCTCGATGGGATGGAAGGCTGCTTCTGTTCCCACTTTGTCTGTACGTCTGACATGGACTCTGGGGGCAGAGGGAGAAATTCAGATTCTGCTGATAATGTTTTGATCCACTAGGCGCTTCATGGGTACTCAACTTTATACCCCTACTCATGTGTGTTCATAACACCCCATGCTTAACCCTATAGTAGCACTATAGCATTTTTAAACCAATGTTTTGTTCACGTTTACCATTAGGAAAAACAAAATAAATATTAAACAACTCAAACACATATATTCTAAATATATTTGCAAGGCATGTTAAATAATACAAGAGGAATTAGAAAATAAACGAAGCCTTTGAAGAACACTTTCTTATGGAGAAAGTAATTGGCATATGAGGAATAAGGGGAGATTCCAGAGTTATAGTCCATACTAAGAGGCAAAATACCAACCAGCCTTCCAGAAAAAAATGGATATAACTTATAAGATTTTTGAGACAAAGGGATACCAGGATTCACAGATGTTATTATAGACCATTAAAGATATTGGTAATATTCTGAGACCAAGTTTTTTGTGCCCCCCTCCCTTCATTCTACTACACTGGAACTGATAGCTTGTAGAATTTAAAGTTGCCCAGTGAAATGTCACAGACCTGCATGAACTCTTCCTATACCACAGTCAAAGCCAAAGCCGGCAAGCCATTTAAGGGATTTTACTATTTTAAGTTTATGGAACCATCCACCCCTTTTGTTGTATGCATGAATTTCCTTTTTCTGTTTTTTACTCGATCAAATGCAAGCAGATACTGGTCTCATCTGTCCTGTTTAAGAAAGGCTCTGAACTCGTAAAACTGAGGACACAGATTTACATTGTCCTGTACTGAAAAAGACATTGACTTCCAAAGTATCCTCCTCACATGTTGGTGCTTCCAAGGTAATTGTAATGGGAATAAGAATAGTAAGAGTTACAGTTTGTTTTCACAAATTGAAAGGCTCTCCTTAAATTCACCCCTCCCTCCCGCTCCCATTACTACAAAAAAAAAAAAAAAAACCCATTACTAAATCAAACCAAAATCAAACATGTTGCCGTCAAGTGGATTCCAACTCATAGTGACCCTCCAGGACAGAGCAGAACTGCCCGATAGGGTTTCTAAGGAGCAAGTGGTAGACTTGAACTGCCAACCTTTTGTTTAGCAGCCAAGCTCTTAACCACTGCATCACCAGGGCTCCAAACCACTATTCCAATGTGGAAAAGGAAAAAGATTTATTTTCCTTTGGGTCACAATATATTGGCACCTATTACTTTGACTCTCCTGAAACCTCAATGCCGGACTGGGACGACAAGCATACGCCAAGCCTAAAACTAGCTTTTTATTATGAATTTGGAGTGAGGCTTTGATTTTACCAGAGTTACTTACTCTACATCTTTGTGGCTAGTCTTTCCTGTGCATTCCATACTATAGTCCAGTGTGGATACGATTACATAAACACCTACTCTATCATCTTTTCCTTCTCACACCCTTTTTTTCTTATGCATTTTTTATTGTGGTAAAAATACAAACACTAAAATATTCTCTAATTCAACAATTTCTACGTGCAAAATTCAGTGACACTGATTACATTCTTCATATTGTACAACCATTATCACTCTCCTTTTCCAAGTTATTCCACCATCATTAACATAAACTCAATGTCCCCTAAGCAAAAATCCCGTTTTACCCCTCCCTTCCACCCCGGTAACCACTAATAACCTTTGGTTTCTAAATATTTGCTTATCTCATATAAACGAGATCATACAGTATTTGTCCTTCTGCGATTAACTTATTTCACTCAACGTAAGGTTTTTAAGGTTCATCTGTGTTGTGGCAGGTATCAGGACTCCATTTCTCTTTATGGCTGAGTAATATTTTATTGTATATATGTACCACATTTTGCTTATCCATTCATCTGCTGATGAACATTTAGGCTGTTTCCACCTATTGGCTATTGTGAAAAGTGCTGCAATGAACACTGGTGTACAGGTTTCTGTTTGTGTTCCTGCTTTCAATTCATTTGCGTATTTACCTGGGATTGGACTTGCTGGGTCATATGGCAGTTCTATGTTTCAACTTTTTGAGGAACTGTCAAATTGTTTTCCACAGTGGCTGTACCATTTTACATTCCCACCAGCAATGGATGAGGGTTCCAATTCCACATCCTCACCGACACCTGCTGTTTTTTGTTTTCTTAATCATTGACATTCTATTAGGGGTTGGATAATATCTCAAAATTAATTCGCATTTCCCTAATGGGAAACCCTGGTGGCATAGTGGTTAAGAATTATGGCTGCTAACCAAAAGGTCGGCAGTTCAAATCCACCAGGTACTCCCTGGAAACCCTATGGGGCAGTTCTACTCTGTCCTCATAGGGTCACTGTGAGTCAGAATCGACTTGATGGCAACAGGTTTGGTGTTTTTGTTTTTTTAATGGCTAATGACATTGAGCATCTTTACACGAGGTTGTTGGTCATTTGAATACCTTCTTTGGTGAAATGTTCGTTCAAGTCCTTTGCTTATTTTCTGATTGAGTTGGTTGTCTTTTTGTTGTTACCCACATGCTTCTTAATCACTGTTTTTCTTGGCGAATTAGAATTGTTCAGAGATAAAGTGGGGCAGAAAGAACAATTCCACTGAGTTTCAATAAAAAGTTTCATGAGAGAAAACACTATTTGATATTCTGACTTCACTATACAATTTCTTTAGCGCTAGCTTTTTTTTTTTTTTAGCAGTAACTTCTCTATATATGAAGAGTAAGATACAGCAAGGGAAGATGTAGGGCAGAAAATATGAAAGTAAAAATAAAGGAGATGTGTAATATTAGGACGGACAGCCAAAGAAAAAGAGCATTTGAGAGTGGCATAGCACTACTAAGTAATTTTCTCAATTTTCCAAGTACTCCTTAAATTCAGCCTGGATCAATGATTTTAGAGAGGACCATAACAGAATTTTTACAGAAGAATCAGAATGTGCATGTTAGACCTTTGAAAAATGTTAGAAGTCATTTAATATAACTCCTTCATCTGACTTTAAAGGAAATGATGTTTCTGAAGACTTTTCAGTGAACAAAAAGATAATATAACCTGCAATTACAGTCCTGGATGTACACCAAAAAGAACTGAAGCAGAAACTCAAACAGATACTTGTACACCAATGTTCATTGTAGCATTATTCACAATGGCCAAAAGGTGGAAATAACCCAAATGGCTATCAACAATAAACAAACAAAATGTGGTATACACATGCAATGGAATGTTATCCAGTCATAAAGGGAAATGAAATTGATACATTTTTTTATATAACATGGATGAAACTTGAAAACATTATGCTACGTGAAATAACCCAGACACAAAGAGACACATATGGTATGATACCACCTACATGAAATACCTAGCACAGGCAAAAGCATAGAGACAGATCAGGGGCCAGAAGATGGGGGTAATGGGGAGTTATTGCTTAGTGGGTACAGAGAATTTCTGTTTGGGGTGATGAAAAAGTTTTAGAAATAAATAGTGGGAATGACTGCACAAAGTTGTGAATATAGTTAAGGCCATTAAATTATACACTTAACAATGGTTAAAATGGTAACTTTATGTCATATACATTTTATCACAAATAAAACTATAGATAATATAAGGCAGGTTTCTCCTACATACATTTCAACTGAGTCTTCACAAAAGTAAAAGTTATTTGTGTACTTGCCTGATTTTCACTATTAGATATCAAGCTCTTTCAGGGCAGGACGTTTGATTTTATTCATTCCCAATTGCACCAAACACAATGAATAAATGAATGAATTACTGATAGACAAACACAAAAATATTTATTGTGTTAGTGGAAACATGAGATACAATCTGACCTCATTAAAAAAAAGAGGAAAGAGAGGCCCAGAATGATCAAGTAAGGTACCCAAAGCCACATGATTTGTTAGTATTGGAAGCTAGATGGGGCTCTCAAATTCTTGAGTCTTAGTCCACTCCTCTTTCTATTACAGCAGATTATCTCAATATACAAATAGCTGCCTGTGAGACTTCAATTTTCTATATTTGGTAAACTCTTAACTTTGTGGATTGTTGATGGTAAATGGATAAGGATAGCTTTCTAGTATATAAAACTACAGGAAATCCAAACAAAGTTGAGAAGATTCATCTCTTGCTGAAAGAAAATCATATAATGCATCTCAAAGACAACATACAAATTTGGATTGTACACTGTTAATTGAACTATGTATCTTTGCATGGGTAAACTGGTGTTGCAGGAAGAGCAATGTGGTATTGTAAGTGAGAATTGAACTGGGTTTAAGTCCTAGTTTTCCCTTTATTAATTCTGGAACTTTTGGCAAAGATTTTATTTCTCTGTACCTTAGCTTTCTCATCTGTAAAATGGTTGTCTCTACCTACTTCACAGGACTATGTTACAGGATCAATGAGATAATGTGACTGTAGGTATTTTGGTAACTCAACTACTATACTATTATCTTTCTCCAACCTTCAATACCCTGTTCAAACATTGTAGCTATGACGCCTTTCCTAATCCAGACAGAAGTACTTTATCCCTTTCCTAACCTCCTATAATATTTTCTATGCTTTTCTCAAGGTATTTATCACTTCTACCCTGTATAATGCTTACTTGTGTCTCTTCTACTAAAGACTATAATGTAATGGGCAGGAAAGAAGTCACTTAAAAATTAATTAATCTCTGTCCCTCACAATAGCAGGTATTCAATAAATGGTCTGTAAACAAAGTGAATGAATCAACATGTTTATTAATATTAATTAATGGCTGACTTTATTATAACTAGTATAGGCTGTAGAATTCCACAGGCTAATCTAGGAGTCTAATTTCAGAAATATTTAAGCATCAATATCTCTGAATGGTAATAATATTTTATGGTGCATTTCTTTCACAGAACCAAAATCCTTTTTTCATCCTTACATCATTACATTATCATCTTTAGGGCAGGTATTACCTTCCCCATTTTACAGATGGAAAAATGAAAACCTAATATTATTATTAAGTAACTTGGCCCAGAATCATTCAACTAGGGAAAAGCCAGGAATATTTCCCAGGTTGCTTAACTCTCAGTCCAGTATTCTTTCCATTAGCTCTAACGACACTTTCCATGGTGTGAAATATGTATGGTATCAGGACCCAGGAAAACTCCTCTTTATATGTTTTATTTATGTGTACAAGGGCATATGCTTGTCAGCAAAGATTTTCTTTTTTGAATTTTTCTTACTTGCAGAATTCCTGGTAAATCTCCCTTAACCAAGCAAAAGACTGAATATATACATAGATGATAACTCCCTAGCGGGTCAAGAGAGAATTTTAAATAATAATTTAAACATTATTTCATATTACAAATAATACTCTAATTCTCAAGATAGTTTCTAGGGCAGAAATGAAAACAACATAAAAAATGCAAAATAATCACCAATGGCAATTAATGAAGCCTAAAAATAAGGGAGGAAAAAAAAATAGCACTAGAAAAGCTGTAAAATGTGACTGCTTCATCTTACAGCTCTATTAAGGTGAGACAGGAGTCATGTATTATAGCCAATAAAATAAAATTTTGCTAGGCTTCTCCAGGAAAGACAGCTAATTTCAGAAGTATGGGTTTAATATATTTGACGAATGAATAAATTAAAAAGGGTGACAACGTACGATGACTTAGCTATTCTAAGTGAACAAAGGAAGAGGAGTCTTTCTGCAACCTAAGGTGAACTCTGGAAACTTTGTTCCTCGGTAGGGCTATGAAAATTAGACTAGCCTTTTACGACATCCTGTAAATGCATATAACAGTGCTGCTACATATCACTGTATAAGGAGCAAATCAGATTCTTACCCAATAACTGGATGTTGGAAGCCAAGCTTCTTGGTGGCCTCTTCTATTTCCTTTTCCAGCCAAGGTTGTGGGCGGATCAAGTATTTGACAAACTGGGACACCCACCACACTGCAGGATCACCATGGACTCGAACGAGTCGATCTGCAAGGTCTTCTGGTACAGCCAGGGGTAAATACGGAGGTCGGGGATGAAGACTGTCTACGATGGGGAGCTCAACCACCTGAACATTTTTGTCTTTCACTTCACCTGAGAGAATATCAAAATACATCATCACCATCCTGTATTCCTCTTACAACTACCACTGAACAAGCATTTATTCTGGGTGCTTTCATCTTCATAGCTAAAGAATTATGATAACTTTTACTTTACAGAGGAAAAAAAAAAAAGTTCCGTGAAGTTAAATAATGTGCCCAAGGTACTCAAGCGAAAGTGACAGAGCTGAGTTTCACATTAAGCTGCTATGCCCCTCAAGTCCATGGCCTTTTTTATCATAATATGCTGCCACATCAGTACCTCATACCCCTGGTAGGGATAGTATCTGGCACCCAAAATATCTAACCAGAGAATAGCTATGTTGCCAGGAGACACAGCTAGCTAGCTGGGTAAGGTACTGTTGTTATTGCTGTTTTTGAATCAAGTATTCTCAAAACTTCCGACTTGTCATTATAGCAAATGGTTCTTGCATTACTTTGAAGTACAATGATTCTGGGAATACTTAATGATTATAATTTTAAGCTAAGCATACATGTCTTTTGAAAAAAAAATAGATAATTTTAAAATTAGATAATTTTAAAGTCTTTTTTTTCCTTTGGCCAAAATAGACCTATTATATTTTCAGTTATGATAATAATACAATCTCTGTTGCATGTTTACCTCACTATTAATTTAAAATTACAACAGAGATTAGACGCTAATTTTTACAGATGATGATTACTTTCAGAATTCAACTTCTCTATATCATTAATGTTATTGCTAGTGTATCAACTTTATAATGCAAAGATAAGCAAGAAGAAATCAAAATGCAGTAGCCAGCATCCCTAGAGTTTATTTTACATATTAAAGACCACATAGTAATAACCAGAAGACACAAAGATACCAGCCAGATATCACTACCATAAAATGTACTGAATTAAATTTTCAGTAGCAGAAAATATTAACCTGAACATACAAAATAACTACAGTTAAGATGTTGTCATTGTGCATAATGAATTGGAATTACAGTAATCACTAGAAAAAAAAAAATCACTGGACCATTAAAAAAAAAATACACTCTTGAAAAATAAACCTAGAATGCATTTAAAATGTATAAATAAAACACAGTCCTCAAATTCTATTTTTCTGCATATATGCAAAATGTTTTAAAAGTAAATTAAATGATCTGGGCATGTAGTCAATCAACTGCATGGTTATTAGAAAGTAGGCTTGGTATAACTAAGAAATAAAAACCTCTAGTTAATATTCTCTCTGATATGTAAAACTCATTTCAGGATTCTTAGAACAAAGCCCTTGGAGCAGACATTTGTTGCACGAATAAATGGCAATAAAAATCTTTACCACCAGTACTGCAGTTCATCTAGGGTATCAATAAAGAGTTGGGCACCTTTATCAGACAAGAAACTATAATTTAAGAGAGTGTGAAGAAAAAGTGAGCTGCGTTTTAAATTAAGCTCTAATAGTCTCCCCAACACTAGGAAAATTGGGGTGCTTTTCCTGATGTTCCCTGGCTCATGAAGTTTTGCAGTGGGTTGCTAATCTAAAGGTTGGTGGTTCAAACCCACCCAGTGGCACTGTAGAAGAAAGGCCTGGCAATCTGCTTTCATAAAGATTATAGCCAAGAAAATCCTATGGAGCAGTTCTACTCTGTAACACATGGGGTTGCCACTAGACAGAATCAATTCAAGAGTAATGGGTTTGATTTTTGTTTTTTGTTTGTTTGTTTTCCTGATGTTGATTAGAGAAGTAACACATGTATGATGCGTAAAGCGGAAAAAATAGGAAGAGGGATAAGCAGTTAATTTTTATAAAAATAAATTAAGAAAGAAAGAAAAATAGAAGGGAGGGAAAGAAGGAGGAAGAAAAAGACCCAGATCTCTCACATATTATCCTAAATTCTGCTTCCATAAACAAAAGTAAACTTAGTAGGGCTGCTTTCCTTTTTGTAACTTTTATCTGTATAACTTGCTCAAAATTTCACTTAAATGAAAGCATTACCATAGGATTTGCCTCAAGGCCTAAACTTCATTACAGTTAGTCCTACTAACAGCTTTCAGAAAAAAATGGAAACTATACCCATGCCTTCAAAACAGAGAACTTGGTTCATTTTTGTTGATTCTTTGTTGATTCATTAATTTACTTGTTCATAAATATTTACTGAACACAACTGTATGCCAAACACTCTACTAGTCACTTACAAGATTAGTGCCTAGGAACAAAGTTCTTATTCTTCAAGTAATATCCACTGAAGATTTCTAGCTTAAAAACTTCACACAGAACTAGACTGTTTTCAGTGGGAAAAAAATTAAAAATAAAAAAATCTTCAAGACACTATAATAAACAGATAGACTATCAAAAAGATATTAATATTCAACTGCCTGGTAAAATATTAAGAAAAGGGTATTTATATTTACAAACAAAAAAATAAGCACAGAATGTCCTATGCTAGAAGGTCCCTTCTTTCAACTGGTTTACCATATAACATTTTTTATTCTATCGGAATACATAGTGAAAAGGATTTACATCTGGAAAAGAGCCTAGAGATAATCTCTTCCAGTGTTTTTTAAACTTCATTCACTTATATGCCACCTTTACAATCTTTACTATATCTGTGTACTACCTATACTATTTTAAAAATTAACTCATTTTTTAAAACTGAAATGAATTTATTTTATAGAAGGTAACCAAAAACATAAACACATTGAAAATTAAACCATGTTATTAAACTTCTATATAGATACTATTACTTACGGAGGTATCTGAACCCAAAGCCACATTTCTGTTAAAAAGGGAGATTATTAGTGAAGTTTTAAAGGGTGATGATTACTTTCCCCCTTAAAATTTCCTATGAATTTGAAATAAACTGAGAAACAGAGAAACAAGGTGGCAATGAAAATGTCTGTCTGATTATCAATAAAGGATATATTGGAGAAGATGGTTTTATGGCTTGCATTTATGGCCTCACAGGCTTCCTAAAAGTTCCTACCCAGTCCTAGGCAGAGTCTGTTAACAAAGACCTACTATGTGGTGGAGGAAAAGAAGCATGCATTCTGAGAATGGGCCATACCATGAGAGAAGCCAGAAAGGGCTGGGCCTCAAATATTTGATTCGTCCTCCCAAACTCACCAGTTGGATAGCACAACTCTTTCCTCTCAAGTGGAAGGATTAATGAGGTAAACAGAAGAGTGAAAAAGCACTTCTGTACTCTTCCTTTCTTTTTTTTTTAAAATATTTTATTGCATATTAGGTGAAAGTTTACAGAGAAAGTTAGTTTCTCGTTCAACAAATTGTACACAAAGTGTTCCATGACACTGGTTGCAATCCCCACACTGTGTCAGCACTCTCCCCATGTCCACCCTGGGTTTCTAGTTGCCTTTGTCTGCTCTTCCTACCCGTTCCTGCCTTCTCATCTTCACTTTTGGGCAAATGTTGCCTTTTTGATTTCACATAATTATTTGTTCTATGAAGCATTTTTTTTGGGGGGGGGCAGGTATTATTGTTTATTTTATAAGCATGTTTATTGCTTGACTGGAAGGTGGTTTCCGGGAACGGCTACAGTTCCAAGGCAGAGGAGTATCTTAGGGTCATAGTCTCAGGGGTTCCTTCAGTCTTTATCAGGCCAGTAAGTCTGGTCTTTTTTTTTTTTTTTTATGAATTTTATTTTTTGTTCCACATTTTTCTCCCCCTCTATCCAGAACCCTCTAATATGATCCCAGTCACAGTGGTTGGTACTGGGAGCCAGGTACCATGTAGTTCTGGTCTCAGGGTCATGTAGATTGTGGTGTCAGTACTTTTCCTTTCTAAGGAGTGGAATTAATTTCCCTTCTATTGATCTTCTTGAGGAATGGAGGATTCACAGTACATGCCCCCATCTAGCATTAGAGAGCTATTAAAGATATCTTGATACCAAATGGAGACTTTCTCCTTGACATACTCAGAAAGACTGAAAAAGGAGTAACTTGTTCACTATGTGATTTAATATGTATTTTAATGTTCTATCAGGGGACTACCTAAAAAGATCTCATATACCACCTAAAATCATCTCTAATAGCCTGTGGTGGGTTACAGAGTTTGAGAAACAAAGACTTATTTAAACACTCTTACTTTATAGGTAAGGAAACAGACTAAGAGAGGTTAAGTGACATTGTCAAAGGTTAACACCACCAGCTAATAAAAGGGCCAAGATCAAGCTCTAGTGTTTATTCCATTACTTATATTACATCCTGCTTTCTGATGCCTATTTTTTAAAAAGTATTTAAGTACAACCCCTTTGATCAATCAAGAGACCCTTGCCATTCTATTAAGGCTTTACTGCTCTAAAAATATGTACCACACCAATGTTCCATCAAGAGAATGTTTTACACATACGAGTTATATATAAGTCAGCACTATTCATCTATAAAGAATCAGGGCAAACCAGGCTGGGCTTTACACAATTGATTACCCAGTTCAACCTGAAATGGACATGGTTATTACTGATTATTTCAGAGAAGTCATTTTCAAGACTACCTCCTTTTATTAATGATCCTGTTTTATAAAGTCATTCTCTTTGCTAAGGGTAGATGAGACTCATAGGATCCTTAGTAGACTTACAGCTCTCTGCCAGAAGAACAGTTCTTTGAAAAAGACTACCTACACAGCTGCAAGCAAACACCTCTAGAGAAGCCCTCTTCCCTGCTAGTCAATTCATAACAGCTCCATTTAAAAGGATTACTTCTGTCATCATTCCATGTGACAGAAGACGGGCACAACAGCCCTGGAGCTGCTCAATTAGAAATATTAGTCTTCAGTAGACTCAATAGAAAAGGCTTGAGAACTTTAACATCTACCATGAGTGAAAGGTTCTGTTGTGAAGAAAAACTTTTCAACAGTGAAAAGGATTTTGAGCCCCACTTGAGATGAGATTCTTCTACATTTACTGTCTTTCTTTAATTGCTACTCAGCAACTGTTACTACACTGACTTATGAGAGAGGCAAAGTTCCTTTGCCCCTCCTGAACACAAAATTCAGAAAGCTCAAAATGGCCACATAAAGAGGTTTGGAACAGGGGTGCCAGTTGAGAAAAATCTAGAGTCTCTGGGACTCTAGCCTCCCAAAGAGGTTTCCTTCATTACCTATGTTGATCTTGACTTCCCCCAAATAGGTCCAGAAAGGTAGAGTGAGGTTTTATATCCCTTCCTATGGGTTGCCTTCAATGGTTATAGCTGCTAGCTGCCATCATACCTAACAGCTGTTCCAAGGTCTGTGCCAATTTTTGAGACTCATGGACCTACTTGAGGACAGAGCAGGTAGAGACATCAAGTAAAATATACTGAAGCAAATGCCCATTCATACAGTACCTTGACTGTGGCACTCAGTGATTAAGAGCATCGGCTTTGGAATCACAAAAACAAATGTTCAACTCCTCTATCACTTACCAGTTGTGAGAGCTTTGATGCTATATTTAACTTCATCTCAGTTTTTTATTATCTGTAAAATGGGATTAATAACCACACCTTACAAATCTGTAAAATGTAACTAATAATAGTGTCTTACTCATTAAGTTTTACCACTTGTCTGTCAGTTTGTCATACTGTGGTGGCTTGTGTGTTGCTGTGATGCTGGAAGCTAAGCCACTGGTATTTCAAATACCAGCAGGGTCACCCTAGGTGGACAGGTTTCAGTGGAGCTTTCCAGACTAAGACAGGCTAGGAAAAAGGACACGGCAGTCTATTTCTAAAAACTGGCCAATGAAAACCGTATGAATAGCAGTGGAGCATTCATTGTCTGATATGGTGCTGGAAGATGAGCCCCTCAGGTTGGAAGGCACTCAAAATATAACTGCGGAAGAGCTGTCTCCTCAGAGTACAGTCGACCTTAATGATGTGGATGGAATAAAGCTTTTGGCACCTTCATTTGCTGAGGTGGCATGGCTCAAAATGAGAAGAAACAGCTGCAAGCATCCATAAATATTTGGAATGTACAAAGCACGAAGCTAG